>NC_142686.1:48150000-48757500 GCF_056320005.1 Nelumbo lutea | reverse complement strand
GTTGAACCAATTGCTGTCCCACTAGCGACCCGCCAGAACCAGCTGGACGACCTAATGCAATGCATGCGGGCAATGCAAGCCCAAATGCAACAGTTCCAGCAACATCAACTCCAGCAACACCAGGTACGACACCACCTCTCCCAACACCATTATCAGCAATAGTTCCCTCAGCTAACCCTAAACCAGTCACTGCTTCCCCCCCGGCACCCTGTTTCGAAGCCGGTTAAGGCCTCCCCTCAAGGTGGATGCCCTCACTGAGGAGAAGCATCCCAACTCCAGAACCCCCCTAATAGTCAGGCCTCATCCCCAGGCCGAAAGCAAAGAAAAATTACCCCCGCCTTGCAGCTCGCAGGTGGGTCGGGAACCTCGCCCACAAAGTCAGCACCTCGGTGCTCAAAGCATGAGTTCCCACTCACGGAGAACCGATTCAGTGCCCTAGCAGCAGACCAACATTCCGGGCCCATCGAGCTCGGCAACACGGAGGCCAGCAGTGCCAACACTAGGCCCGCACAAAGAAAGCGCCAACAAAGTCGCCGAACTGCTACCCGCGTCCTACCCGAGCTCAGAGGCAAGGAAGAGATGAGCTCGGACGATGTAAAAATTGTCCCAAATCTCTCAGTTCCTTCCCCCATCGCATAAGAACTTATGGCAGTCCCCATGCCCAGAGACTTCAAACTTCCATCTCTGGACAAGTATGATGGGTCCTTTGACCCCAACAACCACGTCGACGCTTTCCAGTCACAAATGCACCTCGCTAGGGCCAGTGAGTCATGCATGTGTGTGGCTTTCACCACCACCTTCAGGGGGTGGCCCGCACCTGGTACCGGAACCTAGCAAATAGTTCAATGAAGCATGCTTGCGGATACAGCGATTAGACCAAGCAGTTCAATGAAGCATGCTTGTTACCAGCAAGCGGTGCCCCAGAACCGAGGAAAGTATCTTCGAGGTAATCCAGAGGGAAGGAGAATCCAACCAGAGCTACACCAAGCAGTTCAATGAAGCATGCTTGCAGATACAGCGATTAGACCCCACGGTACAGCTCGCGGCAGCCAAAAGAGGGGTAACGCACAAAGAGTTTAAATGGCACATGGTGGCCAGCCAGCCCGCAATCGTGGCCGATTTCCTCAAATTCGCGGACAAGTTCATGAGAATAGAGGAAATATCAACCAAAGAACCGAAGGCGGGGTCGAAAAAAGAAAAAGAGAAGATGAGCCCTCCAACCCAGGCGACAGAAGAAGCTAGGCCCGAGAGACGAAGCCAAGCCAGTCGTTCCGAGCTCCCTTAGCAGTTTAGACAGATTACACGCCGTTGAACACAAGGCGGACCAAGATCTTGATGATGATCAAGGATGCCCCCTACGTAAAGTGGCCACCTCGCCTAAAGAGTAACCCAAACGAGAGGAATAAAAACCTATACTGTAGTTTTCATAGAGATCACGGTCATAGTACCGAACAATGTAATAATCTCCAGGACGAGATAGAGGGACTCATCCGTCGTGGATACTTGAGAAATTTTGTACAAAATGACAATAATAATAAAGTAGGTCGGCAAGGGGAGCACGGAAAGGATGCCCCCGAGTCCAATAGCAGACCGACCGAAGTCTTACAGCGACCTCCTCCAGAAGAGAGGTCAGTTCGGGGAACCATCCATGTGATAGTGGGTGGTTCAGTGGTAGCAGGTTGCACTTCGGCAGCAGCACGGACGTCAGTTCGCGAGGCAGCCCGAGAACAGCAGAACCCACCAAAGAGGCCGAAGACGGAAGAACCGATCTTTTTCAAGGAAGATGATGCGCAAGGTGTCCACTATCCCCACGATGACGCGCTTGTCATAAAACTAAGGATCAATGATTTCGAAGTCCGACGCGTACTTGTGGACTCAGGTAGTTCGGCGGACATTCTCTTCAAATCGGCGTTTGACCAGCTACAGTTGCAGAGAAGCGAGTTGAAGCCCGCAAACACTCCTCTAGTGGGCTTCAGTGGAGAGGAAGTCAGGCCCCTCAGGAAGATAACAGTACCTGTGGAAGTCGGCACATGGCCTCGTGCGGTCAGACTCAACCACGACTTCCTGGTGGTCACGACCCCCTCCCCATACAATGCCATAATAGGGCGGATGATCACGCATATTCTGCGGGCAGTGGTCTCCACCTACTATCTGGCAATGAAGTTCCCCACGGACTTCGGTGTGGGGGTAGCGCAGGGCGACCAGCTTGAGTCCCGCAAGTGTTATGTTGCCGCCCTGAAGGGAAAAACCAAGGCAGTCGACGACCTCGAACTGGAGCAGCCTATGGAGCAGGGCGAGGAATGAGCTTCGCCCACAGAGGAAACGGTCGCGATCCCGACCTCGACTATAGATCCGGCTCGAACGCTACAGATCGGTGCTTCCATCAAAGAACCTCTACGTACTGAACCGGTGAGTTTCTTACTTTAAAATTTAGATATTTTTGCATGGTCAGCGACCGATATGCCCGGTATTGACCCTGGCCTTATAAGTCACAAACTTAACACTAACCCTGTAGTCAGACCCATTAGACAGAAGAAATGCAACTTAGCCCCGGAGCACTAGAGGACGATCAACGAAGAGGTTGAAAAGCTCCTTGCAGCGGACTTCATAAGGGAAGTTCATTACCCGAGCTGGGTAGCCAACCCAGTGCTAGTGAGAAAAGCAAACGGCAAGTGGCACATGTGCGTCGAATACACCGACCTGAACCAAGCTTGCCCAAAAGACTGTTTCCCCTGCCCCGAATTGACTGCCTAGTGGACACAACCTTAGGACATGAGCTGCTAAGCTTCTTGGATGCCTACTCAGGTTACAACCAAATCAAGATGGACCAGTCCGATGAGGGAAAAACCAGCTTCATAATCGAGTTCGGCCTGTACTATTACAAGGTCATGCCCTTCGGACTAAAGAATGCTGGGGCAGCCTTCCAAAGACTTGTAAATAAGCTTTTTCGGCCCTTAATTGGCATGAAAATAGAATGTTATGTAGATGACATGGTCGTCAAAGCGCATTTCTCGCAGGAATTAATAAAAGACTTAGATTTTGTCATCCAAACTCTGCGTCAATATAGCATGAGACTGAACCCAAACAAGTGTGTATTCGGTGTCACCTCGGGCAAGTTCCTAGGGTACATTGTCAACCAACGCGGTATTGAGGCCAATCCGGACAAGATAAAGGCCATCCCGATGTCAGAGAACATTGAGGCCGATGCCCCGTCCCAGTTGGCCAGCACGAGTCACAACACCATGAGAACCGTGTACATAGAAGACTTACCTCGGCCTTGCATTCTCGGTGGGACAGAGGAGGTCGCTCCCATCCTTGAAGCAGAACCGAGCTGGATTGACCCACTCACGAGCTTCTTGCTAGATGGAACCCTCCCTGCGGACCGCAATGCAGCCAAGAGGGTGCAGCGCCAGGCAACCAAATACGTCATAATAGACGAACGGTTGTATCGATGATCTTACACTCTCCCCTACTTGCGTTGCCTGTGACCAGCCAAAGCCTAGCTCGTACTCTGTGACACTCATGAAGGTCTGTGGGGCGGACACCTGGGAGGCAGAGCACTCGCCCAAAAGGCACTTCGACAAGGATACTACTGGCCAACGATGAAGGTAGAAGCCGTCGAGCTCATCAGAAAATTCGACAAGTGTCAGAAGCACGCCAATATCCACCATCAGCCTACTTCCGACCTCAAATACCTCACCAGCCCATGGCCCTTCGCACAATGGGGCATCGATCTCCTGGGGCCATTCCCGCCAGCAATAGGTGGGAGAAAGTTCATAGTGGTGGCAGTAGATTACTTCACAAAGTGGATAGAAGCTGAACCTCTAGCAACAGTTACAACCCGAAACATACAGAACTTCTTTAGGAAGAACATAGTATGTCGCTTCGGGCTACCTCGGGTACTGATCTCCAACAGCGGCAACTAGTTCGAGGATATCAAGTTCCAAGAATGGTGCCAGAATATGGGAATTCGTCAGAACTTCACATCGGTCGCACACCTGTATGCAAACGGTCAGACAGAAGTAATGAACAGAGCCATCCTGCGTGGACTGAAAGCACGTCTAGACCGAGCTAATGGGTTGTAGGCGAACGAGCTACCAAATGTTTTATGGGCTCACCGGACTACAGAAAAAACCGCAACGGGAGAGACCCCCTTCAACCTCACCTACGGCACTGAAGCGGTAATCCCAGCGGAAGTTGAAATACCTACACTGCGACTAGAAGCATACGATGATCAGACAAACGGAGATGAGCTACGTACCAACCTCGACCTACTGGATGAGGTAAGAGACCTCGCGCACATCCGAACAGCGGCCTACCAGCAGCAAGTAGCTCGGTACTACAATGCCAGAGTAAAGAAGCGAAGCTTCTGAATCGGCGACCTGGTTCTCTGTAAGATTATTGTGTCCGAATCCGGTGTAGGCAAACTTGGACCAAATTGGGAAGGGCCCTACAGAGTAAGGAAAGCGCTCGAAGGGGCACACGAGCTTGAAACCTTGGAAGGCAAACAAGTACCCCGAGCGTGGAACATCGTCAACTTGAGGCGATACTACCTATAGACCGCCAAGCGAAGTGGACGGAATCGCTACCAAAGCCTAAGCTAGGATGCCGAGCTAACAAAGGAACCTCGACAAAAGCAAAGAGATGGGCGAAGTGAAGTATTAATCACCAAAATAGATCGTGCGAGTGCAATAACCCGGCAAGAAACAGATTGGGCATATTATCAGTTCGACAATTATGTCAGTTCGGGAGAACAACACTAAAACAAAGAAAAATCCATTCCATTGCAAGAAAAGGAAGAGTACATTAAAAAAAATTCACAAGCTCGGAGCTACTTCTTCCTCATCAGAAGGCACTTCAACAACACCTGAAGGTCCTGCCTCGCCCTCGGGGTATGTGTTCCGGATCATCCACCGACTCAGTTTGAATCCCCTTCTGTAAGAATCCACCATCAGGTCGTCAAAGCGCGACAAGGCGATGTAGTCATCAACGGCCTTCTTCTTGGCATCTTCGATACCTTGGGAAAAGATCTGCGTTTTCTCCCTTATGTCCTCCTGAAGGTATTCGACCTGACGCTGCAGGTCCAGCCTCAGGTCCACCATATGCTTCACAACCACCCCCATGGCCTCAGCATCCCTCTGAGACCTCGCCTGCCTGGCCATAGCAACGCGAGCAGCCTCCTCAGCAGTATGAGCAACCGCCTCAGCAGCTCGGGTAGTCGCCTCGGCGGCACGAAAAGCCTCTTCGGCAGCTCGCACCTACCTCGAGCTCCTCTCCACCTGGGCCGCTAAGGCGTGAATAGAAGAGTTCACCTACCAAAAGGAACAAGTGATCAAGAGAACGTCAGCAAGAATGATAAAAACAAAGAGGACCGACAAGAAACTGACTCACTGCTATAGCATAAGTTGCAGCACGACAAGCGATCTAGTTCAAGGGAAGATCGGTCCACGCCGCGATCTCCTCGGGGAAAGTGGCCTCCCTACTCTTCTGAAGAGCGTAGTTCGGCGACAGCACACTCTTGAACTCCCCTTGAGCTCCCGAGCCTGAGGGCCCAGCTCGCGTATGAGCGGACACAGAGTAAGTAGGAGCACTAGAGTAGGCAGGAGCACCCGTGTGAGTTGTCTCGGCATAAGGGGCCCCTGCCGATTCTTGCATTGAAGGAGCCACCTCGGGCTCCCTGGGCGGATCCTCTGACGTGTAGTCCGGAACTTGAGGCTCCGCATCCTAGGGCAGCTCAGTACGAGTTCGCTTGGGGACCCGCTTCCTCCTCTCCATGCCTTCGAACAGGCGCCCGCCGTGAGTCCTCTCTGGGTCCATCACACCTGCAATAAAGAGACCGGCATCAGAAAAAACGACAGAACAAAGCGAAACAAGAAATCTCTGAGCAAGGAACCTACCCGAACTCAGGTCGGCCGCAATAAGCTTGGCCTCCGTTAGGTACTGATGACATTTTAGCCCTAGCCGTGCCCATTGTCGGAGGCCCTTCACCGTCTCTTTATCAAGAGTGACACCAGAGTCGGGGGCGGCCTCCCCGCACCTGGTCTGAAAAGGACACCCTTGTGCACTTCGCACCCCGTAGTAGTCTCACTTCCACGCTGGGACCTTGTTGGGAAGTTTATGAAAAAGCTTAAAACCCGAGTGAGGAGACAGGTAATACGCCTGCCTACTCCCGGGAAGAGGACTCACTTGTTTCTTAAGCATTAAAATGGAGGAGAATATCTCCAAGTCTACAGGGAAGCCCTGTTCGCAAAAAAGGGAGATTGTCCCCACCAAGTTATGAGTAGAGTTCGGATGAAGCAGGCCAACGGTAACGCCGAAGTGGTTTATGACCTCGACAAGAAGAGGGTGGAAAGGCAACTACAACCCCGCAGCGAGCTGCTCCCGAAATATCACGATCTCATCAAGACCGTGTTCCCAAGGAAAGTTACCCGAAGGAATGAAATAGGCGTACCCCCCAAGCAAATTGTAAGAGATAATAAGAGACTGGAGCCCCTCGGGTGTCATGGTCGAAGGACCAAACCTATCTATCATCCGACCTCGACGAGAGGTAGATGCCAAATTTCCCAAAGCGTCTTGGCCTATGGGTTCAAACCCGTCCTCAAGTTCCACCTTAGGTTCACTAAGGCCATCGGGGGATGCGACTCAGTTCGTAGAACCTACATCAAACCCACTTGAAGAACCGTCTGAGCTATCCAAGCTAGACATCAAGGAGAAAAGGTAGATTCCAGAAAAGTATTCACCCGAAAAAAGGTTCGATGACTCCGGAAACTAGAACAAGCAAAAAACCTTGAAGGCGAACTAAAAAGCTTAGACGCAAGCTGAAAGGCCTGGACGCGAGCTCAAGAAGCAAAACGCAGAAGTGACAGCCAATGGGGTCCCCCACCATTTATAGCCACAGTAACCAGGAACCAATAGTGTAGATCAGAGCCAATCTGATGGCTCGCATTCGCGCTAACCGCACATCCCCTGAGACTGAGACGTGATTAGCGCACATCTTTCTGAAACCGACGAGACGACGGCACACGTCTTTTTTCTGAAACTGACAGAGTGGCCAGCGCACGTCTCCTCGCCTTTCAAACAGCAGCGGCGCGGTTTTTCAAAATCAAAAAGACCCGCTATCACGTCTCCCAACGGCGCACTTTTTTGAAATTTGAAATAAGCGCACGCCGCCGTGTCCGACAGCATTTGTAAGCAGGTAGGCGCGTCTCCCACCTTTTGGGCACTCAAAAGACCCAAAGAACCCCGCCAACGCATCTCACGCTATCAAGATTTGAATTACGGGACAAATCCACCTACCCCCTCGCGAACTCCCAGCGCTAGGGCAAGACTCTTAGCGCGAGGAGTGGGGGGCAATTGATGAAGGAAGATATGGCCCGACCTCGTAGTTACGCAACACGTGGCAAAGGCAACAGCTCGACACAACAGCACGCCTAAGGCGCGAGCACCAAAGGGAGGAACCAATGGTCCGAACTCCCTACCAGTAGTCCGAACTCCCTACTAGGATCCCGAACTCACTACTGGGAACCCGAACTCTCCCTTAGGCCCCAAGCATAACCCGAACTGGCCTGCCCTATGGTAGTTCGGAATACACCTCACCGAACTAACCTGCCTTATAGCAGTTCGGGACACACATCGCCGAATTGGCTTGCCTTATAGCAGTTCGGGACACACATCACCGAACTGGCCTGCCCTATGGCAGTTCAGGACATACCTCCGAACTCAAGACTTCACCTCGCTCACCACTCCAGCACTTTGCCTTCAGAACGCCAAACTGAACAAAACCGTACTATGATTGACACCGAGGAAGTTCGTATCTAGGGGCGGCGCACCTGACTGACTTGGGATCTGACGCTTGATGGCCGCACTTCAAATGGCTACCTGCTACCGCCACATGACACCGCCATCTCCAGTTACAGAGACGGCTCCAACAAGGAGTAGTGGCGGTTCTGTCCTAGCAGAAAGGATGACATCCGAACTGGCAGAAACACATAAGTAATCATACCCGACCTGACAGAGGACTCGGAGTGAGTGCGCGAAGTGGTTATAAAAGGCCCCCTACCCCCAACAACAAGGTATGTGAACTTTGCGCCATCTGGTCTTTATCTTGCTTTTGAGAGAATACTAACTTAAGCTTCGGAGTTATCTCACCGGGTTCCCCCTGGAGTTCCCTCATCTTCTCTATTTTAAGCTCCCCGTTGCTTCAGTCAGAGGCAAAATTATTGACAGCTAGGACCGGCCGGATTGTACACCATCACCACCAATATTCTAAACATTGTTGTGGTCACCGATATCTAAACGTGTAATTGAATGAGCGTGACTAATATGTTATGGTCAATAAATCTGATCTCCACCGGAGCTATGTAAACAACTTCATATTGACTCAAAATAAAATCATACACAATGGATGACCAACCAATTAAGTTCACTCCTGATAGGTTAACCAACCCGGTGTACATGTTTTTGTTTCCAACCCATCCGATTCCCTGCCAAACAACCCTACCTTTCAGATACAATCAAAGAAGTTGAGATCTCCCATTAACAAAACAGTATTAATATATGATTAGGACGTGTAAATGATGTCTCATTATCTCTCATACTAATCATGGAGGAATATTTCCAATACAAAGTTGGGATCTTATGTGAGATGTGAATTCGGGACATGCGGTGCCAAAGGGTGTTGGAACGTATTTGATTGGCAGAGTTGATCTGAACTGTTAAACACGATAATGTACGATATCATGGGTGGGCCCAACAGTAAAAATACTATCAAGGGATAAGTAGACTGCATTTTACTGTTGACTTACAACAATTCAAAATTATAAACACTTTCACCGTAAATTGCCATTAATTCCAAACCTGTACCTATTCCAATTGAATACAGATAGAATGAATTTTGATTATCGATCGATACCAAATCTACAGGCAGGATGCAAATTTATAGGAATAGTTACTAGTAAACTAAAAGAGAGGTGGTGTGGGTTAGAGGCCCAACGGTAGAGGCTGATGAGAGTTTTTGGGCTGAATACGTTCTGGACAGTTCATTTATTCATGCCCATGTTTTGATTTTTAATAAAAATAAATTAATATGTAATTATTAATTTATCCATTATTAGAATAACATGGCATTCCCGTAAAATCTCTCAAATTTCCGGGGCTGTAATTTCTTGGATTGGAGTCCACTTATCCAAAAATAAATAAAATAATGGCCGAAAGATAGTCCAACATCTCACTGTACATGTAATGCCTTTTTGCCCTTTTGTGACGTAACCGTTGCGTGATGAACCGAACGATTATCATAAGTTACACGTGAAGTTTCCACTGCCCGCTTGGTCTGTTTAGTAATCATGGATTAAACGAAGAATTAGAATACAGATTTTGATCCAGCGGTGGAGACTCACCAATCTTGGCTCAATCTGGTCCTATCGAGCAACAAATCCATCGGTTATGACATGCCCCCAATTCTTCACGTGACGTGGGGGCTCTACTTGATGATGGATCCCCGACCCCTTGGTGTTTTAACGGTCATCATCCCCTGTTGACGTGATCCCATACGATGGGCTCGAACCTGTGGGGCCCACGAAGTTACAAAGGAAGGAGCTTATGTGGGCTCCACTAGAGACTAAACACGAAAACATGGCGAGTGAATTGGTGAAGGTCAAGTTGTCCGATCCGGTAGTCTCGGTTTTATAAAGAGAAATAGCAGAATGTAAACTTGAGTATGATAAAGATGGTAGTCGTAGACAATGCCAAAAAAGATCAAGATCAAGCGGCTACATAAAAAGGCTTCCTATTCCGGGTTCATGATTTGATAGCTCGCGAAGCAGCAGATGACTTTTCCTACACGAATATGTTGCGATAATTTGAGAATTCATTTTCGCTTGTTGCAAGTACGAGTACGACAAGTTGGAAAAGATTCCCTCCCAAGTCCCAAATCCCAACTACCGACTAATCGACTGGTGGCTCTTTTTGCATTTGGCTGTAAGGGGAGAGTGAAGCTTCCTGGAATCTTCGCTTTTCACATCGAGGGGGACCATACTACACATGTACTAGTTTTAAGAGTCCGGCAATCAGAACCGAATATCGGAATAGTGTCACCGTTGTCATCGTAGCCCATCTACACGGGAACTGAACGCTACAAACCAATTGCAACACGCCAGGTCAGCCGTACTTGGGACCCACGCTTACTACGGAGATGTTAAGATATGTTTATTAATTATGAGAGATTGGCACGACGCATCAATCACTGAAATGAAACGTGGTCTTTACGGCTTCACCATAGCGAAATTATTACAATACCCTTTGTTAAATATTTTAATTTTTTTTATTCGTATCTATATCCATACTGTGCAAAGGACAATGCTTACTTCTTATTTATTTGATTTTATTGGGTAATGACTTAAACCTCACATCTAAATAATGAATCATCTTTCAGTTTTCAAACTAGATTTAGACCTCTCTTCTCAAATTTATAAACTATTATTTAAGGAAGAAAGAAAATGACTAATATATTTTGAGCTAAATTTGGGTTAAATTAATTATAATTAATTTAGAGAAATACCCATCATCTTCAACCTATTGAAAACTTGACCATAGACGGACCTAAATCTATCCACTGATCGACCTATCTTCCCACTTTTAAATTAATTAAAATTAATCTGAAATAAGAAATGTAATTGTAAAAGGATAAGTTGAAACGTTCACTGATTTACAACAAAAATGTTCCAAAAAAGCTAAAAAAACAGTTTAAAGGTTGCCTTTTATCGGTGGGGAGAGGTTCATGTCCATAGAAGACAATCAACTAAGCAAAGAGGTAATAAGGGGCATCATTGAGATTTTCTAAAAATTTATACTGCACATGCTAACAGACATGGACAGAGAGTTAAAGATGGGAGGTTTTTGTTTGTTGATGTCAGGGGTGGTCTAAGTAAAATTTGAAAAAGTGACGGGATGTTTAAGCATTTGGTAAAAATATTAGAAGTTTGTGTTTTACCCATTTTCTTGTCTTTAAAGTTTGTACTAATAATTGAGTGACATGTTCAAAAATCAAAATAAATGTACAATAACAGATAGACAGAAAAAGAAATGGATTAGAATTTTTTTTTTCTTTATGCCAGTCTGCATGTTAAACCAAGGTAATCTGAATAAATGCATATGAAGCACTTGATAAAAAACAAAATTAAACTTGCTAATGATATTATTTTGTTATATATATAACATAACATGCAGACTTGTCACATGTCTCTCCTTGTGATTTTTCTTCTTCTTTTTTTTTTTTTTTGAAAAAATTGCACTATCAGATTTACATGTGATATATGGCATTTGTTCTATCTTTTCATTTTGTATTTTTCTTAAACTTTTACATTCTCTGTCCCACCCAATACAAATTTTCTTTCCTCAAAATTCTTTTCTATTCCCCCTATTTTTCCATCACCAAACTTTGTTTTTTTTTTCATCAATTTTCTCCGATGTCGCTAAGGCTCTGTTTGGAAAAAGTATAAATACAAATATATAGAGTGTAAATACATACAAAACACAAGGTCATGCACTCTATATATTTGTATTTTTACTCCTTACAAACTAAGCCTAAATTGTTGTCAGTCATGCCCATGCGCATATCACTGATATGAAGAGAAATAAATGAAAACTCGCATCCGTATATGTGAGAGAGAAACCCTCATTCAGAGAGAAACCCTAATCTAATCCATGATACTGGTTGATTCACTAAATAATGCACATAAATGAGTGGAGACAGAGAGGATGAAAGTAAAATCTTAAGAAGAAACAAGTGAAAGAGAAAAACTGATATCCATCACCAACCAAGCTAGAGAGAAATAAGGATTTGGGAGATTATTAAGTGGGTATTTTGGATGAATTCATCTCTGTGCCCTAGAACATCTCCGATGATGATATCATTATTTTTGGTACCATCATTAGGAGATATTTCCAATACACAGTGGAGGATTCTGTGGGGCATATATGTGAACTCATTTTGGATATGGTGTAAACAAGGAATACAATAGGCTAAATTACCTAATCAAGAGTGATTAATGAATTGTAAAATAATACATATGGGTGTAATTGAGCCGAATCAAGTTGATAAGCTGCATTACTACTCTTAGGCTCTTGACTCGACTCAAAAACTCGCTAGTCAAACTTGACTCAATCTCGGTTGAGTTTTCTTTGTCTTAAATTCGGCTCAATTTGATACTCAACATACTTGAGAGTTGACTCAGTACAATTTTAATTAACAATAAAAGGCTATTTCATGTTAAAATAATCAGTCCTAGGTAAAATTAATTATAAAATATTGCACAACATAATATATTGAGAGTATTGTGAATGAAAATATATTAACAATTGATATTTTTTTAAATACATGATTAGGCTTGTGAGACACTCGGTAAAAGGTAAACTATTTTATTTGAGTTCGATTCAAATTTTGGTACCGTTTAGTAAGTCTTTTTAGGAAGATTCTTATAATTAAGATGGCCAAAAGATGTATTGAGCTTTTGGAATATTGTCTTTAAAGATATATGGTTTCGTTTGGTTTGCGGAAATAGGTATCTGGAATTGGAATCGGAATGGGCCATTTTCAATTCCAATTATTTGGTTGGGCAAAATCAAAATTCCATTCCTAATATTGGTGGAATGACATTCCCCCATTTGAGGGAATGACCATTCCCTCCCCCTCTCTTGTGAATGAAATCCCATTCCAGTTGAATTCAATTCCCATTCAAATTCCTATTTGAACCAAACAGACTATGTGAATAAATTATTCTGATTCGATTTCAAAGGATTTCCATTCAATTCCAACTGCAAATCAAACAAACTGTAGATCTAGACTATTTGATAAGGGTGCAACTTGGGTGAGCTTGAGTTGTTGAATTGTTAAAAATTTTAATGGGCCCGACTCAAAAGCCTGGATCTGATACAGTGTACGTAAATTCTTGAAATCGGATACTTGACTCACACCCTTACGCTATGTTTGGTTCGAAGGAAAGAGTAGGGTAAAGAAGGAAAATGCAGGAAAACCTATACAAGATTTATAAAGGTTTCTCTTCATTTCCTTTCCTTTCCCTACCTTTTCCTTCAAACCAAACATAGCCTTAATGTTTGACAAGTATCCCAATCTAATGCAGTCTATAGAGCTATTAATTAAAAGAATTTACGTCTAAGAAGACAGGAAGCTTCATTTGAAGTTTCCAGATTTTCAGGCATTTTGTAACTTTTTTAGTTTTTTGGACATAAGTCTTTCTGACTTTCTGTTTTTTTTTTTTTTTTTGTTAAATGGAGAGAAGCCAAATTTTGATTCTTTGAGCTTTAAAAAATCGGAAAAACCACACAAAAAGAGTTGCTAAATACCCCATTAATTGTTTATGAATAAAATTCAAATATTTAGTGAGTTAAGTTTGAATATCTATTGAGTTACGCAACCTGTTGTCATGTCTTGTTTTTAGCAAATTCATGTATACATATCACCCGAACCACCCTATCTAAACAAATTCATATACAACCTGAACCTCCCAAGTAGTTGGTTGGTTTGGATGAATTAAGTGGGTGGTGGATTGTGTAGGTAGTATAATTGTATCATAAGTGTCATTTTCTATAATTACTTGTACACTCAAACTATGTATATATTTAGACATATTTAATTACCTTTGGCTTTTAATAGACGAGAATTATATAAAAAATTAAACGAAAAGAAAAAGGGTTCACAACTTCACATGTAACAATGGATAACAATCAACCCTCTGTCATATATATATATATATAGTAGCAAGAAATCACTTAAACATCCATAAATGATACAATAAAGAGGATTCATGTAGTCAATTACATATAAATTATATTATTGGAATAAGGCTTGATGATGATATGATGAAATACCACTTATTTGCACAAGGGTTGTTTGTAAAAATGGAGACTTGCAAATGTTCAAGGCTAATTTTGTCAATTAACATGTTAAAAAATAATCAAGTAAAAACATTTTTTTTTATTTTTTATTTAAAAGAAAAACATGTCTACTAGTAAAATTTATTTCTTTTTACTGGAAGAAATCAAGATCACATCTCAATGTAAGCAAAGACCCCATTTGGGATAATGCTTGTGGAAATTTCAATTTATGCACATGACCATTGAAGAATTAAAAAAAAAAAAAAAAAGAAAAAGAAAAAAGACAACTATCCAAAATGTCGTATAATTTGGCTAGGCGGCCCCGCCACGAGACCTGTCAGTTTTCGTCCCCGTCAATCGTCTACTTTCACGGGTGGTTTCACACGAGTTGCCAATAAGCCAAGTAGCCATTGAATTCAGATCTGCGCCCCACTACGAGGCGCCCCACAACGTCGTACAGCACATCCCGTCGTGTATTGGAATCATCTCCCGATGATGTATCAGAAATGATGATATTATCATCGAGAGATGTTCTCAATAGACAGAAGAGATGTGTTGTGGGGCGCCCCTTGTGTACTCGCAGATGTGAACTTACTCCATTAGCCAACTAGCCCAACCGGTGCATTTAAGCAAATCATAAATGTAGGCTAAGAAATACAACCTCTTATAAATAACAAAGAAAAAGACAATATTTTTTAATTTTTTCAAAAATAAAAGAAAGTTAGAACTTGAGAAGTCATGTTCCAATTTTCGTTTCTATATAATAGGATAAGCGCTGGAGTTTGGGAGCTGAGATCTATTGGAGTTTCTCCAACTGGTATTGTGTCCACTCTTCTGAAACCTGCTTCTCGTTGAGCTCCGGGGTTTCAAATTCCACGATTTGAGGTAAACACGGACCGCACTGATTTGTGTGCTTTGGGATTTCGCTATGTTTTTTTTGGTCTTATGATTTGTGATTCGGTGGGATGATTCGTTGGTCTGACTTTATGGGTAGTTTATTTGCGATGTTATTGTAATGCGTAAGTGTCTGATAGTCGTAGTGGAGTAGTGGGGTTCATTTTTTGTCTGTTCATTTCGTGGTGGTGAGGGTAAGAATCATAGATGTTCTGTTTCTTCATCTTTTGTTCAACCATTACATTTGGCTCGGTTTTTGATCCTGTAAAATGGGTTCTTATTCTTGTAATAAAGATGGTTTTTAATTTGTTTTCCTTTTAGCAAAATTCCCCGAGTCTTTGGTTTGCTCATTAACGCTGTAAAGGAAGCGAGTATTTTCATTTTCATGATACCTCTCTTGTCTCTTCTTTTTCGTCCACGGAAAGAAGGGTATCTACGTATTTGAATTTATGGTCTACTGTAATTATTTGATAATGTTTCTTATTCAAGGATCTAGATTAGAAATGAATGGGTAAGATTACATTTTCGAGTTTCTTTTAAATATATAATGCCATTCTTTTAAATATATTTTTCTGGATGGATGCTGTTAATGCCGCCACGATTTACTTCTTCATAATTTCACTTATGATAACATTTCTCTGCTATTCTTTTTCAATTTAATCGTGGAGTTAGTTTTGATGGTACTATTTGCTCTCACCATAAAAGTTTTGCAGATTGTGCGTTTTTTTTTTTTTTAATATGAATTTTTTGACTGAGGCAGAATGGGAAGTACCGATGGATCCATCTATGGAGAATACACATACGAGAATCTGGAGAGGGAGCCTTACTGGCCATCAGAGAAGCTCCGGATTTCTATCACTGGTGCTGGTGGGTTTATTGCCTCTCACATTGCCAGACGGCTGAAGAGTGAAGGCCATTACATCATTGCTTCTGATTGGAAGAAAAACGAGCACATGACAGAAGATATGTTCTGTCATGAATTCCATCTTGTTGATCTTAGGGTGATGGATAACTGTTTGAAGGTCACAACTGGTGTTGATCATGTTTTCAATCTTGCTGCTGATATGGGAGGGATGGGTTTCATTCAATCCAATCATTCGGTCATTATGTACAACAATACAATGATCAGTTTCAACATGCTTGAGGCTGCAAGGATAAATGGAGTTAAAAGGTTCGTCATCTTGGTAGTAACATTTTTACTATTATCATATTTGGTTTCCCATTTGATATAGAATCTGGATTCTGGATGTTGTAATTGTTCTTCCCCGCTAGATGCATACTAAGTTGCTTGTTGGGACTTCGGGCATGCAGGTTCTTCTATGCTTCTAGTGCTTGCATCTACCCTGAATTTAAGCAGTTGGATACCAATGTGAGCTTGAAAGAATCTGATGCCTGGCCTGCTGAGGTTTGTTGCCTTAATTAATCAGCAACAATTGTATCTATTTCTATCAATTTCAAACTAGCAACAATTTATGGGGTTCTGTTTTTCTGTTACTGTAGCCTCAAGATGCTTATGGTTTGGAGAAGCTTGCAACAGAGGAGTTGTGCAAGCATTATACAAAGGATTTTGGAATTGAGTGCAGGATTGGGCGGTTCCATAACATATATGGCCCCTTTGGGACTTGGAAAGGTGAGCTCACATATGTAGAAATTCCATATTTATTGGGTGAGCCTATTTCATTGGTTAAATATTAATATATGCTATATTGCTTTTACTAAATGTAGGTGGGAGGGAGAAGGCCCCTGCTGCTTTCTGCAGGAAGGCCATTACATCCACTGATAAGTTTGAGATGTGGGGAGATGGACTCCAGACCCGATCCTTCACCTTCATTGATGAATGTGTTGAAGGTGTTCTAAGGTGATCACTCAAACCTAAATATCTATATGAACATTTTTTAAAGCTCTAGTCTTTCAGTTTTGCTTGCTCCATTATCAATCATCCGTATTGATTGGCTTTTTTATGTATTCAGATTGACAAAGTCAGACTTCCGGGAGCCTCTGAATATTGGAAGTGATGAGATGGTTAGTATGAATGAGATGGCAGAAATTGTCCTCAGCTTTGAGGACAAGAAGCTTCCTATCCATCATATTCCTGGCCCAGAGGGTGTCCGAGGTCGCAATTCAGATAATACTTTGATAAAGGAAAAGCTTGGCTGGGCCCCAACCATGAGATTGAAGGTAAGTGCAAGGGAAGATTTCGCTTTCTTGTTCATTCATTCTAATGCCTCGAATGAAATAGACAACCAACTAATCTTGGGCACTTCCATCTTTGTGCATCCAGGATGGGCTGAGAATTACTTACTTCTGGATCAAGGATCAGATTGAGAAAGAGAAGGCTCAAGGTGTTGATCTCTCTGTTTATGGATCATCCAAAGTGGTTGGAACACAAGCACCTGTTCAGCTTGGCTCACTTCGTGCAGCTGATGGTAAAGAATGAAATTGGTGAACCCAAGGAGCAACCATGGTTGCACTCAAGATCATAGTCTTGTGGAAACTACCGTGTTATTATGTTGGGGAGGAAACATTGGGTATGGATAGTAATGGTCATGTAAGGCATGTGGTCCTTTTGTTTTTCTTATTACTAGTTGAGTGTATGAAGGAAATGTTTTGCGCCCATGTATTGTTCTAGTTTTTGAGAGTGGGCCTCTGTTATGATATAATAGTTAAGGAATGTATCCCTCCTTTTTTAATTGTCAGCCGGTGATTCTGTTGCTATCCCCCTTGTACTTTTGTTCTCCTACTTGTGTGAAAATCTTCATGCAAGTTGTTCTTTATGAAGCTTGGTTCATTGGTGGTTATCAAATTTAATCAATAGCAATATGCTTTTGCATTTTAAAGAGGTTGAATGAGGTTAAAAAACAGGGAAGGCTGTTTAATGTGTTGGAACAAGGCTTTCTGGGTATTCCCATGTTCTCCAAACTTTCTTGCTATGGTTGAACAGTCAAGATCAGGTAGATTTGTATGGGAGCTGGAAATGTGAATCCTCCATGTAGCATGGACATGATGACAAGTGACCTTGAAATCAGATTATAATTTACTTCAATGACACTAACATACGTATTCATAAAGTGGTTTCTTTTTTCTCCTTTTTTCCATTGTCTTTTCTTCCTATGACACTCAAGTTTGTTTAGGATCACTATATTTTTAATACACTGAAGGCACGCTGGATGCAATAGAAACACATTCAGGTAATTTAGGCATGAATGGTTTGTCTGAGGAGCCAATACTTCGTACAAGGGTAAACAAGCATGAAAATGCAGGTTTGAGTCTTGAGAACAGACATTTTGTGATAGAATTCTCGAGGTTAGGTCCATATGCAGTCCATCCCTCCCCTGACCCTAGATAGCCCTAGGACCAGCACTGCATAATGTCCATTTTTTATGTCTGTAGAAATGCCAAGTCCTGAATGACAGCATATTTGGTGAAGTCTGTGAGTGCTTATGGCACATATGACATGCCTTAATTGATTTCACCAACTAAGCTACATCCAAAATGTGTGTGCTTTCGTTAACATAATCTAAAGGAAAGCTGGAAAGGTGTTTCAAATGGAGGTCCTTATAACTCGTGTATAGGATGCCAATTTTTCAGAAATTTAAGTATTACGTCACAGTGGTGGGCCACCTCTATCAATAAAAATATGAATACTTGCTCACATAAAGCAAAAAGACTGGCTGATGTAAAAATCTCCAAGGGATGGTTATCTTATGTTGGTGGTTTAAGAACCCAAGAATAAATTGACCCTACTTCCTTGGGGGTCCTTTACTGTTTTTAGGGTTTTAGTGAATTGAGAAGATAGGTACTCTGGTCAGATGTCTCAGCAGCTTGATCACACTTCAGCAATCTTACCTACAATAATTGGAATAGTTGATAATTGTGCTCGATGTACTTTTGACCCGAATGGTCCTAAAGTTTCAGATGAGATGACATCTTTTATTATGACACTAGCCTTAATAATTTGAAAAAGTGTGATTCACCTGCCTTGTTACATGGAAGCAGGAAAACTCACAAAGACATTTACATCATGTAACCATTTCTAAAGCTTGATAATCACTCAGTTGTATAACTATATGCCATGGGTAGGCTTCTTACATGGAGCAAGTGTACATGTAGTGTTGAATTTCAAGTGTTGTGCCCAAAGACCACAAAACAAGTACAAGGCAACAGGTGTACAATAAAATTTTCATTTTCAAAATCAAGCTTATCAAATAAAAAATAAAATAAGAGGAAGGAAAAGTATCATGTGGCGAATAGGACTGACCTTTCTGGTTAAATGTTGATCACTTGATCTAAAGTTCTCTTGTCATCTAGAAAGTACAATAGTTTGCTGAAATATACATCAAAACATTGAATTTAGTGGGGGATTGCAAATCCAACACACTTCTGTGTAACTGTGTTCCAATGCTACCTAGGCGATTATGACATATGCAACTTTAAACAACATTGGAATATATGATAACTGCCTGAGGGGCTGGCACTATGTGGCATCATCATCAACATTCGGAATTTTATCTTTAGAGGAGTGGCCTTGACTGGTGTACAGCGAAATCATATTAAACTTTAAACAATAATTTGCTGAAATATACATCAAAGCATTGAATTTACTGGGGGATTGCAAATCTAACACACTTGCGTGTTCAATGCTACCTAGGCAATTATGACATATGCAACTCTAAATAACATTTGGATATGATAACTGCCTGAGGGCCTGGCACTATGTGGCATCATCATCAACATTCAGAACTTTGATGGGTGCAAATTGCGTAACCATGGTCTTTCAGGTATTGGAGTATTTAGGGAGTCATGATATGATCTTATCCATTTACTTATACCCTATTGGACTTGGGACTCCACTACAGCTGTAAGTCTGGGTGGTGCTATATGGACTGATACTAAGAAGATTTCTAAACCTTAGAGACATAGGAAGGGGATTCTAAGGTGGTACTGCACTGGTTTAGAAATTATAGTCAGGGTTTATTGCAATCAGAAATGTTATGACTTATGAGGGAAATAAGTGACCTGGTTAGGGGATTGGTTACCACCTATTCCTTGGTTCATAGATCAGCAAATGGTTTGGTTGACATGATGACCAAACAAAGGGTAAACAGGGCTCAAATTTTCTGGGGGCAATCGTAAAATGATTACTTGTAAAAAGGAAGGGGGAAGGGTTCGGTGGTAGATGCCAACCCATTCTTTGGGGTGCTTAGAACTTGCTGTATATATGTTATTCTTTTCCTTACAGTTGATAAAATTTCTACTGTTACCAATAGAAACATTGGGTCACAATAACACCTTTAATTGCTGGAACATAATTTATTTTTAGTGAGCAGTTTTTTTTTTTTTGATGAATAGTGAGCAGTTTTTATTTGTAATATTTCATATTGCAAAACCACTTTTCTTTAACAATAAAGGGAAAAGGAAAAAAACTTCTATCCTTGTGAGAAAACTTATTAATATTACTACTAATGGCTTTTTTTATCAATATATTATTAGTAATGGTTTTAAACCATAAACCAGCCTTTTGCCAAGGAATGTGGACTAGCTTGTTTTGGTTTACCCACTAATTTGAGAGTAAAATGCAGAAAACGAAACTTTTTGCTAGGCAAATGCATACATATAGATGAAATGTCTCCATTTATCTGTGTATATTAGAAAGTTATAGGTCTCTTTGTGGACACTGAAGTTGGAAACAGTATATGTATAGCAGGCCTATCTCTAACCTTGACCTTAATTTATGATCTAATGGTCAGGAAGGGATGACAGCCTATTGATGCATGAAATAGGACCACCTAGCAGCTTCTACAAATATATATATATATATATATATAAAGAAAAAAGCTTAGTAGCACATCAACCTGGCCTTAAGATCTGGAAAGATGAAATTGTAGCTATGTGCCAAGATCTTACAACGTCAATAGGAATTTCTCTTCAGGAGTGTTAGAAGGTTGGTATCTGTTTGTCCTGTAGCTGCAGTAGTTCGAACTAGAAGAATAAGAAGATGAGAACAGTTGAACATGATAGCCTAAACCCTATCAGTCGACCCTAATATGGATTAGCCTCTAATTAGTAGTACAAAGACTAAATTGCCCCCACTTAAGTATGGGACAAGAAGTTTCTATTAAAACTACCACATAAGCACATAACTTAACAGAAATAAAACGACTAATCTACCCTTATTCGACTAGTTCTAACACTCCCCCTTAAACTGGAGAATATATGTCATATAATCCCAGCTTGTTACATATATAATTCACACTCCCTGAGTTTAAGCCTTTTCTAAACAAATCTGCCCATTGGTCACCTGAGCCCACATGTTCTGTGCTTATCTCTCCAATAAGGACCTTCTCCCTCACAAAGTGACAATCTATCTCTATGTGCTTTGTTCTTTCATGAAAAACAGGGTTAGATGAGATGTGGAGTGTAGCTTGATTGTCACGGTACAATTTCATAGGTCTATCCATGGAGACTCCGATTTCTTGTAGGGGATTCCTCAGCCATACTAATTCACATGTAGTGTGTGCCATGACCTTGCATTCGTCTTCAGCACTGCTCATTGTCACAACCGTCTGCTTCTTACTCTTCCATGTCACAAGATTTTCTCCAAGAAATGTGTAGTAACCCGTAGTAGATCTTCTATTAGGCAGAACTTGCCCAATCTGCATCCGTATACCCAATTACTCCAAGTCTTCCTCCTAGTTTGTTTAATAACCCACGGCTTGGAGCTCCCTTCAAGTACCTTACAATTCTAAGAACTGCATCCCAGTGAAGTATCCAAGGGTTCTGCATAAATTGGCTCACCACACTAACTGCAAAGGAGATGTCTGGTCTCGTGATAGTCAAATAGTTCAGCTTCCCCACTAACCGTCTATACCTTCTAGGATCATCAAATATTTTCCTTGTATCACTGCTCAACTTAGCATTTGGCTCTATGGGAGTTTCAGCCGGTTTTGCACCTAACAATCCTACTTCATCCAACAGATCAAGAACATATTTTCTTTGGCACAGGTTTACACCTTGTCTTGATATAGCAACTTCTATACCCAAGAAATACTTCAATGTCCCAAGGTCTTTTGTTTGAAAATTATTTTGCAGAAAGACCTTTAGTTTATCGATCCCCAATTTGTCACTACCAGTTATGGCAATATCATCCACATAGACCACTAATAAAATCTTTCCAGCTTCTAAATCATAGCTGAACACTGAGTGGTCAACCTGGCATTGTTTCATTCCAAAATTCTTCACTACTTCACTAAACTTCCCAAACCAAGCACGAGGCGATCGTTTCAACCCATAAATTGCCTTTTTCAATCTACACACCTTACCATCCTCCACCTGGGCAACAAACCCAGGTGGTTGCTCCATATATACCTCTTCCATAAGGTCACCATGAAGGAAGGCATTTTTAATGTCAAGTTGAAACAATGGCCAATCATACATAACTACTAGGGAAATTAAGACATGGACAGAGCCAATCTTAGCCACTGGAGAGAAGGTCTCCATATAGTTCACCCCATACAATTGTGAATAACCTTTAGCAACAAGTTTGGCCTTCAGATGCTCCACACTACCATCTGGCAAGTATTTAACAATATACACCCATTTACAACCCACAACATGCTTACCAGGAGGAAGAGTAATGAGCTCCCACGTTTGAGTATGCTGAAGGGTAGAGAGTTCATCTTCCATTTACTGCCGCCACCCAGGTGAGCTAAGAGCCTCTGGGACATTCTTAGGTATAGAAATAGATGACAACAGTGAAATAAACTGGCGATGTGAAGCGGAAAGGCGAGATGCTGAAACAAAATTGGAAATGTGATGGAGGGTACAACTACGTTTATCTTTCCATAAAGCAATGGGAAGATCAAGTCCTGAAGATTTTGGGACAAAAGCAACAACATGATCCGTAGATAAGGTAGAAGCTGGAGGAGGAGCCAGTGTTTGTCGATGAGTATACACGTGCCAGATCGGTGGTCGTTCAGTAGGGATCTGCACTGGAGGAGGTGAAGGGTCAACCCCAACTGGAACACCCGGAACGAGATCACTAATTGGAAGATGAAGAGGAAGAGGAAGCAAAGGTGGAGACATTGATGCTTCAAGTCCCAAGAAAAAGGGGACATACTCAAAAAAGGTGACATCAGGACATACATAACACTTCCGATTAATGAGATTGTAACACTTGTACCATTTTTGAGTCCGAGAGTAGCCAAGAAAGACACACTTAATAGAGCGTGCATCCAGCTTGTCTATCCCAGGACTCAGATTGTGAACAAAGCACACACAGTCAAAGATGCAGGGTGTTAATGGAAAGGGAAACAAGGTGGGGAACAAAATAAAGAAGGGAGACCGGCCATGAAGAATGAAAGAGGGCATCCAATTAATAAGGAAACATGCAGTAAGTATAGCATCACTCCAAAATCGTTTAGGAACACTCAAATCATGAAGAATAGACTGAGCAGTTTCAAGGAGATGATGGTTCTTTCGTTTAGCCACCCCATTTTGTTAAGGAATGGATGCACATGAAGTTTGATGAATGATGCCATACTATTGAAAGGAAGTAAGAAAGTATTCATGACCGTTATCTGAACGAATAACTTTGATTGGAACACCAAGTTGTGTACGTATTTCTGCATGAAATTTTTGAAAAATGGAAAATAATTCACTCTTTTTTTTCATTAAATAAATCCATGTCATCGTTGAACAATCATCAGTAAAAGTGACAAAATACTTGTAACCATTATAAGACTCTATTTTAATTGGACCCCAAACATCTGAATGAACCAAAGCAAAATGACTCAACATACGACTATCAACTCTAAGACTGAAGGGAACCCGATGATATTTCTCATACTGACATGACTCACACTGTAAAGACAATAAATGACTCAAAGATGGAACCAGTATCTTTAGTGCCTTAAGAAATGGATGTCCTAGTCAACAATGCCATTATAGAGGAGTGAGTGAAGTCTGACGTGCAACTAACGATCCACCACCGTTAAGGTAATACAATCCACCAGCCTCATGCTCCCCACCAATCTTCTTCTCCGTCTTGAGATCCTGAAAAACACAAAAGGAAGGGAAAATGTAATAGAGCAATTAAGAATCTTGGTTAATTTACTAACAAACATAAGATTGAATAAAAACTTAGGGACATATAGAACATATGATAAAGAAAGAGAAGTCGTGTCAACATTATCAACACCACAAATGGGAGAAGAGGAACTGTTGGCAAGGGTTATAGTTTGAGATGTGGAAGTTTCAGAGAGAGAAGAGAGCACACCTGGAGTCCCAATCATGTGATTAGAGGCTCTAGAGTCAATAATCCAGGGGAGGAGATTTAGAGAGCAACGTCCTGCTCTGATACCATGTTTGTCCTGTAGCTATAGTAGTTCGAACCAGAAGAAGAAGAAGAAGAAGAAGAAGAAGAAGAAGAGAACAGTCGAACATGATAGCCTAAACCTTATCAGTTGACCCTAATATGGATTAGCCTCTAATTAGTAATACAAAGACTAAACTGTCCCCACTTAAGTATGGGACATGAAGTCTATATTAAAACTACCACATATGCACATAACTTAACAGAAATAAAATGACTAATCTACCCTTATTCGGCTAGCTCTAACAGTATCATTCTTCCTAAGCTCATAGGGTTTTGGTCTCAGAAGAATTCATAGGTTTTCCTTCAATGATCATTAAGGTTGTGTTTGGATTGAAGGAAAAGGTATTGAAGCCTTTACAAACCTTGTATAGATTTCTCTGTCTTTCCCTTCCTTTCCCTACCTTTTCCTTCAAACCAACCATAGCCTAAAGAAATCCAATGGAGGTCCTCAAGTTTTGCAATGGTTATTGACTCTAGTGCTCCTTCCTAGTGGTTCAGTTAAAATTACATTTTGATGGAATTCCTAGCAATATAAGGCAAGCTGGGATAGGTTAGGTTCTTACAAATGCAAAATGACAATATCAAGTGGGTTTTCAGTGGCCCTTTTAAACACATACTTTGCCAAGGATGGAATTTTAACTAGTTAGCACCATTCACTGGTGTCTGGATCATTGAGAAGTTTCATCCCCCCTCATTGGCTACTGAAGGACATACAACTATGCTATTGAATGAAGAAGTAGATGTGGCAAAGGACAATGGAGTCTCTCACATTACCTCAATTAAATGTTAGGAATTTTGTCTTCTCTTAATGTGCAATGCTGAGGGTGGGCCTTAGCACAATGGTTGGGTTGCTCCATTGCGATCTGGGTGACTAGGGTTCAAATCTTGGAAACGGCCTTTCTGTATATGCAGGGGTAAGACTGCATACATCTGTCCCTCCCCAGATCCTGCATTGGCAGGAGCCTCATGCACTGGGCTGTGCTAGGGAGGTGAATTCAGTTGCCAACTTCCTAGAAAAATCGTTTATGGTGGTCTTTTTGGATATAGAGATAGCTATATGCCTGCATTAGCTTTTGGTGTTGAAGATTTGTGCTTTAGTGCGGAATTTCTATATCTTTGCATATTCTGCCATGAATTCACCCTTTTTAGTGTTAATTGTATTTTACTTTCTTAAATTTTAAAAAGGAAAGAAAGAACCAGGAAAGCTTAAGTGGGCATGGCTTTGTTTTTCTACATAAAAGAAGAGACTGCGGTTTCACCAAAATTTCCATACTGAGGATATTTTTAGTGTTACTTGTTTTAATGTTTTACGACTGCTCATGTAAATAGGTTACTGAGAGATGATGAAACTTTGGCCGACTTTTTCACTGATGAAATGGTGATTTATCTCAATATTTTTCTGTATACTCTTCGAATACTGTCTGTGCCACCATATATCTTGTGCATCTTTTTTGTCAGAATACATCTATGTGGAGCTGAGTCAAGTTCCAAGTCAATTTTATAGATTTTACCTTTTGAGCTTGTTTGTTTTTTCCACCGTATTTGGCCAAGAAAGTTAAATTACTTGCCTCTCCATGAGGCAAGAGAATTCCTGAAAAACATGAGGGGTTGTTGAATGACAAAAATTGGAACAGCTTGATTAATGTTAATGTAGGATCTGACAGAAAAAGAGGATGCGAAATGAAACAGTTTCAAGAGTTGTTCCAAACTGATTATTCATATGAGTTGTGTGGTATGAATGAAGGGATCCCTATTCACTTTGGCTGTGAGGAAGTTGAACGTGCAATGCTACTGGCTTGAACAAGCAAAGAAGGGGGAAGGATATATTTGGTTGCTTTAGATTCAGATTCCATCAGCTCGAGAAGGCTGAGGACCTTGGACAATTGGTATATAAGGAATATAGATAACATAGATTCATACTTTCATCTTTAGAAGAGGGACTCAAATATTAAATTCTGACAAGACCAGTAGTTTGTTTCAAATGGGGTCTTTGGCTGAAGCTGCCCACTGGTTCAGTTTTAAAGTCTTTGGCTGGTCATAGGAGAGACTTGGGGATCAATTCCTGCCTATGGAAAAGGTAAGAAACATAATGCTAGCTCAATGTTGAAGGTGCCAACTGGCTCAATTTTTAACGCCTTTGGCTGGCCATGGCAGAGACTTGGGATCAATTCATACCTGATCCATCTTAGTTGACTTAACTCTCATGTGCTAGTTTCATCTCTTCAACATAAAGACGTGTTAATTTCTAATGTAGGCACACATGGCAGGCCCAGGATGGCGACACATGGCACAGGCCAGATTGCATCCTGGCCATCCGCTCATAATAAACCCTAGGTAGGTTCAAGTATAAATAAGTGGCGTCACTCCTAGATAAGCTATCTTGGCTTTTACTGCTCTAAACTCTATAGCTCTTTGGTGATGTCTATCTCTACTCAGGCCTCATCCAATCACTTGCTACACCTTTGCTAACTTGACCATCAGAGTCTCGGCCCCTAAGATAATACCCGGGGCATCTGATGTATTTCCTTGCTCACGGATCAGATCTTGAAGCCCTCAGACTCATTTGGTCCTACATTGTTGCTCTTGGTCCATCCTTGGCAGCAACAGTTTCATATAAATTTGTTTTATATTCCTAGCCTTTTCTTAGAATTCCATGAGATTGAAAACATGCTTGTGTCATGATAATTAATTTGTTCTTTTAATACAGAACATTACATTTTCCACAATTATCTGTATTTTAGTGCTTTTATGGGTACATGTGGTAGTCTTCTAAAGACAGGTATTTTATAAGTTACAACTACAATGAATTTACACATACATATATCAAAGAAGAGGATTTTTTTGGGATAATATATAAAGTGTGAATTCCTTTTTCATCGGTAAAGGATTGTTGGATTGCAGCCTAGGCTTCAACCATTCACAACCAATATTATTAAAAAACAATAATATTTTCTTGAGCAGTTATTTACAATACCTAATCCAATGATCAATAAGACAAAATTTAAATTAAATTGGAGAAAACCCTAAAACACACAAATGATTAAATTTACGAGAAAAATAAGAGTAATGGGATCATGAGAAAGAGAGAGAAATATGAATTCACAATGTGATCAGAAATGCCATTGGGCCAATCTATAATGCGAACACGAGTGCGAGTCTCCTTGCATATCTTCTTGACTAGTTCGCGGTCGATGATTCTACCGACCTTAAGATGCCCTTGCGGTTGATGATTCTATCGACCTTAGGAACAGGGACTATGAAACATAAAACGCTATTGCTAGGCTACCCAAGCCATTTCTTCTTGGCTGGCGTTGTCATCGGGGCTTAGGCTGAGACTTCTGGAGTTGCCACCGTTTCTAGAGGTTGTTGATATGGTTCAAACAAAGCGGTGGTTGTGGCTATATCAATCCAACAATCTTTGTATGTCACACCTCGCTCTTGAGTTTGACAGAATATTAACAAATGATAACGATAAGGGTAGAGCTTGTTAATTGTTAGAAATAGTAGGGGTACTTTAAGACAATATTAAAACAGTAGGAGTATATTTAGTCAATTTCCTGAACCTTAGGGTATTTTAAGAAATTTGCCCTAAAACAAATTAGCAAAAACTTAAAAAGGTATCGACACATAACACTTGAGACTTGATAGAACAGAAGTGAAGTGATAACCTAGGTGGCCGTTGAACCCTACTTCTCTTCTACTCTTCTTCTTCGTCTTCGGTGGTTTAGTTTACTAAGACTTCTAGTCTTCCACTCTTTAGACTTCAGGTGAGGCAACAGTCTTCTCTCTCTCTCTCTCTCTCTCAACTCACAACTCACAACTCACAAGTCTAATTTCTGAAATTTGAAGTGTCCATAAACCTCTCTATTTTCCCGTAAAACAGGAATCTCAAGTTCTCCACCATAGCCAATAGATTATAGATTTGAAACTTCAAAATTCCATTGGTGATTTTTGTAAGTACAGTTTCATCTCCTAATTTTCTGGATTAATGTATTTCAAAGGGATAGAACTACGAAAAATTTCTTTTGATTTTGTGTTGAAACCTGCTATGAACCAATACCAAATTTTAGTGCTGAAACCTGTTAGGAACTAGTGCCAAATGGGGATCAGGGTCTCCAACGGGGAGCCCACCCCCTTCGGGGTTGGGGACAATTTCTTCCCCAACGGGGACCGGGGACAGGGGTAGGGGGATGATTTGGAAAATGGGGTTGGGGATGGGAAATGTAATCCCCGCCTCACTGCCATTCCTACAATCACCACTGTCTTTAGCGACAGTTTTAAACGGTTGCTGCTATATGGTATTACTTTTAGCGGCCATTTGGTCCCTTTCAAAACTGTGCTATTTATTGGTTTTCCCATGGTGAAAAGTGGTTAATTTTAATTAAGACCACGTGCGCTTTTCGGTAATTTACTTATCCAGGTAAGTGCAACTTTCCCCCTAGGTGGGAAAGTTATTTACCCACCTAGGAGATGGGGTAAGTGATACCCAAGAAAATAAACTTTCCCTGTTCCCCACATAAATATGAAAACAGAGCATGAGATTCTTGATCAACATGAACCAAAATCCCATTAACCAACTTTCTCCCTCTCAAAATCCAAAAAAAGAACACCCACTAATTATAAGAAGTCTTTTGAATTTATTTATATAAAAGCTGTTGGAATTCTCATTCCACAAGCAATAAGAGTTGGAATCATGAACTCTTGACCACTTTATTTGCACATTTCTTTTCGTTAACTGCACATCCAACTCATGTTCATTCTGTTTCAAGCTTGTTCCATAATGCTCTAGCAAGGTTTTGGTGACATCTATACGCACAATAAGTTCGTATTTCTATCTTGATGGTCATATATTTATACCCTCTACTTTACTCTCATAAAGTAGACTCTGTCACAATGAATGGTGATAAGTAATAACAAGATGGTCGAGTGCCTCATCTTTTGAGGTAAGAAAAGAATTGGTGAATCTAGAAAAATTGGACTTGAAAGGATAGAACAAAGAATGTTGGTGGTAGGGGTGCATGATCTGATCCGATCCGAAGTCCGGTCTATGTTATCATATTCGGATATTCCCATTTTTTATATTCGGATCGGATTTGATAATAGGATCTGATCAGAAATCGGGTTGAATTCAGATCACCCCCTATTTAATTGGAGAAGATCTGACCCGATATATATGTTATTTATTTATTTATATAAATATATTAAATATATATGCTATTTATTTATAAATATATTATTTATATTGTATTTTTGTAAATTTATTATATCATTAATTATTGGCAAAAAAACATGTATATATGATGAAAATAGTTGAAAAGATATTTGTATTTTTTATTTTTCTTTATTTAAAGTGTTATATTTTATTTCTTTTAATGAATTATTATTTAACAAATCGGCTTGAACCATATTTGAACATCTGACTTATTCATCATATTCAATTTAAATCAATGTTTATGAGATCTGATCGATCAAATTTGCAATTAATAGTGTCGGATCGGATTCAGATATACTTTGATTCAAATCTGACCAAAGTGACAAACAAGGTTACATGAGCAAGGGCTAGGCCGGGCTTAGCACCTGGCAAAAGGGGCTTAGCCTAGGGTTCTAGGCGGCTAGGCCCTGGCCCGACCTGGACTTGACCCACCCCTTCACAGGCTTATGGGTCTTCTAGGCCTACAAGCTAACTCGTATCCATTGGTTAAAGGTTTTTAGCAATGTTTTAAAAAAATGACCCAGAACCGAAACCGTTATGGCGTTATGGCTACCAGTCTCTGGGTCAACGCTTAAATCGTCTGGTCCAAATGGATGGTCCATTATGACAAAGATGGGTTGAATTGTTCGACCGCTCAAGATCGTTGATCGATTCAAGGGCTCTTGTCTATGGACCGGGTTTGGGGTAAAACCCGAAACCAATTGTTTGAACGGTTTCTAGGTCAAACAGTCCGACCGTCTGGGTCTATAACGGTTAAAAAATCATGGATTTTAGGTACAATAATTTCCCAATACTATGGAAATTGTTAACCAGGCCGAGGCCTGAAATTTGTGGGCTGGGCTAACAATAACGATCATTAGGGATTAGGAGGAATGTCTTGTATTTAGAAAGTAGGTGGTTGTTCCATCATCATGACTAAAGGGATCAATTAGGCTGTATTAGGCTTGATGGAAAAAATAGAAAGAGGAAGGGAAATTTAAGGAAACCTTTAGAAACATTGGATAGATTTCCCTATGTTTCCCTTCCTCTCTCTCTATGAAAGTGCGGCTGGGAACTAGGAAGTCTTGTGAGGAGATGGAAGTTTTGATGGATGAGAGATTTGTTAGTATTATTTGGAGTTTTGATAACTATGCTTGAATTTGATAGATTTGTCTTCATTTCAATGCCAAAAGAAGTCTATGTCTCCATGAAGCAGTTACTAATTGTTTGGAGAATGCCCTGACAAGGTCAACATGACCGCTATCGGAAGCTGCAATCTAACTCTATTATATTAAGAGAGACCACTGGCGGGAACTTGGATAGACATTTACCAAGAAATTTTCTTATTTAACTACTAGCATGGCAAATTTAGCAAGACTGTTGTCTGTATTAGTAGTCTGTAACTGTTATTATTGATGTGTGAGATACAATATTATTATTCTGTATTCTTTTGTATTTTTCTGTCTTTTTTTTTTCTTCCCTCTTTTTCTTTGTCTGTATTTTTTTGTATTTTTTGTGTATTTTTTCAATTTGCTTATTGTTGTATTTCTTTTTTTTTTTTTATAATTTCCAGTGTTTTCTGTATCTTCTTTTGTTATGTTTTGATGTTTTCTTCAAATTTCCACTTTGGTGTTTTATTTTATTTTCATCTTTTTTCTTTAATGTATTTCCTGTTTTTTTTTTTTTGCATTTTCCTACTTTTTTTTTTATTCCATGTTATCAATGTTCTACTAAATGGTCTCATAAAACATGGTTTTTAAAATCAAATCGGTTAGGGGTCTGGTTATTGGGTTGAATGGTCTGACCATTCAAACCGAATGCTCGGCCCATTCTAATAAAAAAATTCAAAAAAATAAAAAAATAGTCAAAACCATTCGAATGGTTCAAACGATTAATCACTTGGTTCAGCGGTTTGCTGACCAAAATCAACGGTTTTGAGGGAAAATCCAATTTTTGGGGGAAAAGGGAATCGATTCCCAGTTTTTCCAATCCACCATCCGGTCCCATTTGATTTTGAAAACCATGTCATAAAATGATATAAGTGCAGTCTGGCGTTTTAAAAATGTTTAAACATGTACATGACAATCACACGAATCTTTCATGGGGTTAACTGATGAAACGGTGGGGGCAAAGTGTCGGCAGTTGAAGTTCACGGTGGGCCTTCGTTGTAAATAAAAGTTTGGGGGATTAAGTGTTACTCCAAGTATAGGGTGACATTCTGTAATTTACCCGGAAAAAAACAGAAGCATGGTTTTCAAAACCGGACCGGACCGGACGGTCGGACCATAAACCGGTAACCATTCAGCCCCCGAATCCGGTTATACTGTAAACCGCTATTTCCTAAATAACCGTTGAAAAGGTCAGAAACCGCTAACCCGGGTGGCCAAACCTCTAAACCGTTCGACCCGAGTAACGGTACGCGGGTTGCGAAATTTCTTTTCACTGGATTTAAAAAAAAACAAGAAAATGACATTCATGTCCCCCGATTCCAGCCTTACGAGTTAGGGTTACTTTCGTTCTAACCCTTTCCTTCCTCTCAGACCTCATACCCCGACGGCGCGACCAACGACCTGCGACAGTCCCGACCGACGGTAAATCACGACCACCGGCGAATACGGCGGATTTCCTTCCTCAAAAGCGCTTCATCTACAGCGACCGGCGGCTACAGCCTTCCGTCCTCACAGAAGGGCTTCATCTACGGCGATCGGCGATTACAGCCTTTCTTACTCACAGAAGGGCTTCATCTACTGCGACCGGCGATTACAGCCTTCATTCCTCACAGAAGGGCTTCATCTGCGGCGGATTTCTTCTTGTAATCAGCTACAACAAGGAGCAACAAGGTGCAGCGGCGGCCGGCGGTGAGCTTTGAATTTTTCTGTTATTTTCTGTATTTTTCAGTATTTTTATGTTTTTTTTTGCAATTTTCTGTGTTTTAGCCAGTTTTTTCTCTGACAAGAAAACACTGTTAAAACAGATTAAGTGAGACATAGAAGCCTTATTATCTTATATCTAATATCATGAAAGAGGGTGAAAATTTTGTCATGAAAAACAAGAGATTTTCATCTCTTCTATTTAAACAATTGGAGCCATTCCCCAATGCCACTAAATCAATGGCTTGAATTAAACCTTTATATGGGCAATTACAATCCATGAACAAATTAAATCCAAAGAATTATTCATCAAAAAAAAAAATCCAATGGATGCCAAAAAGGAGCAAATAAGCTTTAATGCTTCATAAGTTCATATTAATTGAATCAATATATCATAGTGTAGCATAAAAGCAACTAAGGCTGCTTCCGACCTCTGTGAACATAGTTATTTGCAGGAACTTTATCTTCCAAAGGCAACCTGCAATCTAATGTCATTTCTTGAGCCTATGAATAATGACTTTTTCTGTATCTAGTTTTAATTCTTGGATGCTTGGAAGCAAGTAGGGCAGAAGGTGACATGTAATTTTTGAAAGTTGAGATGGTTTGGCAGGCCCAAAATAACTGGTCAAACAGGGAATATGAGGGGAGAAACATATGCAATTCTCTTTCATAAAATTTACAAAACACTAAGCATAAAATGGAAAACATATATAGAATGAAATTATGAATACAGAAGTGACTAAGTAAAAGCTAAGCAAGATTTTAACATTTTAGAATTCAATCTCATAGGAGTTGGTCTAAATAACTTGAATCTTGAAAGACTCTCGTTTTCAAGCAAGATCAAGACCAAGCCCTTCCCATTGGAACGGTGTTTTAATACAAAACAGAAACAAAGTAAACATACCCTGATTCAATGATATAATACAATGTCACTGAGCCTCTCTGCAATGTGCCAATGTCTAAGAGCTGTTGTACCATGGACAGTTCGAGAGGAAAAGAATGAGATGGTCTTTCTCAACAAAAGAATGTCAGCATGAAAGTCTGATAGACTTGCCAAAACACGTTTGATGAGTGTGACTTTACCCCCATTAGAGAGGTACCGGGTTTTCCAAGCTGTCATGTTTGTGTCCATCCTCTCTAAAATTGGGTCCCAAATGTTCTTCAAAGTACATTTAGCTCCAAGGGGCAACCCCATGTACTTTGTTGGGAAGGTGGGAAACTACCTACCTTGCATAGTTGCACCTTAAAATTTTGGCCAATTCATGAACATTGGTTACTATTCCAACTGCTAGTGTCCCACTTTCGGATAAATTGACTTTCAGACCTGATACTATCTTTTTCTTGATCAATTCAGACCTGATACTATCTCAAACCAGTATAGGATGTGTGTTAAATTCAGTACTTGAGTTGGAGAAGCATTTCAGAGGAAGAGTGTGTCTTCTGCAAGCTGTAATAGAGGAATTTTAGCGCCATTGCTAGAGCTTTCAAAGCCCTCCAACCAATCCAAGTCTGAACCTCAATCAGTCAATTTACTTAGGCCCTCCATCGCCATGAGAAATAATAAGGATGATAGTGGACCACCATCATCACCTTGCCTCAAACCTCTAGAGCTTTTGAAATTGCCTTTGGAAGTACCATTTATCAACACTGAGAACTTTGGTGTGGTGATGCACACCCTCATCCAGCTCCTCCACTTGGACCCAAAGTGCATTTTTGTCATCATATAATCCAATAAATCCTAGTTGACATTGATCATGGGCTTTCTCTAGATCAGTTTTGCAAATCGAACCTGTCTTTCCACATTTCTTCCTTGAATTGACGAGTTTGTTAGCTACAAGAACTCCATCCTGAATATGTTTGTTGTGAACACAAGCTCCTTGGTATGCTGAAAAAATAGCACCCATCACCTTCCTTAGACTTGTGGCTAGAGTCTTAGCCAGAACCTTGCAAACACTTCCTATCAAGCTGATAACCCTGAAGCCCTTCAAATTTGCCGCTCCTTTCAAGGAAAGGGATTTGAGTCAAACATTGTCTAATAGGCTGGCTCTACAAAGTGTGTCTATAGGTTGGTTCTATAAGGTGTTTAATAGGCAGGCTCTATAGGCTGGCTCTATAGATCAGTGGTTTAAAAGGCATGCCTAGGCGCTCAGGCGAGGCGCATTTTAGGGTAGGCGCCTTGCCCAGGTCCTAGGCGCAAACCATTCAAAAGGCGCACACCTGGTGCGCCTAGGCGTGTGCCTTTTGAAAATTTGTCGCTTTTTCCCTTTTTTTGAGTCTGGCCGTTGGGCCGAGGGCTCCGCCCCCGGACCCCGTGCCACGCCCCTCGAGGCCAGTTGGTAATGTTGTCCATTCATTCATCTTAATAAAATATCTTCTTAAAAGCAATTTAAACTATAAAATTATTATTTTTTGTGTGAAATCTAAGAATTTAAGACCCTAACATGGACTTGTTTGGGCTTGCCTCGAGGGGCGTGGCACAAAGGCGACTCGTAGAATTAGGAATGTAATATATCACATTAGCTACTTGATGCAATTGAGAAAAAAAAGAGATTGTGGGTTTTATATGCTTGAAAATGTTTTATATGTTTGATTTCATTTTTAAATTCTCATTTGAATATGCTTTACATATTATATTTATGTATTTTAATTTTAGATAATAGGTTTTTTAAAACATTTATTTTAAAACTTAAGTTAATATTTTTATTAATATTATGTTTTATAATTTTTTGATTTTTTTTACATTTTTTTCGAATTTTTTGCATTTTTATTTTAAATTGTGTGCCTTGCCTCAAAAAGGTGCATGCCTCGCCTTGAGCCTCAGGCGCAAAATGGCCCTTGCGCCTTGCACTTTTAAAACACTGCTATAGATAGTTTCCATAGGTTGGCATTAGGTTGTCTCTTTATGTAAAAGATAAAAGGAGTTAAGTTTCTATTTTGGTGTTTAAGTTTGTAACTCTAAAATCAATGCCAAAATGTATGTAAAATGGATTCCAGCCACCCGAATATATCAATTTATATATTACATCGTAATCGGTTCGGTTTTGGTTTCATGGTTGTATATTTTATCGACCCAAAACCGACCAGATTGGGTTGGATAAGGCCAGTCTGGTCGGTTTGACTGTCTTTGTGAGCAGCTCTACTTTCTTCGAAGTCTTGTGAATTCTGAAGGTCTAAGCATAAATTATGTCCATATTGCCCCCAAACCCATAGTTCATGTTTCTTTCAAATTGGTCAATAGTAAAATTCACCCATAAAACAGACCTAAAAAATGTTAGATTAGTATTGATGTGAAATTTCTAATTGCAAATTCTTATGGTAATTGGTTTCAATATTCTAGGATCTTTTTAGAAGCCAAGAAAAGAAGACTCCAAAATTTTAGGTCATGGATACAGCAATTCACCTGCCAGAAAAAATAGAAGGCATTAAGAAGAGAAAATCTAGGCGCAGTAAGGATCGCAAGGAAAGGAAGAGAGTAAAAACCTTTTCAGGTACTGGAGGAAAGGTCAAAATAGATAAGAAAATGAAAAAGTTGTTTCGCAAGAGGGCAAGAGAGTACAATTCTGATGATGATGATGATGAGGCTAACCCTGAAGTTGGAGAAGCTAATACAAGACCTCTTGAAGAGTTTTCAGTTGGGAATTCTAGTGAAGAGGAGGGTATAGATGGCTCTGATCCCGATGCTGTTGAAGAAAAGGTGGATTCTGAAGATGAGGGAGATAGAACTCAGCCAGGAATTACAAAGTTCACAGAAGGTTGTAGAGCATTCAGAGTAGCCTTCATGAAGATCACTAAGACAAATGTGTCAGATAATTCACTGGTAAGCGGTAAGCAGTTTGAGTTATTAGATTTTTCTTTATTAATAATAAGTAAGCCCTCTAAGATTTTACTGTCTTGGCAGGGTCCTGTCTTGTCAGCACAGAAGAGGCTTATTGCCAAGAAGCTTGCTGAAGAAGAAGCTGAATGGAAGTCCAAGGGGGATGCTAAGAAGGAGAAACATTTGGTAATTTGTTATTAAACCCCTCTCTGTGTCTGCCTCTGCCTGTGTGCGTGTGTGTTGTCCACGTTTTAACTATATTCCAAAATCCAAATATAATTTTACATTTTTTTTTCATTGATAGCAAGAGAGTTTACTAATGAAATATGTGAATGAGATATATACCAAACATACAAATGCACCCTAAAGGAAGGGTTATTGCCAAATCTAATTTGCTATTTATTATCTTGTGTTATGTGATTTTGCAGGTTGGAGAAAAAGGGCATGTGAAGCCTGCTAATTTCTTGGATTCACGTGAAAAATTTCTTATCAGCGTTGCTACAAAAGGAGGTATGAGTTCGTTTTTGGTTGAGCTTTGTGTCACAAGGGGCATTTATTTTCCTCAAGTTTTGTTTTGTTTTTCTAATCTTTTATCAACTAATTTGGTTTGCATATCTGCATTGTTGCTGGTGCTCAAGTGGTCAAGCTCTTTAATGCTGTAAGTTGGCACTTGTGTTTTCACCTTTTTTCCTGTGCATTTTCAACAATCCAAAAAGAAAAGTTAATTGTGTAAATTTTTATTGTACTCTAGCTACTGTGTTGTATGCTTATATATGCTTGTATTGAACACATTTTACAGGTAAACAAAGCACAAAATGCTCAAAAAGGATTAAATCCATCAAGGTTTAAAGATGCAAAAGGTATACTAATGGAAATCTGTAATCAATAAAAGTTTGAGCAGCCTCTGTTCTATTACGAAATTTGCAAATGAGATCTTCATGAAACATTTGAATGGTTTTATTTGTGATTGCTGCTATTCATCTTGGTTGTCTTAACATGAATAAGATTGTTCATGAGCTATTCCTTTTTCTTATTTCCGTTTTTGTTGTTATGAAGTTTGAATTTTTGAATGATTTCTTTGGACTTGCGACTCACTAATCTTTCTTTGTTCAACATGGATTTTGTTTACTTGGCATGATTATATGGTTGTAATGTTAATCTTACCCCATATCAAGAATGTAAAAAGGTAATCAAGAATATTTCTCAATGAAGGACAAATAAGACAAGCTTTTGTCATATATATAATCATACTGGTCACCCTGGTCTCCTGAGATGATCCCCCCCAATACTTATTTCTTATATGTACCCGTTACTTGCCTAGTGTGTCCGCCATGCTGTTCCCCTCCCTTGGGATCCACGTTATCTGAACCTCCTAATCTCTCTTATTATCCTTTCAATGTCCCTCAACAGATTCCTGTATCTCCATGGGCTTGAACTGCTATTGGCTATGGTCAGTAATCTCAATATATGCAAAACCTTCTTTTTTTTGTACCTTCTTATTTCTTTGGGTATTAATTTGTGATATGATTGAACTGCAAAGGTTATTACACATGTGAAGTTCTTTATGAATCAAAGCAGTATCTGGACCAATGGACCATGGAAGCAGACATCACAGACAAGTGATAGAAGATATGTTGTTTTGTTAATCATGACCTACTAGATAAGTGTACCGAACCGTGGGTTTTTTGTAACTGAACCGGTACTTCCGGTTTTTGGAATCCCTGTGAGCATCAGATTTAGCTAGATTATCAGCTTCAGAGTTTAGCTCCCTCGGAATCCAGACCACATGGGCATTTAAAAAAGCGAGGATGTCTCTCGCTTCAGCCAGGTAGTGTGCTAAGGCCCAAGGCCCACTGTCAGGATTAGAAAGCCAATTAATGGTGTTAGGCTGTTAGCTGAATCTCCTTTAATGGTAAGATTTAGTAAGGTGCCGTTTGATTGCACTTTTTTCAGAGCCGGCCCAATGTCCAAAATATCCTTATAAATTTTCGTAAATGACCTGAATTACCCTTAATACCCCAAACCTAGAAAACCAAAACATTCAACCTCTCTCTCCCTCCGCCCTGCTTTCTTGCCACCGCTGCTGCAACTTGCAGCGGCAACTCTCTCTCTTTCTCTCTCTCATTCGCTCTTCGCCCTATATTCTCGCCACCGCCATTGCAACTTGCAGCGGCGGCTCTCTCCCCCTATCTCTCTCTCTCTCTCTCTCTCTCTCTCTCTCTCGCTCTCTTCGCCCCCTTGTATTCCCGCCACCGCCGCTGCAACTTGCAGCGGTGGCTTTCTCCCCTCCCATCTTCTCTCGCTCTCCCCCCCTCTCTCTTTCTCTCTCCTTGTCTTCTCTCTCTCTCTCTCTCTCTTTCTCTCTCCCCTGTATTCCCACCATTGCCACCGCCACTGTTTTCTCTCTCCCCCCAACGGCGGCTCTCTCTCTCTCACTCTTGCTCTTGCTCTCTCCCCCTAACTTTTCTCTCTCTCCCTCTCTCTCTCTCCCTCCCCTGTCTTCCCACCACCGCCATTGCCATTGCAACAGCAACGGTGGTTCGGTACTTCGGTGAATAATAATAATGTTTTTATTAATTATTAATTATAAAATATTTTTATTAAACATTAATTATTTTTATTAAATTTACTTGTGTTATTTATTAATTATTAATTATTTTTATTAACTAATAAATTTTAATTATTTCATTAATTTTTATAAATTATTTTAATTTTTATTTGTGTAAATTATTAATTATTTTAATATTTTTATAATCATTATTTACTTTTTTAGTTTTAATTGTTTCATTTATTAATAAGTAATTATTAATTTTTTATTTTTTATTTATATTGTTTCAATATTATTTTGAGGTTGAAAATTATTTTTTATGAGAAAATGTAATTTGAATTCAACATTTTCAAATTGTATATTTTAGGGGTAAAATAGTAAAATCAATAAATTTTAGATGGTAAAAGGTTGATCCAACACAAACAAACTCATGGATTCAGATCTTCTAAAAAGTAGAAAAGCAACTATACCTCTTTTCAGATTTCAGACACATTTAATATCTTTTTAACTTTTCAGATCTGAATTTTCAGATTTTTTTAAACGCTACCTAAGCCCATGTCTTTTGCAATCCTGATGCTGGTTAGAGCTACCATGACTTCGGCCTTTGCTGAGGAGGCTATCCCAAGCGGTCCACTAAAAGCCCAACTGATAATACCATTTCTATTTGGAATTACACCTCCAATACCCGCTACACCTGGGTTTCCAAAAGCACTCCCATCAAAGTACAAGGTCGTCTTGCCTTCCGCATCAGATCTGAAACTGCGGGGAGTGATGAGTTGTATTTGATTAGAGTGAAGGAAATTTACGGTGTTTCTTTGGAGGTCATCAAAGGTGACACCTCTGAAGTGAGTTGAGCTGGAAGTCCACAAGACACATCTGTAACATATTAGAGAAATCAGCTCCTCAAAGTTTTTTGTTCTGTTGGTATACACCCGGTTGTTTCTCTCTTCCCAAATGCTCCAGAAAATAGCATGTGCAGCAGATTGCCATAAAATTTTTCCTCTTTTGCTTAATCCTCTTCCTGACCATTACCCTAAGCATTCAACCACATTTTCTGGGAAAACCCAGCTGTATTCAAATAATGATAGGAAAGTGTTCCAAAATTTTCTAGTTTCCTCACAGTGGAGCAGGATATGGTTGGTAGATTCCCCAGCTTTAAGGCAGAAACATCAAACATGAGGAGATAGATAAGACCTTCTATGGTTCTTTTTCTGAAGGAGGTCATAAGTGTTGATTTTCTTTAAGCTGGCTTTCCACACACACAAAAAAAAAAAAAAAAAACAGACAAAATAAGCATCACTTATAAAACAGATTCAAAGTGGAAGAAAAAGCAAGCGGATGTTCATGGGCTTGTGAGGCAATTCTATGTAGCATTTCCTTTTTCTCTCCTAGCTTATTTTACATAAATGAATAACTAATATTGAAGATGAATTCTCTTTTTTTATTAAATGTCGCTGAGTAACAGAGGCAACAAATTTTGTAGGTATATAGTGTTAGAATTCAAAAACATATGATTTATTTTAATAGTATCTACTTTTCCATATATGTATACTCAAGCCTGTTTTCTCATCTTGCTAAATTAGACTCTTGGATGCATTTTGGCTTCTGAACTTCTGATCCATGTTTGTGTTTGTCCATGGCTCTATGCAACACTTCCAGGTGCACGCACACTTTGCCTTTTGTCTTTGGCACTAGAAGTCATGTGTGGTTTTCTTTCACCTCTCACTTTAAATACATCGTAAGGCAGGAGAAAGTCCAGTATATTTTGTGTTGAAACATCATAAAATGACTACAAGGGCCCTAGATTAAACACAACTCAGGATGTTCTGGAAGCTAGTATGTCATGTGGTACACTTAGTTATGTGTGCACGTCAGATTGGATAAACCTAAGGTTCTTTTCTCTTCTTTTCCTAAACGATGTACCTTTGCACAAGGACTTCTTTAGCATCTCTTGAGATGGTTCCTTAACCTTAAAAAATGATGCTATAAACAATGGAGTCAGTTTAGGGAGCATTTGTTAACCCTTTGATGCCCATAATTAAACATTTGGTTTGATGACAAAGAATTGTCAGTTAAGTTTTCCATGGATGAGGTTAAAGGGAGGACTTGGCTTTAGAGGAATTCCCATGATTGTCCCATATGATCTTATACAATGAATGTGATAGAAACTCTTTTCCAATCACTCAAAAGATGAACCAATGGAACGATGTGCTTCTCCAAATCTCTGGTAATGTCAGTTTATAGTAAAGATCATCCAATGACTCCACTAGTTATCCTATAACCCCTAAATTGACAAAAAAAATAGCATATACTGCTACCTTCCCTGCTTTATTGTTTTGTTTCAAGAACCACTGCATTTGGTTTATTTAAATGCCAATGCCAACTTTAAGAGCTGCAATGCTTAACACTAAAAATACTGGATTTAGGATTCCCATTGCATCCCAATTTCCATTTCTGCCCTGTTCTGAACAGTCCTACAATCTCTCTCTCTCTCTCTCTTACTTGCACGCTTTTTTTCCTGCTTTGTTATATGTCTCTATGTTGCCATAATTTTGTTGTTTCCTGCATAATTTCTATTGTAGATATGGTAAGAAAAAAGAAGATAAGGGTAAAGTTCCCTACATTCATTTTGTATGTTTTGCAAATTTTCAGCCAGTGATTTCAAAGGTGTGCCTAGGTGCACAAGAGAGGCCCATTTCAACTTACAAGCCTGATGGCCCAAGAGCAGCCCCTTTGACAAAGACACATGCCTGTGTCTTGTGCCTTAGCTTAATTTTCTGCCTTTTCAAGCATAATGGTTGGGTTGGAGGCATGCAGCTGATCTTGTAGAAATAGGAATACAAGATGTTTAAATCACATTAACTACCTAAAGTAATGCAATTGGGAGAGAAATGAACAGATTGAAAGTTTCACATGCTTGCATTGTTGAGTGCTTCAATATGTTTTATATGTTATGTTTATGTATTTTAATTTGAGTTAGTAAGTTTTTTATAACATTTAGTTTCTTCTAAAATATAAGTTTGCATTTTTTTGAATTAATATTATTTTGAAAATTTTTAAAATTTTATGCCTTGGTTAAAATAGGTGTACGCCTCATCTTGCCCTTGTGCTTTTAAAACACTGTTTTGAGCCAGATGGATAGTGTTTTCCTTAAATGGTTCATCTTAAGGCATCTGATAACTCAATTGAATCCTTATGAGAAAGAAACTTTCTTTTGCTGAACTTTTTTTTTGTTTGTTTCATCTATATGGAGGTTATATTAATTTAAAGCTGGAAAGGTAATTTACAGTACAATAACAACATTCTGAGTAAAGATAAAATATTTGGTTTCTAACATTTAGGTTCTGTTGTTTAAAATTCAAGCTTGGGTGCTTGAGATGGTTCTTGGTTCCCACCTTGGTGCAAAAAACACTCTTGATGTTGGTCTTCTTGTTAAGTCCTTAATTTTGCTGGATTAGGAGCAGTTTATTAAAATACTTGCAATTACAGCTTAAAAAAAAAAGAAAAAAAAATCCTTTCTTTCCAAGTTAATTTTCTAAGCCCAGTCTTATGGGTGGGCTGAAGTAATTTATTTAAGAAAGAAAGGGACCTGGAGTCCATTTGTCGAGCAGTATACCCTAAATTAATTTGGGCCTTAATAATGATCCATTAAGCATTTAATGGTCCTGTTGTAGAGCCCATTTAATGGGAACAGTAGGCCCTATGAGGATCAAATATATATATATATATATATATATATATATATATCACCTAATTTTGTGAGGTGTCTCATTTATTTATTAAAGGGATGCCATCTGTCCTATCAGAACAAGAGAGCTCTTTTTCTTCTCTTGGTTACTTTATGGTTGTGTTTGGTTTATGGGTTTCCCTACCTTTTTCTTCCTTTCCCTACCTTTCCTTCAAATCAAACATGGCCCAAGTGAAGTGACACATGGCACATTAAGAAGAAAGAGGTCTTTTCCCTTTAGTCACTTTAAGTAAGGTGACTTGTCACCCTATGAAGAAAGAGTTTTCTTTTCCCTTAGACCATTCTAAATTGGGTGACATTTGGCACTCTAGGAAGAGAGGGGTGAGGAGTTACCTAACCACATCCCTCCTCTATATAAACCCTTCTTCTTGTAGGAGAAGAAGGCTAATGCCATTTTGTTGGTTAATACTATTCTGCTTCTAGGATTTCCAGCAAAAAGAGACAAGTGAAGGAGAAGATAGAAGAAGATTGGGACATGAAGAATGTGGAAAAAAGAAGAGGAAGGGAATCTTGCATTCCTCCTCACCTCTTCACTATGATATTCCTATAGCCTCATTCATGAAACGTAGGACTAAATCTATTCCTTCTACTCCTCTTACCCCTTTATTTATTTCCTTCTTTTCTTCCCTGTCTTAGATTGGAATGCATGCGAGGATATAACTATCTACAGCCTAGTTTAGAAAACTTGGCTGATTATGGTTCCTCACTGCATAATAGCACATAAAAATCATTATTAAGGCCATCTACAGCCTTATTCATGGAATGTGGTTAATTATGGTCCCTATTTGCTTGTTATGTATAGAGAAAATTTTTATCTATTTATATTTTCTGGTTTTCTCTCAAATAAAGAGGGAATATATAAACCACAGAAAATACTTGTACTTCTAAACCAGAATCAAGAGATTTTCTTTGTCCCTAGCAGAGATGTAATTAATGGAATGTATCTACATAATTTTCTGAATAGGACTTACCCAAATATCAAAAAGCCTATTTATCAGTCTAATCGGGTGAATTATGTTACATGAAAAATTATACTAAAAATTTCCACTAGCACTTCTCCTTTAAGTGATTCTTTGGTAGCTTATCATTTTGATATTTGATCACCTCATTTGTTTTTTCAAGGATTTAGGTGCATTTACTTGTCTAATTGAGTGGCACACTCTTTATTATGACAGTATTAGGGAAGCGGCAGAAAGAAGCTTTCTTCTCAGAGCTACGGAAGCCATCACAAGCTGTTGACCCTCCTGCCAAGGTACCCCCTCCTACATGTTTTATTTTCCATTACAGATTATTTTGAAGGGGCAAATAATACACAAAGTAATCGTTAAATGGATTGTGTTGTGTGTGCACATGTTGGTAAGCCAGGCAATCAACTAAAAGAATCCAGTCCCGCCAATTAATTTTGCTCAGTATGGAGATAACTTAGATTACGGTTTTATGACATGCAGGGTGATGATGGCCCTGCTTGGGCTCCATTACGTGATAGTTATATGCTTACAAGTTCTAAATTGAAAGATTGGGATAAAATGCCGGTAAGTTCCCGAGTTCTGTGAGTATTTAACTCTACGCTGGCTCTCAAGACTTGATTTCATTTTGTCCATTTTTTGGAGCATGTTTACAGGAGACGACTGTGGGAAATGATATGAATGGGATTCCACTGGACAGCTCCTCCGATAGTTCCTCTGATGATGATTGAACTCATAAATCTTTTGAAAAATATGATTGAGCGCATGGATGGGCCATTTTGCAGGGAAATTGTCAAGGGTTTTCATAAAATTCAAGTTGTGATTCCTTATTGTTATCATAAATTATTTTTATTATATTGTAAGGTAGTAATTTTTTTCCCATGTTCTCAGTGCTTCAAAAATATGCTACCCAGTCTTCACAAATTTTTCTTTACCGAGACCTGTCTTAATACTCGTATTTGAATGGGAACCCTTTCCATGGCCATGAGTTGATAGCATGTGAGGTTGTGTTCGGTATTATTGTGTATTGAATCTCAATGTTTGTACTTGAAATTCACGGTACCCAACATACCCTGAATTGTTGAAGTCCATATTCCATAGACTTTTTTCTTGGTAAGAAGACCCATATTCCATGAAGTCTTAACATCAGAATTTGTTGAATCTCTAGGGTTCCATCTATCCTTCCATAGTAAACTTGGACTAGAGAAAATCTTTATAGAATGTAAGTTCTGCAATTGAACTGGGGACCAGGAAAATATGAGACCCTTTGAGTGTTTCTCAAGGTACGCAAATGTCTTTACGAGGTGGTTCTATTTGCCCTTCAACTGTACGTTATTATTTAATTCCTTGTGGTTTATTAGAAACCAAGAATTAATCCAGTTTGAGTGCCAAAGTTTCTCATTTATGCAGATCATTACTCTGTTATGTAACAAGATGTCACATCAATTCTCCAAACTGAAGAATGCTATTTTATAGAAGCTCCGCATTGCTACTAGGAACTTTGGCCTTCTGAATTTTGCCACATAGGCTATGACGCCATTGATTACAAATAAACAGTTAATCCATAAGGATTGCTAAAACCTCCTACAAAAAATTTCAACTCATTATACTTATTCTTGGCATATCACAATTAGAAAAGATAACAATCTTTGTTTCATCTCATGTTCAAACCATGAACAATGAGAAGATAGTAAAATAAGGCTCTTCATTTCTTCCACAGGGAATCCCTGCCTTGTATTGTTAGTGATGCCAGTCATCCAAGCTGCTATTGTAGTTGCTTTTAAGCTTTTGTTTGATCAAAGAACTACTTAATGTTTTTACTTTTCTAGCACTGATGTGGCACGAAAAATTTCTCATAAAGAATCTAATTAAGCCTATGGAAATGAAAACATTTATTTGTCTTATCTCTAGATCAGAAGTCAATGTGATACCTTATCTTCCTTTCGTTCACACCTATGGCTAGTGCACTTAGCTGTCTTACCTCTACAGCATATAGATCTGATCTTATTAGAGCTTCCAAAGTTGAGGTTCAAGAAGATAAGGTATAATGAATCATTTAGTTTTGAATAGGTGCACTGAGTAGATGACTAGTGTGAAAAATAATATGAGAAAAAAGTACGTTGGTTGGTATAACTTAGAAGAGGACAAACTAGGGGAATACACTAATATGGTGCACTATTTCTCCTGGCCTTTGAGTTACACTGGCATTCCTCATTTTCGAAGCCCTGTTCCAGATGGATTCACCAAAAATATATTCCTAGATAGATAAGAACTATCTATCATGGGGGATTTTATTTGCAAACTAAGGTATTCTAAAATATACCATTTTAAGATCATTTATTTGTTGGTTAAATTGTTTTTGGAAAGCATTAACAGTTTAGCCTCTACACAATGATAACTAGCCAGTATCATACCACCAATATGCATGCCAAGCAACACATGCATTCTTTCATATCCAAAACCCCTACAACCCTTTAACCCAAGACGCTATTACTCGTGTTTCTGATTTTGTACAAACAAAACAATGTAAATAGCTCATTTCAACAATCAAAACTAACCCAAGTCCGCACGGTTCAAAATATCGATATGCCCGATACGCCGATAGGGGCATATCGGGATACACATTTTGGAGATGTTTTTTTTTTTGCAACCGGTTCAGTGGGGCGATTTAGGTCTCCTCTACCCCCTGAACCGGTTAGACCTTTGATACACCCACTGTAGGGGCGTATCAAAGGGGTCCCAGAACGATACGTATCGGCCGATACGTGTCAATACTTTGAACCTTGATTCATAGTTAAAAATGGATAGCCACTAGTTTATGGAGTTTTCTAAAATACCTTTGCACAAAAAGACAAATTAAATGCTGCCCATAAAACACATTCATAGTTACAAATGCTACCCATAATTAGATAAGAAACAATTAAAGGAGATTTACCCATTTGTAACAAGCAAAGGAGATTTGCACCTCTGTAACAGATGTTTGGCATGAATAATCTATTTTTCTTTAGCTGATTGTTGTTGTATAAAGTTACATGTATTAGCAAAGGCAAGAATCAAAAGAAAAAAATCATAGTGGTATGAAGTTAATAGTTTCACTAGGAAAAAAAGAAACAGAGCTTTATAGGACAAACAAACACAGGGTATGTGGTACCTCAGTGTAAAAATCCCAACTTAGTTTGCTTGAGATAACTACAAACAAAGCAAAAATAAAAACAAAAAAAAAAAAATTGCAGGTACGAGATTGAGTATTATCAACACAACAAAATGCTAGAATTGAAACAAATAAAAAATAAAATAACAAATCTATAACATAAACAAATCTATTTGATACCAACACTATCAGTGCTAATGCCAAACCTGAAACAAATTTATAACCGGAACTGATCTAGAAAAATGCCATATCTGGAAAAGGTAGACATCGGAAGCCAGATTTGGAGCTTCGACGTTAAAATGAACACCTTGAGCGGTAGATAAGATGTTTTCTAGCTCTGGACGACCAGGAATGGAGGTAAACGATGGGAAAATTTTGTGGGGGAACTCATTCACTGAAAAAAGATAAAAATTGTATAAAAAATAAATGTAAATCGCAAGAGGATGCCAAATATGAGCTTACCTTTGAAAAAATCGTCGAAGATGGCACCTGTGAGTTAACTATCGGATGGTGTCTAGGAAGAAGACGATGCTCGGGTTGTCGCTCTCAATAAAACTTTCTCACTCGTGCCTTTCATTTTCATTTCTCAATGAGGTCACACATATTTGGTGAGACCCCACATCCCAAAATTTTAGAACTCATTTCTCGTCACATCTCAATATTTTGTCCTAAACAAATGTGGGAAAAGCAAGAATCGTGGAAGAATATTCATATTTTCTCATCTTGGTCGCACAAACCAAACAGACCATTAGGCTTGTTTATTTTTTCTATAAATGAAGAGGGGGTTGGTCAATGGGAAGGTGGTTTTTGTTGACCAACAATCATAGGTTTGGATCCCATGCTAGTTTTTTAAGTGACGTGAATAAACAACTTTCCTATCTGAGTAAATCATTTTCTTATACAGGGAAAAGTTGACAAAATGTAATGAAACAAAATTGCCCTTAATAATAGTAACATTTTATATATAAAAAGTCATTGTTAAGCTCATCTAAGAAACACTTCTATTCAAAACGAAGACACAGATAAGCGCATTTAACAAGTAAATGGCTCATTAAAAAACTGGGGCATTAGAAATATCTGCGATCTAAAATATTTAGAGGAATTTATAGGCATAATGCAGGTCTAGTCCCATGTCAGGCTTGAATAGAAAATCTAGGCCCAAGCCCAAAAAATTATGGGGTTGGTCCGGCCAAGCTTCTAGGCCGGGTTATGAATGATTGCCCCTATTCCTGATCTAAAACACAACTTGGCGAGTCCGGATCTCCTGCCCACAAAAACTCTGTTCACGTCTACCCAATGCGGTAGTGTTATGTGGGTAGACGTGGGCAGGAGATCCGGTTGGTTCTCAGTTCAAACATAAGGATCCGCACAACAACCTCACAGAACGATTCAGCCGACAGCCGCACATCGAGAACATCTTCCGTATTATTATGTGTTGTATTTGTATATGGGGAGCAGATCCCGTTCCTATGGGGAGATGTTAACGGTGGGACGTTCCGTGAGGTCGGTGCGAGGATCAAATCCAATTGCGAGGGTTAGCCGAGGTTGGGTCATTGCTGCCGGGTCGCTGGAGTTCGTTCAACTTCAACCCATGTTCAATGGGGATATTTTTGTGATTGCGAAAACAAGTACCTATTATAGCGTTTCTATTATTCGGCTTGTTTTCTAGGGCAATAGCGTTGCGGCCCGTTTCCATCGTTGTTGCAGAGAGCTCACAAAGCCCGTTTCTATTATTCGTGATCTTTTCTGGGACCAAACTCCATATCGATGGGGAAGAGAAAGGAGCGCCGCCTCGCAGCTCTAAGCGCGGCTGGTCGAAGAGTAAAGCTCGATCTTTTTGCGGAACCCTCTGGTATTCACTGCGAACCGTGCATTCTATTATCCTCTTGGATTATATGTTTTTTTTTTTGGATTTCTTCGTTTATTATTGATTTTTTGTTTTCTCCTTCTCATGTTTTGTTTTGACAATATTAAGTGTTTATTTCTTTAATATGCAAGGTGTTGTTTTTTTAGGGTTTAGCTTGACTCTACGGACTAAGGTTCAATATTATCCCCTCCTCCCGGGCAGCTTGATGGGCCAGCCAACTTAGTTTTGTTTCTGTTTCTTCTATTTAGGTTTCGAGCGCGTATTTATTGATTATTTGTTCTACTTATCGTTATTTCTATTGAAAACGACGATTGGTCTTGAAAATAATGCTGAAAGGACGCTTTTTCTTCTCCCTTCCGGATTAACAAGTATTTACAACCAGTTTAATTTTGAGTCTTGTCTCCTTTTTTTTTTTTTATCATAAATACTGTAGTAAATTTCGAATTTTATGTTCTATGTGATTAATGCAAATTGTCGGGCTTGCTGAAGTTATACTTCAGATCAATTTTTTATGTTCATTTTTGCAATTTTAACTTGATCACTATGCTAATTTTCTGCTGCTCATATTTGGAATTGATAAATGGGGTTCTGTTTTTCTTTTTCTCTTATGTTAGCCAAAAAATTGGGATTTTCTGTTTTCACTTTTTGTTTACGTATTCTCGGCGATGCTACTTTTGTATTGCTAACACGGTAACTTGGATGTGCTTAAGCGGTGACTACCGGTCAGTGCTAATTTGCCAAGTACTTGTTTTAACTTGAAGTTTTTTTTACAAATTTTCTAGGGGATTTGGGTGGCTCCTCTGCACATGATCAAGTTGGAGGGGATCTAGATCAGAGTTATCGTGATGGAGTCCCCAATTCACCATCTACTTCAGGTGGGTTCCGTCAGTTATCTTCAAGGACTATATAAAGAAGACATGCCTTCACAGCATATTTTTGGTGGAAATTGGAAATATTGTACAAGTCATATTATTTGCCAAAGCATTTGGTTTTCAGAATGTAGGGTGGCTGAGGTCTTGGGAACATTCAATGGTCAGATCAGGTCAGCCCCGCCACAATGAAATATTGAATGACTCCCAACCTGTTATGCCCTTTTTGGCAGCAACTAAGCGTTTTGGAGATTTCAGCAGGGAATTTTTGCCTTATCGGTTCGTATGTCTCTGTCTTTATTTGTTTTATGTGTTCTAACAATATCTTCAAGTGTCTTCCAGGTGGCCATGGTCAAATTATTCCTAAGATGTTCCTATGGATTTCATTATAGGCGTTAACAGCCACTAGTTTCTATCTTATTAAAACTATTTTTACTTGCATGTTGCATCTTAAGTGATGATTTTAGCAGATTACTTTTGATAACTTGGCAATTGCTAAGTAGATATTTATTTATTATCAAAAAAATTGTTAAGTAGATATTTATTTATAATAAAAAAATGCTAAAGTAGATATTTTGTTTGTTTAGAAGTATGTAATGGGTTGCTATCCTGTCTTCAGGTCAACGCCAGGAGAATCCTTTGCTGTTACTTGGACAATACAGTGATGATGAATTGGAGGATGAATCAAATGAGAAGGATACAAATGATGTTACTGAGAATTCATTGATTGAAGACAATGGACAGGTTAGCTCAATGTTGCAGTCTTTACTTTATATTCTAATCCTTGCATGGACATGCATGAATACTAAGAGGCCATTTCACAATGATGGTCCTGGCCATCTGTGGTCTTGGGAGGGAAGACTGAATACAGGGCTTACCTTTGGCATACCTTTTGTATGAAGTAACTTTTCTCATACTTGGACTTGCATTATTATGTATGGCTATCATTGCATCAATAAGCTGCCCCGACAACAAAAATAATAATTAAAGATGCATGGCATTGTTTATTTATGTCTTTATTTATTTGTGAACCAACATCCTTGTATTAATATTTGTTTTTGTTTTTAATTTTTTATTGTTTCTTGTGGATATCTGATAAAAAACAGATACCCACTTGGTACTGTGGCTTCTCTCCTGTACTTGTAGTAATTCTCTAATACATGCATGGCTACAAATCCTAATTCCTAACATCCCTGTCTTAAATGTGTTCATTATAGTACAAGCTCTCTAAGCTCTCCCATACCCCTAGATATTGTATGTCTTAAATATGTAGTACTATTGCCATGTATAAAATGGCAGTTAGTTTATCTTAAACATTTGTTTTGACAGGTAAAGGAGGCTGCTGATACAGAATCTGGAGTTTTAGAAAACAATACTGGCAAAGATGTTGCAGCTCAGTTGGTCATGGTTGAGGATGTGGAGAAGGATGCTACTCATTCAAATGCTGCTTCCAATCTGGATGATGCTGAAATCAGAGGAAGTGATGCTACTGCTTCAGGAGAACCTCACAACCAAGCAGATGCAGCTGCACAAGTCTCTGATCCAGGGTCTTCCGGGGTACAAATCATTGGAGAAGTGGTTTCTGGGTGGAAAATAGTGATGCATGAAGAGAGTGGTCGGTATTATTATTGGAATACTGAGACCGGGGAAACTTCATGGGAACCCCCTGATGTGTTGGCTCAGGGATCTGAAATAACCACTGAACTGAACACACCTCATATTACTGAAGAAAAGGAGAATCCTTCCCGAGATACACATGCATCAAGTCCAATTTTTCATTTGAATGTGTCTGCTATTAATGAACCTGAAGGCTCCATATTAGCTCCTGAAACCCAAGAAAACTGTGAAAATGGCTTTCATGAGAAGAAATGGAATGGACACAGAGTTGAAAGTCAAGATGTTCTAAATTTAAGTTTCAACACAGAGCAAATTGAATCTACAGAGAGTTCTGTCACACTAAATGTATTGCATCAGCAAGCTTTGTCATTAGGTGATTATGTTTCTGTGCAGCAGTCAAATAGTGCTCTTTCTAGCACAATTTGTTCAGCTACAACAGCTCATGATGATAAGGATGAAAAACCAACAGTAGTCAGTGAGCAACACGAGTCAGCAGTGGCTCTTTCTTCTTCTCTTGTAAAATATGGTGAAAGCTTGATAAAACGGTTGACGTCACTTGAAGGGTATTATATTATTGGCATCACTGTTAGTGATTTTTCTTTCCAAAATGTGTATGCATGTATATGGTTAGGTCCAGAATTATGACTCAATTATGAATGTATTGTCATACACTATTGTTAATTTTCATCTTATGATTGAAGGTTTCTTTGGAAAATGAATGTAGGTAGGCCTCCAATACTAGGATGGTAAACTCATGTGTCAATGTTGTTGGCATGGAAAGTTGGACACAATTAAGATTGGGCAGACCAGACTTGGCTCTTTTTGGACTTTAGACTGCCAGCTGTTCAAGCATGAACCTTTATCTGCACACAGATAGGATTGTAGTTCTTATGATCATTGCAGTTTGGCCAATCCCATCCAAAATTTGTATATCTTCTATGTGCTGCAATGGAAGTTACATGTTGGGTTTTGTTCCAAAAAACACTTTTGCTGTTTATTATTTGGAATATTGGTACACAAAAAGATGCTTGTTTGCTTAATTTTCTGATCTTTCTTTCTTAGTCTTTAAAGCTTTTTGCACATTTAACACCTTAATAGTTTTGGTTTTCAGTTACAAGTATCAAGGCCAAGGGTGTGACTGGTTTTGTTCCAAAAAAACGCTTTTGCTGTTAATTTTGTTTTGAATATTGATTCATGGAAAGCTGTTTGCTTTTTCTTTGTCTTTAAAGCTTATTGCATATGTAACAGATGTATATATTTGGTTTTCAGATACAACAATCATGACCAAAGATATGACTGGATATCAAAGTACACCATGGAAGTTGAGATCCGACTTGCTGATATTAAGTCACTTTTGGCTTATGGTTCCCTTCTTCTTCCATTTTGGGTGCATTGCGAAGCACAGTTTAAACGACTTGATTGTGCCATTAATGATCAAGTTTTGCAAATTGATAAATCTGAGCAGCTAAACAAAGTTGAGCATCATCCTGTTTCATCGTTCGGAGGGGATGGTATCTCATTGCAAAGCATGGGAAGAGAATCTGAAGTGGGTGAGAAGGATCAAGTACTGACTTCTGCTAATGAAACACAATACATTTCTCCAGATGTTGATAAAGTAAATCTGGTTCACAGAGAAGCTCATGGTAGGCATTCAAGTGTTGACAATACAAACACTAACCATGCATTGTCTTCTGGACTTCCAACTGAACTGAGCAAGGAAGTGGAAGAAAAACTGCAAAAAGTCAATGAGACAGCACTCCCAGATGCATTTATCTCTAAAAATGCAACCCGGATCGGGGAAGATATAGACATGGATGTGGAAATGGAAGTTGATGAAGCTCCTGCAAATAGCATGACTGGAGATTCATTAGTTACCAAAGTCTTTCCTCCATTGGAGCAACAAAACCAGACAACTCCACCTTCTGTGGAGTGTCCAACTATAGAGCCTGGGAATGAAATTGCTGCCCCACCACCTCCAGATGAGGAGTGGATTCCTCCACCACCACCTGATGCTGAACCACTTCCTCCTCCCCCACCTGATGAACCACTCCCCTCGTATCCTCCTCCACCACCATATTCTGAGACAGTTCCGTCTCTTAGTTATGCAGAGCAATACAATTTGGGTTATTCAGTTTCTAATTTTAACTACTATGGTGCCACAATGACAGAAGTGCCGATGGCTAATTATTATGCTCATGGGGAAACACATCAGCTTGCTGAGCCCCAGCCAGTACAGTATCATGATACAGTACAGAACACCTATCCTGAAGCTGCTCCTGCAATGGTCAATCCTGTGCCTACTGAACCTGTAATGTACTATGACCTTCCTAATGGACCAATGCCTCCTGTAACTGTGATTACTAGCTCAGAATCTGGTTTCTACAATGAATCTGGACCTGTAGTTAGTAGCATGGAGTCATCAGGTTTATATTGTGAATCTGGTTCTGTAAGCTATCATGATACTGCTGCTTCTGTTCAGATGGGATCTGTTGAGACTCTTGCGGAGTCTGGATCCAGTTCATTACCAAGTTCAAAGGTTGAACCTGATTTTTCTACCAAGTCGGTGAGTGCACAAGTTCTATCTAAGCAACCTGCAGTAGAATCAATGACCACTGTAGTATGTGAGGGTGCTCCTGCCACAGCAGCAAGTACTGCTGCTCCAGCTGCTTCTAAGGCTCAATCTAAAGGTATGTACAATTTCTGAAAACCTAACTTGTTTTTGCTACACAGCCTACACTTGACTTCAACATCAACTGTAATCCCAAGCTAATGTATTTCTGCTGTGCAGGCTAATCCTGATTACTTTCAAGTAATTCTAAGGGTCTGAATATTTTTGACTAGTTTTAGGATGAAAAATTGACATAGCTGTGCCATGGTTAGAGAATTCATGGAAATGGGAGTATCTTGTAGGAAGTCCATCTTATTTTGTTTTTGAAAAGATCACATGCCCCAAAATCAACCAATCTGGCATTTTTACCTACATTATCACATTCTTATTTAAACATGGAGAAACTATCTATAATGAAATTAACTGTTTACATTATAGTAAAGTGTCTACATCCACTGCCCTATTTCAAATTTTGATGAAAAGAACCAAAGGTGCTGTTATTTACTTAAAAAATAACGAAGGGTGCTCATGTTCTTCTTCTTCATCGATCCCGGACCCCAATTGTCCAAGCTACTGAACAGCTTCATCCTTCAGCGGCAAATGGATAGCCCTGAACTGTCGCCGTCCACCCTTGCTCCCTTCCTCCCTCTTCTTCATCCTCATTGTCGTCCCCCTCCTCCCTCCTCTCTTTCTTTGAACTTGGACTTGAATCACCCAAGCTACTGAACAGCATTGTCAATTTATCATGGCCATTGGCACTGGGGCAATGACGGTAGTTTGCCTCTCCACCTCCTCTCTCTCTTCAAAATTTCCTTCTCCTTATTCTTCTCTCTCTCCCTCTCTCTCTCTCTCTCTCTCCATTCCTATCACTCTTCCTGGGCCTCCTTAGTGACAAAAACAGTGGAGCCACTTTTCCTTTGCAACATCCAAATGTCACAGAAAATCACCATCATCATTGATGCTTGCAATGCTTGTTGGAGAAGATGTGACATAGATGACAATGGCGTGATATGGTGTTCTCTTCTATTTCGAGAGGAAAGGACTCGAATTAGGGATCAAATTGGGTTTAGAAGAAGGGGAAACATGGGCCATTTTGAAAAATTTTGGAGGCATTTAGGACTTTGGTCAGGTTCAGATACACGTCTGATTGCGTTAAGCAACTAGGCCATGCCTTACCATTTCAGATCTATTTCATTTGATCAGAGTTTGTTTTCAGCCCTAAACACAAACGGGTTGCATGTCTGTAAAGCAATCTTTTCAGATGTTAAATGCTTGAAAAATGTTATCAAATGCCACCTTAATCTGTTCTTGATTACCATAATCTTTGTGTAAAGATAAATACGTGAGTTTGTGTTCACCCCTAAACACAAACGGGTTGCATGTCTGGAAAGCAATTTTTTTCAGATGTTAGATGTTTGAAAAATGTTATCAAATGCCACCTTAATCTGTTCTTCATTACCATCATCTTTTTGTATAGATAGATACATTTGTGAGAGGATAGTTTTTCATCATAAAGCTTAAGAAAAGGGTGTTGAACGGGTTCTAGATCTAGAATGAGTCTGCAAAGATTGAGTTTTCAATAATGAGAAATAAAACTTAGAAGACTATGAAAATTCAATGATAGCCGAATTATCAGCCGCCTTGCAAGGGTTGAGGTTGGCAAGAAACCCATGCTACAAATCTGGTAATTCAGGGAGATTCAATTGGTAGTATTGAAACAAAACATTGGAAGTAAATGAGCTTAAAACAAACAGACTGATCAATGCAACACGGGTATACAGATGAGCAGATGGATTGGCTAAATAGGGGTGGAAAGGGAATAATTATACTGGGATACTATTTTTTTTTTTTGTAAAAGGATAGTGATGAAGGCATCTTAAATGCGGGCTTGCCTATTATTTGTACACATTTAATTCTTCTTTTTTTATATTTATAAAAAAATAAAAATAATTCTTCTTTTTATATTAATAAAATTAGGTATGTTACTATCTGTATTAGACTTCAAATGTCCACTCCAATCACTACTATAGGTACTTCTTCTGTTTTGTCTATTTCTTCTCTATATTCCCTACTTATGGAGATCCCTATGTCATGTTTTGATCAAATGTGCCACATAGACTGTTGTAGTCACAGTTACGTTGATGCTGTACCGCTTAAATTTTGCAACCAAACTCTTTCTCCCTTAAATTTTTTATTGACTAGACTTTACTCATGATTATTATCCATTTTCTCAGCTTTACGTGGGAAGAAACGAACAATTGCTGTTGCACCTACTTTGAGATCTAATAAGAAGGTCTCTAGCCTGGTGGACAAGGTGCATTTTGCATTATATTTTCTCTCTACATTATGGTTTAATTACTTAATATTGTAAAGGATGGAACCTTACTTTCTTCTTGCTAGTGGAAGGCTGTGAAAGAGGAGTTGCATGAAGATGAGGAAGATGAACCAGAATATGCTTATGAGATATTAGAAAAGAAGCGGCAAAAAGAAATAGTGGTATCTCCAAATTTATTCCCATTATTTTGTTGGCTCACCTTTTTTTTTTCCATGGTTCCTCTGTTTTACAATTCAGTTTGTCTTCTGTAGCAATGGCGTGCACAACAGATTGCCAGTGGAGAGGCTAAAGATAATGCTAATTTTCAACCTCTGGGAGGTGACTGGTATGTTGGTCTTGGACCCTTGTTTTTTTTAATGAATGTCTTGGACCCTTGTTATCAGTCATTTATTGCACTCATATATGTGTATGTGTATGTGTGTGTGTGATATATATATATATATATCCTGTGGGTATAAAAGTACTTTTAACATGCTTTTTTTTAAAGAAAAAGACTTTTAACATGCTTTTATTAAAAAAAAAAGACTTTTAACATGTGAGGTGAAGGCTTTAGTCCATTGTGATCTAATATTGACAACGAGGCCTATTTAACTGATACTTTTTTTTGGTTATAAAAGTATCTGTATGACTGATACTTTTTTTTTGGTAGTTGATGTTCTGAGGCCTATGTAACTTCCTTTCACCTCATTAAATTTGCCAAGTTATTGACAACGAGGATTCTAGCTGCTTATTGCTAGTCTAAGGTAGCAAGGAACAACACCTAGACAATCTTGGACAAGGATTTAGATCTTGTTCGGATTTGCTTTTTCTTTATTTGAACCCTCCTTTTTTTCAGCACTGTTTGAATCACATTTCTGTGCACTGGATTTTTTCTGTATATCGTCATTTACATTTCCATGCCTCTACCTCTTATGCCGATGTCTTATTATCTGATTTAGGCGGGAACGGGTGAAGCGTAAAAGAGCCCAATTAACCAATGATAGTGTGCAGGCTCAATCAGAGATACCTGCCAATGAAAAACAGCAGCCTGATTTAGTTGAACTCTCAAAAGATCTCCCATCTGGATGGCAGGTATGCTTAGAAACATGTCACTGGTCTCAATATCTGTTTTTGTTTTATTGCAAATTAAAATAATACCATAAGTGAAAAGACTTGAAGGAAGACCTCAGTGCCCCAATCCGCTCATATTAGATGGTGCTTCTGCTCTGGGAGCTTGGATGAAATTTCACAAGAAGATTCACTTCAATTACATTGTAATGGGCAGCCCACCATCGTAAATGCACTCTACATTTCCGTCTATTTTCCTTCCCCATATATATATATATCATATCTTCAAAAATGTTTCTTGACCTAATTAATGTGCACATAAGTTGAAAACTAGCAATTTCTTTTTTAATATTTTCAAAACAACAATAAGTATTTTATTGAGTAATTGTTTTTTATAAAAAGTATTCAATTGCGTAAATCCATAACAAATCAGCAACTAGAAAGGCTACAATTTTATATAATAAAAGATTTAAGACAAATACAATGGAAAAGATAAAAAAACAAGGGGTGGAGTCGCAATTTTATTATATAAAAGAGTGTGATAGAAAAAAAGAAAAAAGAGGGAAAAACTTATCAAAATAAAAATAAATATCTTTTATCCTCTTCTTTCTTTCCTTTTCTCTTAAAACCCTTGGATCTTTAAATTCCAAGTTTCCAACAGTAAAATCTTAAAACGAACCATGTGATATGCAAAGGCCATAACCCAATTTTGGTCCTAACTATCTGGGTCTTGGAAGTAGGGCTGATCATGGGTTGGGCTGGGCTTTGGGTCTATATTATTTATTAGATCATATATAAAGGCCGTTCTAGTGTTTGACTGCAATTCTGCAAACACTTTAATTCAAGGGAGGGAAGAGTGTGCTAAGGATTGTGGGGAAGTAGTCAAGAAGCAGGAAGTAATTTCTGAGGGGGGCGGTGGGTTCAGAAGTCAGCAGGGAGCCTTGAAGAAGCTGTGGAAAATGTTGATACAGTTGGAAGATTCAGAACTCAAAAGGACATAAAAGGTTAACAGCGGATTCCAGTTTCGGAGTTTTTTGTGCGAATAAAAGGAGGATTTTTTGGCATTGAGTCCTTTGCAGGGAGGGTGATAGGGATGGGTCTGCTGTGTGTTGGTTGTGGATGTTCGGGTTGGCCTTTCATTTTAGGGTTGCGATTTTGATTTTTGATGTTTTCCTTTTTTCTGGTTTTTAAGGGTTTGTGCTGTAATTCGGGTTGGCTTTTGTTGGGGTTGGGGTTTTTGTCGGTTGGTTTGTTACTTTCTCTCGGGTGACTGCTTATCACCTTTCTTGTATCTTCTTTTTGTTTATTAAAATTTTTATTTTACCTTAAAAAAAGATTTAATATATATGATAATTTATATTGTATCATAATATATGCGATTTTTTTTGCTATTACATACTACACATTATAGGACAGTGAAATCGGGGGTGGGGCAGAGCAGTGCATGCCTCTTGGAGAGCCTGCATGGAGAGCCTGCATTTATGACAGCTTTGGACCCATGCCTCTTGGAGGGGTGCCCCAAACGGCCCTCTCAACTACTGGGCCATTGGCGCATATAATATAAAATATATGTTATAATTTATATATACATACATTACATATATTATATGCATTATATATATGTGCATATAAATATAATATATAAATATAGTGGGCTGAGCTAGGCCAGAAATGATCACTCGTTGTAAGGGGTAGACCGGTAGAGTAAAAGTGATCTCATTTGTTTTGAACTTAAAATCTTGATTTTGACATATTTCCTGTCGGTGTCTGATTAAATAGAAGAGTTTGTTTTGATCAAAAGAAGCTCTTGAGCGTAATGATACTTGGAAGCCGGGGCAGTCACAACACACTACCCCCATGCATTGAGAACATTTCCCGTTCATAATACTATTTGGGAGGATGAGATGTTCTTCATGTGTGGCTGTGATGTTGTGTGTAGATGTGGGTAGAGTTCTTGTGGGCAGGAGGTCTGGTCTCGTCAGAATAGGCCTGCCTTTTCTAATTTGATGCCATGACAACTATGCCTATTCTTGGAACCAATAAAATGCAAGTGTGCCTATTCCTAGAACTGGGAAGTAACTATTAAAAGGCTCAGATTAAAAATCAAGTCACCCAAAAGGCCAAAACCATGACTTGGTGTGGAATCAGTTGAAAATTGTCATCTTTTTCCTTGGTTTCTTTCATTTGTTTCTGTACTACTAACATTTTCCTTTCATAATCAACTAAGATTTTAGAATGGTTGTAACCATATGTTCCATAAGGTTTTAAGTCTGCTTCTCATTTTGACAAAAAAAAAAGTCTGTTTCTCATTTTGTCTCATCACTCTTGGTTACTGGGACCATGACTAATTTGTTCCTTTTTTTATGTTGAGTACCCTGAGGTTCAGTAGAGGATGGGTTGCCGAGGTTATTGTTTGTATTTCATTTGCTCATAAAATTTGAAGATCTGATTTACTAAAACATGTTTCCTGTTCTTTATCTTCAGGCGTATTGGGATGATTCCTCAAAAGAGGTTTACTATGGGAATGTGCTTACCTCGGAGACAACTTGGACCAGACCTACGTAGTACATTTCACTATTTTTTCATATCAGAAATTCCCTGTTAAGGCTGTTAAAATGAAATTTCTTATTTCCAATTCAAGGGATGTATATTTTGGATTTGCCGTTTTCTGGCATATAAAAAGCTCGCTGCAGTTTTTTTGTTTTGTTTCTTTTCTTTCCATTTTTTGTGACTTTACGTTTCAATGCTGGTTTTTTCTTCCCCCACGCCAATACGATAGAAGCGGGCCAAGCGGCTACAGAGCACTGTTATCAATGTTGTTAGGGACTTGGGCCTAGACTTGGACTGGACTAGACTGCTGGACCGTGAAGACTGGGAGATCGGCTTCAGTTGGTGCAAGGCCCGTTCGAACACTGCTTGAACACTTTTTACAGCCTTGCATCGTTAACATTTCCGTACGTTTATGCTTTATTTTATGGGGAGATATTCCCAATGCAAGGCTATGATGGTTGTTTGAAGGGCACGTTTATGTTTTATTTTATTGGGAGATATTCTCAATCAAGACAATGAAAGTTGTTGGAACGGGCTTTGCATTAACTGAATCCAGAGTTGGAGATTGGCTTCACCTTGTATTGGAAACATCTCCCATCAATATAAATACGGTAGATGTTCTCATGAGAGAGGGCAGTGGGGTCGGTGTGAGGTGCGACTCAATAATATGGCTCCAACCAAATTATATTTGTTTGATGATGACCTTACAAACAAAAGTATATAATAATGAAAACATGTATCATGAAATCATACAATCCATGATCATGTCATGTGATGGTACATACACATGTATCTTCATTGTTTAATACTTTAATTTTGATCATACAATTATCATTAAGTAGAGGCATCATCACTGAGCCATATTGGTGTGTGACACCACGTTACCGCTATGTCACACTAATTCTTGCTTCCCGTCCGTCTACAAAAAGTCATGTTGAAAAAAGGCCATTTTGCTGGTTTCAGAACCAATAATTGCATACGGAATACTATTTGTTTTTGTGAACTAGATAAAATCAATGTTCTCCAACCATTATTGACCCGGATGGTTGGGCTATTTGGACCGGGAACCTTTTAGACAACCAGTTCCATGGTGTTTGGTCAAAAAATCATTGAAATGGTTAGCGACCCGTTGACCTAGATAGGCGAATTGTCAATTCCTTTAGTAGTTTTTGACTTTTTTATTTTAATTATTTTATTTTTTTCGTTGGAACAGGCTCTGTTCGAACCAGACGATTGAGCCATTGGCCTGGAAATTAATGGTCAGAACAGTTTCAATTTTGGGTCGGTTTTTAAAACCTTGGATAAAAACACAGACAAGTGTGGACAAACACCCCTTTAACTATTTCTTTCCTATGGGTAGACCAATAGTTAAAGGGATAAAAAGAAAAAAATGAGAAAAAAAAATATAATTGCATATAAAAGAGGAGATGGTTTGAATCATAGGCTGCGTTTGGTTGTTTACTTGTGATACAAACAAATATGTACTCTGCATAACTCTCTTTGCAGTTCATGAATACAAACTAGGTTCAGTATAACCTGTTTTTGTATTAAAAAATTGGTGCAGTAATGCACTTTCTTTATGACACAAATCTGTAAAAAAAAAACATTTTTATCCTCTTAATAGTTATATTTTTATATATCAAACTAATACTCACAAATCCTAACAGTATATAAATATCTTGATTCGGCGTTTATATCGCAAACAACACAGCCAATGTTGATTTGAAGTTGGAAATTGAGAAAGTAACACACAGCTCGAAATCTTCGTTTGGGCAAACGTAAATTAATCCAAGTTACAGACCCAATTCAAATTCAATATGGGCTAGGCGACGAAGATTGTGTGAGTTTGGGTTGACTTTGATTTGTTGTTAGTCCCGGCCCGCCATCCCACCCAAAGTTGGCATACCATACGCTTATGTGAACATTTACTGGATTTCACTTTTATTGACAAAGCATGGGCTGGTAGCATTTATACGGTTTCATCTACACCATACGTTCGACTTTCTTATTCATTGTTCAAATGTGGAGGCCCATGATTGGGAAAAAAAAAATGGAGGCTCAAGGCATAAGCCTCCAAAACATATATTTTCTAGTTAATAAATAATTGAATGTAAAACAATATAAATAAATAATATAGTAAATAATTCAAACCCGAAAGAATATTATAAATTAGGATTTTATATATTTCCAATTTTAATAATCAAGTCATTGCATTTAAATATAAAATCTATAAACATTTAGTTATCTCTACATCCTTCAAGAATACCTAATTACTTTCTCTGGGAGTATCGGTGGCTCTACTGCTTGTCTGGCAGTGGCATATATTTATAAGACCAGAGTTTAAGTTAGTCAATGTGAGAGTGGATAAGCATCAACATTTTCTAGGAGAGTGATGTGGGCAGATCCCATTTTTGATGGACATGGCACATCCTGATTGTGAATTACAAGTTACAAAGAACCTATTTTGGAAGACTGAAGGAGTGTAGACACTAAATTTTATCACTGTAAACAGGGAGTATCTTATGAGTTTTCATAAGGTGTTTGTGCCCAGTTTATAAAATCTGGGGTTTTCTCAAATCAGTCCCATTCTCAAGAGTTGTTTTTGTCTCTGCAATGCAATAACTCTGGAACTATACTTAGGAAACAACAGCATAACAAAAAAATATTTCAACTTGGTATACAGGTTGGAGTAATTATGATCCATTTTTGTCCTTGTAGTGGTTATGGGCCTTGTGGCTGTGTGTGAATTCATTACTTGATTCCAGTGTATATGAATTCATTCTAACATTGATCCCCATGAAGGAGACATAAAATTTAACAGCCACTGAACTTCTATTGCATTGGACCCAAGTAGTCTTAAGTTTCTCATGTTTATTGGATGTAGTTCCTTATTCAAATTTGGGAAGGATTGCTCAGCTTGGTCATTACTAACCAGGCAAAGGAAACAAGAAAGCAAAATGCTGTTGGCTGAACTACCATCACTTCCAGCACTGAAGCATTGGTTTAAATCTTTGAATCTCATTATTTTTGGTAAGACTTTACATCTTGTCATTTGATCATACTTTCCAGAACAGAAACATGGTAATTCGAGATTTCAATCTAAAACAAGTTACCACTTGGTTCTATTGAAGATAGCTTAGTCAATCTAAAACAAGACAAAGCCCTGACTTTTCTTCTCATGAAACAAAAAACACTGAGAAGGAAAAAAAGTGGTGGAAAAGCTTCTCCCTAGTTATATACATCTGAGAGAATAAATCCTGAAATCAGACAGAAGTTTGTGGTCTCAGTTTCATCTGCGTAGCCCTGTGGAAGAACTGCTCCCTCGCCAAGGATCTTACCTGCTTCATGTATTGGTCAAAAGTCACTACCCCTTCTGCCACTGTCCTGTCCAATTCATATATACAATCCTCTATGGCCAAGTCTTCTGCCACACAGTCAAGCATGATTCTCGACTCCTCATTTGAAGCCTCAAATGCCTCTATCTCATCCCCGGAAGTACCAACAACGTAGTTTGATCCATTAACTTTCAGCCAATTCAACAGAACATCTGATTCTTCTGTCAGCTCTGTTACCCTCTGTTTCAAACTTGTTCTTTCATGTTCAAGCCCCACTATTATGGTTTTGGCGACATGGGCCCGAGCAACCAGCTGAGCTTGAACCTTGGACAGGTATTGTATTTCCTGAACTGCTTTGGAATTTAAGTCCACCATGTCACAGTGGAGTGCTCCAAAGAGACGGTCGATGGCCTCTACTTTTGAGACGAGGGAAGGATTGGTGAACCTGCGGATAAAAGAGCGTGAAGGAGAGATGAAAGGATGCTGATGGGCGAAGAGGCAGACAAGGTTGTGAGTAAGGTCAGAAAGGTTGGAGTGAGTGTAGTGCCAGGTCTGGAGGTAGGGAGATGTAGTAACACCAGAGGGATCAACAAAAGGGTGGCGGGGAAGAATTGGGTTGGTGGGAGTTGGCGAGAGGAAGACAATAGGAGGAGCATTAGGGTAGTCTTGATGGAGCCAGATGGTGAGGGGCACAGTGGGTGTGGCATGGGTGACCAGGAGGCTGCCGCTTACATTTAGAAGGTAGACGGTGGTTCCATCATCATGGACGAAGGTGTCTGTTGAGGGGGACAGCGTCGGAAACTCCTGCAATAGGGATAGGAGGTGCTGACGGATGAGCCATTTCTGGTCGGTGTTTCTGTATGATAGAACGCAGGGGCTGGTGCGGGACAGAGCAGCGTCCACGAAACGGATTGAAGGTGGTGGTGCCATCGGTACCGGTGATGGAGAGGGAGAGAAGGTGGAAAGAGGTTCAGATCCAACTTGGGAGTTGGGAAGGGAAGGAAGACGTAAGAAGATAATATTGGCCTGTGGAAATGCATTATTTAATGGGTAAAATAGTATCCTCTGCTTTGGGGGTAACGAACAGATAGGTATCCTTTGCTGCTTTGGGCTTTCAATTGCAAAGCTCGTTTGGTGGGTAGAACTTTCACACGCCAAATGGAAATAGACTGAAAATCGGTCTTACTGACTTGTAAATAGCTGAAACACCATATGCCAAATGCCTCAAATAATCCAACATCTCCCCCTATGATGACATTCTCTCACATGAACATCAAATACTAACAGACAGATGGATCTAAGTATCTATTTTTGAAGATTAAGGGGGGGTACTCAAATGTTAGAACTAAAGATTTAGGATACCTACTTGTACTACCGAAAGTACAAGGGACTTATATATAATTTACCCTTTTTTAGCCTATATTTTAAACTTAGTGATAAGGAATGAATGGATGAATGTCATAGTCTGGTCTATTTTTCAATTACATAAAGAGTAGACATTACGGGTCAATCAAGAAAAATACTTTAAGCCGGATTTAGTTAGTTTAATTATTTTTTTTTTAATTTCTTCTTGTTGACAAGGTCATAACGACCGTTCCAATGCTGAAACTACCCTGTAACTTCTCCTCCAAGCAAAATTGACTAGTCAGTTAGTCAATGCGCCAAGGTCTTACTTCATTACCTGAAAATTTCAAAATGTACCATTACAATATTTCCATTCTCAAAACTGTCAATTTAATCTAAATAATTAGATGGCATGTGAAAGTACATAAATATCTTTCGAGTTTTGATTAGAACAAACAAATTTTTGGTGTGATTGGGCACCACTGTTCATTTTTTGCCTTACATGATGTTTTCATCAGAAAAAAAACAATGTGTGTGTGTGGTGGGGGTTAGACTGCTATTGTTGCTTGAGATGACGAGTAATTCTTGCTATCGCTGGGCAAGACAATTTAGGTGAAATGGTCTTAAAATTGGTGGTTTGATATTTTTAAAAAATTTAAGTTGCACATGTCATTCATGTGATATAAAAAGGGCGATTTGACATGCTTTAAAAAATTTAAGTTGGGCATGTTCATGTGATACGGATAACCGATAGATCACCATGGGTACTAAATTGATAGTTTTAAGGAGTTCAGGTGTTATAGTTTCAAATTTTAAAGTTTGAGTACTAAATTGAGATTAACCTCAAAGTATAAGGTATTAACATACAATTTACCCTTTTTTTCTCTAAAGGCATTTATTTTCTGGAAAGTAGAAATGGATAAGTTGGTGGTTCCTTCCACCTATTTGTTTTTTGGCATTAATGGGTCTCATGAAAAAGAATGATTCTCCAACAACTCATTTAACTGGGGAATTAATAATCTCCTTAGACTTGGATACATATTTACTCATGCATGTTGAAAATCACTTATGTAATAAAAGAATACTGGTAAGTGCTCTTATCCAAATAACCGTTTCAGAAAAACACTTATCCCCCAATAAATACATTTACCTAAGTCAATCATTTATCAAGATGTGAACAAGGCCTAAGTATTCATGAACCTTGCTGGACACACGCAATCCAGATTTGCTGGAGACAAAATCTTAAACAACCAATTAGAAGCGAACACCCAGTGTTTGTGTTTGGTACACATGGGGCCTATGTGAGACCCACAACTTATGTATACTACACACCAACAATTTTTTAATTATAAAATAGGTTCCCAGCCTCTTTTACCCTATTGATGTATAAAAGTATATGAAGTCAGTTCTTTACCAGAAAAAATAAAATTCTTTGAACAGGAGTCCCTTTTCCTGTTCAAGACCCACCCACATGTTCTGCAATTCTCAATGGGCACGCTATGCCATTTGCACCAGCATGGAATCTGTAAATAATTGCTACTATCACAATCAGCTCCCTATAATGTCTCACAGTACATCCCTGTCATATATATTAAGAACATTTCCTAATGATAATACTAGAAATGATAATATCATCATCGAAAAATATTTTCAATATACCATAGGGATATGCTGTGAGACGTTGTAGGGGGCTGATTTGAACTCATTTCTTTCAAATATATATTAATCACTTTTTTTTTTTGCTTGCCAATAAAAGCATTCCACAATAAAATATATACCATATATCTTACCAAAATGCCTTCCTGATTGGCCTGTATAGGAAATTTCAATTTTCAACAGACCTTTCCATCTGAACTCTTACATTTGCAAATGATGCTTCAATTAATGTTGTTATATTGGTGTCGTTAAATGTTAATTGTTTATTATAAGCACGAAAAGACAAATCAGGATATATATATATATATATATATATATATATATATATATATATATATATATATATATAATGTCATAAGAGTTTGACAATGGCCGTTAACCTTATACACAACTCTCCTCCTTTTATATACACTTGTAGATGGAGCCGTATGGAGTAATATATTCGAAAAAAAGAAATAGCCCCATTAAATCTTAATAAAATGAGATAAAGTAGATCAAGATGGTTTAATCATGTGCATGAAGAACATCTATAGCATCTGTGTGGAAAAATGATTTGTTTCAAGTTGAAGGGGCCGACTAGAAAAGATTGAGGGGCAGCCCAAGTACACTTAGGGGGCATTCTTTTTTGAGATCTTGAGAGGGGAAAGTTGGTCAATGGAATTTTGGTTCCCATTGACTAAGAATTCCATGTTTTTTTTTCATATTTATATGGAGACCAGAAAAATTTATTTTCATGGGTACGTGATACCCATTTCCTAGGTGGATAAATAACTTTTCCACTGGGGGGGAAGGTTGGCAACACTTGAATGGGACAAAAATGTCCATTTCAATAATAGATTTTTATGGCTAAAATGGTTATTGCCTTGTTTACCTAGGAAATAAAAGAACATGGGTAAATGCACTTGCCCGGGTAAGTTTCTCAGGAAAAACTTATCTAGATAATTGCATTTATCCGGATAAGCAACTTACCGAAAAGCAAACAGAGCCTTAGGTGGAATTAAATAATATAAAATGATTTAAGCATCCATAATTTAACGATGGATATTACCCTGAATAAAATGAAATGGCAAAACAAGATTCATGTGACTGACTTGGATGCAAGGCTCAAGTATGTATTTGGTTCCATGAGCCTTTATGGATAACCGTTTATTTGTACATTCTCACATTAATTGTTTATTTGTACTTTTCACTTGAAATGTTTTATGTTTTTGTTGTTTGGTTGGGTTTCACTTTAAACGCTTTTACTCTTTAATTCATATTAATACCCATTAAAGTGTCAGATCAGCATTTGCTTTCAAGAAACGCTGGGGTACTGGGGGAAACAAGAATTTGACGTTTCCCCAAATGCCCCATGCATAAAAATCAAAGTGTTTCAATTTTCTACCATTTATTTAATAAATAGTAAAACCAAAAATTATTTTATTTTGTTTCATATGTAATAAATGCCAACGCCTATTTAGTATTGATATAACAACATTTTTTTAATAAACGTCTATAGAATCAAACACAAACTAAATGATGCTGTTGATGGTGATGACGAAATTTTAATTATTTATTATGTGGCAAATTTTTGGTCCACGTCCATAACGCCAAAAGAAATCCTTCTTTTGGGAAATTTTAATTAAAATTTGTAATAGCAGCATTTAATGCATGGGGAATGAGAAAATTACAAATAAGTAGATTGAGGTGAGTGCTCTGATCATTGAATTGGTCGTCATATCTGAAAGTGTTCTCCAATACTCAATATTGGATTGGCCATGCGTGCCATCACTTTATGCGTCATCAGTCCATGCATACTTTGGACCCATTTAGATGTCATTAATAAAACTTTTCTACTTAAAATAAAATTGGCAATAACAACAAAGATGGCAACAACAACAACCACTAACCCCAAAGACTAATTAATAAACAAATATATATTGAAATAGTTGAGACAAATTGGCAATAACACCATTGCCGACCTGATGACCTACCTCTGCTATTGATCTGGCAACCTGCCTCCACCGCCAACCTGGCGATCTGCCTCCTCCACTGACTTGGTGGAAATCTAACTGGCGGCTTCGTCCACAACTCAAGACGGATAGTAGCACCTCGTCTAGGGCTAACCTGTGGTACCTCGTCACTACCGGCCGAGGCGACCTCCCTCAAAGGTTTGTCGATCTGATTAAGGTCCAAGTGGTAACCTGTGAGACGTGCTCGCCAACGAATTCTGCATGCATCCCATCACTCTCGGGTCCCTCGGAAGTTAGCTCTCATACCGAACGTTTTGGAGGAAACCTAGTAAGGCACAAAGGTTGGCCTACATGCACGACTACCTTCAAGGACTTTGGAGTAGTTAGACACGTCTTCCCGGAGATCCCAGACGTGTTGCATGATGCCCACACCAAACAATGCCTATATAAAGGCCTTACCTCCAACCTCAAAAGGGAGATGCACAATTTAGTTCTCGCAGCTCTCTCACATTTAACTATCTTAAAAATCTTTGATTCGTTGACTTAAGCATCACAATGCCCACCTCGGGTAAAGCAACCCAGGCACTCTTACACTGTTTCTTTGCAAGTTGCAACAAAGCCACCTCTCAAGCTCATCACCACTCAGTTAGGCATAAGAGGCACCTCTTCAGCTCACCACCATTCAACTAGGCATCCGAGTCACCTGCCAACTGGGAGTTGCCAAAGTGCGCATCATCAATTGGCACTGTCTGTGGGAAAAGCTACAAAAGGCTATGTCCTCACTCGATTCTTTAAGCCTCAAGAAATAACATCTTCAAGCAGCAACAACGCTTGATCGAAAGAACCCCCTAGGGGGGCAAAAGCAAAATGATTAGCCCAAATGAATTCTCACAGTCTTGCCCGGACAGAATCTCCCTAACTGTGAGGCCACCCCATATGTCGAGCTTTACGTGCTCTCTACGAGAGTTGAAATAGAATGTGAGGCCACCCCATAAGTCGAGCCCTCTGTGGTTCCCGTGGGAGTTGATAGCCAACAAACTGTGAGGTCGCACTACAAATCGAGCCCTCCATGCTTTACATGGGAGTTGATGGCTAGTAGGTTGTGGAGCCACCCTTGTAGGTCAGTCCTACCGAGGTGACAAGGTGTCTGTAGACTGAGGTGCTGAGAACTAAATTAGATTGCCAAAATTCCAATGACCTGGTGACCTACTTCCGCTGACCAGGCGAGCCGTGCTAGCCTTGTTTCGAAATTCGCCCCTATAGGTCGAGCCCTCCATGGCTTCCACGGGAGTTGGCGGCCAACAAACTGTAGTCGCCTTTGCGAGTTGAGCCTTTCAAGGTTCCCATGCGAGCTGGCAACCTGCAATTAGTAAAACAGCCCCCGCAGGTTGAGCTCCTTGTGGCTTACCGTAAGAGTAGACGGCCAACACCTTAGAGAATTGACACAGTGCTGTCATGACATTGGCCCGCTGTTTAAATTCCAACATTGATGCAAATATCACAAGGGAAAGCCAAACTGCTTTTAGCATCAAGGACCCCTAAGCTGACCTCAAAATATGTTGGTAACAGGCCAAAGGACCTATGACGAAGCACAGATCTACTCCCATCGCTGAGCTGATCTCAGATCGGGAGTGGGGGCAATTGATGAGGGCAGATTTGACCCTCCATTGATATCATGACACATGGCATCTCAGAACAACTAGGTGACGCCCCAGAACCACCTAGGTGACAACTTGCCTTAGCCAAAATGATGGAGTCCCAACTGGCGACCTGGTGACCTGCCTCTATTGCCGACCTAGCAACCTGCCCTCGCCGTCAACTTGGTGACCTGCCTCTATCGTTGACCTAGCGACCTGCCTCCGCCGCCGACCTGGAAACCTAACTCTGCTGCCGACTTGGTGACCTACTTCCACTGTGGACATGACGACCTGCCTCCACCGTCGACCAGGCGACTTGCCTCTATTGTCGACTTGATGACTTGCCTCTGCCGCCGACCTAGCGTTCTGCCTCCGCCGCTGGCCTGGCAACCTACCTCCATTGTCGACTTGATGACTTGCCTCTATCGCCGACCTGGTGATCTGCCTCCGTCGCTAGCCTAGCAACCTGCCTCCATTGTCGACTTGACGACTTGCCTCTACAGCTGACCTGGTGATCTGCCTCCACCATCGGCCTGGCGACCTGCCTCCTCCACTGGCCTGGTGGAAACTTAGCTGGCGACCTCATCCACAACTCAAGACGGCTAGTAGCACTTCATCTAAGGTGAACCTGTGGTACCTCATCAGTACCGGCTGAAGCGACCTCCCTCGAGGGCTTGCCGACCTGATTGAGGTCCAGATGGTGACCTGCGAGACGTGCTCGCCAATGAATTTTGCATGCATCCCATCACTCTCGGGTCCCTCGGAAGTCAGCTCTCACACCAAATGTTTTGGAGGAAATCGAGTAAGGCACACAGGTTGGATTACATGCACGACTACCTTCAAGGACTTTGGAGTAGTTAGGCACGTCTTCCTGGAGATCCCAGACGTGTTGCATGATGCCCACACCAAACAATGCCTATATAAAGGCCTTACCTCCAACCTCAAAAGGGAGATGCACAATTTAGTTCTCGTAGCTCTCCATCTCTCTCACATTTAGCTATCTTAAAAATCTTTGATTTGTTGACTTAAGCATCGCAATGCCCACCTCGAGTAAAGCAACCCAGGCACTCTTACACTGTTTCTTTGCTAGTCGCAATAGAGCCAACTCTCAAGCTCATCACCACTCAGTTAGGCATAAGAGGCACATCTCTAACTTGTCACCACTCAGTTAGGCATCAGAGCCACCTTTCCAACTCGTCACCATTTAGCTAGGCATTAGAGCCACCTCTCCAACTCGTCACCATTCAGTTAGGCATTAGAGTCACCTCTCCAGCTCGTCACCATTTAGTTAGGCATTAGAACCACCTCTCCAGATCATCACCATTCAACCAAGCATCTGAGTCACCTGCCAACTGGGAGCTACCAAAATGCGCATCATAAAGAAAGAAAAGAAAAAACGAAAAGAAATAATCGACAAACTAAATAGGCTGAAACTTATTTGATCTTTTAATTCTTTAAAACGGTTGATCTTTCTGGTGAGACCTATCTTCTAGAGTTTCTCATCATTGAAAGCGAATTATTGTTTTTTTCATTGTCATGCTAACACATTTTCATAAATTTTTTTCTTTTATGGTCAACTGAAGAATTATCAGAGAGATCTGATTTGCATAGTTGGTATTAGATCGATGCCGTGTTATCTGTGATAAGACAAAAGTTAATTAGAAAATGTAATCCATGGAAATTGGGCATTGTATGAAATCAATGTAACCGGGTTAGAAGAGTAAGTGGACGTCGATGTCATCAATGAAATCAATGTGAGGCTGAATATATAATTTGATATACGTTTTTTGCCGAGCAAAGCAAATATCCATCTTCTTAAGGCTGAGTTTGGAAGGAGTATAAATGTAAATATGTAGAGTGTAAAACCTTATATTTTATATTATTTTGTATGTATTTATGCTGTACATATTTGCATTTATATTGTTTTCAAATTGAGCCTAAGGTTATGCTTGGTTTGAAGGAAAATGTAGAGAAATGAAGGAAAATGTAGGAAAACCTTTATAAACCTTATATTGGTTTTCCTGTCTTTCCCTTCCTTTCTCTACATTTTCCTTCAAACCAAACATAGCCTAAAGGTTTTCGTTTTCATGTTCTGAATTTTGGCTTTGCAAGGTAAAGCATACCTAGAAAACCTATAAAGCAATGTTTGGTAAAAAGAATTTTGAGAGTCAAATTTGATCATCATAGCCAATTATGCAGGTCTTACCGGTAGTGGTGATCGTTTCCAGCTTGGCCTGGCCCGACCCACCACAGAAATTTCTGGCCCCTGGGACTAGGTTTTTTTGTCTAGGCCTAGCCTGAGCTCAGATTCACACCAGGCTTGGAAATTTCAGGGCCGTTCTAGGCCCAATAATTTAAGCCCGACCCAGACCTGAAAACTAATGTTCTTTACAAGGAACGGTAATAAACTATTAAGGGTCCATTTGGTTCGTAGTTGAAGGAATTGGAACAGAATGGTCTATTCCCCTTACCTGTTTAGTTCAGACGAGAATTGTAATTGGCTGGAATGGATTCTTATTCCCAAGGGAGGGGGATTTCCATTCCGCTAGGAATAGGAATGGAATTTCAATTCCACACAACCAAACCATTGGAATCGAAATAGTTTCTGATTTTGATTCCAAACCCTTATTCCTATGAACCAAATGGACCCTAAATTCTTGTATTCCTTATCCTACGTAAATGGTGGGAAAGACATACTAACAAAATCTCTTTTCATGGTTTTTCACATTGACTTTGACAAAGCAAACCAAGAATTGCATGAATTCTTTTGTTTTTAAATCCTTTTAAGTTTGCATTTTTTCATGAACATAGTTTGATTGTAGGCTTTTGCATGTGTAATTTAGAAAATTTTCTTCTTACAATGGATTTTTGGTTTGCTAAGAACTTAAGACCTGATTACTAAGGCAACGATTTGGCTTTTGTGATAATTCTATCTAGGAATGGCCATAGATTAGAAAAATGTACATTTATCATTTGGACCCGTTCATTTTTCAAGAGGCCGCTTACTCAGATAAGTGCACTTACCTAAGAAACATTTAGTCGGGTGAATTTACTTATTTATTTTATTTTATAAATTTTTCCCTAAATAGAAAAGTTACTTAACTAACCAGGAGGGGAGCCTTGGTTTCTTTAAAAGAATAAAATCATAAAATTTGGATTGTTTGGATAGATCTTATATTTTGTACTTTTAGAAGTGCCAAAGTACAAAGTACATATAATACTTTTACTTTAACATACGTTTAGATAAATTTTGAAAACTATACTTTTCAAAATAAAAGCACCGTTTAAACATTTGTGCTAATATCACATGAAAGCCATATATAATACTGATGTGTGCCAATTTGTATTGTTAAGTGACATATGGTGATTAAAAAAAAGGACACGTGTCAGTGATGCATATATCATAGTGATCACACATGGCAGTCATAGAATGGTGACATGTGTTTTATAACTTGTGTTGACATGTGGTAGTCATAAAATAGTGACACGTATGTATAATAGTGATATGTAATGATCAAATAATAATGACATATGTCAAATTTGGACCACCCCTATTGGATCTTATATATATGTGTGTGTTATTTATGTTATATTTTTGTAATTTTCTATAAAAATATGTATATATAACAATGAAAATGATTAAAAAAATATTTGTATGTTTTGTTTTTCTTTATTTAAACTGTTATATTTACTTTTTTTTCCTTTTAATAATTTATTAATTAAAAAATAAATCAGTTTGGATCATATTCGGATATTCAACATCCTTATCGAATTCACAATATTTATGAGATCCAACCGGATTGGATCTACAGTGTATTGGATCGAATTTAGATATACCTTGACTTGAATTTGATTTGATCCGTTTGTATCCCTAAGAGTGATGGCTAATAAGGATTGTCAATTTGAAATCTTTTCGAGTGAAGCGTAAAATGGTTATTTTGACACTGAAAATTTTGTGGATGGTTCAATTAGGAGTTTGATGAGGACTTTTGTAAGGTTTGGGGGTTCTAGATGGTGTGCCCCAATGAAGATCTTAAGATAGGAGAGTGGTGGCCAATGAGTATAGTCGATTTAAAATCTTTTTAACTCAAGGAGAAAATAGATATTCTGAAATTTAAAATTTGGTAGATGGTCAATCGGGAGATTAATGATGGATTTGGTAAGGTTTAAGGGTCTCGGATGGTGTGCCATTATAAGATATTGAAATAGGAGAGTGACAACCAATGAGAGGGCTTGATTCAAAATCTTTTTGTACAAAGGGTAAAATGAGCATTTATGAGTATAAAATTTGGCTGGATTGCAAGAATTTTGGCCAATGAGGGGTGTTAGAGTGGAGTATTGGTTTAATGGATGGATAAAATGGGGGATCCTTGGGTTGAAATTTATTGGGATGGTTTGATTGTGTCGGGGACATGTGGATTGTAGGTCTTAGGCTCAGGAAGTGTCACAATGTTAGATTTGTCGGAATGGAATTTTTGATGGATAAGTGGTAAAATCAAGAAATTTAAGTGTGAAATTTTGTATGATTGGTGGTTTAAAGGTTTTATGTCTCATATGATGGAGTTTGGTTATGTGGCAAGTGCAACAATGTTACAAAATCATAATCATCTGAAGGGAATCTTATAGATTGGTGAATTTAAGGGTATTTTAGTTGATATTTGGTTCTTTAGGTTTTGGCACATTCTGGAGAGAATGGTGAGGTCTAATTAGGCATTTGGAGCGTGAGAAGTGGGTTAGAGGGGGATTGAGCAAAAAAATCAGATGATGACACTGTTTGAGAAAGGTATGATCTATTGTCATGTGTATTATGAGACCAATAAAGTTGTTGATTGGTTAGCTCATAAGACTCAATTCAATGTCTTGGATTCTCTTTCTCTTAATCTGCATGACCTCCCGTGGTCCTTAGCATATATTTGTTCTTTTGATTTCTGGGGGTGTAATACCCTCGTCTTTTGTAGCCCCCTTTTGGATTTGATTAAAGTAAAAACTATTTTTCCTAGTTATAAATATTCAACTAAAAGATGGCATGGAGCAAAGTTGTTAGGCAAGTCAATTAAGTCTTGTGTAACCCTAATCCCATTAGTTCATGTTTCCACAAGGTGTAACCCTAATTGGCATCACATGATCTATGGACTTTTCATTAGTTTACATTTTCACAAAGTGTGATTACCATTAAAGACTTTGGGAACATAATATAGTGAAAAGTAGATAGATCATGTAGTGTCAATTAAGGAGCTTTCATATATAGCGTAGGAATCTTTCAATCTTTTAAGAGTAATACATTTCCAATATTTATTGCATGTTAAATCAAAATTTCAACCAACCATGTTGAAGACAATACATTGTCTATTTACTTTTTATTAGTTTCGACAAGGTACCGTCAAAGACTTTGATAGCATTAAGGATTCAACTATGTGATATGTTATTTTATCATTGATTCAAGGTTTTCATTGAGATAGTTTATCACGAGCTTTGAATCTTTCTCAATCCAGAGTTCTAAATCTTTGAACCATCGCTTGCATTAGCAAATGGAATGGCCCTCTCAATCTCACCTCTCTCCTCATCATGCACCACTACTCAACTCGTTCATTCCCTCCATGTTTATTGATGGTTATTTTAATCTAGTTACAAGAAGTGCAGGAGGAGGATTCATCAACAAAAATACCACTAAAGGAGGCCCAATGCCGGGCCATCAACAGTTATGATGCCGAAATATGAGCCCTTTTAATAGGCCTCAAAGCCACAATCTCCAACAACATCAGGCATCTTTTAGTTTTTTTTTTTTTTTTTTTTTTTTTCTGATAATGCAGACCTAATACACCTTGTAAATACAGATCGACCAACGAAGCATTGGGTGGATCAACTACATCGCTGCAGTCTAAGGCATGCTAGAACCGACTTTTTGTCTATAAATTTTGTACATATTAATAGGCAGCACAATCAAACTGCCCATCTTTTTGTTTACATGGGACAGTTACGTACCCAATATGACTCTCGACGATCTTTCTCATGAAACTTTTTCTAGGATCAATTAATGAAGATCTCTTTATTTTGCTAAAAAAGAGCCACGTTAATTGAGGTTGGCCAAAACATTTTCCCCCAAAACTGTTTATCTTGCCTTTTTGGATACCATATCCTCTTTCTATAAGCATCGAATTTGATGATTTTCACTTTTTCAGGGTGCTTAATGGTAAGGTGGGCTTCATTTTATTTTGAATTCGTTGAAATAATTCCATCCCAATGGAAAAAATTGGTTTGTTTAAAATGTTATGCCATCTGCAAATCAAAGCCTATTTCATACCCAAGTTCTACATTAGAAAAAATTGAAAACCACTAATACAAGGTGTGGCATATAGTTATTGTTTCTGGCCACATACAATCTCACATTCTGTATCAGCTATCTATCGAAAAAAAAAAATCTGTATCACCTATACTCTTCATCTTATATTCAACAATTAATATTAGCCTTTTCAAGTTTTAATTTTTTTTTAGTATAAAAATCAGGCCAAACTAATTAACTACGTACCAGAGGATTCTTTAAAGTGAGAAATTGGTTAGGACTTGGAAGCATTTTCATTTTTCACAAAGTTACTCTTTCTATCCCTATCCCCCGTTAGTGGGCCAAATTTGAGCCACAAATTCCTTGCCACATGGCGGATAAGTAAACTCTCTTTTTGATCATTTCTAATTAAAATATCGAAACTTTCCTCTTATATTTGTATAGTTGTGTTTGGAACAAAGCAAATTATTGTTTAATATATATATTAAGGGGACCATCATCAGTAATTCGTACGTATAATGATATAAATGGATATATATATATATATATATATATATATATATATATAATGTGACTAGACGAGCTAGCTAGGGCCTAGGGGCAGCCAAAACTCACAAGTAGCTGAATTGAAACAGTGAAACATGATTTAATTTAGGGGCCCATAATTTTGCCATGGGTATGGACAATACTTCAATCAGATGATGATGATGATGGTGGCCGCTGTCAGGTTTAAACTCGTGCAGATTGGGCCCGACTCTGGCCCTACAGCTTGGGCCCGAGCCTGGCCCTCATAAAATGTTCAAAGTTTGGGTTTGGGCCCGAGTTCGAAATTTAGCCCATAGGTTACTATTGCTGAAGTGGCTGAATAGAGATAGAGAGAGAGATTATAAAGAAAAAAAAATAAAAAATGTATATATATTAAATTATAAATATATATATTTTAATAAATATTATATTATTTATATATTTTATAAAATATATAATATTGAGTCGGTCTGGACCGGGCTCAGACTGAATATTTTTTGACAAATCCCGAGCCTGGCCTAAAACACAGTCGGGCTTACTGTATTAGGCCCGAGGTCAGGCCCACAGGCTTAATTATATGGTCAAGCCCGACCAGGGTGCGGGCCGGGCCATCGGGCTACCCGGCCCATAAACAGGTCTAGTGAGGAGTTCGATATAGTATTTCTACCAACACAATCAACTTTCAGGAACAAAGATTTCCTAATTGGTTCCTTTATTAAAAAAGACAGCCTTGGTCCAACTAAAACAAGACAAAGCTTCTTTATGTTATACATGCATTCGAGATAAAACAGAAACACTGAGGAGTGATCAGGACAAGGAGAAGGACCGGTGATAGATTAGAACAATTTAGTCCGTCCCGCAAAGTGGAATAAATTAACAATCAATATAAACACTGAAAATCTATCTGGGTCAAGTACGTAGTATATATCAGTGTTCTTGGTTTCGCCTGCGTATCATTGTCATAAACTGCTCCCTTGAATGAATTCTCACCTGCTTAATGTATTGCCGAGAAGTCACTACCCCTTTCTCCAATGCATCGTCCAGTTGTTGTAGTAAATCTTCTATTGCCAAGTATGTGGCCCATCGGTGGATCTCCATCTTCGATTCCTCGTCATCGGCGTCAAATGCGTCCACCTCACCCTCTGTGGGTGCAACAATAGAGTCGGAGTCGTAAGCCTTCAACCAAATTTGCAGCTCGTCAGCTTCCGATATCAAAGCTGTCACCCTCTCTTCCAAACCTGTTCTTTCATGTTCAACCTCCCTCAAAATCGTTGTTGTGATTTCGGCTCGGTCCTGCAGTTGATGCTGCAACCTTATTAGCCCTTGTATTTCCTCATCTACTTTGGCCTGGAGGGCGACTACATCGCAGCAAAGCGCCCCGTAGAGACGGTCTATGAGCTCTACCTTGGAGGCAAGAAAGGGGTTAGTGAACCTAGAGACGGGAGAGGATGAGGGAGGACACAGAGGGTGGTGGTGGGCGAAGAGTTGGACAAGGTTGTGTGCAAGGTCAGAGAGGTTGGAGCGAGAGCGGTTCCAGTTGTTGAGGTAAGGGAATGTGGTTAAGCCAGATGGATGGACGAAAGGGTGATTGGAAAGAATTGGGTGATCAGAAGTCGGTAAGAGGAAAATAATCGGAGGAACAACAGGGTAGTCTTGAGGAACCCAAATGATGAGGGGTACCAGAAGTGTGGCACGAGAGATCCGAAGGCTTCCTCTGGCATTTAAAAGGTAGACAGAGGTACCGTCGTTATGAACGAAGGTGTCTGCCGACGGGGAAAGAGTGGGGAAGTCCTGAAGCAGGGCTAGGAGGTGCTGGCGGATGACCCATTTCTGTTTGGGGCTTGTATAAGATAGAGCGAAAGGCCTCTTACAGGCTAGAGCAGTGTCCACAAACTGGATTGAAGATAATGCTGGCATCTGGTGTTGGAGAGGCTGGCCAGGATCGAGGGATGACTTCCATTAATGTATCAAAATCAGATGGTTTATATATTTAAAATAATTTGGTAACCATGCTTGGATTTCATCGTCTTGATTTTATTTCATTTTAAAAAGTCTAGAAATTGAAGTCAATCAGGAAACGTCTTGAAGTCAGTTTATTTGACGGAATTTTTCTATTGATGGCCCGTGGCCGTCGTTGGATGTTTCTCTCCAACTTCTGCAAGAATCATTCAATGAGTCAATAAATCCTCTTTCTGTAGTTGCTTCTTATAGGATAGTTGCATTAGCTGGGAAGCTTCCCTCATGCATGAATTATGGACGTAAGACAATTAGGCTGTGTTTGATTTGAAGGAAAAAATAGGAAAGCCTTTTCAAACCAAACATAGCCTAAGGTCAGGGGATTTACCCATCGTCCCATCCAGGGTGGGAGGAGGAGAGCGTTATTGGTATACACGTAATTATACATACAAATAAATAAATAAATAAATAAATAAATATATATATATATATATAATTGAGCTGAGTTTGGTTGGGCTGAATATGAGTAGAACTGGAACTACTTAAAAACTCAAATTCAATTTGAAAAATTAAAAAATGTAAACTTTTAGGCCCAGGCCCAGCCAAGGGCCAAAACTTTAAGTCTAATCTATGTAAAATTTCAAACTGGAATGGTCCACGCTAGGATTGAGCCCGCCCAAGTTACATCTCTCTTTCTTGGGCACAAGATCAGCCGCTTTGTTTTCTGAGCAACGAACATGACCAACTGAGCATTCGGAGAATCTGCAGCATATGAATACAAGAATCGTGATCAATTAGTTAAATGAGAAACCGACAAACGAAAATGGGGCCTTGGGGTTTTCTTTTGGTTAGAAACTAGAAAATGATTTAGCAACATACACACTCATTAACTGCTTGGCGTGTGATATAGAAGTTCAGTGATTGAGATAGATGTTCATGTGTTAAGTTTGGTAAACAATCCATTCATCAGAACACGTAGATACAGCAGTGTAGAGGTTTTTGACATGGTGAACATATTAAAATTCTTACTTTCGTTGGCGGTTCTTACAATTAATCTGGGTCAAGTAAATGAAGAGTTCATCAGACTGCAGCTAGCATTTTGTATTTAGGTAAACTGTGCAATAAATTCACGATTGACCGGTTCAGAAAAGCAGGTGAGCCATACGGGAAGAACAACACATTAAAGGCTAAAGCTCTAGTGACTAGTACAGTTGAATGAACCAAAGGTGAACCTATTAAATGATGTAGCTAGGTCCATATATATACCGATCCTGGGGAGAATGGGACCACATAGAAGATAAGAGGTTCATGAACCTGCTAATTAATGAATATGGGCATGGGTGGATCAAACAGTACGGAATACTGATAGTGATATTTGAGCATCCCATTATTTATTTATTTTTTGATAAACCCAACCAAACAGGCCCCTATAATAGTCAACGTGCATGCATGTTCTAGGTCTAACTCATATGTATGTCCTTTAATTTGTCTTTCCAGAACCTATATACTATTCTTTATATTATATAAAATGTTAGATTAATAGTAAAGTCCTTGAACAGAGAATTTCCTGTCCATAACTTAAATTAAGGTATACCCTTCCTACTAGTTCTAAAAGTTGCAAGGACGTGGATTCCTACAAGGAAAATGAAATAAAAGTTGAAAATTTCAGCATCTAATTAATTAATGTTATTAGATGAGGTCCTGAGGATTTCGGGGGGGGGGGGGGGGGGAATCGAGCTATCAATCTCAACTACTTAATTATTTTCTAAGGCTGTATTTGATTTAACAGAAATATCAATTTGAGAAAGCTCCTATAAGGAAAACCAAATTGACGTATAGCCTAAAGGGATCATTTCTTGATGAAAAGATATACATACACGCATATATGCTCTCACTTAAGCCTCAAGTTATGTATATCACTTAACTTGAGGTTAAGTGAGATCATAACAGTAGATAGAATGCTTGACAGTTGAACAATTGATCCCATTAGACTAAAATTTTGAGATCAACAAGACAGCCCCACTTGTCACCCAGGGAACCGTTCAGCATACAAGCCTAAGTTGTTAGGTGAAATCCCTGAATAAGTTTTTATTCACTAACAGTACCAACTGATCGATTAGATAGATATCTATGGTAAGGTCTTTGATTGGCTGGTAATAGTAGAGACTTGGGGTTGAACCCTGTAGCGACGTAGCACCAGGATTGGAGCAGGGTTATGGGCTGCCCCACCCCGTGAAAATAAAAGACTAGCACTAGAAAAGCTCATCCATCAAATACCATTGTTAATTTTTAATTGGAGGAATCTTTCAACTCTCTCTAGCTAATGCCATGCTGTGTGCGGAAAGAAAGAAAGTAACTGAAGAAACTTCAGCTAGTGTTGACAATTGCACCTAAACCGTGGAAGTCTGGAAGGGAAGACTTTCTTGCTTACATATGCAGTTATTCTCTACCTTCGTCTACTACTATTAATTCCTCACTCCTTGTGCTCCGATGGAGTCTTTCAATCTTCCCTTGTTAGAAAACTAACGTCTGGAAGCTATCTTACATGCGTATGCTTTCTGTTTAATAAAACTAGTCAAGTTGACTTTCATTTCTACTTCTAAGTTTTATCAACATGCTAATGAGTAAGGAATGAGATGATTTCATTTCACCAGCCCTTATATTATATTATATATGGCCATGGTTTTTGAACCGTTTTACCCCTGAACCGACTTTTTGCAATGGCCTGCTGATCTGGGTGGTTGAACCATCAATCCATTCGACCCAAATAATATTTTTTATCTAATTTTTTTTTTTTTAAATCACAACGGGCTGTCTGTCTGCTGCTCTGCAAATTGTCTGTGAAAAGATTGGATTTAAAGCTTATCCAGCCCACACCCTAAGGCCTGGACCTCAGTGTGGGCACAGCTCAATCCAATGTGCAATGTCTACGCCTGATGAGCTGAACTCAGCTAGCACAAGTTGGGCTAATTCAGGAGTATGCGAATTTGAATAGTGCTGGGCTGGTCTAAGGTTTTCTTGTATGTTCAGGTTTAGGTTTTACACTTTTACCTTCATTTAACTTAGGTATCATCTAATTGAACAAAAGAGAGTAAATAATTAAACTGTCTTTACATTTTATGCACGAGCATGGTGCATGGACCCCGGTTGATAGTATACCATAAAGTGTAGATAACATTGTAAATATATAAAAAGATACAGGCACCAAGCGCAATCCATAGCCCAAAAAGCAGGCCCAATCCATGTAAAACTTCCATTGAGGTTAGGTAGGGCTTGGGTTCGCCCTGTTTCAGCCCAACCCCAACATCCTACTCTATTGAGTATTGACCACAATGCAACGTAGTATGATTAAAACAGATAACTTGTGTTATTTTATTTATTTATTTATTTGATATGGGGTTCTGGTGCTTTTGGAATCAGTTTCTTTTTTTACTTTATTATTGGGAACAAATACCCTTGTTTAGTTTGGTCGTTTTGGGAGTTGGGGCGTATTTGGAAGGGTTTAAGCTATTAAAGCTGTATTTGGCATTTTTTATTTTAAAGACTTATCTCCTTTTTTGCTGTTAAAATGTCTATGGACACTGAATTTTTAACCACAAAAGAAAATAAGTTCTTAAAACAAGGACTGCCAATGCAGCCTAAAAGAGGTTGCAATGGAAACTTTTTTTTTTTTTTTAACTTTAGTGGAAACTCAATCAGCTATTTTTGGGCTTTCCAAGTTTCCAGTGTGTTTGTTAAAAATAACTTATTAGTTGTGTGGGTGGGACCCACTTTAATAAAGTCAGAAGCTGTTACTTGAAAGCCCTCCCAAGCGGTACGAAGGTCATGTTTGAGTGTGTTTATTGAATAAGTGCTTAAAAACAAGTGATTATTGGAATAAGCACTTATTTTTATTTGGCACATAAAGTGCTTATTTTAAACAAGCATTTGTGATTATTTCATAATTGAGCATTTAGTAGTTTTTTTCTCCAATAAGCACTTAAATAAGCATTTGTGACTATTTTGTCCTTTATCTTCTTTCAAAATTTTAAAATATACCCTTTATGAAAGCACTTTTATTAAATTACTTTTGTAAAAACACTTTTATAAAAGTAATTTTATGAAAAGTACTTTTATACTTTCACAAAGTACTTTTATGAAAGCACTTTTATAAAAGCAAAATTTATAAAAACAAATTTTATAAAAATGCTTTTACAAGAGCACTTTTACAAAAGTACTTTTATGAAAGTGCTTTGATAAAAGCAAATTCATAAAAGTACAAAGAACTTTTACGAAAGTACTTTTATAAAAATCACTAGGGATAGTTTTATAAGTGGTATTTTAAAATCAACTAGGGATAATTGTATAAGCACTTATTTCGGACTTATTTCCCAAACACCAATAAGTGCTTAATGGTGTGATTCTGGCCCAAATAAGCACTTATTTTTAAGTAGGGCTATTCATAAGAATGCCCAACCCGACCAAACCGACCAACCCAGATCGACCCAACCCGACCCGACCCGAACTAGTCCTTTACTAGTTCGGTAGTTCCTAGTTTGAGTAGTTTCCTACTTAACTATAACTAGTCTTTTTCTAGAACTAGAAGGCCCATTAGGCAATTACAATTAGAATAGACAATTTATCATAGTTTCTGACTTTCTATAATCTTTTACACCAAATAGTCAACCCATTAGGCAATTACAATTAGAATTCAATTAGGTGTCCTTTTCTACAAGAGCAAAACCGAAACCGACCCAAACCGATCCAATCCGACTCAAACCGACCAGGTCGGTTTGGCCTATCAGTGGGTCGGTTTTGGTTTCCACCTCAGGTAACCCGACTAGGTCAGGTCAGTTGGGAAAACCCCAATAAACCGACCGAATCCGCCTCGAAAACACCCATATTTTTAAGTAATCCCAAACACGACTTTAGATGACACGTCTTTTAACTTTTAAGATGTGTAGATAGCATTAAGAGCCAGATACTACCATCAGAGTGGTGGCTTAATTGGCATATAAATTGGATAGTCCCAAGTGAGATGCGGTTTTGAGCCCCGTTATTGGCTCTCACCACATTTGAGAAGAATTATTAATGTTGCTAGAAGAAAGTACTGTATTATGCCAAGGAAAATTAAAATACAGCCTTTATGGGGGCCATGGTTTTTAAAACCGGACTGGATCGGAAAAATCAAAATCCGGTTAAGTGATATATCCCGTTTTATCCCAGAATTGTTATTTCACCAAAAACCGTTGATTTGGTTAACAAACCTCTAATCTGGGCAGTCAAACCATTCGAATCATCCAACGATTTAGACCGTTTTTTATTTTTTGTCAGAATGGGCCATCCGTTCAGTTTGAACGATCAGACCATTCGACGCAGGAACCGGACACCTGTCTGGTTTGTTGCCCGGTTCAGTTTTAAAACCTTGATGGGACAAAAGGTGAGTGGTTCAATACCAAAATGCCCTGCAGCCCATTATTGACGCTTTCATCCTACAGCAGAAATCACAGCTATCAAATGCAGCTAACCTGTTCTCATTTCCTCCTTGGTTATCAAGAGGCAAATTCACAGCTATCAATTGCTGGTGCATGTGCTGAAGAAAGTACTGCAGCTGTGGTCGCAGCAGATGCATCCTCACTGATATAACTTCTATTCTCTAAAGATTTAAAGGCTAACGCTTTAAAAACTTTAACAGCTACAGAAGAAGATGCAAAGTTATAAATTGACTTCAAATACTTTGCTCCGACAAAGAAAGCACAAATTGTGGCTGGGGTTATTCTACATTTCTACTACAATTGTGGCCAGTAGTTGGCCACAAAAAACGGTAATCTCAAGGGGCCAAAAACCTTAGGCTCTGTTGTTTGCACTTAGCAGCGTAAAACCTGAACCGGATGAAAATTTTGTACCCAGTTAACATTTACATTCATTTGTTTGTGATTATGATTTGAAACAAAATTTGCATTTATTAACACTGTAAATTTTGCATCACAAAATTGATGCAAAATTTACACCACCTCCTATTGTACCTTATTCCTCTCTCTCATATAAATTAACTAGAGATCACATTACATTGCTTTTATTTTATTTTTTGGTATTTTTGGTATTTGGTAACCTTGCTTTTATTTTACTCCTCCCAATTCCCAAACAAACAGCCTTCTTCACACCTTCATTCTCTCTAATATAAAGTGGGGACCACAGTTTTACTTTCAGTTTTTTACCCTTCACAAACAAACAAAACATAATCAAAGGAATACTGTTTTTCTCTATATTGAATTACAAAGCAATACTGTCTCATCTTATGCTTTTTAACTTTTTAAAATTGGAAAAGGAAAAGGAAGAGGAGGAAATGAAAGAGTGAGAAGTAGGTTGCTTTTATTTGTTGTGGGTTGAAGACTACTCAAACCTACTTTTGCCTAACAAAGCAATTACCTTCTTCATCTCTTTTCCAACCCATAACCCATTTCCATCCTCCTTGGGTTCAGCGCCAGGGGCGCAACAGTCCAAAAATTTTCTATTGTTTGTCAAGACAGTTTGGAACTTGGATGGAAATAGTGTCCTACTTTGGCTCACTTGTTCCTGAAAAATCTAGACCAAGAAAACTGTGGGCTACATCTTGGAACATCCATCAACTTGGAACCCTCCCTTTAGTTTAAATTCCTGTTTGTTTTATTCAAGCACTAGATTCTTGGTCCATACTTGTTGGACAGATATGAACTGGGCCAACAGCCCATGACTAAAGACTAACATATCAAACGGAACCTTCTTCCAACCCCCATGTTTGGGAGTGCTTATTTTTATCCATTTATTTTAGATTGGGGTCACACCAATAAGCATTTATTGGCATTTGATAAAAGAGTCCTATCCAATAAGTGTGTATTCTTGGAAATAAGCCTCTTTTGAATAATCACCCAAGAAGGTTCTTGTTTTTAAACACTTTTTTCTTTTGTAAATCCATTTTGACCCACTACAACGGGACTGGATTTAGCAGGTACATCAAAGTAAGCACGTTAAATGAACATTTGATAAATATTTTGACAACTGTCAAAAGTGTGTATTGATTTTTTCAAGGGCAGGGTGAGGGTATTTTAAGGGACAGGTGTCAAAAAAATTTTCAAAGTATTCATTGAACGTGCTTACAACTTCGTGGTTATCTCATCCGAATCCCACTACAATGGGATCGGATCTAATAGGCACAAAAAACAAGTTCGTCAAATAAGCACTTGATAAATATTTTGACAACTGTCAAAAGTGGGTATTAATCTTTTTCAAGGATAGGCTAGGGAGTATTTTAAGGGACAAGTGTCAAAAAATTTCCAAGTGCTCAATTAATGTGCTTATAACATTGTGCCCACCTGTTCTTAACTGCACCACATAATTTTTAAAATACATGGTTTGAAAAAAGCATTTTTTTTCACCAAACACTGGGCAAGTGCACTCTCAAAAAAAAAAAAATCATGCTTCTTTTTTTTCCCCCACTAACTAGGTTGGTGGGCCAAGTAAGTTGGGCCCATTGGCCCAACCAAAAAACTCGGCAGGATTCATGGGTTCTCTCTGGCTCCTAAAGATGATGCCTCCCCTGTCTATTAGAGGACGTTTTGCTACTTCAAGGTCTTTAACAGAAGCTTTTACTACGCGCTTTTACAGAAGATGGGGAGAATAGTTCTGCTTCTGCTTTTGGGCATTGTTGCTTTTTGTATTGTACTATTCTTTCTCTCTCACTCTTGTGTGTGTGTGATTTGCTTTTTTTGCTATGTTTCAAAAGTTAGGCTATCAATCAATCAGATCACTTTGTTTTAGTTTTTATTCGACAATTATTGCTGAGGATTTTCTCTTTTTTCAGACCGTCTTTTGGATTAGCTTCAGTTTCAAAATTGTATTGATCCGCTCTCCCCTTTTCACTTTGCAGTTGCAGACTAGTTTGTACTGAATCCTGTTTGTTAGAAAAGGCCTTACAGCTCCCATGTGCCTGTAGGTGTTGAGTCTCAGGCAACTCAGCCCAACCAGAACTTGGTTGTACGAGCCCATAATTAACGAAATGGGCAAATAATCAGTTAATCAGGATCCCCTAAAAACTTTGCCTTGTTCTTCGTTTTTTGGTCCTTTTGTTATAAGCAGACCCATAGTGCACCAGGCCTGTATGGTTAGGCTAGCAGGCACCAAACACGTAAATATAAGTTGGGCTAGTGATAGAATTCTTGTATTTGGTGGAGGATGATGATCTGATCAGGCTGACTTGGGCTGGGCTAAAGATGAGCACCTCGGTTAATCCGTCTCTAGGAGAGGGATGGCTATGGACATATATGGATATGATGTGGGGATGAGGAGATGACCCTTGCAAAAGGATTTGATGTCCAATCCAATCCCTACTTCTTTCTCCTCTCTCTATATACTCTGTTTTGGTCAGAACCCACTTTCCACGTGGTTAGTTATCATTAGACCCAAAGCAAGTTCAACACTTCTTTCGAGATAAATAGCTACTGTTACAATTCTGGATGAGCAAGGAAAATGATGTTAATGTAGCTATCGGGAAGTATTTCGAATACAAGTAGATGATATTCTTGTTATGTAGCGATAACTTTTTGAGAAATATTAATGGGTTTTGGACTAGAAATGGCTTTTTCTTTGTTTGGTTGTCATCGGTAGGTGAGGATGAATTGGAAATACAATACAAGTCCAAATTTGTACTCTTCTGTCGAGATGCAATAGGCCAAGCCTGCACAAAAGGATAGTGCTTGAGGTGCATTTCGCACTTTTGCACTCCAGAACACAATTCCCGCTCTTGATTCCTTCTGATAATTTGATGTATGGATGATGACTGATGTGTATGTTGATAACAACATCAGAATTTTCCCTAAATTAATTAACCTTACCCAATTCTGATCAGCTTTGCATTGTAGTGGAAGTAATGGATCCTCCACTTCAAGGAAGACCCTCTTCACTCGACCCACTGATTTATCAAAGCCCAATGTGATTGATGAAAACAAAGGCAAAGGATTAAGGGGCTGTTTGATAACAGCTGGAGTGGCTGAATTGAATACTTTTTTAGTGAACAAATTATTAAAAAGGTCGTGAGCTCCTTAATGGCTGAAGTTGGAGTTGCGTTGATTACGATATCCTTGCTGAATATGTGCATAAGAGAGAACTTTCCTTCAATTTTCTGTTTCTCACTTATTTTGTATCAAGCCAAACATAGCCTTAGGGTTATTTATTTTTGGTACAACAAACACAACTTATCATTTTTGCAAATGAAGTTGAAAGGAATAAAAGGATATCATAAAAGATTAATTTCAATTTATGGAGCAAGAAAATGGGTTAAAGCAAGAAGTGAGAAACATAACCATGATAGTGATAGAAGAGTAATATGCTCACCAAAGTATGGCTTTAACTGGTAGGTTTCAGCATTATACTCTTTGCAAAGCAAAGTATCACCATCATTCTTTTAATCCAAAAAATTAAAAATTAAAAATTAAAAATAAAAAATAAAAAAATGGATGAGATTCACATTCAATCCTTTGTTTATTTGTTTTGTATATTATTCATTTTTATGATTTTATACACAGATTTTTTCTGTATCTCTGTAATAAGGGCTCAATTTTCTTTCAATATATATATATATATATATAATGTTGGTTTCATTCTACTGTTTATATCTTATTCTTTTATCTCATATGAATTTTATTGTTTGGTAGTTGCTACTTTAACTAGAGAAAGAGAAAAAAAGAGAGAATGAACAAGAAAAAGAAAGTTATAAGAAAATAAGTCAAAATTAATGGAAAAAAAAGTATAAAAAAGTATTGACCAGGGGCCAGGGGGCATCTAGTTGCCTCAGTGCCTTAAAGATTAAGGGTAGAGTCATAACATTGCAAAAAATATGAGGGCACATTTGGTACCGGAAAACATGAGAGATAATTGAGAGGAGAATGAAACTCCTCCTTAGAACTAATAAAGTAATAGAATATCTTTGTAAAATTTTCAAAATGGGCATCATTATATTAAAAGTTGCCTTGCTACGGGCTCCATTTCACTTTTGCTTTCAAGGGTTGAGGCTTCTCGATAGTTGCTTTGAGGGGTTAAAACTTAAAACAAGACCAAATGTAAATAACTGTCAAATTACTTTGAAAACTAAGAATTTACACCCTTATTTAAACTGTGTTTGGCTGTGAAGAAAGTCTGAAAAGTGATTTCCCCTAGTTTAGATTTAGTAGTCAAGGGAAATTAAAATGGAAAAAAAAGTTAAGATATAAGAAAGGTAAATTGTCTCTTCAATATCTTACATTTTTCACATAGAATGTAGAGAAAGTAGAGGAAAACAATGGAGAGTGAGAGGGATCAAATCTGGCCCTACTCTCTCCTGTAAGAAAAGCTTTTCTTTTCATTTCCATTTTTTTCTTTGTTCTTTTTTTCTCCCATTTTCTTCACAATCACAGCCGGTTTGAATTGAAGCATAGAGGACCTTATCAGGATCCAGTATGGTGCCACGTGGTAAGGAGTTTTTTAACTTAAAGCATGTTGGTCTCTATCAAGCCCACACCTTGATGCCACATGGAACTTGGTGCATTTGTTCAGACTTCAAGAACAAAAAGCTGTTTGGTTATAAAAGTAATAAAAGGGTGCCTGGTATTCTTTCATGTTTTATCCTTCCCTATAGTTACTTCAATAGGCCTAAAACTAAAAGCAAATAATATGACATGGTTGCCCCTAAAGGAATGCTTTTCTTATATAATCATGGCCTTTTTTTTAGTAATTTTATTTATTATTATTTTTTAGAAAAGTTTACTCTAGTCTGGTAAATGAAGATTGCTTCCATATTTTTGCCACATGGAAGGTTCCTATGGCCAATAAAACTGACAACAAGCTAAGTGTCCATCTGGATTAACCAGCCACGTGTTCACTCCGTAGTCCACATCAGCCTTACATCCAACCATACCATATAGTGAAAAACTGAAGGTAATAACCTAAACTGAAAAAACAATGTTTATAAAAGCTCTCATTTTTATCACTTGAAAAGTATGTGGGGCCAAAATCTGTATCATGATTCATGAATAAAAGGATGCAGAGAGGAGTAGAAGGGTCATTTTGGGCCCCAATAGAAGGTTTCTATGTCGTTTAGTATCTTGACCAATTCGAATATAAAATAGGATCTATATCCAGACCTCCATGGATGTCACACATGGCCCAAACATATAAGTGATTGAAGTCCATTTGTAGACTTGCAGAAGGAAGGAAGGAAGCAGGCCCACCATAAACTCAACGAGAAGTAATTGGGAGTGGGTCTTCCATTCAAAGTCATTTAGTGAAAAATTAAGGATAAACAGAGAAAGAATTTTCAATGTTGCTTAAGGGCCCATATATTTGTCTATTCATATATACAACAAGCAATTCCACCAATAAGGCTATATAGAAACACAATAAAACCTAGGAGTATACATTATTTTACCATTAAATTTACCATCACCCCTGATGATGCTCTTAGATAGTGTATGCCTTTAGCTTCAATCAAAATGATGTACATTATGATATTTAATGTAAATGATAAAGTACATATTTGATTCATGTTATTATGGTGTGTTTCTATGTAATACCCTTAAACTGGACACATATGAGACTCGTGTTAGTTTAGAATCTTCATAGCCGTTGGATAGATTTAGGGAGATTTATCCTACCAAGGCTGACACTGATGTGCCGCCAAGTTGGTTGGGGTGGCTTGTCTCATCTACTAGGGTGAGACCTGAGGTACATGCAGTGTGGGTTTTCTTGAAACCCTGAACTAAACCAGAATTCTAGTATTGCCCTGGACCTTAAAGATAGATGGGAAAACTGGAATGTTACACCTGACCCCTAAACTCGATTATGATACTACACTAGATGCCGGATTGGGCTGTCTTTGATATGCCAATTAGTGAGATCCTTAGAGGGGGTCAAAACCTGGGTATGTTGGGACAGTCCGAGAATTCATCTGAGTGGATGATCATAGTGACAGGATCAGCCCCTTTGTCAGACAAAGTGAACGATCGGGGATGCACTCTCTCTGATGGAAACCAGAATTGCCGACAGTCGATTTCAAACGTTGAAATTTGTTTTGCAAAATATATTTATATAGAGATATACATATATATATATATATATATATTTATTTATTTATTTATTTATATTATGATTTCAAAATGTTTGTAAAATGTTTTAATTCCCGGGATCCATGTGAGTAGAGAGTGCAACACTGTACCTTGCAGTCGAGGGAGAGGTTCTCTCTTGTCAGGTAGTGTTTGATCATTATGGGCTGAGAGGTTAAGTGTAAGACCATTTAGGGTAATACTTGATGAGCTAATCTTGCATCTACCCATAGTCCTTAGGTTTTTATAAGGTGACTTAACCCAATGACCATTTAATGTAAATGTTGGGCCCATTAAGAGCCCATGGTGATGGACTCAAGGGTTTACTGTCTCATACAGTGAATTCGGCCAGGCCTTGTAACAGAGGTTGGGCTGAACCCATGTGGCTGATGTGTAGATCAATGTTTGGGTCCCACTCCATATAAGGATTTCCAATTGGACAGCAGTTTGAAAGATAAGTGAGCACATGGACTTAATGGGCCTAAAGCCCAATTCGAACTAGCTTATTTAGATTAATTAAAGATGGGCGATTCTAGGATTTAGATCACCAGATAGGATAAGGGATTGTCCCTATCCACTCAGAGAGTCCAGATCCAAATAAAGATTTGGATCAGGAAACTCCTAATTGGATTAGGAGGGTTGATCTTTATCTGCAAATAAGATAAGGGATTATCCTTATCTCTTAAAGAGAGTGCAGATTCAAATACAAGATTTGGATTAGGAAACTCCTAATGGGATTAGGAGAACCTCTCTTTAAGGCTATAAATAGAGGAGAAGGGCGAACCCCAAATCATCCTTCAGTCTTACTGATTCAAGAGAGAAGACAACATATAGTTAGACTGACGCCATCTTCTACTCTTGCCTTCTCCTTCTATTTCTGCCATTACCAGTTCGATCTCCACCTGTAGGAGCTATCCAGAAAGGGTACTTGATATCACCTTTTGGCAAAAAAGGTGATCTGAAGTTGTGCTCACTCACCTTCCATTAAATTCTTGGTGAAGAATCTGGTTATTGCTGAAGAGCCATCCTGCTGATTTTGCTCCACCCTATGCTGTGTCATTTTTAGTGGGAGCAGTCTTTGGTAATTTCCTTGGGTGTGAACACCTTCGTTTGGGGTTACTAATACTCAGTATCAGGTATATCCCTCTCCTACATTTTGGTTTCAGATCTAGTTTGGTTTAGGTTCAAGATTGATCATTGAAAATGCAGTTGTCTAAAATAGGGAATGTGATTCCCACATGGGAGAGAGAGAAATTTTTGAAATTTCGCCCAACCTACCAGCATGGTTCGGCCATCCATATGATTGATCTCTCATCCCTTTAGTGGTATCAGAGCCAGGTTCAAATCTTGCTTAAGGGCCCATATATTTGTCTATTCATATATACAACAAGCAATTCTACCAATAAGTCTATACAGAAACACAATAAAACCTAGGAGTATACATTATTTTACTATTAAATTTGCCATCACCCCTGATGAAGCTCTTAGATAGTATATTCCCTTAGCTCCAATGAGAATGATGTACATTATGACATTTAATGTAAATGAATAAATTACATATTTGATTCATGTTATTATGGTGTGTTTCTGTGTATTATCCTTAAACTAGACACATATGAGACTTGTGTTAGTTTAGAATCTTCATAGCCGTTGGATAGATTTAGGGAGATTTATCCTATTAAGGTTAACACTGATGTGTTGCCAAGTTGGTTGGGGTGGATTGTCATAGTTGCCAGGGTGAGACCTGAGGTACATGCAGTATGGGTTTTCTTGAAACCCTGAACCAGACCAGATTTCTATTATTGCCCTGGACCTTAGAGATAGATGGGTAAAATTGAAATGTTACACTTGACCCCTATACTCGTTTATGATACTGCACTAGGTGTCGGATTGGGCGAATCCCAAATCATCCTCCAGTCTTACTGATTCAAGAGAGAAGACAGCATACAGTTACATTGATGCCATCTTCTACTCTTGCCTTCTCCTTCTATTTCTACCATTACCAGCTCGATCTCCACCTGTAGGATCTATCCAGAAAGGGTTTTTGATATCACCTTTTGGCAGAAAAGGTGATCTGAAGTTGTGCTCACTCGCCCTTCATTAGATTCTTGGTGAAGAATCATGTTATTGCTGAAGAGCCATCCTGTTGATTTTGCTCCACCCTACGTTGTGTCATTTTCAGTGGAAGCAGTCTTTGGTAATTTCCTTGGGTGCGAACACCTTCGTTGGGGGTTACTAATACTCCATATCAGGTATATCCCTCTCCTACCTTTTGGTTTCAGATCTGGTCTGGTTTAGGTTCAAGATTGATCATTGAAAATGCAGTTTTCTAAAATAGGGAATGTGATTCCCACATGGGAGAAAGAGAAATTTGTGAAATTTCGCCCAACCTACCTGTAGGGTTTGGCCATCCATATGATGGATCTTTCATCCCTTCAAAAGCAAAACCAAGAAAGGAGATCCCCTTTATACTCAAACCAATAAAGGTTCTCATTTATAATATTTTTTGTCTCAATGTTTTGTACTTGTGATGTAGAATTTGTTTGGAAATTTCTTGATAGTTAGGTCAAAGATTAACTCTCATTTATTGTCCAATCACGACCCTCTCTTATTGTAATTTTTAGTTTCTTGCTGTGTTGGTGAACCAAGAATCTCGGATCAACTAGTTTAAAGAAAACAATTTGGTTGGTGATGGAGTGCGATCCGGGTGGTCTTAGCTGTCCACTGCCTTGCTTCCGAACGGGGTAGCAGGGAACCTGAAACGGAGGAGATGGGAAAGCTCCGGGGGGAACTCGATGTAGAGGCTCCGAAGCTCAAGTTAGAATTGTTTAAAAGCAAGGTAATACCAAATAGCGCAAAGTTTGCATACCTCCGTTGTCGGGGGGCAGGTGGCTCTTATAGTCACTTCGTACACTCGTCCCGGGGCCCTTGTCAGGTCAAGTATGATTACCCTTGTGCTTGTCAATTCGGCCGTCGTCCTTTCTGCTAAGACAGAACCATCACTGCCTAACCGTCATCTAACTGGAGATGGCGGTGTCAGTGGCGGTGGCAGGTGGCCGTTTAGGGTGCTACCGCCAAACGTCAGATCCCAAGTCAGTCAGGCGTGGCGCCCTTGGGCACGAACTTCCTTAGTGTCAGGCGTGGTACGACTTGTTTGGTTTTGGTGCCAAGTGATGCGAAGTGCTGAGCGAGGCGGTTTTGAACTCAGAGGTATCTATAGGGCAGGTCAGTTCGGCGAAGTGTATCCCGAGCTGTTACAAGGTGGGTCAGTTCGGCGAAGTGTATCCCGAGCTGTTACAAGGTGGGTCAGTTCGGCAAAGTTTATCCCGAGCTGTTACAAGGTGGGTCAGTTCGGCGAAGTGTGTCCCGAGCTGTTACAAGGTGGCAGTTCGGCGAAGTGTATCCCGAGCTGTTACAAGGTGGGTTAGTTCAGCGAAGTGTATCCCGAGCTGTTACAAGGTCAGTTCGGCGAAGTGTATCCCGAGCCGTTACAAGGTGGGTCAGTTCGGGCCCCCGGTAGGGAGTTCAGTCCGCTCGTGTCCCCTTGTTCCCGCCTACGCTTGGCCCCTTTTGCCGAGCTGTTGTTTCTGCCACGTGTCACGTAATAGAGAGGTCGGGCCAAATCTTCCTTCCATCAATTGCCTCCCACTCCTTGCGCCGGGGGTCTTGCCATGGTGCGGGGAGATTTCGCGAGGTAGCAGGTGGATTTGTCCCGTCCTTCGAAACTTCACTGCACGAGATGCTTTTGCTAGGGTTCTTTCGGTTTCCGAGAAGGCTGGAAGCGTGCTTACTCAAGAACGCTGGTGGTTGTGACAGCGCGCGTTTTAAATTTCAAACCAATCCGCGCCGCTGGGACGTGACAACGGGTCATTTCAAAAAGGCGCGCCACTGCTGTACGTGCGCGGGCGACTGTCAGGGAGACGTGTGGCGCGTCAGTTTCGAAAAAGACGCGTGTCGAAGCGACGTCGGTTTCAAAAGGACGTGCGCTGACGTTTCACTTTTTTCGGAAAGACGTGCGTCAATCACGTCTCGACCTTAAGGGTTGTGCGGTCGGTAAGAACGTGTGCCATCGGATTGTCTTCGGTCTGCACGGTCGATTCTTGATTACTGTAGCTATAAATAGTGGGGGACCCCGGTTGGTTTGTCACTTCTGCGGTTTGTCTACTGAGTTCGCGTCCAACCTTTCAGCTCGCATCAAGTCTTTTCTAGCTCGCGTCAAGGCTGGTTACAGTCTTCACGGTTCTTTGGCTTGTTCTTCAAACTTTCCGGTGAGTACTTTCTTGAATCCATCTTTCCCCAATGTCTAGCTTTGATAGCTCAGATGATTCTTCGAGTAGGGCCGACGTAGGTTCCACCAACCGAGTCGTGTCCCCAGACTGCCTCAGTGATCCTGAGGTGGAGCTTGAGGACTATGAACCAGTAGGCCGAGTTGCTTCGGGCAGTTTGGCGTCTACCTCCCGCCGAGGTCGGATGCTAGACAGGTTTGGTCCTTCGACCATGACGCCTGAGGGGCTTCAATCCATACTTCTGTCTTACAATCTTCCTAGGGGGTACACATATTTTATTCCTTCGAGTAGCTTTCCTTGGGAACACGGTCCAGACGAGATCGTGATTTTTCGAGAGCAGCTCGCTGCAGGGTTGCGACTTCCTTTCCATCCCCTTCTCGTCGAAGTCATAAACCACTTCGGTGTCACCATTGGCCAACTTCATCCGAACTCTATTCGGAACCTAGTGGGGACAGTTTCCATTTTTTGCGAGCAGAACTTCCCCTTAGACTTAGAGATATTCTCCTCTATCTTGATGCTCAAGAGATAGGCGGGTTCTCTTCCTGGGGGGAGACGGGTGTATTACCTTTCTCCTCGCCAGGGTTTTAAGCTTCTGCACGATCTTCCTAATAAGGTCCCGGCTTGGAAGTGGGACTACTTCGGCGTGCGAAGTGCACAAGGATGGCCCTTTCAGACTGGGTGGGGTGAGGCCGCTCTTGACTTGGGCGTAACTCTCGATAAAGAGACGGTGAAGGGTCTCTGGCAATAGGCACGGCAAGGCTTAAAGTGCCACCACTACTTAACGAAGGCCAAGCCTATTGCAGCCGGCCTGAGTTCAGGTAGGTTTCTAGCTATGCAGTTTCTTGCTTGCTTTGTTATTCCATTTTTTCTGATGAACTCGTTTCTGCAGGTGTGATGGACGCGGAGAGAACTCGTGGGGGGCGTTTGTTTCAAGGTATGAAGAGGAGGAAGCTGGTCGCCAAGCGAACTCGTACCAAGCTGCCCCTGGATGAGGAGCCCCAAGTTCTAGACCATACGCTGGAGGATCTGCCCAGGGAGCCCGAAGTGACTCCACCAGTGCACGAAACTGCCGGGGCGCCTTACGCTGAGACCACTCATACGGGCGCTCCTGCGTACTCAAGTGCTCCTGCTCACTCCGGGTCTGCTCATACGTGGGCTGGGCCTTCAGGCTCGGGAGCTCAAGGGGAGTTTAGGAGCGTGTTGATGCCGAACTACGCTCTTTAGAAAAGTAGGGACGCTACTTTCCCTGAGGAGGTCGCAGCGTGGACCGATCTTCCCTTGAATCAAGTCGCTTGCCGCACCGTAACACATGCCATGGTGGTAAGTTAGATTTTGTCTTCCTTTTTTATTCTGTTGCTTCTGCTGTCATTTGCTCACTTGTTTCTTTTGGTAGGTGAATTCTTCAATTCATGCCTTGGCGGCCCAAGTGGAGAGGAGCTTGCGACAAGCGCGAGCTGCTGAGGCTACCGCTCATGCTGCTGAAGAAGCTTTCTGTGCTGTAGAGGCAAATACCCGGGCTGCTGAGGCGGTTGCTTACGCTGCTGAAGAGGCTGCTCGCGTCGCGATGGCCAGGCAGGCGAAGTCTTAGCGTGACGCCGAGGCCATGGGGGTAGTTGTCAAGCATATGGCAAACTTGAAGTTGGATTTGCAGCATCAAGTCGAATATCTTCAGGACATCAGGGAGAGAACACAGATTTTTTCCCAAGGCATTGAAGATGCCAAGAAGAAGGCAGTTGAAGATTACATTGCCTCTCCGCGTTTTGACGATCTGATGGTGGACTCTTACAGGAGGGGGTTCAAGTTGAGCCGGTGGATGATCCGGAATACGTACCCCGACCTCGATGTAAGTGCCATAACCACTTCGCGTATAACTCAGGAGATGGCCAATGCTGCCGATGGCGAGCCGGACTCTAAAGGAGAGGCAGGGCCTTTGGGTGTTGTTGAAGTGCCTTCCGATGGCGAAGAAGTGGCTCCGGGCATGTAATTTTTTTTTTTTTGCCAATGTACTGTTTCTTGCAATGGAGTATCGTTTTCCCCTTGCTCATCTTCCCCGAGCTGTTTCTTTGCCGGGTTATTAAATTTCCGCGGTCTTTTATGCCGCGAATTGATTTTTTGCCGAGCTGATAATGTGCTCTTCTGTGTCTACGCCGAAGTTCCTCTTGGCTTGCCCTATGGCACATAGGGCCTGATTTCGTCCACTTCGCTTGGTGGTTTATAGGTAGTATCGCCTTAAGTTCACGATGTTCCACGTTCGAGGTACTCGTTTGCCTTCCAAAGTTTCGAGTTTGTATGTGCCCCCGAGCGCTCTTTTTACTTTATAGGGCCCTTCCCAATTAGGTCCAAATTTGCCCATGCCGGGTTCGGGCACCATAACCTTACGAAGGACCAGGTTGCCGACTCAGAAGCTTCGTTGCTTAACTCTGCTATTGTAGTAGCGAGCTACCTGCTGCTGGTATGCCGCTGTTCGGATGTGCGCGAGGTCCCTTACCTCGTCCAGTAGGTTGAGGTTGGTACGTAGCTCGTCTCCGTTCGTCCGATCATCGTATGTTTCAAATCGCAACGTTGGTATCTTGATTTCGGGTGGGATCACTGCTTCAGTGCCGTAGGTGAGGTTGAAGGGGGTTTCTCCCGTGGCTGCTTTTTTGGTAGTTCGGTGAGCCCATAAGACACTTGGTAGCTCTTCGGCCCACAATCCCTTAGCTCGATCCATACGTGCTTTCAGTCCGCGCAAGATGGCTCTGTTCATTACTTCCGTCTGACCGTTTGCCTGTGGGTGCGCGACTGACGTGAAATTTTGCCGAATCCCCATGCTCTGGCACCACTCTTGGAACTTGATATCCTCGAACTGTTTGCCGTTGTCGGAGATTAGTACCCGAGGTAACCCAAACCGACATACTATGTTTTTCCAAAAGAAGTTCTGTATGTTTCGAGCCGTAACAGTTGCCAAAGGTTCGGCTTCTATCCACTTCTTAAAGTAATCTACTGCAACAACTAAGAATTTTTTTCTACCTGTTGCTGGTGGGAATGGCCCTAGGAGGTCGATGCCCCATTGTGCAAAGGGCCACGGGCTGGCGAGGTATTTGAGGTCGAAGGCAGGTTGATGGTGGATGTTAGCGTGCTTCTGACACTTGTCGCATTTTTTGACGAGCTCGACAGCTTCTGCCTTCATCGTTGGCCAGTAGTATCCTTGTCGAAGTGCCTTTTGGTCGAGTGCTCTGCCCCCCAAGTGTCCGCCGCACAGGCCTTCATGAGTGTCACGGAGTACTAACTCGGCTTCGGTAGGTCGCAGGCAACGCAAATAGGGGAGCGTGTACGACCGTCGGTATAACTGTTCGTCTATTATGACGTATTTGGCCGCCTGGCGCTGCACCCTCTTGGCTGCATTGCGTTCTGCAGGGAGGGTTCCGTCTATCAAGAAGCTCGTGAGTGGATCGATCCAGCTCGGCTCTGCTTCTAAGACGGGAGCGACCTCCTCTGTCCCCCCGAGAATACTAGGCCGAGGTAAGTCCTCTATGTACACAGTTCTCATGTTGTTGTGACTCGTACTGGCTAACCGGGACAGGGCGTCGGCCTCAATGTTTTCTGACCTCGGGATTTGCCTGATGATGTGTGACCGGAAGTTGAGCATGGCTTCTTTTACTTTGGCCAAATATGCGATCTGGAGAGATCGTGTGCTTTGTACTCGCCGGTAACTTGGTTCACCACGAGCTGAGAATCGTTGCAGATGACCAAGTGTTTTGCCTTTACCTTTCGTGCTAGGTCCAGCTTGGCGATCAGTGCTTCGTACTCTGCCTCATTGTTGGATGCCGTGAACTCAAAGCGTAGTGCGTATTCTAATTTTGTGCCGCTTGGGCCGCACAAGACTATTCCAGCTCCGCTGCCTTGTCGGTTCGAGGAACCATCCACGTGAAGGATCCAGGGCTCCTCATCCCAGTTTGCGCTTCACCTGACCAGGAGAGAGGCCACACTAGCTGCTACTTCACGGGGTTCAGACTCTATGGGCTCAGGAGCTTCGGGTTCGCCTGAACTGGGGACCTCGGGCTCGACCTGTGGGGCTTCGTGGCTGAAAGTGCACTCGGTGATAAAATCTGCCAAAGCTTGGGCCTTGATAGCGGTTCTCGGTTTGTACTTGAGGTCGTACTCGCTGAGTTCGATGGCCCATTTCGTCAGTCGACCGGAGACCTCGGGTTTGAGTAAAACTTGTCTAAGAGGTTTGTCAGTTAGGACGATGACGGTGTGAGCCTGGAAGTACGGGCGGAGTTTCCGAGTTGCTATTACTAGGGCGTATGCTAGTTTTTCTATCTCCGGGTACCTTACCTCTGCTCCCTGCAAAATTTTACTAACATAATATGTGGGTCGTTGGACCCGGTCTGTTTCTTTTATCAGTACCGAACTGACCGCCTCGTCGCTCGCCGAGAGGTACAGTTCTAAGACCTCACCCACCTCGGGCCGGGCTAAGGTTGGCACACTAGCGAGGTAACATTTTAGTTCGTCGAACGCGAACTGGCAGTCTTGGGTCCACTCGAACCCTTTGCCTTTGACTGCCTTGAAGAAGGGTAGGCAGCGGTCTGCTGACTTAGACAAGAAGCAGCTTAAAGCGGCTATGCGGCCGTTTAGCCTCTGAACCTCTTTTACTTTCCAAGGTGGTTTCATATCTAGAATGGCTTTTATTTTGTCTGGGTTGGCCTCAATACCACGCCGATTGACAATGTAGCCTAGGAACTTGCCCGAGGTGACACCGAAGACACACTTGTTGGGGTTCAACTTCATGCTAAACTGACGCAGGATTTGGAAAACAGAATCTAAGTCTTGTATTAATTCTTGTGAAAACTGAGTCTTGACGACCATGTCGTCTACATAGCACTCTATCTTCGTACCAATCAGGGGCCGAAATAGCTTATTTACAAGTCTTTGGAAAGTCGCCCCGGCATTTTTTAGTCCGAAGGGCATGACTTTGTAGCAATACAGGCCGAACTCGGTTATGAAGCTGGTTTTTTCCTCATCGGATGGGTCCATCCTAACTTGGTTGTAGCCCGAGTAGGCGTCCAGGAAGCTTAGCAACTCATTTCCCGAGGTCGTGTCCACTAGGCGGTCAATTCTGGGGAGGGGGAAGCAATCTTTCGGGCAAGCTCGGTTCAGGTCGGTATAGTCGACGCACATGCGCCACTTGCCGCTTGCCTTTTTTACCAACACCGGGTTGGCCACCCAGCTCGGGTAATGGACTTCCCTTATGAAGTTTGCTGTGAGGAGCTTCTCGACCTCCTCGTCGACCGTTCTCCAGTGTTCTGGGGCTAAGTTGCGTTTCTTCTGTCTAACAGGTCTGACTACAGGGTTAGTATTAAGTTTGTGAGTTATCAGTCCGGGGCTAATGCCGGGCATGTTGGCCGCGGACCAGGCAAAAATATCTAAATTTTGAAGTAAAAAACTCACCAGTTCGGTTCGTAGGGGATCCTCGATGGAAGCTCCGATTTGAAGTGTGCGAGCTGGGTCTGTAGCCGAAGTCGGGATTGCAACAGTTTCCTCCGTGGGCGAAGCTCGTTCCTCGCCTTGCTCTGCAGGCCACTCCAGTTCGAGGTCGCCGGCCGCCTTGGTTTTTCCCTTCAGGGCGGCAACATAACACTTACGGGACTCGAGCTGGTCGCCCCACGCTACCCCTACACCGAAGTCCGTAGGGAACTTCATGGCCAAATAGTAGGTGGAGACCGCCGCCCGTAGGATATGCGTGATCGGCCGCCCTATTATGGCATTGTATGGGGAGGGGGTCGCGACTACCAGGAAATCATGGTTGAGTCTGACCGCACAAGGCCATGTGTCGACTTCCACAGGGACAGTTACTTTTCTGAGGGGCCTGACTTCCTCTCCGTTGAAACCCACCAGGGGAGTGCTCGCGGGCTTCAGCTTGCTCCTCTGTAACTGCAGCTGGTCAAATGCTGATTTGAAGAGGATGTCCGCTGAGCTGCCCGAATCTACGAGTACACGCCTGACCTCGAAGTCGTTGATCCTTAGTTTAATGACAAGCGCGTCATCATGGGGGTAGTGAACTCCTCGCGCGTCGTCCTCCGTGAAAAAGATTGGTTCTTCGGTCTTTGGTCTCTTTGGGGGCTTCCGTTCTTCGAGGGCCGCTTCGCGAACTGAAGTCTGGGCTGCTACCGAGGTACACCCCGCTACCACCGAACCTCCCACTATTACATGGATGGTTCCCCGAACTGGCCTCTCTTCCGGAGGCTGCTTCTGCAACGGTTCGGCAGGTCTGCTGCTAGACTCGGGGGCATCCTTTTCGTGCTCCCCTTGCCGACCTGCTTTATTGTTATTGTTGTGCTATACAAAGTTTCTCAAGTATCCGCGACGGATGAGCCCCTCTATCTCGTCCCGGAGGTTATTACACTGTTTGGTGCTATGACCATGGTCTCTATGGAAACTACAATACAAATTCTTATTTCTCTCCTTCGGATTTCCCTTTAGACGAAGTGGCCACTTAATGTACGGGGCGTCTTTGATCGTCATTAAGATCTCTGTCCGCCTCGTGTTTAATGGCGTGTAGTCCGTCCGAACTGCTAGGGGGCCCAGAATGACTGGTTTGGCTTCGGCTCCCGGGTCGGGTTTTTTCTATTCACCGGGTTGGGGAGCTTGCCTTCTCTCTTTCTTTTCTCGTTCCTGCCTTCGGTTCGTTGGTTGATTTCTTCCTCTGTCCTCATGAACTTATCCGCGAGTTTGAGGAATTCGGCCACGGTTGCGGGCTGGTTGGCCACCATGTGCCATTTGAATTCTTTGTGCGTCACCCCTCTTTTGGCCGCCGCGAGCTGCACTGCGGGGTCCAACCGTGGTATCTGCAAGCATGCTTCGTTGAACCCCTTGATGTAGCCCCGAATAGATTCTCTTTCTCTTTGGACCACTCCGAAGATGCTTTCCTCTGTTCTGGGGCATCGTCGGCTGGTGACGAAGTGTGTGGTGAAGACTTGCACGAACTGGACCCAACACTTTATCGACTCGGGGGCCAGGTTCCTGTACCAAGTGCGGGCTACCCCCCTGAGGGTGGTGGTAAAGGCCACGCACATGCATGATTCGCTGGCCCTGGCGAGGTGCATTTGGGACTGAAAGGCGTCAACGTGGTCGTTGGGGTCGAAGGACCCGTCGTACTTGTCCAGAGGTGGGAGCTTGAAGTCTCTGGGTAAGGGGACCGCCAGGAGTTCCGATGCGAGGGGGGAAGGAACCGAGAGAACCGGGGGAGCCCCTACCTCGTTCGAGCTCGTGTCTTTGCCTCTGAATTTCGACAAGGCGCGGGTGGCGGTTCGACGACTTCGCCGGCGCCTTCGCCGTTGAGCGGGCCTTGTGTTGGCGTTGCTGGCCTCCGTGTTACCGAGCTCGATGGGCCCGGAATGCTGGTAGTCTGCCGCCAACGGCGCGAATTGGTTTTCGGTGAGCGGGAGCTCGGGCTTGGAGCGTCGGGGTGCCGACCTCGCGGGCGAGGTTCCTGACCCACCTGCGGGTTGCGAGGCGGGGATGACATTTTTCTCTCTTCGGCCTGGGGACGAGGCCTGGCTGTTGGGGTGGTTCTGGGGCTGGGAGGCCTTAACCCGGTGAGGGCGTCCACCCTGCGGGGAGGCCTTGACCGGCCTCGGAGCGGGGTGGCGAGGTGGAAGTAGTGGTTGGTTCAGTGGCAGTTGGGGGAACTACTATTGATAGTGATGCTAGGAGATGTTGTGCAACACTTGGTGCTGGTGAAGCTGGTGCTGCTGGAACTGTTGCATTTGGGCTTGCATTGCCCGCATGCACTGCATCAAGTCCTCCAACTGGTTTTGGCTGGCTGCCAGGGGGACGGCAGTCGGTTTAGTGAAGGTTGTCTCAATGGGGAGAGGAAAGGGGATGCTTGCGGTAGGAGGGTTTACGGGTGCCACTGCTTGCGGCGCATTCAGGCTGGGGATCCCATCCGTCGAAAGGGGGATGGTGAACTGTCCAACGCACACTACGGGGACTTGAGGTTGCTCCCCGGTGGCGTTTGTCTCCGTGCCACGTCCGGTGTTGCTGGAGGAGGCCATGAGTGTTTGGTTTTTCTTTTTTTTTTTTTGAAGAAAAGGGGTTATCGAAGTTTGGAGGGAGGCTTTTTGAAGTGTATTCCCACAGATGACGCCAATTGATGGAGCGCGATCCGGGTGGTCTTAGCTGTCCGCTGCCTTGCTTCCGAACGGGGTAGCAGGGAACTTGAAACGGAGGAGATGGGAAAGCTCTGGGGGGAACCCGGTGTAGAGGCTCCGAAGCTCAAGTTAGAATCCTTCAAAAGCAAGGTAATACCAGATAGCGCAAAGTTTGCATACCTCCGTTGTCGGGGGGCAGGTGGCTCTTATAGTCACTTCGTGCACTCGTCCCGGGGCCCTTGTCAGGTCAAGTATGATTACCCTTGTGCTTGTCAATTTGGCCGTCGTCCTTTCTGCTAAGACAGAACCGTCACTGCCTAACCGTCATCTAACTGGAGATGGCGGTGTCAGTGGCGGTGGCAGGTGGCCGTTTAGGGTGCTACCGCCAAACGTCAGATCCCAAGTCAGTCAGGCGTGGCGCCCTTGGGCACGAACTTCCTTAGTGTCAGGCGTGGTACGACTTGTTTGGTTTTGGTGCCAAGTGATGCGAAGTGCTGAGCGAGGCGGTTTTGAACTCAGAGGTATCTATAGGGCAGGTCAGTTCGGCGAAGTATATCCCGAGCTGTTACAAGGTGGGTCAGTTCGGCGAAGTGTATCCCGAGCTGTTACAAGGTGGGTCAGTTCGGCGAAGTGTGTCCCGAGCTGTTACAAGGTGGTAGTTCGGCGAAGTGTATCCCGAGCTGTTACAAGGTGGGTCAGTTCGGTGAAGTGTATCCCGAGCTGTTACAAGGTCAGTTCGGCGAAGTGTATCCCGAGCCGTTACAAGGTGGGTCAGTTCGGGCCCTCGGTAGGGAGTTCAGTCCGCTCGTGTCCCCTTGTTCCCGCCTAGGCTTAGCCCCTTTTGCCGAGCTATTGTTTCTGCCACGTATCACATAATAGAGAGGTCGGACCAAATCTTCCTTCATTAGTTGGGTTTACAAACGAGCCATTGATTTTCAATTAAATGCATATTATCTTTACAAAGACAGATGGGTCATATTATAAATTCCATACTTCATAGTCACGCATACGAGAGAGAGAGAGTTGAAAATATCAACGGTTCAACCCATTAAGGAGGTGTTTGCCAATATGAAGGGTTTTCCTTTTCAAAACAAAAATAACTGCCATGTCAGAAAACCTGTGGCAGTTGTTTTGGTTTTGGAAAACAAAACCATTCTTGTTGACAAACACCCCTAAGTTGTTACCATGTACTCATCTGGGGTTTGGTTTAAGTAAGGCTTTGTTTGATTTCCCATTAAATGAAAGTAAATTATTTTGATTGAAATATTTGAGCAATTAATTTTGCCCTTTTTACAGCTAAAACTTTATTTCTACCCTTGTAATTTGTTTTAATATAATTGACAAGAGAAAGTTTTTGTCATAAAGGGACAAAAGTATAGCTGAGATGTTCCAGCCTGAAAAAAAAAATCTACCCATTATGTTGAAACAAAGGGAGCAATGGGTGGTTAGAGAAAATATTTGAGGGAGAAGAAGAGATGAGGTGGGGACAGATGGGTGCCCTTGGATTAAGAGTGGGCACCTTACAAGTTTGGTAAAGCTTATCCCAATCTATGCTGCCAAGTCACCATGACTCTCCATAAACTGATCCAAAAGTTTAGTTTTCGTGGGCCCATAGACAAGGCTTTGACTAAGATTTAGTACAATTGTTGTTTCTATCTTAAAGTTTTGGGTTGATAAATTCAATTTGCTACTTGTTTCAATTATAAATGTCAACGATCAGTCGCACAAATGCAATTTTCATCTAAAGTGACTCTAATGTGATGCAACAACACATATTTTTCACCAATTTGTATCGATCAATCGAAAACATTTCAGGTAGAACACAGCCCTTTGGCACCAAACACAATCTATGTTATCCAATCCTAAGGCCTAATCTTGGTTAGCAAACTGCAATGCCAGAAGGAGAACAAAGGTAGTATGCCAGAAGGAGAACAAAGGTAGTCTTGCAGGGATAATCTGAATTTACAATGTAAAGAAAATAACTTCTTCTTGGGCTACTGGTTCAAATGAAATTGAATAATGGCTGAAAAGAAGAGAGAAGGAGAATAAAATGAAGAGGAACAAATGGTATCCCTGGATTGAGAACAGGTGGTTTGCAGTTTACAAGCAACAATAAAAAATAAAAAAACAAATCAATAATAAATGGCAGATTAATCAACCCACTTATCACATTTATGGCTACCAAGAGACCTTGATTAAAAAAAGACTAAAATTCATAGTTTATTTGGAATCCTGTACCTGTACCAGGTCAAACTGACTTATCTTACCCACTGAGAATCAAAACAAAATGTAAAAAGAAGAAAGTGTTTTAAGGAATAATCTGAGTTTAGGGAGTAAAATATATAAACTTGTGTGGGAAAGTGTGTAAAGTTTTGAGATTTATATGAGAGAGATGTAAGAAGTGCTCCCTCTTCCCTCTTTGTTTTTTCTTGGGCAAAGTTCGAAATGGAGTATAGAACCTTTAACCTTGAAGGCATGCTATTAAAATAAGGTTGTGCTAAGAATAACATAGACAAGATCCGGCCCACTAATTTTTACTTAATGGGAGTTGTGTATAAAAGCCCACAAAGAATAAATGGGGGGCACATGGCTAGTACGACCCTAAAAGAGGTGGATTTCATTGAGAATCACAAAACCCCTTTTCTTATTTCTACTTAATCCTTTTACTTCATCCATAGGCTCGCAAAGATTACACAATTTAAACGTGCCACCATTCCAAACACACACACACACACAGCTCCCCTTAAATCGCCTTTTATTTACGGTCATTAAGAAATAAGTACTTCCTCGGCCCAACAGACCCAAACCCATCTCTCTCTCTCTCTAGAAGTAAGAAACTCAACTGAAGCTTCCTTAGAATAATTCAAATGGGTGTGTTAATCAGAGCTCTGTCTGAGACAGGGACCATACAAGGGGCATTTGGATAGGGAAAAGGAAGACAAATCCAGTAACAATTTATTGACCAAAATGCCCTCTAACAAGTTCATCTGTCGCAATGAGATTGGTTGGTTAAGTGGACAATGGGGACAAATTCAGCCCGTGGAGACCTCTGGTGGGCCCTTAACAAGTACAAGAAAGAGAAAAAGAGAATTATTTGTTTCGGATGAGATAGGATAAGGGCCTCCTACGCGTTAACTTATCTCCATGTAGTAGCGTAAACGAATTGCTGCTGGGAGTCAAAAGTCAATTGAGCAAAAGAAAAAAAAAAAAAAAAGTAATGGAAAAATTGACCACTATTGATGGTCCATGAAGGGAAGAGTCTAGACAAAAAAATCTACGGCCCACCGCCCACTCTTATATGGGCTTTGGCCCAGACTGTCGGGTGATGGAACGTAAATTGTCCGCTGCGTTTGGGAAACAAACAAAAAAGAGGTTCGTCTAGACGCTTGAAAGGCAGCATGTGGTAGGGCCCAAACGGATCCTAAACAGTTGAGAAGAAAAGAATCATTATGATCAGACGGTTCAGAGTGTCTGGCCGTTGAGAGTGAGACGTGGTCCAATCCAATCTAACAGAAAGGTAAAAAAGGAAAATATATATATAAAAAAAAACTCTTTTCTTTTACTTTAGCAATGAAATTGATGCAGCAGAGGTGACAGTGGAAGAAGATAAAAGAAGGTCAGTAATGGAACATTTGCATGCAGCAAGCTTAGTTATTCAGGGAGAAAATTTAGAAAAAATAAAATAAAATAAAGTAAAGGACGGAAATCTTTTGAGACAATTCCCCTTCAATTCAAGGAAAGAAGTGTGGATTCGGTATTCAGTAAGGCTTTTATGGGTTTATCGCTGAGTAATATGCTCTCTCTCAGCTCTCCTTTAAGTCTTTACTGAGGGTAAGTCAGTTGAGTGATGATGGTACATACATTGGGGTAAGTAAGTGGTAACGCCCTCTCCAAGTGGGGTCGCTATCATGGAATTTTGTGACCCCTCACCATCATCTCTCTCTCAACATATATTTTAATTTAATTTAATTTATTTTATTTTTAACTTTAATGCTTTCTCAGAGCGAATAAAAGAGTGCGAGTCCTAGAAATCAACTCTGCACTAATCTGTGACCATGTGTCACCCTCAAGATAGGGCTTTATTGAATAATATGTTGATGATGATTCGATGGTCACCCTATGCCCCTCTTAATATCAATTTTACATAATTCAGGTTCCTTATCATAATATACAACTTCACATGTTACACGAAATATTTTAAAAGCAGAAATTTTGCAAACGTTATAAAAAATATACTCATGTAAATGCACATTGAAGACATTTCCCTTTGAATTTTATGTAGAGAGATTTACTTAAGAGATTTTTGTTTTGAAGAATGAAGAGATCTTGACTCCCCATCCTTAGGGCTGCAAGTAAGTTGGATCAAATTCGATTTTAATCCGGATTCTATCTAATAAGAGCTGGATTTGGATCTAACAAATTCAATCGGATTGGAAAACTCGATCCATTTAGTCAACGGATCAAATTCAAATTACCCTAATCCAATGCTATCCATTTATTATGAAATATTATATATTATATATTAATTATATATTCTATATTATAATATTTTATATATTATATAAATAATATAATATATCTAATAAGATATTCTATATTATAATATTTTATAGCATTAATTTTTTTTTTATTATCTAATAAGATATTTGAATTCAAGTCCAAATCATGTTCTTAAAAATTAGGTAGATTGTTATTGGATTTAAATCTTTTGAATTTCTTAACGGATTGGATCGGATATACCTCACATGCACCTTCTCCTTACCCCACCCCCTTCATCCCCTACCAAAGAAAAGATTAAATATTTTAAGATGCTTGGGCGAATAAAAGAGTTGAGGTTTGGATGAAGAGAAGCTAATAAAACTTTTTTTAATTTTTTTAATTTTTGGGGTTTCTTGTTGGCTTTGATGAACCACTACTACCATCTACTAATTGGTTCTGTTCTGCTCTTGCAAGCAATCTGCAGAAATCCTACCCTACCCAAGCCCAAACAAGGATTAATTAATACATTAATAATTAAATAAAAGAGGGTAAAGGTAGTAGGTGAGTGGTTGCTTTCCTAAAAGCACTGCTCTTATTATTATGAAACTTTAGCAATCGCTTTTTATTATTTTCCCTTGTACAGTAAGTGACCCCACACCGCGACCCTTCATAAAAAATGTTAAGAAACAGGGCTGTAATGATTCAATGTTCACCACTCACCCGCTCCAATTTACATTTTGTCAACCTTTTTTCTTCTTATCCAATAAGCTACAAACACGTACAAGGGTAATAACGAATGGCCGAATGCCCTGTTGTTTTCCCCAAATAATATTATAATAATTACAGACGTAATGATTGTTCTTTATCTTATGGTTTATGCTTATTAGATTTTAATTGAAAAAGCAGTTATTATTATTAATTATTTTTTCTGATTTCCTTCAATGATACGCCGGTGGGCCCGGGTTTGCCTGAGGCGCAAACTATAGAATTGCATATGGACGAAGGCTAAAAGACACCCAGAGAGGAGAGGGTGCAGATTAGCGGAAACCGATACGGGGCAACGGGGCAAGCGAGTGACGGGACTCTGTTTCCAAAACCGTGGAGCAGAGTTTCTCTAAATTCAAGCTCATCGCGGTTCACAAACTGGGAAAAACGAAAACCCCATCATCAAGTCATCGTTCGTTGTTTCCGAAAGGAATCATTATTCATTTCATTTCTACCGAGACAATGCAAATATAGAGACGTCAGAGGGTAACTCGGTAATTCTAAAATCCCGTGAGATGAGACGAATTTGTACGGGAAGCCTTCGCTTCTCTTCTCTCTGTTCTCTCCCTAGTGAGTTACTGCGACTTTTTGTCATTTCCACCACCCAACTTTCGGTCCTTTTTCTCCTCCTCCCCTTGCTTAAAACCCAATTTAACGAAGGCATCGGGTATGCCGGTGGCCGGTAAACCAGAATACCAAGTTTTGAACGACTTGTCAGTTGGGAGTTGGGAGAAAGGGAAGAAGATTACGATTCACGCAAATGTTGTGGGTTCGTCGTCGTCTTTGCCACACGGCGTTCGAGACGGCACGAGCCTGCCGTCACCAGAATCTCGTTCTCCACAAGGTTTAATTGGAAAAAGAGGAAATTTCGAAATTTTTAAAGAAAGAGATGGGGGACTAACCTTTTCCTTCCCACTTCTCCTTTTGTTTCCCTTCGAGGAACCGTCACTGCACACACTTGAACATAAAAAAATTAAAAAAAGAACAAATAAAATTTGGCAAAAACTAAAAAATAGTGGATAAATCCAAACTGCTCGTTAAATCCCACACCTGAAACGAGAACTGAAAACGCGTACCTCCGTCCGTCGTCCTCTCTCTCAGAAGATTTTCGCAAGACAACACTCGTTGTGAGGTAAATACAGAGGAAATTCAATAGAGAACAAAGAAAAATATATGTTAAATATATTGCTATTTACTGTAACTTTTTTTTATTATATCGATAGATGGATATGGATTACTATAGCTTTGCTTCTTCTTACAGACCCTTGCCCAAAAAAAGAAGGGGAATTTCGATTTTCCGGAACCAAAAAAAAAAATTAAAAAAGAAAAAGCAAATTTTTTTTTTTATGGTTTTTCTTTGAGGACCGAAGCTAAACCGGTGACAACCTTCGTTCCTCCCTGAGAACTCTTTGGTTTGATCGCCGGTGGCTTCCAGGGTGAGATGATGACCTTAGCCTTTTCCTCTTCATCAGGAATTCCAACTGGAGAAACCGATGAGCCGGAGGTTTCGGTTCCCGTCGGCGAACATTCCTCCCCGAAAAGAAGATCGAACTCACCGGAGGAATCGGAATTGGAATTCGAAACGGAATTTTTAGTAGTTGTGTTCAGCGAGGATGGCTTGTTCTCCCTTTCGGTTTCGGTCTGGGCCTGGGTTTCAATCTCGACTGGCTTGACCGATGGCGATGTGGTTCTAGTATAAGGAGAGAGCCATTTCGAATTCATGTATTCGGCCTTCCTCCACGGAGGTATGTGCATTCCTTTTTTCTTCAGGCTCTGTCTTGCTGCGTCTGAAACGATTCCTACGATCTGTTGGAGGCGGTCAGCTTTTCCGACGAAGATGGATGGTAATGCTTGGAGGACCACTTTGTAGGTTCCAGTCGATCGAGCGATCTCGAATTCCGATCGGAAGTCTACGTCCACTATCAATCGTTCACCTTCCACAATAACGTCTATGTATTCGTATTCTCCTGCATCACAAAGGGAAAATAATAATTAAGTTTCACCGAAAATGTAGAGCAGAAGAACAAAGATATATATATATATATATATATATATATATATATATATATTTTTTTTTTTTTCTGTTTTTTCCGCTTCAAGAACTCCTGTAGAAACGCAATCTTTAGCGCATATGGATTGAATTCGGACAATAAAGAATTGGATAAGAGAAACTTAGTAGGAAAAGAGAAAGAAAGTACCAGCAGGATAAGATGGAGATTTTTCCCAACGGGATTTGCAAATGGATGCATCGTAGCCAAGACTAATAAGACCATCAGTGACGATCTTTCTGCAATCATCCTTAAGCTTGCAGCTCTTGTTCTTCTCTATGATCTTCGCAGTGTCCGCTAAGAGGTTTCTCTCGGCAACGGTCGCGCAAGGAACCAAGCTCTGTTCAAGAAAAGGGGAAATTTTCACTTAAAAATAAGACATGCTAAAAGTTATTGTCTTCAGTAACTGAACATATTAAAAGATATAAAAATAAAAGCAAATTAAAAGAATTGAAAGTGATTCTAGAAAATCAGTTTACCTTGAGAATTTCGCAGGCATCGCCACAGGAAGCCGCCGGCATCGATTCACCGAAACAATTGCACAAGTCGAATTCATCGTCGGAGCTATCTTTGCAGTTTCCGTTGAAGCAATTGCATCGATTTCGTCCGCATTTGGTAGTTGAGGAGTGTTTTTCATTGTTCTCTTCAATGAAGTTCTGAACCATCTTAGCCAAACACACAGAACTCGGCTCCCAATCGTTGTTGTTGTTGTTAGTAGCATCTTTGTTATACTGCTGTTCACCAAGGACGGGCTTCTCAGTCGATGAAAGCCTCAGAACACTCGGGAACTGCCGCTCGAAGAGCCTCTTGAGACGCGATTTCACGACAGGCTTAACCGGATCGTTCCGTATAGACTCCTCAAGCAAATGGCCATCCAATGGTTGGATCTTCAAAGGAGGCATGCTCTTTAACGAGACTAAAACCAGAGAAATCTATTCTCTTCTACCTTCAACTGCTGCTCTCCATTTTCAGTAACTGTGAAATCGTGTTAGTCCAAGTGTTTCATAATCCTAGAACTCCATCTCAGAAGGCTTACGACTTTGGGCTGCGTTCTGAACTACTCAGTGAAAGAACAAAATAATCACGGTTGCACAGAGTAACGTGAAATCAGGGATTATATTCCTATACATCGACCTCCTCTTTTTCAGCTAAGAAGCAATTGGATTGAAGCAGGACGGAAAAGGCGAAACCATTAACACATTAGATACATCACCACATCGACAAAACCCTCATTCATCTCTCCGATCATCCTCTCCGGAACACCTCATCGGACCAGAAACCTTTACAGAGCAATCCGATCACAACAGAAAAGGGGAACAAATAGAAATCCAACGTAGTCAAATGAAAATCGTCAAAATCTACCAAAATTCGACGCTCTAAACAAAACCGATACCTTTCTCTCCGATTATTATATAGGCTTGCTTCGAATTTGCAAAACAAGCATGGAATAACTTGAAAACTCTGCTAAAAAAAGTCACTTCTTTCCCCTTTTTTCATTAGTGTTTACAGGAACTATTAAAGCAAGGTTCGTGAAAGACATGACGACGAGGAACGGAGATACGGACATCCAGGCGACGTATAGAAGGATCAATCGCCGGAGTTCTCATTTCTCCGGTGACGAACGGAGGTTTCAGGCAAAGTAATCAGCGTCGGTGTAGGAGAAAAAGAGAATGGGAAAACTAAAGAAAAATGCGAACTTCGTCGTCGTTTGGCACTTGGGCTTTCTGAGGAATAACGAGTAGACAGGGATGGGACGCGGTGTCTTTTAAAGGGGCCGAGGGAAGAGCTGCAGAGCCGAGGCTGCTGACTAGGATTAAATGCCACGTGGAATCTCAGTTGGCGTGGAAAAATGGCAGCTGCAATCTTATTACGTGGCGAAGGATAGGCCCGGTGGTTTCCTGGCCGTGAGAACACGAAGACACGTTGTCTCGATTGTGACGCGAGGATTCCCTTCATCGGTTTCGTGAATGTGCTCATATACCGAAAATACCCTTTCTTTTGTGAGAAATAACGGACAAAATATCCCTATTTTTCCACGGTTCCGCGATCGTTGCAGGGGTAAACCTGGTAACAGGACTCAGTTACTAGTTCTTTACCAAGAAAAAAAAGACTCCGTTACTAGTCTACTGCCACGAGATCAGTACGATTTTTTTGACGAGAACACCCTTCTGGGATAGAAGAGAGTTTTATGATTTGAATTTTAACATATAAGGGTTCTTTTGGGTAATTTATTTTGGCCACAAAGCGGTTTGTGGGTGTCGTTTAGCGAGGCACGCGGCGCACGGACGGGCCATGAGCTGCGGGTTCGCGACAGGAATGTTATGTCCTGGGAGTGTAGGATTCCGCCACGCGTCCAGTAGTACAAAATCGAAAGCGTCCAAATCCGGGCAAACCAGAATGAAAGTTTTCAGTGAATTGACTAGATTACCCCTATCGGAAATGCAAAACAGGAATCGGGTGAATACCTATCGTACGTTAGAGTGGGGTCCGCAGCGAGGTTTATTTAAATTAGCAACTTAGGAGGGGTACCACGTATATAGAGCTCACAGGTCAAATAATGTACAGGAACAGATCTAAGCAGCGTCCGATCATGATAGATAGCGATGCAAGGTGGGGCCAGATGTCGACGTAGAGGGAGTGAGGGACTACATCATAGAATCAGGAAATCAGGGACATTTTGGTGTTAAACAGGGAGTGTTCGTTGAGACATGTTGGATCAGTGGATCAGGGGGTACGTGTCGAGCTGAGAGAGTGTTGATGAATGATGATGATGACTCAATATTTTTCAGACTGAGACTGAGAGAGTGAGAGGGTGGGGAAGATAAAGCATGATACAGGGTTTAGGTCTCGTGAACTATAAAATATTAAAAGGTTTCCAGACGGCAGAGACCCACTCCACTCGTATGCAGGAAGGCAGCAACGCAGAACCTGTTTTCCTAAATGCCGTAAGAAAGATAGACCAGATGTACGGGTGAGATGAGTACTACGTACGGTCTTGCATGTATGAGTTTTGCAGCACGACGAAACCAACTACACCACCGAAACGCGAGGTGGGTGGGTCCTCGCTCCACTTTGAACAAAACGGTTCGACCTCTCTCGAGTTGTTTTGGTGGCGTCATGAAACGGGTCGAATCAAATCATGTCCAAATCTAGAAACTAGTTTGGATTGGCAGCCTTACGTGGTGGAAACTGGAAACTGGAATCCTAACCAAGGATGCAACTATGCAACTTGGTTTTGGGTCAACCCGAACCCAACCTAAAACAATGCTTGAAACTTGAAAGTTGAGTGAGTGTGAAAGTGTAATCCCAAGTTTCGCAACCCAACCCAATCCTACCTTATGATCACTTGAAAGTTGAGTGAGTGCATTCAAGACTAATCTAGTCCTGATTTTGTTCGTCAAGTTTAAGATTTGTATCGGTGTTATTTTATGTTTTATTTATTTTTTTTAAAATTGATTTAGAGGATCAACTTAAGTCCCGACTATCCTATGAATTATGGCCTGACTTGATATTTTCTATAGAAGCGTATTGGGAAAGCCCCAATATACCCTCTATAGAAATATATCAGAAAGACTCCAATACCATATTGGTCAATACAAGTTAATACATAACGATATTTTGAACTCGAGACTAATAACCAAACTGGTTGCAGTTAACCATGCCCAACACTAATACTCAAATCTATATTGAAGTGAAATTTAGATGTATCACCATTTGAATATTCAGGCCCCTAAACAAACATATATATATGGAGTTTCCGGATCTCAGATCGGACCCTCTGCTTGGTAAGTTGTGGGTTATGACGGTGCCCGCTACTCTGAGACTTGTTAGGGGGTAAAAGGTGAAAGAATAAAACTAAACAATGATATGATGTGCTCACTGCTCACCAATCAAGTATTGTTAAAGGTTCAAAGTATACGGTGCGGATGCGGAAGGGGTGTATTGTTAGTTTGTTGTTTGAACCACACTGAAATGGGTCAACACCCCCCCGCCCCCCAAAAGAAGTACATTTGGTGTATTGATGACCCACCATTACCAAATGGTATTGTTTGTGTAAGAAGGTTTACGTATGAAGGCAATGTCAAAACAGCCCCAAGTCTTTTAAAGTGCCACGTTTGGGAGGGATCAAGAATAGCAGCTTCAGCTTTTAGAAAGCCCAAATTGGCTTACAATGATTTGATGAGCTGTCTACTTCAGCCTCTTTAAGTAGTTTAACTGCATGTTCAGATTTGTCCTCTCAAACAGGCCCTTAAACGTTTGAGTTTAGTTTCTGCCAAAAAGCAGGAAAAAAAAAAAAAAGATGGTCCCCTTGGCATAGAACTCTTTCCCTTTTCCTGGTAATTTATTCATCCGTATGCCCCTCATGAATGATGAAGAGCCAACAATTAGAGAGCTTTAACAGTGAAACCAAACAAAAATTAGGGTCTCCCTCTCTATCCTTAATGACCCTCCTTTCATTTAATCAATCTTTCTTTTCTTTTCTTTTTCTTTCTTTTCTGTTCTTTTCTTTCCTTTCTTTTAGGCTCAGCAATGAACAATCTTCCCCTTCTCTTGCTATTTATTCAGATGACTTTAATGGGACAAAACAAAGCCCTGGTTCCCCTCAATAGAAATTTCTTAATGATGTCCCTCAAAAATTATTGGCTCTTTTGAAGGCTCTCACCCGCCTTTATAGCTTTTAGAACGTGGGCTTGTTATTAGCTTTTTGAGATTCAATTGCTTTAGATTTCTTCTTTCCTGTGAAACTGAGACTTTGAGGAATGCATTGAACAGGACTTAGGAGGCAGCAGGGCCTACATTTTATTTACAAATTGCAAACCAGAGTGATGACTGTGAGTGTGGGGTTTAGGGTTCCTAGAAATCCAAATCTCCAAAAACATTTCAAACCATAATCCCCATAGAGTAATAGATTTATGGGAACTTGTCTTTGTGCTTAGCCCCAAACGAGCTCGAAGGCCACACTATTTGTGGAAATATGGGATAACCCAAAAAAAAGAAAAAATTACGAGTTTGAATTATAATTGAATATGTGCCTGCGAGTTATATTGTAGATGCATTTTTTGGCCTGACTAATATGGTGGGATTCTTACTCTTGGGACGCTAACCCTCTTTTTTCTTTCTTCTTATTTCCCTATTTTATATATAGATAGACTAGTTGGGTGGCACATGGAGAAGAGGAAGAAAGAGAAACCATATGGTGGTTTGGACGTGAAGCCAAGTACCATCAGACTATTCCATAACACTTGAACCAAATCGAATATACCATTATTACATAATTTGGTGAGGGAGGAGGTAGAGTACTCGTTAGAAGTGATCTTTTGCAAGTTGAAGAGGTCAATAGAGTTAGAGGAAAATCTCAAAGGGCATCAATTGAAATGATAAGAAACGATTTAAGAATTTATAATGGTGAAATAAGATTAACTTGTGATAAGACTTAGATGATGATGATGGTGAGGGGTAAGCCAATTTGCAAATTTTTCACTCGCTGCATTCTGTTCATTAGAGCCCCTGGTGGATCATTAAGGAGATAAATCCGGGTCAAATAAAAATGAAGATTGTGCTAGGTTCGGGATTAGTTGAACTTGATGGTTGTATAACCAATAATAAGGTATCAGTCATGCATGCGAAGTGAGAGATTAAGTGGTTGTGGGGTATATACCAAGGTTTTTAAAATTGATTTGGACAACGAATCGATCAGGAGTTCGGTTTTCGGGTTGAATGGTCCGACCATTTGAATCAAATAGACAACTTATTCTAACAAAAAATTAAAAAAGGTAAAAAACAATAAACAATTTGAACGGTTTAACCACCTGATTCAACGATTTACTGACCAAAATCAACGTTTTTTTAATGAAAATCTTGTTTTGAGAAAAACCAAAACTGGTTACCTGACCGATTCCTGTTTTTCTGGTGCAGTTTGAAAACCATGGTACATACACTGACATGAGACATGAGGTATTATTATTGGTTACACAAATCCGAAAATCGCTATGCTCATTGCACAAACACACACTAGAGGGGTGTTTTGTCAAATTTGAAAAGAAAAATCAACTGCCACATCAGCAAAATCACATTTTTTGCTGATGTGGCATGTACCATTAAATTTGTTTCGAAAATGGTAGGAGAAAACCAATCAAAGTTGGAATTACTGTAAAATAATGCAGAAATCAGATGGTGGGGCCCCATATGAGTTAGCTATTTGGTGTTCCCACCCAAACACGCAAGTCTGAATGAATGGAGGCATGGAATCTAGGCTAACGTAGAACATTACCTAACAAACATAGCAACCCAGCACCAACTCGAATCATAGAAGATATTTTCTGTAAGTTGTTATTGTAATAATAAATATTGAATGAATACAGAGAGGCAGCTGGCCTTAAGAAATAGTTATTAGGGCACCTACTCTCCTTTTACCACCCAATCCTATTAAATAAGTTGTATATTTAGAAAAGCAATCTGTTAAACAAATACAGGTATTCCATATAACTATGATTGGAATTGAAAGGTTGCCAAATTCAACGCCAATTGATCGGAATCCTATGTTAAATGAACCCCAGCACTTTGCAAATGTAGATTTGAACTGATACAAGTTTTACACTCGGTTAGTTTTGCATCCATTTGTTTTTAATTATGATTTATATTTTTATCTGATGCACAATTTGTCCATTTTTTGGGGGGGTCTCATTTGCATATAATTGCAGTGCAAATTTTGTATTTCAAAAGTTGATGCAAAATTTGCACCGCTTGCTCCTATCTTAATTCTCTCTCATATAAAATGAAATAACCTCATCTAGCTTCCTATATTATCACTCTCAAACAAATAACCATCGTCCTACTTCCATTCTCTTGCATATAAGTTGGGGACCACAACATTTTAATTCATATTTTACTTGTCACAAAAGCAAACTAAATTACACTCGCTCTATTTAATTTGCTCTCCCATACATCTAAGCCAATGCAAATGAAATTTGCATTTCAACCAAACTGAGCCTTAAGGATTATTGAGATTGTATCTATTTCATTTGTCCTAGTCCAATATATCCAAATCTTGGTCAAGGAGCCCTTTTCTTTGATAGGACTGGTTAGGAGACTCTTCAGAAGTTAATGGGCTCCCATTTCCAAAGTCTCAGTCAGTCATTCAGTCCAATTGAATTGATGTTATTCTGTGTTCTAATTTGTTCTTCTTTTCCTTTCTTTTCAATTTGTCAATACTCCCCGTCTTCTCTTTGGAAAAGAGGATTGGTCATGACTGATGAACACCGCTTCTTTATTATTTAACTGTTAGGTATATATAAGTCTGGACTATTTCTGTTTCCAAACATAACATCATTTACCCAGTGGGTTCAATTTCAACTATTCAATTAGGTAAAAAGATACACATGGTCAAGTGAAATTTCATGCTCTCAGTCTCAGTTGTTTTCATATATTAATGGTTTCTCCTGGCCATTGTGGATTTAGATCATAGCCAAACAAAGCAAAATTCCCACAAGAGAATGCCTGCCCCTGATCCTTGACAAGTAAGTCTATATGTCTCCTTGCATCAGGGGATTTGAAAAACTGGAGAGAGGAGGAAGAAGCAGAAGAACAAGACTAAAGCTTCATGTGTCGTTTTCTATCAAGTCATTACAGTTGAGGTTTTTAAATAAGTGATGCTGTGGGCCCCCATGTTTAGGTAGATGGGATGTCAAATCCATGTTGGGGCCCACAAAAGGCTCACCTCATGTTTGTGTCACTACCCCTTTTGTGGCTGGCCTATTATTATAACCCTCCAAGCCGTTTGGGCAGTTAAAGGGACTCCTCCTCAATTCTCAAACCCTAGTAGGCTGAGACTGCAACTGCAAGAGTGGATTAACCAATGGGCCTCCATGCATATATCTTTTATGGCAATTGCTCATGTCTCATTTGATATATCCAAATTCAATAGAAAAATCTGGAGTAGAGTGTCTGATCTGTTTATGATCCATAAGACTAATAACTTCAATTGGTTAATTTCCTTTCTAATAGGGAGAGGTCAGTCACCAAATTGATTGTATACATGAAACCATACTAGAGCCCAAATGCCATAATGTATGAACAACTGCAACCACCATCTCCTCCATTTTCTTTTAATAATATCATGGTCACCCATTTTTTTGTCCACTTCTTTTCTGATTTTTTCTTATTATTGGTAGTTAAGTCTATACATCTTGGATGTAGCAGAGAGGACCATCCCAATTGAAAGCTCCATGGCCGACCCTTAATCAATGGGGGGAGGGCACCTCTGTGGATGGAGCCTTGCTATCCTCACAAAAGCATAAACCAAACTAAACTAAAACCAAGTCACGTGCAGCTTCTAGCAGGGTCACTGTTCAATAAAGGATTCTTCACATGATCGTGTTCTTTTGACCACTAGCACTGGGTTGGTCTCATCAGCAGGACTGGAGCTAATTCAAGGTGGTGGCCTGGTGGGGATTGGGGAACAAGTGTTAAATTTTAATGCATTCCAATGTGACCTGTTGTCTGTTGAAACTTGAAAGCGCTCCCTCGTGTGACTGTGTGAGGGGCTTGGTCCTTCATTTAATCAACAATCCAGAGCTTTCTTCTTGTTGGGGCTACAAGAGGTGCCAACTGGTTTGGCTTGAGTTCAAACCAGCCACGAAATGGCTTAATCCAAGGCCTACGAAATCTAATGACATCATGGTCTGGTTCTTTTCGAGTAGAACCAGTTTGGTCAGATCAGGCTCGGTGATGGGTCTGGGTTGTTGACCCAGGAAAATCGGTTATGGCTCCTGTCTGGGTTTTAGACCCAACAACTGTCTGACTGGGGTTTGGACCAGATAATCGGCCCATTTGACCTGAAAACTGGTGGTCAAAGCGATTCTATTTTCGGGTCGATTTTTAAAACCATACCATTTATTATTTGAATCAAGATTCACTCTTCAGCGAAAAAAAAGGTAGGTTAGAATAAAGGCATGACAGGCGGAGACTTTGCAACCCTTGTGACCCATCACAGTTTAACATTTTGATTGGAATGTTTGAATCAAACATTTAATGCTATGAGCTCCCCCTCCTTGTTCGTCCTTTCTGCAGCCAATGAAGGAAAAGCTCCAATTGATATCTGGGCCTTAGTAGGAGTAATTTTAGGTCCACCCGTACAGTAATAGAGGTGTTTCTGGGCATAAACGCAGTGCAACTTTTACTTAAAAACATCCAAATTGATTCAACAGGGATTACTGCATCTGTATATTTATTTATTTATTTATTTTTTCAATTGAAAGTTTGAAACTGAAACTGTTCATGAAGTTTTCACATGGTTGCTGCAGGAAATTTGGGTCCACTGAGGACCATGGACTTAAGCCCACATAAAAGCCCATAAATTACAAGTTGCGAATTGTGATACCTTACTAGTGAGACTCATCAATGGTAATGCCTAGCACATTGTCATCGATCTCTGCCCCACGTAGGTCCCTCCTCGCATCACTTACCATTTCTGATCATTTACCACTTGATGAAACAGTTTCACCCTTTTCCTGATTTGCTTCATCTAAGGCTCTCTTGGGCCCTTCTGCATCGTAATCCTAATTGTTTTCCAATTAATTATTGGCCATGGGAAAATGCATATATGCCTTTCTCATCAAATGGGCGCCGTTGAAGCTTAATGCACAATCAATGGAGAGAGAGCATGCATTCAATGAAAGAACCTGTTTCTTCTTTTCCTCCTTTCTTTCTTTTTGTTCTTGGAATGCATAATCAGATTATTACAAAACATAAATAAGTACAAGATTTTATTTTTCAGTTGGGTCAGGGAGTAGAGAGGAAGCATTTAGTTTGTCTTTTTAATTCTTAGGGTAATAAAAGCCCATTAGTTATAAGGTTATATTCCATCTATTGACATAAGATCATCTACAACACCTATAAAAAGAAGTAATAAAAGCCCGTGATTTAAGTGCTCATATTTAACAACCGATATGGTTTTAAATAGAAATTATTAAGATAACGTTTAGACGACAACATCAATGACGACGACGATGATGATGATGGTGGTGGTAATGAATTATTCTTTAGACTCTATAAGACCCATTTGATTTAAGTTTTTCCTCATGGGTAAGGTGATAGATATCCTATTTGATCAACCTCATTGGTTTTGATGTATGATGTATGATGCATGATGGTTTATGGGCTTGAAGGCACAGTAGAGAAGCTTGTATTATATATTGTACCATCCCATCACATGGGATTGGTTAAAGGTCGTAAAAGCTATTGTTATTTCTCCTTACTGGTATAAGCTGACCTTATCCAGCTGAAAGTGATGGCAACCTAAACTAAAAGTTAATAGCTTTTTACTTGAGCTTGCAGAGCCTCGTCACACATTATCTTTTCTGTATATCTTCTGCTGGTCCTCCACTCCTCAGAACTTGTTCAGGATTTATTTGTGAAAGACAAAACTCCGAGTTTTCTTCCTCCTATCAATTTCCACATAAATTCCCATCTACTCTACTGTTTGTATTGCAAATTTGTAACCTGGTTCTCAACATTTCTTATCTCATGGTAACAAGAGATGAGACATTAACACCAAAAAAGCAGAAGAAAAAAGAAAAGAAAAGAGATGGGCTTTCAATTCTCAGAGAGACTGATCGATGGTTTATGGATCCTCTTGTAAGGAAATGACCCAATCTAGAAAATGGAAGTCAATGACCTTACATCTTTATCTGTGACACTTGTAAATCAGAAAGAGATTGGTTATACTTTATACAGGGTCACAAACAAGAAAACGAGAGTAAGACTTATCATCTTCTTGAGCAATTCTAGTGACCACACTAGAACCTACTGGAAAAAGTCAGGAAACCAGAAAAGTTATAAAACTCAGTTACATCCCTGTATCCTAACAGAGACAAACGTCAGATGTAGGGTCACAAACAAATGTTTCACTCAAAACTCAGAAAAGATCCCCATTTGCTGCCCTACCAAAACCCAGTTTCTTATGAGATTTGGTAGTCTACTTTGAAGTAGTCAGGTTCTAGCTATCTCTCCTCCTTTCTCACCTCAAAATTAATTCCATAAATTCAGGCCTCGTTTGGTTTGCAGGAATAGGGGTATGGAATCGGAATCGGAGTGGACTATTCTAATTTCAACTGTTTGGTTGGATGAAATTGGAATTCCATTTCCATTCTTGCTGGAATGACATTCCCTCATTTGAGGAAATGGCCGTTCCCTGCCCCTCCCTTAGAAATGAAATTTTATTCCTATTGATTATAGTTTCATTCCCATTCCTGTCTGAAGTCTGAACCAAGCAGACTATGGGGATAGACCATTCCAATTCCGATTCTGATTCCATCTGGAACCAAATGGACCCTCATTCTTTGGAAAAGAAAAAAAATTGTCTCTTGGGTATAACCCACATGAAGCAAATTTTCCTTAATAGAGTTTCCTTTGAGTCACATCCATAAAGGCTGGTCTAAAGCTAAAGATGATTCAATCCCCTCCAACATCATCATCTCTATCGGATTATGATGGTTGGGTTCTTGTTTAGGGCTTTTATCTTAGTGTTATTTTAGCTTTAGTCATCTGTAGGGCATATACCCTTGTGTGCTCTTTAGATGAGGGTCCTTTTTCCAGGGCAGTTTAGGGTACAATTTCAATGGTGGATTGATTAATGTATTTGGCAGGTACAATGTTACTTCTTATATAGTTTTCAACTGGGTATGATTAGTTAATGTATGATAGAGTTGGTTGGTGGCCGATAGGGTCATAGTTTAACGAGTCATGTATTGATGAATGAGGTGGATCAGATATAAGATTGAAGTGGGGGAGGAGGGGTAGAGGGTCTACTGATGAATGATGATGATGAAAATGAATAAAACAAATCGAATGATCAAATCCATGACAAGTTGGTTTTTAATGATCAATAATAGCCCTGTTTTTGCATTTTTGCCTTGGCCTCACCATCTCTCTCTCTCTCTCTCTCTCTCTTCATGTACACATGCCACTTAACTAATGAGAAGTTAAAGCATCAAAGAAAAAAATAACAATGAAATTATGGACCCTTTACTAATCTTGGTTATTCATGGCAATTTTGGGCCAGCAATACAGTTTTGGGTTGACTGGTTGTTAGAAATGTTGACTTGGTAAAAAATTTCTCTATACATTATCTTAGATATTTATTTTAATAGAAAATAACTTTGAAAGATAATTTAAAGTTATTCTCTATTTCCCCCATTTTTTGTATGAGAAAATTTGCACATACAGTAAAGTAAACTGCATCCTCATACTCTAACCCTACTCATCAAAGGAAAGCCTCTAGTGGAATGACAACAAAGAAATTTATCTCTAGAATTCTGAACTACATGAGCAACTTTGTGTTTTCTCTGTATATATTCTCTCACACTGGGCACTTTATGTTTATTCCCTTCCTATTCTTGCATTGAAAGTAACCACCAAACTAATCAGATACAGCAATAGTGTACAATAGTTGTTGCATTTACTTTCATGTCCCTTCCAAGTCTTATTCAATGTTTCCTGGCTAACAAGACCAGGGCATTGAAGATGAAGTTTTACAGTATTTGATCATCTATCACATCGGACCTTATGGAAAAGTTAGGACCTGTCATTGGTTCTAAATTAACCATGGTTCAAAGTTTCTATATGTATTGCATCATATGATATATATCGGTTTTCAGGATCACTAGAACATTAAGGGGGCGTTCCTTTTTTTTTGGATTTTGAAAGGGGAGAAAGTTGGTCAATGGGATTTTGGTTCCCATTGACCAAGAAACCCATGTTTTTTTTGTTTTTTTTCAGATTTATGTGGGGACCAGGGAACATTTATTTTCCTGGGTAAGTGATACCCTTCTCCCAGGTGGGTAAATAATTTCCCCATCTGAGGAAAGTTGCCAGCGCAGCACTTGGATGGGACAAAAATATCCATTTTAATAATGACATTTATGCCTAAAATGGTCATTGTCTTATTTAACTGAGAAATAAAGGAACATGGGTAAATGCATTTACCCAGATAAGTAACTTACCAAAAAATGAACAGAACCTAAATGCAAAGACTTGGGTTGCATCCAAAGAAATCCCTGTTTGTTAACTATCAACCAAATAGGCTAAGCAGATCTCAGGCCTAGTTCCCACCGGCCTCTGGATTGTGGACCTTGGGTTAATTGTTAGATTTCTGCCTTGAATTCATGCTTTACCCAATAAACTTAGCTTCAATTTGGGATCAAGGTTTCCTTGCTCACCATCTTTTGAGTCACCTGTGGTGGTCTAATAAGGCCACACCATGTGGCAGATTTGAACCGTTGGATCAACGCCGAAAATATCTTTACCCGTGTGCTCCAACAGTTCTGTATAATCGAAATTTTGCAAGAACAGACTCACCAAGTTTTGGACCCGGATTTTGCAGGTGGTCTATTCAGAGACCGAACTTCTACATGAGAAGTTCTCATCTTGTCACCATGAATTTGGCAGTACTAGTGCACGAGTTATTTAAGCATCAATCATCTGTTTCCTAAATGTGCATTGTTGAAGATCTCGAGCCCCCAGGCCAACCAACTTTTCCCACAAGGCTATAACACAAACTGATCCATTCCATAGAGGACCCATACAGCCAGCCCGTCATGTTAACCCAAACTAGAACGCAAGAGCAATTTGTAGAAAGTGTCGACAACTCCATGATTTGTGTTTTCTGGGTGGAATTTGAATATCAGAATGTAGGAAGACCAAAGGGTGATGATGTCAAGAAAGGTTAGTGTGAACCGTAAACAGGATCGCCTTGAGAGTAGACAGTTGAGAATTGGGTGTCTTGGGTACAAACCTAACACTTACTCAGTTACTATTCTCTTGGTTCAAAGTTCAAACTATGGTTTGTTCAATCTGTTAATTTTGCACTTCGGAATCAAATATCAATGCAGTGGTCACTAGTCAGTCAATTTGTTGGGTTAAGCTGAAAGCAAGGCTTGATGGTGCCCATCTTGTTGCTCTGAAGTCAAGAACTCAGGGCGCAACGAACCATTTATATATTTTATGGATAAAAGACAATTTGCATTTAGATTTGCATTATGTAATCCAAATACATTAAATGATCCATTAATTTTCATACAGAGAAATTACACCAATTATGAATGCCATCTTCCTCTTCTTTGAAGGGGTTGAGTTCATTCATTCTTGAATGAAAAGCCAACAAACCGGAAAACGCTTTTGTCTAATTTTCATGTTCAACAAGTAAACCAACTCTTTTTCCAAGGTCCTTCTTTGAAGGGGTTGAGAGCCTGCTCTCATCCTTAGAAAGAGGTCGACAAACCAGCTATTATTTTTACCAACCTTTCATATTCAAGATTTAAAACCAGCCACTTACTAGGGGTGGACTGAATCCTGCCCATAGATTGATGCCAAATTCACAGGAAAAATGAGATTTATAGGGGGGCTACTAGTAGACTAAGAAGGGGCTGCAATTCAGATTTCTGAGGTGAATTGCAGTACACTTATCCCTTTTCGTTTTGAGATCCTTCTGTCAAATTGACAGTTACTTGTACATTATACTTGGCAGTCGAAACTCAGAAAAAGCAAGCTTTTAAGGGTACATGTATATTTGGTTTGAAGGAAATGGTAGGAAAATGGAGGGAGGTAGGAAAACCTATACAAACCAAACACAGCATTAAAGAGAAAATAGGCTTTTAAGGATGTGCTTGCATAGGTTTCCCTACCTTTTCCTTCAAACCAAACACAACGTAAGTGATGAACTGGCTGTCTGACTGTCAACGATAAGACCAAAGGACAAATCAAACACAACTTAGTGACCTGGGGCTAATGGGTGTAGAGAGAAGGGCGGGGAGGGAGGGAGAGTCAATTCCAGAATTCCTTCTATTTCACGTGAAGGCTGACCTGCATTTAACGCCACTCTTTGATTCAGGTGTTGGCTACCAGCCCTAGTAGGACCACCGATCATTACATGTAGGCCTAAATGGTAGTGGCATGATAAGCCAGTGGGCACGTAGTAACGTGTCTGAACACAGAAGAAAGGTCCTTTGTAAAGAAAATGGCAAGGTTTAACCTCTTTGGTTGGGTGGTGCACTGTTTCTTGTTATTATTGGATGATGTTGAGGTTCAACAATTTATCAATCCAATTCCTTCACCAAAATTAAAATAAAAAAGAAAACAGAATAAATAATAAAACCTTTCCATTTAGATACAGAAGTGTGAATACATCTTTGCAATTTTCAGATGGATAGAAAAGGATACCAGAATATTTGCTTGTATTTCTGATCTTTGAAGGTCTTTTCCATTGCAGCTATATGAGATTGCAGTTTCAAGATTATTGGATTTGATCATCCTTATCACATTTAGCCAGATATACTACAATCGTATCATATCGGTACTTAGAAAGAGCCGATACATATTTTTTTTTTAGTTTTTTTTTCAAAAGTTTAATTTTTTGGAAAGCTTAGATATTTTTTATTATTAAAAAAAATTGGGGGTCCGAAACACCTGGAAACAGGCATTTCGGACTGTATCTTTTTCAAAAGATACGATATGATACACTTCGTATTGGGCATATCGTATCGATACTTTGAACCATGAGTACAATTGGGGTTGCACATCAGTTTCAAGATTATTGGATTTGACCAAAGACAGCTTCTCTCTCCGAGTTTCTAGCAACAACCAAGTTGTTGAATCTTCAATTGACTGTTGTTATTAAACACATAATTTCCTAACCTCAAATAATTATCAAACCCTAGTAAATCATAATCAAAAGAGAGAAACACTTCAAACTTCCAAGTGAAGATCTGTTCTTCAAGGGACGTGATCACTTGAATGGATTGCAACATATCGGAGAGAGCTATGACAAGGTCACTGGACTGGATCATCCCCCTTGCCTTTAGAAAGGAGAAGGGTCTATTGAGGTTGCTCCCCATATCATTAGAGAAGCTCAAACGGAATGGTATTAAACCTGATTGAAGGTTCAGACGCCTCCTTACTGAAGTTGTTGTAAAAGCAAAGATTAGGAAGTCAGGTCGGCAGTGTGACAAGGAGAGACGCCATGTGACTTGTCTTTGTATAAACAAAAAGTGCATCCACATCTGGATTGTTGGCTAAGATCACAATTCTACCCTCATCAAACAGGTCCATACCCATCAAGCATCAAAGCAGCAAGAGCACTTCAACAATAATGATTACAAATAAAATAACAGATTACCACACCATTAAAATCAACAAGAACCATGGGATTTGTTTTACCCAACTTTTTTGCACATGATACTGACAATAAGAAAAAGCTGTTTATTTCAGCAACCATCTAGCCTTCGGTTCAAAATTCTTTTTTATTGGAACTTGGTGGTGCACTTATTTATTAAAAAAAAGAATAAAATGCAAATATACACTACAAACTTGACATTTTCTTCCATAAAGCATGAATTATTAGGAACTAACCTAAGTTTTATTCCTCCCTAGATAAAGCAATACTGATTTACTCAATTAGGTACACACCAAATAAAGTTTGTTGATTCCTTCCCTGGTGGGAATATGCTAATGTCTGTTTAAAGTCATATACTCATATCTGATAACTATGGAACAGCTAACAGAGTAGAGCAACTCTATAAATTATGTAAAAGTTATGTCAATATTCAGTACACCCCTCCCAAGACCCTTGATAGCCAGGACCAACATAGGGTAATGGCCCTTGACAGAGTAGCCCAAATGAAGCTCTTACTGGAGAAAAGATCTTAATGTCCACTTCAGAGAGAGTATATGCCATGAAAGAAATATCGACATTTTTTCAGATAAAAACCCATTCACATTTCAAGTCAATCAGATACATGCTTATTAAAGGAGCTAAAAGGGATTCAATCTAAAGCTTTTAGAAAGCTTCAATTCCAATCCGTCTTTTCCCTGTATGACTTTCTGCACAACAATATCCGTCTGTGGAACTTTACTCCCCCTATCCCATAAACAAATTATTATTGAATTTTTCCCCTTCATGGGATAATGTCAAAATTCCTGGACCAGGAACCTACCTAAAGCACCATTTCAATGGGCTCAGACAGGGTTTATCATGCATCCACAGGAGATAGGTGGGCTTTGGCAGTGGGTTTTCTTCTGGGACCCTATTTTAGACATGCCAAAAGTTGGTCTCTAACAGCCAATGCTATCTAGATTTAGATTTCCTTTCCAATATATGAAAAAGGTAATGTACTATAGATTTCTAAATTTATAGCAGGATTGAATCGTATACCCAGAAGGCTTACCCATCTTAGCAGCAGACTTGCATATCTCCTCTGAAATCCTGTCTGCCAATGAAGCAGAGATGTCTGGGGAATTCCATACCTTCATGGTGTTTCTCTTCCCTCCACCTTTCAATTCTCAGGCTGACACTTCTCAGTACTGTCAAAGCTTTCTCTAGGTACTGACCCATTGTAGACTCACCAGAAAGCATCAAAGCATCTGCCCGCTGTCTAATTGCTTCAGAAACATCCGCTACTTCAACTCCTGTGGGTGTAGGGTATTCAATCATTGACTCGAGAACCTGAGAGGCAACAATGGCAGGCTTGTTTAGCTGTCTGCATAACTTGACTATCTTTTGTTGGGCTGATGGGACTTGCTCCAATGGGATCTGAGCACCTAGATCTCCTCTTGCCACCATGGCTCCATCTGATATCTGGATGATCTCTTCCAAGTTCTTCAAGGAGTCTACTCTCTATCTTTTCTGTTGAGTTGGGCCTAGTTGTTTTTTATTCTTATTTTAAGCTATTTAGTTAGGAAGTTGTTGGGCTTTAGGCCCATTAGTTTATGTTTTTAAGTTGTAACTGTTCAGCTACATTAGTAGCCGCCCTACTAAGGGCATCCTTGTAATATCTCATTCTTTAAGTTAAGTATAAATATAATGAGGGGTTGGCGGCCAGGGTTAATTCAAGAATCCTGGTTGACTTCCCACTCTTTTCTCCCTCTCTTTTCTTCTCTACTACTGAAATCTTTATCTTCCTCCCCTTTTCCTTTCACAAGAAATTCAACTAAATCTACAATGAGTGATTTCTACTTGGTATCAAAGCAGGCCGAAGGTTCATTGAGTTGTTTCCTCATGCAGCCCTAGATTGGTCGACTGCATGGTGATTTAAGAGGCTGATTGAAGTTCTTAGGTAAGCCCAGTTTTTGGATTTTTTTGGTGGATCTGTGTGCCCTGTAGCTGATCTAGGGTTTCTCATCAAAATCAGGAAAAACTAGAGAAAGGGGAAGAGTCCTGTTTCTGTTGGATTCTTCAATTTTGACCTAGGAAGTGGCGCCCTAATTTTTTAGGGTTCCTTGGAGTTTTCTGTAAGGGGCGATTCAAGTCCTGCCTGATTTGGAGGCTTTTAGAGAGAGCGGTTGCCTCTTCTCTCTCTTCTCCCATCCCACAAAAAAAGGAATCTTTTGTGGGAAGACAGTCTAGGACACCAAAAAGGTGTTGTTGGTTCCAGAAGTGTTTCGTTTGATCTTGTTACATATTTCGGTTATTCTCTTTACATTTTTTGAGAAGCATGGAGGGTCACGGAGTTGAAAATAAGCCTGGGAGTGAAATGGGACTAGTGGGAGGAGGTGCTGGAGACCTTTATGGGACCGGGACCATTACTACAATTAGGTTGGATGGTGCAAATTACTTAGAATGGTCACAATCTGCAAAGATGGCCATTGGTGCTCGTGGGAAATTAGGGTATATCACTGGTGAGAGTGAAACCCGAAACTAGCAACTCCCGGTGGGTACAGGAGAATTATATGGTGATGACTTGGTTGTGTAATTCCATGTTGCCCCATATAGGTAAAAATTTTTTTATGGGCAAATACAGCTAAGGAAATATGAGATGGGGTTGCAGAAACCTATTCACAGAGGGAGAATGTTGCTAGGGCTTATCAGTTGAGAAATCAGATTATTTCTACAAGGCAGGGAGATAAACATATTGCAGCCTATTTTTCAGCCCTTAAAACCCTGTGGCAGGAAATTGACCATTTAGAGACATTTGCTTGGGAAACCACTAAGGATGCAACTACCTATCAGAAACATCTAAAGAAGTATAGGGTGTTTGAATTTCTTGCTGGCCTTAATCCTGAGTATGATATTGCAAGACAACATCTTTCCAGGGACAGTGTTGCCCTCTCCCAGAGTCCCAGGCATATGCCTTTGTGTTAAGGGAGGAGAGCAGGAGAGATGTGATGATGAAAAATCCAGTTTCTGATCAGTCTGCCATGGTGAGTACTGTGAAACCTAAACAAAGTGGAGATCGGGGTGGTAGTGAAATCAAGAAGGAAGATAAAAGAGATTTGATCTGTGACTACTGTAATTAGCCTAAACACATAAGAGATACTTGCTGGAAGCTTCACCCAAATCTTGTGCTGACTAGACTGAAAAATAAGAAGGGAAATAAACACATGGCAGTTATTGGTGACATTCCCGCCCCTCCTACTACAACTGCTTTGGAGTCTGTTGCAGCTGCTGCAGTAAGGGCCGAACTTGAGAGGTATGGGCAACTTTTGAACCAGTAGAATACAGCCAGTTCCAGTTCAGCAACAAGCGGACAACAAGGGACAGGTGGCACTGGTGGAGTCCACTCTACTGCCTTTGCTCACACAGGTAGTTCACACGTCACTGCAAATTATGTTTCTACTTCAGGTAAGGAGGGACCTCCTTGGATTATAGATTCTGGAGCCTCAGAGCACATGACCCATAGCTCTACTATTTTTTCTTCTTACTAGCTCTGTTCTGGTAGAGATAGGGTCTCCACAGCTGATGGATCCCATGTTCCTATTGCTGGGAAGGGATCTATCAAGATTAGTGATTCTATTTCTCTACCCTCAGTCCTTCATGTTCCTAGATTGAGCACTAATTTGTTGTGTGCTTTAATTAGGAAGTTGTTGTGCTTTAGGCCCATTAGTTTATGTTTTAAAGTTGTGACTGTTCAGCTACATTAGTAGCTGCCCTACTAAGGGCATCCTTGTAATATCTCATCCTTTAAGTTAAATATAAATATAATGAGGGGTTGGCGGCTAGGGTTAATTCAAGAATCTTGGTTGACTTCTTACTCTTTTCTCCCTCTCTTTTCTTCTCTACTACTGAAATCTTTATCTTCCTCCCCTTTTCCTTTCACAAGAAATTCAACTAAATCTACAATCGGTGATTTCTACTTTTTCAATGACAACAATTTCACTACAGAAAACCAATTGGACTTTCCAATATAATAATCAGAAGCACAATACATTTGCAGATTTCCCTAAGCCTGTCTTTGGATTTGGGTGGTGGAAGTGGAAATACAGGATGTAAGTGAAGAATCAACAGGTTTTGGAAAGACTAGACCTCTAAAGATTAGCAAATCTGATTTGGTCAATTCATTGCTTCGTAACAGACCAGGAGCACTCATATCAAAGCCTTTAGCTGTAAAGTTTGGTGCCCATCAGAGTTGTGACAATCCAAAGCTTCATAAGCCTACTTGAAAATTTTCAATGGACTCGAGTGACATGCGGCTAACAGGAGGGGAAGGATTCTCCTGAAAATTGAGAGGGATATTTGGTGCCAAATCATTCAAGTAAACAGTTCTGATCTGCCACATGGCCATTTCTTTGCCAATGTTGGACCACTGGTGGTTCATCCACAAGGGATTCTGCCATATTCCCTTTATCCTTGAAGACAAGCAGCAAAATCCTGAAAGTAGTTGATTCAATTTTCTATCTACATCCCACATTTCATTTCCACCAAATCCAAACACAGCATAGAGGTCTGAAATGATCTTACTGATCCAGCAAGAGATAATGCGAAGGCCATTGTGATAGTTGCAATCATCCAATCTTTGAAAGGCAGTTACTTGACGATGATTATATTGAATATAAGAAAATGGGAAATGAAGATTGAGGTGACAAATTTTTAATAGAAAGAGATTAGCATCTTTCTCCTGGTTAATTGTCAAAACCTATTAGCTTTAAAATTACCTTAGCTTTACTATAAGTGCAAACATTCAACAACCTGAAAGGCCTCTAATCAATTGTAAACAACAAAACACAGAAGTTCAAAGTTTCATAAATGCAAGTTTTAATGATCTAGCTCCCATTCTGGTTAGAGAAAATAATTACCTATTTTTGATGAATAGCAAATATTTACCTATCACAGGACCGTGCTACAATGTAACTTTTAAGATGATTGATCACTTCAGCAGACTTGACAAATGAAATTGCAATGAAACACCCTCTGTAATCCCAAAATCAATGTCCAGCCAGTCCTGTAAAAGTATAAGGATACTAAAAAAAGTGTATACTAATGCTACAAATGAGACCATAATGTACAATAGAGCCTTGGTCATATGCTTGACACGCAAGACCCGTTTTTTTGTATATCAGCAAGAATGAACAAAAAAATAAAATCAAATATGAAACAAAAAAGCTCTTTCAAAAGTGATGGGTAATAAGGGGTCGAGCACAAACAGCACTTACCTTGCCATGGCACAACAATCTAAGAGCAACCTTACAAGTTAGCCCGAGACCAGATGCCACCAAAACAAGTCCCTTGTAAGTTGTAACCCCTTCCTTGCTAGAGTATTGCATATGCTATTTACCAGCTCTTGGAATTACCAGAAAAAGTAACTCAGTCTTGGCATGAAAAATATTATTGAAAATTTTAAACAATTACAAAGGAGGCCTAATCCAATGCAAAGAGTGTACAGTTCATCAATTATGTATGGAAGGCATTACATGATCTTTAATGCAATAACTGATGCACGTGAACTCTAACAACATATACTATGAGAAGCAAATGCTTATGATAGACAATTCATTAGTGAACCTCAGTATCACACTGATACACAATAGTCAGGAAACAAGCTTTATGAAGAACAATTAACTTTCACATTTCACTTTCAAATTTCTTTTTATTTTCTTTGGGGGGAAGGGGAGGATGACAGCTACTGGCCTTAGAAGAAATTGTTGGGAGCATTGCATTACGTTCATGAACCAGACTTCCATCCTGCCAGAAGGTCAAATTAGCACATGGTAACAATGGCCCAGGATCAGTACAGCGGCAGTTGATATCTGGACCAATCTTCTCAATCACCTCAAACCTAACCATTCCTCCATCCACAAGGAGTTCATCATCCACTTTCACATCTGTATCACATCTATGCTTGTTTACAATTCAAATAGATATTTTTTTTTTCAATATATTCACAAATATAACAATATGGGTAATCAAAGAATTGATCTTTTATAACCTTCAGCAAATCCATCATAATTCACATTTATGTATGCTCTGGACGAGATGAACCAAATTCTTGGATGGTGAATGTCCACATCTCACCATCTTTCACACAAACAAGTCATATCCATGCATCATGCATTGTATCATTTGCATGACTGGGCTATTATTATATTGTCAAGATCATTATGAGTGGCCCAGTGCAAGTAAAATCTGAAAATAGTTTTTTCAGAAGATGATCTTAAGCACCTTCAATGGAATTTTAAAGGACAACCTTTCAGCTCTTCCCCACCAACAGTTCAGAACAAAAATATTACAGACCTCTGATCTGAGGGTTCAGGACCATAATATAAGTATACAACTCATTTCTGTTTGGTCCCCCATAGCAAGACTATCAGCCTTGGTGTTGGCTGATTTCCTTATCCATTAAAAAAGTTACATTTTGAGATCTTTCCAGGAATCTAGTTTTCCTTAAGGGATGTCCATACTGCCATGATCATTGGATGAGTCCTTGCATCCATCCCACCACTATTTGGAACCCCTTCCACTGTAACATTATTTATTTTCATTAACTTCTCAAGTTTTAAACCTTCAAGAAAAGACAAAAGTTCAGCCCTTGTTGAGTTTCATAGCTTACAGGACCAGTATATAACAGCAAGATGTCACCTTGGCGGTCTCTAAAGAAACCATCTACCAGAGGCCACTGGGTTTCCCAAACTATATCCATCAAAATTCAACTTGATGGAATTTGGTGAAGTTTACCACAAGCTATCTATGTTAATCTCATACAATACTGGTTTTGCAAATACGATAAGTTCATGTTAGAAGTTTCACAAAATGAAAAAGGTCTAACAGAAGAGGGAGGTGATGTGGAGAGCAACAAGTGCTGTAATTCTATGGGCAATGTGGGAAGAAAGAAATAATAGGGTTTTTAAGGGGCAAGAAAGAATGTTGGAAGCTCTAACAGAAAGCATTAAGCTGAAGGTAAATCCACTGGCTCAAGACAGTGGAGATTTTCAATGACTATAAAGTGGATGATTTCATTAGAGTCTGGGCAGTGATACCAACTTCATCCACTTTGAAGATGGCAATTCAAGAACCATTGGATCCTTCCAGAAAAAAAGCAGGATCAAAATTAATTTTTTGACAAAAGCTCAACTGGAAACCCTGGTCAATTGAGCAAAAGGGGAGAGCATTCAAGGATAGGAATGGATCAATTGTTGCACTATTCTCAGGCCCAATAGGATATAGAGACTCTTTGTCAGCAGAAATATCAGCATTGTTGCAAGGTCTGAAGCTTGCTAAGCAGCTAAACTTCAGACAAGTTGAAGTGGACTCTATGTTAGAAGTGGGGTTCAGAACAGCCAAGGTTCTTGGGTGTACGGATATGGATAGACTACGAGGGAAATTAGGAAGTTAGCAAGAGAGGTAGAGGCTAATTTTAGATGGGTCAACAGATCAGCAAATGGTTTGGCTGACACATTAGCCAAACAAGGGGAATCTAGGAACAACTTTTTCTGGGCTTAGTTGTATGAATAATGTGATATGGGGAATAGCTCTTGAGGTGAATGTGAGTTGTAAAATTTGAAATCATTATTCTAATTAATACAAGAGATCCATTTCTTATCAAAACATAAAAAGGGAATGAGAAGGATCCTTGTTAGAGAGGCCATTAGGAAGGATTCACATGTTTTTTTTTTCACTTTTTGATGGGCAACATATAACTTTATTAACAATGGTCATTAAAAAAATACTATATTGAAGGTTCAAAAACCTTCATATTAGGCTGGTCCACACCACTTACTCCTTATTTACAATAGAAAACACCCAGCTTAGATAGCTTTACTGCCTATCCTGTTTCATTCGCATTCCCCATTTAGCTTGAAGGCACCCAGTCCTCATGTTAGGCTCGTCCCTACCACCTACCCCTTGAATATTCTTGCATTGCTTTCTTCCCAAACTGCCCATAGAATGTCAGCTTTTTATGCATTTCAGAAGCCATCATTATCCAATCCTTACCCCAACTATATGGGGTTGGCTACATGAATCCTATTTTTCCGGTCCATTCTATTTAATGCCATATCCATTGTTATTTGTTAAATTATTGGCACTTACATCATTTCTTACTATCCCATGTGCTTTTTGGTCTAACCCTTTCCCTACTAGCCCTTTCGACTTGTGACAAATCACTTCTTACAAGTGTTGTTGGTAGTCTTCTATACACATGCCCAAAACATCTTAGTCTACTTTCTCTCATTTTTTCACCTATTGGAGATACTCGAGTTCCTAGTTACTAATGATTTCATTTTTTATCCCATCATTTCTAGTTTTTCCACTCATCCATCTTAGCATACACATTTCTGTCACACCCATTTTCTGGACATGCTGTTTCTTGACTGCTCAACACTCTACACCATACAATATAGCTGGCCTTACACGTGTTTTATAGAATTTTCCTTTGAGTCTAAATATTATTTGCCTATCACGTAAGATTTCAGATGCACCCCTCCGTTTTGCCCATCCAGTTCTAATTCTATTGGTGACATGGACACCCTCCTCAAACTTTCCCTTGTTTTTCCTTTTAGTCTAAATAATATTTGCTTATCACGTAAGACTTCAGATGCACCCCCTCCATTTTGCCCATCCCACTCTAATTATATAGGAAACATCCTTGTCAACCTCTCCTTGTTATGAATTATTGAATCAAGATACTCAAAAAGGCCACATTGAGTTATTATCTCTTGGTCTCCAATCCTAAGTATACCCTGATTTGCACTCCCATTGTTATTATATTTACATGCCATATATTTTGTTTTAGTCCTACTTGCTTTAAAACCTCTTGTTTCTAAGGCATTTGTCCACAAGCTTAATTTTGCATTTAATGGTTCAAAGGGATATGGAAAGAACTTTTCTTGATCAGTAACTGTGATTTGTGAATTTCATTAATGGAGAAAAACAGTGAATACAAATTGAGAATATGGTCATAGAGAGATAAACTCTCTTATCAAACTCTTTCTTTTACAATTGCACCAAAAAAGTTGATCCCTTCCCACCCCATTTTTGGGAATTAGCACTTCTTTTTTTTTGATAATTGAATTAGCACTTCTTTTAACCCAATGCAACCTCACTTCTATGTCTTTTGTCCGCCATTTGAATTCCTTTTTTTTTTTTCATTATTGTAAATCCACAATTTTGCCTCCTCACCTTGTAGCCAATCCATAACCAGCTCGGAATCTCCTTAAATGATTAGTTTCCTAATATTCAAATTTCTTTCCCTTTATACTCTCTCAAGCATTGCCATGACTTCAGCCCTTAAAAGATCTCTTACACAAATTGGGCCTGAATATAAAGCATTTAAGCTGCCCTCAACATCCCTAAGCACCCCCTCCTATCCGTAAGCATGATCTCCTGAAGATGCTTTATATTCAAAAGCTAGAAAATAAATGCTTTATATTCAAATAAGACAAGAGATGTAAGAAATCAAAATGAAAATGTGTTGGTATTTGTCCTATAGTAATTGAACGAAGGAATACTATATTCCCTTCCATTACAACCATCCTAAAATGTTTGTATAATCGAAGTCTTCCACCCTTGAGCCTTGGCAAAAAAGAATGGCTTGTAGAATTGAACCCATTTTTGTTTCAAAAGTATACTTTTTTTTTGATGATTTTTTAAGTTTCATACTTTACAAACCATGCCATCTGCAGCCACCACAAAATTCGCTGAATTAGTAAAAGCATAAAATCCAAGGAAAGCAAAACTCTCTATTAGCAGAAACTTTTCAGTATAAACAAAGGACCTAATTATTATCTCTTCGAATAAAAGCTTAGCAAGCAAATTTTGCTATTCTTTGGTTACTTCTCCCTACATTCTACTTTGACTTTCACTTGTTTCCTCCAAGTATTCTGATTCAGGTTGTGTAATAGTGGCCTCATAACTTCATCTGGTAAGAATTCAAAATGTATTTGTGCATTATGCTTGTGTAGATGGAAAAAAATTTCCTCTGTATGTGCATGCATACTTATATTCATATATTTGAGAGACAAGTGTAAAAGTTATACGCTAGTGCATATGATCGACATAGGTGCAAATAGATAAAGCACATTTTCTATAAATTCATCTTTTGGCCTCCCACTATTCCCATCCTCATCTTGTGGGAATGCTTCGTGACAAAAGAGTCATGGCATGTTTGTCATTCAACATCTTCAAAAAATATGTGGTCCTAAATGAATTAAATTCAGTTCTATATATGGCCAGCATTTTATACCCCTCTATTTTGAAATCAAGTTTCTCGGTAATTGTTTCAGACCAAACATTATCTAGAACCAACAATATGTCATCTTGTTTCCTCTGCTTGAACAAGTTCCTAGCCATAGGAAGCAAGTTCCTAGCCATATGCTTCGTGACATAAGTGAAACTTATGTGGTGAGGATGCATATATTTGCAACATATTCAGTTTCCTAACCATAGGAAGTAAAAATATTCAATCCTTCCATAGAGGAAGCAATACCGGAAGGGAACATGATTAATCTTCATGTGAATAGTGCATCATGTGGCAAAACTTCATGATGGTTATGCAAGAGCTTAAAAGAGCGAAAAGAAGCATGGAATTGAAATTTCAAGGCACTGGGATTTATAGAAAATTGTGACCCAATTATGGGTTGAAGCATATAATTTTTGGTGAATCAAATGTGTTGTCTGAAATGAAATAAATCAAATGTTTTTTTTTATAAGAAAAATAAACCAAATGTTTTTGTACTGGAAATGGTTCATGAGAAACAGAGAAAGAAAGGAATGTAAACATGAAACCATATGTGTTTCAAAGAATTATAATATTATTCTTCAAACTTATACCACAAGATTTTGGCAACAACTTCGGGCCTGCTTGGCAAGTCCTTTTGAGAAGATCTTCTTGTAGCTCTGACAGTCAATAGACGCATTGAACTTTTGTCATAAGATCTGGGCAACCCGAAGACCGTTTGGCAGATGTGCATCTTTCCATGCATCATTTCGGGTCTTTCCGCATGAGATTAAAACGTGGAAGACACGGGAAGCTTCATTTGGACCTTTCCGAAATCAGCCCAAAATGGCTTCCCGTGTCTTTTCGGTGCCCCGTCTTTTGGCGGTGAGATTTTCCGCGTGCCAAACAGGAATAGACCGATTTTCAGTCTTCCCATTTTGTAAGCAGCCAGAAGACCGCACAGAAAGACATGCCAAACGGGGCCTTCTATTAGGTGGACTGGAACTTGTAGGACACATTTTTCTGATGATAAGCTTCCATAGGTCCAATCTGTGGTTTGAACACGTTAGATGGATTGTCTAGGAAGTGGGAATCTTTAGGATAATCCCCAGTTCAGAAATGGTAAGTGGGGGAAACCAAGAGAGTGGAATTTAAACACATTACATTAAGACAAGTTGGCACATTCAGAACTCATAGGTGGACATTTAATTACATGAATCTAGAAAGAGGTTATTTGGATAGACTCCGAAATCTCCCTCCCTTTCGTATGCATCAACTTGCATTGGATTCCATGCATTCCAAAATAATTTTGGTCCCAATTTCATTTGTATCCTCCAGTCCTTGGCCAACAAGGCAAAACCAGAAGCTTCCAGTATCTCCAACGTGAAAAAAAAAACAGTGGTAAGTGAATTCTAGGAAGGAGAAAGCAATCTGATACTTAAGTAGTCTAACATGTACATCAAAATCTAGTAAACCTGTAGTGAAAAATGTTTTTAAATTTTGAACTTTTTACTAAAAATGACTAACTCTAGAGAGCCATCTGAGATATGTTGCAGTCATGGATCTCGATTGAGCTTAAACTCTGGCAAGCCCAAAATTAGAAACCTCAATAACCTAAAGCATAAACTCAAATATTTTAAACAAACTAAATACTGGAACTACAGAAACCACAATCCATTGAATGAATCCACTTAACAAAAAATGCAGTATTATTGGAGCCATAATGTAAAGTGTATAGAGAAGCCTCTGACCTGCCAATTGATTTTGAAATTATTAGGAGGCAAGAGCCTCTCATGAGTCAAACGTTACTTTTCTTAACCTGCAAAACAGTCACCAAATCTTAAATATTGACAAAGCATCTTATAGAATAACTGTCAAAACACCTAAGAAATATCTAAAACACATTTGGTTAGATAACTCATATACAACTTGAACATTGTTGAAATTTACACATATTTGGCAAAGAATGCATCTTAATAGATATTGCACATGTTATAAAAGATTCTGTGGTCTCTACTTTCTTGTAGAATTGAACAGTTGTAACCTGATTTTCTCACCATAAAACCAGTTGGTATGAACATCACAAATGCAACTCTGGTAAGTTTCAAAACCAAATTCAAGATTACGTGGTTATATTAATAAGTCTATGATCTACTGCAAAAGTTTGAGAAGGAACGATACAGTCCAAAAATAAGTTGAATCAAATTATTACCAACATCCTTCAACTTGTTGACTAATCATACTTTTGTTCTTCAATAAAGCAATTCACTCCTCGAATTTAAATTTAGAACAGTAAATCCACTAGACAAATGCTTTACTATATCCATCCATGAAAAACCAAACAGACAAAGACCCATAATCATACATCAAAGCAAAAAAAATTACAAAACGAGAACTTCCTTGAACCAAAATGCATTTATGGAGTAAGAACAGTTAATAATTCAAAAGCCATGTTAGTAATGAATTCCGTTGCACCATATAATGAAAGATTTAACAATAACTTGAGTCCTAAATACCTCAGCCTTGGTGGATGCAGCGCCACCGAGATCTCCCATACGAATCTTGCTCCCCTCTGGCAACCGCATATCCCTTCTCTTCATTCAGCCTCCTCACCCGCTTGATCACAGCGCGGTGCCACTCGCACGTTCCGTGGCACATGTGAACGCGCCACGTTCATCCCGCCAACGGCAAGCGCTTCCAGCTGCTCAAACCCGCAAAAGGCCGGGCCAATCGTGTAAACAAGCTTCGTCCTCCGCGTACTACGGAAACCATTCTCCTTCAGCTCAGCCTCCGAAACCGCGTCAACCTCGATTGCACTCGGATCCGTCGACGCCTTCGCTTGTGGCGGTAATGCAGCCGGCAAAACCCCTCCTTTTCCATTTTCAGAGATCAAGACCTGATGTGACGAGTAATCTTGATCTGACGACATGGCTGATATCGGCTTCCGTGTAGAGATGACGGGGATCAAACGATAGGGAAGAGATTGAGAAGGCTTCGACAGGGAAAGCTTCGATAAGGAAACGCTAGATGATTGGGAAGAAGATATCACGAAATGGAGAGCTTGCGCCATTGTTCCCGCGAAGTCGATTTCCTGTTTGGTTCTGGGGTTTCCGGCGACGGAAAGTCTACAAATTAGAAAAATGCAAAATTGGCCGGATTCCGGTGGGGTGGCCCCAGACGGTAATCAGGGCTGAGAGTTCAGCACAGAGATTTGGAGGTTCGCAGTTGCAGTTAGTCGCCCCGGAGGGACTGGATTGGAGTGGACGGTAAGAAGACAAATTACAAGATTCCCGACCTTTTAAGAAATTAATAATTAATAATACTAGTGGAGTCATGACCGTCCGATTTGTTGTTGATTTGACAGGGTTTAGCAAGCGCTTGAGTCCTGATTGGGAAGTTGCCACGTGTCAACACAGAAAATCAGTTGATGGATCTGTATTTCAAAGACTTGTCGCGTGTTCACGGCCGAGAAGACATAGGGGGGTGGGGGCAGAGATTTGTAAATTAGGAGCTAAGAAAGGTTAAAATGGTAAAATGGAAAAAATTCGAAATCCACTAAGCGTTGGCTTCCCACCAAAGATAAACCGCCCTTTTTGATTTTACCCAAAATATCGGCTGTGGAAAATTTTGGAATCTATATATATAGAAAGAACGAAACCCGAAACCGCAAGTAAACAGAGCAGACCTAACAACTCCCAACCCCTCTAAACTCAACTCAAACTCTTTTTGAGTTTCCGGTTTCCTCTCTTCCACTCTTCTCTTCCTTCCACCGCGCGAGCAAAGGTCATCTCTCTCTCTCTCTCTCGTTTGGTACGGAGAGTTCTTGATTTGCCCACGGAATCTCTGTATTTTTCTTCTTTTTCTTTTTTGATTTGTTTAGTGAAAGGGTTTAAAGTTTCAATTCTTACCCCTTCCCTCCGTGTTGCGCTTGTTTTTGGGGTTTTCAGCGGCTTTTGGTTTCAAACCACCTTTTTTTCAAAATCTTTTCTGAAGAATTCTTGAGGGGTTCACTCTTCTCTCTGAAAATTTCCTCCTTTCGGGTTAAGAGTTCAAACACTTGTTCTTTCCTACCTTTCTTTCTGGGGTCTTTATTTTGTGGTTTTTTCCCTGTCCGACCTGGGTCGCGTGGTGAAATTTACTGGAGACCAAGAACGGAGATGTCTACCTTGAGTTCTGTTTTTTAGGTGTATAGATCTCATACCTTTTATTACTATTTTTAAAATATTTTCCTGTCATTTCGTTTTGATTTTAGGCCGGAGAATGGCGGGTAAAGGTGGAAAAGGGCTTCTGGCGGGAAAGACCACGGCTGCAAACAAGGACAAGGATAAGAAGAAGCCGGTTTCACGGTCTTCTCGAGCCGGTCTCCAGGTAAACGTGATTACATTGTTCATACCTTACGCATCCTTTCCCTCTGCTCTTGCAGGGATACCCTTTGACTTGTTTAGTTTGTCTATTTATTTGGATATTCTTTTGAAAATTCTAGTTGCTTGGAACCAAAACTACTATTATGGCGAATTCTTCTTTTTTCTTTTTTTCCCATTTGACATCATTGGTTTTGTGCATAAGATTATATCCATGATCTGGGTTAGTAAATTAGATTGTCAGGGTAAGACATTAAAGAAGCTTGAAGTTCTTTACGTTGAAGGTAATGGTAGTCCGGTTATTAACCTTAGTACTTAAGTTAAATAAATTAGATAATTGCTAATAATACTGCAAGAGTATATTATGATGAAGTCTGAGTTGCCGATTTACATTACGCTATTAAGCCTTAATAAGGAACAGGATTTGGGGGATGAGTTAAGGATTGCTCTTGCTTAGTATATGAGGCTATAGTTCCAATTGTTAGAAATCTAATGTCCATGTTTAACAGGTGGTGTATGGGTTCTTGCAATAAACATTGAACAATACTCTGAGAACAAATTTTGTTTTAATGACATTTTGTTGAAGATAAATAAGGCCAGTTGGAAGTTAACTTTCATCTTCTTCTGCATGGTAAAATACACAATTATGTTAGACAAATTTAAGACGGTTTTGAATTAAGAATTCAAATGATTAACAGAGAAAATACTCTTATCTGACCTGGGGCTGCTCAAGATTGGGCAATCCCCGATCTGGAAAAACTGATTTCTGAAAACTGGTTTAGGATGATATTCAAACAGTGGAATCTAGTGGGTATTTCAGTATGACTATTTGTGGATTATGGTCTTATGGAAATTGCAGCCATGTTTTAAGTAGGGGTGCAACTTGGGCAGGCCCAACCCTAGCCCTGACCGACCCAGCCCACAATTTCACATGGGCTGGGCTTGGATTTTTTTCCTTGGTCCTGGCCCGAATATACACACTCATACACATGCATATATTGATATATATATATATATATATATATATATATATATATATATATATATATACAAATAAACATACACATTTTCATAAATGCATACATACATATAAGCATGTATATCAAATTTTAGAGTGGGTTCATTGACCAACCCGAACCTAGCTTGGGCCTGAGTCCAATTGAGTACGTCATATTTCTGTCTTGGTTGGGTATGGGTTGGGAAGATTCAGCTTGTCCTCGGTCTCAATTCGGTCTCAGGTCTTAGGCCCAAATCTTAGGGTTGGGCTTGGGTTGACTATAAACCTGGCCCAAATCTTAGGGTTGGGCTTGAGTTGACCATAAACCTGGCTAGTGTCATGGGGTGGGCTTAGCACCTATGACAAGGGGCATAGCTAGGGGTGGATTCAAGCTGAGCTGAGCTGCATGTCTGGCTATTTGAGCTCAGCTTGCCAAAAAATCATATTTTCATGTTTCATACATACTATTTTTAGTTAATTTTGTTATGATTTTTTTTTTTATAATTGTTCATTGTGTTATGATATACACTAGCAAAGTCATTTTTTAGTTCATTTTAGTGGTAACATATAATACATTGATAATTTTTTTATTTTAATTTATAGTGCTATTCAATATCATATTACAACAGTGTTTTAAAAGCACAAGGTGCAAGCTGAGGTGTACACCTTTTTGAAATGAGGTGCAAAATTTTAAAATTTTCAAAAATATCCAAAAAAATTACAAGAAGTCAAAAGTATTAAAAATAGTATTAATAAAAAGTCGTATTTAACTTTTAAAATAAAATGTTTTAAAAAGCCTATTAGCTAATATGCATAAACATAACATATAAAACATACCCAAAGTGAAAATGTAAGAATAAAATTAAACATAAAATGTAAAACACATTCAAGTAGTCAACAATTCAAGCATGTGAAACTTTCAAACATGTCCATGCTAGGGTCTTGCTTTTTTTTAATTCATACATAAAAGATTGGTTTTTAGTTTTAGATATAGTTCTTTATCTTCTAAAAAATGTCTTGTACTAATAAAAATGAATGAACATGAGTAAAATACAGGTTCTTAGACAGGTGCTTTCCTTGCAAAGATTCCTAGAAGCATGATTCTACTTTGCCTCATTCAAAACTTCAAATGGATCCAATTATCATCACAACAGTGGATGCTCTATCCTAAAATCATAATTCTATCACCACCTAATGACTCATATTTGCATACGTATCATTAATTGTAGAGAAAATTGAAATGTGAATCATATTGTAAATTGCAAGATAATTTCTATTTTTTAAAAACTTGTGAAAAATAAAATATAGATATGCTAAAAGGTAAAATATATATGGAAAAGTGATTCTACCCTATTTTTAATCCATATCTACCATGTATGTACCTAAATCAGTAGAACTTACCACTTGTACAATAAAAGTCTAAGATGGTATAATCAAGTTTGATTTGAAAGTCAAATAATATACATACAATGACTCTATCCTATATATGGTGGAAAATAAACTCAATATATTGTTTAAATAATGTAAACAAGTCAATTTATAGTAAGGCCTTTATAACAAGTCACCATTGACAAAACTATATACTAACCAAATAAAATGACAAAGTAGAGAGCTAATTCTTAATTGAATTGATTTGAATCACAAGAATCATATAAATTGTAAGAATTATGATTCAAATCGTAGGATTCAAATAATAATCTTTAGACTTTTGTAGAAAAGGATTCAGGCATAAGATTTAAATTGGAACCCTTGGGATTCATGATTCAAATCGTGGATTGATCGTAAATCATAAGATTTTAATAACATTGTTCATATCTAGTTAAGTGCAAGAAGGAATAAAGGGAATTCCGTTCTCAACCATTATATAAAAAATGCTAGATTTTTGGCTCAACACTGGATGCCTTGTTCAAATGTGTCAAAGATCACTCAACTTGCATGGATTGAAATTGGCTAAACAGTTAAGGTTCCAGCATATAGAAGTGGAAGGTGATTCCAATTTAGTGATGGGGTGGTTGCAAACAAGGAACCTTGGGGTGTTCATACTGTTGTAATACTTTTTAAATATTAATTGTAGGACTATTCATTAAACCAGTGAAACTTACCAACTTGACCCATCTCAACCTGAGATGGTCGGTTTTCTAGTATTTTTTGTTGGCTTTAGTTTGACCATTATGATAACCTGAGAGGTCGGGTTGGTTTTGGTTTGGCCTGTGTAAACTGACCCGACTGTATATATATATACATCTTTTTTTTTAAATGTAATTTTTTAATATGTGAAAATGGAAAATTTCCCATATTTCCTAGTAAAATATTTTATATTACAATTTATTTATTTTTATTTAATTTTTTAAACTTAAATGTAAATTTTAAATCTAAATCTTTTGAACCAACTGACCAAATTGATAAGCTGATCCAAACTGGTACAACCCGAGCTGACTGGTTTTTACCAATGGTTAGTTGGTTTCAGGTGACCAATTCCCCAATTAATTGAACCAAACTGACCTGTGAACACCCCCAATTAATTAGTCACTGCTTCCAATAAAAAAAAGCACTCAACTCAGTGTTAGGTATGCATTTTCAAGTAATGGCTGGGTTTTCTTGAATGCCATTTATTTCTTTTATTGTGTTTGGTGGAAGTTGTTAACTAATTTACAGTTAACTAGAAGTTATTTTCTATTAGAGAACAAAGAGATAATTGAACCCCTTTGTTTTCTGTAGTTCAGTGAATCTTATCTCTATGAGGGTAGTTTCACTCTATTATTTGGCAATAATAATATTTGGTTGTATTTGAGTGATTTGGAGTTTGGTTATAATAAATGGTGGTTGCTATTCTCTGCATTTGTTTACCATGATTTAATTATATGTTCATTATCATCATCATGTAATTTTTGAGTGTTACATGTCTATGAAGTTTTACTGTATTACAAGGTTCAACAAGATATGCGATTTGGACAAGATATTTTCCAATTCTTGTGGTCAATAAGGTTTGGTTTTCTTTTTTGCATTTATCATCATCATGTAATTTTTGAGTTTTATATGTCCATGAAGTATTACTGTATTACAAGCTTCAACAATATATGTGATTTGGATAAGATATTTTCCAATTCTAATGGTCAATAAGCTTGGATTTTTCTTTTTTGCTTCACAAAGGGCAACACAACTTTGAAGCACTAAATAATGTAAATGTAATACTTTTTTCTATACATGCTGAGGCATCTTCACATGATTTGACAATGTTCTATGGCTAACTGATCTTAAGGAAAAAAAGGAAATTGACATTCTACAACATATAAATCTTGTGCCATGTCTGGCATTATTTTTCTGTACTATATCCTTTTGGTAATTGCAATCTCAAGGCACTTTTTTGCAGGCGGACAAATGACAATCTTGTCTATTTTTACCTGAATGTATTGTTGTATCTTGGTGAAACATGGCTCAGGTTGTCATGTTCTATGCAGAACTGGTTTACGGTTTGCAACCTAGACCTTTTGGAAATAATTTTGGCCTTATATATTCAAGATTTTGGACAGCACTGTCGGGTGTATCTTTCCAGCTTTTCTGGTATAGAGGCACACGCTCTTGCAAAATTGTTTGGAGTCTCATAACTGGCTTGGAAAGAACTTACCTTATTTCTCTCATAGACATTCTGGAGCCTCATGAGTGGGGAAGGATGTCTTTACTCCAGACTTGTGATGGGGGGTTCTATTGGAGTCTTTATCGCTTCAGATTTTTTTCCTGGGATTAACAACAAATCAAATAGTTTTATTAATAATAACAAAATATTATATCTTATGGTACAAAGATGAGAGAACAGCAATGATGCCCCTCCCCAACATTAAATTACAAATATTACAATTTTTCCCAAAATAAAGAATATCGATTCATCCCTTGTTTTGCAAAATGCCAAGAAATCTGTCCAAGATTTATCTGATCTTGGAGTACACTGAACCACCCACCTGCATAAATCCTTTCCTTATCCCTTGAGATAATTTTATGCTTCTTTTCTTGTAATTTTGTATTTGAGATTGTTGTTTCCTTGTTGATACTTTGCACTGCAATTGTATTTGCTGTTTGATGCCAGATATTGGTGAAAGTATGAACATGACAAACTAAATTGAAATGGTCTACATATTTATCCTGTTTTGTTCATTATTAATGATTGGAGCTATTGTTCTATCATTTCTTTATGGAGTCTAGTTTCCTGTGGGTCGGATTCATCGGCATCTGAAATCAAGAATTGCTGCCAATGGGCGTGTTGGGGCCACTGCTGCTGTATATTCTGCAGCCATCCTTGAGTACCTTACAGCGGAGGTATTAGAGCTGGCAGGAAATGCTAGTAAAGATCTCAAGGTGAAGCGTATCACACCAAGGCATCTTCAGCTAGCCATCAGAGGGGATGAGGAGCTGGACACATTGATCAAGGGTACAATTGCTGGAGGGGGTGTGATTCCTCACATCCACAAGTCCCTCATCAACAAGTCATCTAAAGATTGAAATTATGGTTTAATGGTATTCGTCCTTTTCCAATTTCTTCACTGATAGACATTGTTTAGGATGTATGATTGTATGTTGGTGGGGCTTTGATGGACTTATTTTAGTTTTGTTTGTGCATTGTTTTACTTGGCTAGGATCCAGTATGATCCTCAATTGTACTTTTTACTCTAACATCTTTGATAAATTCTAATCTGAACGAGTAGATTGTTTAGGTAGGGAAGATTTGAGTATTTATTTGTCTAATCATTCATCTCATTTTCTTGCTTAATTGCGGCTTCAAATTTTGTTTTTCATGCATCTAGTATCTTAGTTTGGGCTTTCAAAATGCATTAACGATTCATAAAGGGCAGATTCCATTAATTATGGTTGTGTTCTATTGCTGTTTCCACCTGAAACGTTTTGGGTTGTGTTCTATTACTGTTCGGTACAAATTTGAAGTTTATACAAGCAACCTCTGGCACATGTTTGTTTTGCCTTTTTAATGTATATGCCAGTTTCAACTATAAACATCCTCAAATAACAATTGTATGCCAATTTGTATTGATCAACCCAAAACACTTGAGGTTGAAACAACAATGATACCAAACACGACCTTTGTGTTTAGTTACATGTGCATTCAGGAATTATTTTTCTCTTACGTGGTTATTACCATTATGGGAATTACTTAACCACATTCACCTGTTAAATAACTAAGGCTGTGTTTGGTTTGAAGCAAAAGGAAAGGAAAGGAAAGGTAGGGGAACTTGTTGTTTCCCCATCTTTCCCTTTCTTTCCCTACCTTCAAACCAAACACAACCTAAACTCGTTACTGTGGATTTAATATTGTATGCCTTTTTATTTATGCAGTGTTTTAGCGAGTTTGGTATCACGATCAAAGAAGTTAAAATTTTAGAGAGAATTGAGACCCATGTGAATATCACGATCATGTTCTTCACAGTTTTGTTGTGTACTGTTTCATGAGTTTGGATATCGGGTTGTAGTTCTATGAAGCTGTATCATTGTTGGTTCATGGAATCATGGTTCAGTTTATGTTATCTCTAGTTTGTCTGAGCTGGGTTGGGTCTCTGGGAATGTAGGAGTTGGGACGAATAATGGTTCCCCAGTCACTACCCACTCATTTGCCGAAGCTTTGGTTGGCTAGTAATGTCCGAATGGCTGGAGTGGAAAAGAAGTTAGGGTCCACGAGGTTCAAAATGATACGTGTGGATACGTGTCGATACTTTGAACCTTGGGGGTCCATTTGGTTTGCAAGAATAGGGGTCTGGAGTTGGATTGGATCCAACCGTTTGATTGGTGTTGAATTAGAAATCCTTCTCATTCCTATTTGAACCAAACAGGGGGAGGAATATACCATTCCGATTTTGATATTGAAAAAACTCATCCAATCAACTGGCAATTAAGTGGTATTAGTCAAAATTCACAATGTCTTTCAATTATTGTAGGTTTTCCCTTCGGATTAAACAATTATAAAAGAAGCAGCAATTTGTAAAATATATTGTAAATAAAAAAATTATTAAATAATTTTAAATTAAAATTCTAGAAGGGTTTTTTGTTTTGTTTTGTTCTTTCACCAGGAGATCCAATTTGATCAGATTTTATTAATGGATCAAATTTTCAAATCCTATTTAATCCAATTATGGCTAAATGGATGTAGAAGTCGGACTTAAATGAATTGAATTCAATTTTGAATTGGTTAAAATCTGAACCATTTGGTCCTGGTGATTTGTTTGGGTTTGTACAAGCGCTAACCGTTTGAGAATTGTAGAAAACACCTAATCTCCATGGGGAACCAGGTTCAAAATATAGTGCGTATGTGGGCTGATATTTATCGGTCTTCTGAGTGATGGATATGCTAAATAAGCATAATTACATGAATTCAATTTTCAATTATCTGTGGTGTTACGTCTCTAATGAAACCACCTTAATAATTGATACATTCTATATTTTTGTTTCTTCACTTTCAATGCAAATATCGTAGTTTATAATTGCACCTATGGCTCCATTTGGAAGGAGTATAAATACAAATATGTACTGTTTAAATACATATAAAATGATATAAAATACAAGATTCTGCACTTTATATATTTGCATTTGTACTCTTTATAGAGTGCAAAACCTATAAATATAACTCAATTTGAAAAGAATACAAATATAAATATGTAGAAATCAAAACCTTGTATTTTGTTTTATTTTATATGTATTTGCACTATACATATTTGCATTTATACAGATGAACTGAATTGGGTTAGATTGAATTAGGCTTGGGCCTCCAGAGACCTAATGCCAAGTCCAACTTGGGCAAAGGAAAAGCCAAGGATTTAGGATACGACCAGGCCGAAGCCCAATAATCCAGGCTCAATCTGTCTAAACAATAAGTTGGAGCCCAATTTGTGGATAAACTGAAGCAACAGTGAATTAATGTTCACCCAAAATTGTATAATGGATTGTAGATACAGCAAAGTCAACACCCAGGACCCAAAGCGAAATTCTCGTTTCTCTAGGCCCATGCTGGGGGCGTGGGGCCACCAAAAATGGAAGCTTATATATTGAGCTTTCTTGGGGGAGAAAAGAAGGAAGACTCCATATCTCTCTCTGTGGACGATAGATATGGAAGCCAAGCTTTTTGTCCAACATGGAGGTCTTTGCCGGAAACTGAGCCACAAGGGAGAATGTCCCCCAGTGGTTGCGGCGGTAATGGTGAAGCCTAGAGACGAAACCAGAGGAGAAAGACAATCAAAAAGTGTGTATAATGACAACTGGTTCGATCGGATTGCCATCAATTATCTCTCCCAGAGTGTCCAAGCTACGTCAGGTTCAACTCCTTGGGCTCTATCTCCCATATTTCTCTCTATGATTCTTCTCTTGTCATCATCATCATCATCAATGAAGCAAAAGATCAGAACAAACAAATTGATGAACAAGGGATGTGTAATCATATACAGGGATAAGAAATGATAAGACTGGATACGACAGTTTAGTTGAGGCGGCAAAGGCGGTATGGCAAAATTTCAATCACAAGAAGCAACATGAACTTGTGATCCATGCTCTACATAAAGCTTTCCCGCCTCTCCTTTTCTTCTTGGCAAGTTTCTTCTTCTTCTTCTTCTGCTTCTTCTTCTTCTTCATTGTTTCTCTTGTTTGATTTGTTGGGTGGTTGGGCATGAAAAAGCAGATCAGAACATTGTTACCGCAATCCAAATTTACGAGGGAATTGTATGCCGTATTCACCACTTTCCTGTTTGCTTGGCTGGTCGGGCCCTGCGAGGTATGAATTTCAGCTCTGGGTATCCCGCTGATTAACATGTTTTCTGAAACTCTAAGGCTATGTTTGGTTTGAAGGAAAAGATAGGGAAAGAAAAAAAAAAAGGTAAGGAAACTCATACAAGAAATGGTCGTTACTTTTTCCCTTCATTTTCCTACTTTTTTTACTAGCGATCGACGCAAATTAAATAGGAAAGAAATGGTCGTTGTATTCCTCAGGCTTTTCGTAGCAAGTTGTAATCAATTCCGGTTCACGGAATTGGGGACTCTTTTACGTTCTGTGCCCTCTGCTTTCCCTTGCCACCTGTCCAAATTAAGCCACCCAAACAATATACCTATAGGTTAACGTGGACAGTCATATCATGTAGTACACACAATGTTTGGTTGCAGTGAAAACTTATTGCACTAAAGTAAAATTATGGTAGCGAAAATGATTTTGGAAGCAAAATCTCATTTATTTTTATTTTTGTTTCAAATTTTATTTAAGCTCAGTTTGAAAGAGTACAAATACAATTATATACAGTGCAAATGTATATAAAATACAAGGTTTTGTATTCTATATATTTGTATTTGTATTCCTTTCAAATTGAGGTTTAGGCTTATTTCGGAAGGAGTATAAATATAAATATGTACAGTACAAAATGTAAGTTTTTACACTACATATTTGTATTTAGGAGTATAAATACAAATATGTACAATTCAAATACATACAAAATAATGCAAAATATAAGGTTTTGCACTCTACAAATTTGTATTTGTAGTCCTTCTAAATTAAGCATTTTATTTCTTTTTATTGCGGTATAAATAAAATAAAATAAAACTCAAATAAAAAATAAACCAGAATTTAATACATTTGTACTAGTGCAAACAAGATTGTGCTGTAGCCAAACCAAGGTTTTTAAAATCAGACTGGACAGGAAACCATTCTGGGTCTGGTTCCCGAGTTGATGACCTGACTGTCCAGTCCAAATGGATGGTCCATTTTGATAAAAAAAAAATAAAAAATAAAAAAACACAAAAAAAGGTGAAAACCGTTGTAACGGGTCGATGGTTTGATGATTCGACCGTCCGGAACACTGACCAAATCAGCGGTTTTTGGTCTGACCAAATTCGGGGTAAAACAGACTAACCAGTTTCCAGTTTTTCTGGTCTGACCATCTGGTCCAATCCGATTTTGAAAACACTGAGCCAAACAAAACGTTATTATTTAATATACACAAGGGCTGTTAGACATCACGTAGGAGAAATACAAAAATTCCCCTATGTTATTTCCTCCAAAAGTAACATTTATATAATATAACTCAAAGTAATGAGCAACCAAAATATTTGTACTTTATCTTAATACGGAGAAGAATGAACAGACCCAATGTTGATTTTTGATTTCCACTACAAAATTATAAATATTCAAAAAGTCAAAAATCCACACTCTGTGCATTCATACCCACATTTACATAACCCACAGTCAAAAACCCACTGCAAAACTACAAATTCTGGCCCTGGGTGAACCGTCATTCTCCCAAATTAAAATGCCTGTAGAGTGCTTCTGTGATAGTGAAATGACCCCACAACACCATAGTACCAAACATCCCCATAATTTGAAATCCAAACAAACCATGAACGCAATTAGAGGGTCCAAATGACCACAGACACCCTACTTCAAACTATGACCAAACAGCCAAAGTTTATCAAGAACTTTCTCGACATTTTGTCTTATTTTTCTGGAAACCAAACAATAATCCAATTAAGGGTCATCCCAATTCAATCCATTTATATAATTAGATAAAAAATCGGATCAACCCCTATCTAATCCAATATAATCTAATTTGATTCTATTTATATTTAAATTATACTATTTTAGTAAAGTTGGCTTGGGTGTTCTGCTTTTACTAGGAGTTTTATGCCATTCAATATCCAATTGCAATATTAATGTGATTCAAATCCAGTGGATAAAATCCGAATTAATGAAGTTTGTATAAACTATGTCCAATCTGTTTGTAGTTATAATTTAGCCCCATAAAATCACTTTGTTTAGCCTTATATTAATTTACAGATTTAAATAATGTTCAAAAATTAATACTAATTGCACGAGAAGTCACTCCAAATCTTCGGGTTACCTATTTAGTTGGATCCATTCTTCTATCCTGATAATAATGTCCCATACGTGCAAATTTCTTTGCAAATAAACTCTTGTTTGTATGTAAAGGACATTTAGGAAATTGTAACAGAAATCAGGAGGGCATAGAGTAGAGTGCTTCCCTAAAATCTTGATATGTCATGTCGGCACTTTTCAACTTGATGGTTCATTAGTGGATGAAGTTAGGGGTGAGCATTATTCGGTTAAAATTAAAAAATCGAATAAAAAATTTTAATTTTTAGGTTTAGAAATTTGATTAATCGAAAAAACTGAATTAACCAAACTTTATTATCTATAATCTATATTAACATATAATACATTATATAATATGTATAAAATATATTATGTTGTATTATATTATATATTAAAATATATATAGTCTTGTAATTCATTTTTTACTGAAATAATTGAAGATTGAACTGAAATTTTCAGTTTTTCATTTAAATTTTTGGTTTTAAAAACTTTGATTTATTTGGTTCGGTTTTTTACCAAATGAACAGTTTGCTCACCCCCAGGTGAAGTTTTTCAAAATTTCAAAAAAGGGATATCTAAGAAATATTTCCTTTTCAAGCTTGTATGTTCATGTAACAAAATGATAGAGACATACAAAGCTGATTGATTTAAAAATTGCGGTTGATTTTAAAAATTAAAACCAAGGTTCAAAATTTTGCAACATGTTGATGCGTTATTAGGTTTTTGAATCAAGTCAAGACCATTTAAAGGGATCAGGTGGCTCTTGGGTTTGGTCATTAGTATCCCTACTACCTTACCGAACCTGAAATGATAGCTTGAAAAAATTAGGAAAAAAAAAGTGTCGTAGCTTAAAATGTGCAAAACCTTTTTTTTTTTTTGTATTTTTTACCCTGTTTGTGAATTTTTTGGAGAAACACAAAAATGGATAATATATGTTTCCTCTTCAAATACAAGCTTAATAAGATGGCTTTCTACGGTGTTTTTTTGGATATTAAAAAACATAGTTATATATTTTAACTGTTAAGAAACAATGTCACAATTTTTAATATCTTTTACAAATAAAAAAATTAAAATTTGATTTAAGAAATATAAATTAAATATAAAATAATAAATATATTACATGTGAAATATAATTAAACATTATTTATTGACAAAATATATGTTTATACACATACACGTGGTGTTTTTTGACAATTTAATATGTTTCATAATATAAATTTGATACTGAAACTTGATCTTAATTATTTTGATTGGAGGTGTAGCCCATTGTATTAGAAGGTCAAAAATGGTAATTAGGGGATGTAATAAGAAGAAACTATAAACATAGCAAGAACAACTTCACCATGAGTGGATCAAAATTTCGCAATGTATGGACTAATATGTATCATATCAGTGATTCATCAATATGCAAAATATAAGGAGTTTCTGGGTAAGACTTGATTTAAGGGGTAGCCATCCTTATACCAAGCTTCTTGAACATGTTTGGAAAAAAAAAAAAAACTAAAAAAATAGAAAATAAAAACATATTATTTTGAACTCCCATAGTTTGAACCTTGGTTATGCGATTCAAAGTTGAAATAAACAAAATCCATGTTCTCAGGGGGAAGGTTTATTGTCGAAGGTTTTACCATACACTTTTTGCAACATATCATGATCGATCTCTCTCTGAAATTTCTAAACCTTGTATTTGCATTAAACAATATGCATATTTGTATTTGCACTCTTCCTAAACTAAGCCTTAGGGCTTGCCCTCCAATCCTATATCTTTTTGGATTTCACCCTTTGGAGTCAAGATGTGAATTTTAAGAACTTGCAGAAGGTGAGTTCCACAAAATTTGGATGCATATATTTGAATTTTTCTTTCGTTTTCTATTTCTTTTCTTTCTTTTGTGAAATGGATGGTCATTTGAATTCTATAAAATTTGTCTTTGCAACAACCTAAGAGAAATGCCAATGATAAAAGAAGAAAGCCTACATTGATGTCATTGTATCTTGTTCTTCTATTCTATTGGGTTGGATCTAAATAGATATTAAAATTTGAATGCATGAAACAAAGGTGAAGGAGTCGGAGATGGAAGGAGAAGTAGAAAAAAATGTTGTCCACGTCAAGAAATGCAGGTAAAACTACCTTACTCAAAAACACCCATCTTCCTGAAATGGCATATTTTAATTAACTTTGCACCTCAATGGCCCCCAAAGGACGAAAGACACAAGTTGGTCCATTTGAAACAAATTGATCAGACCATTGGGACCCACCAACCAAATTGGGCCTAAGATGCTCTCATCTCATCATCACCATCATCATCTTTCCTTTAATTTATTTTCTCTTGTTGCAGGTTTTTGGAGGAGACAAGCTGTGCAGGAATGTGCATCAACCTCTGCAAGATGCCTACTCAAAGGTTCATCAAGGACACATTAGGAATGCCTACCAACATGGTACCAAGTAAGCACTATTCCAGTATCTTCTTAACAGTGTTAATGCACAAACACTTGCATGCATAACATCAAACAGTTGGTGCACTAAAATGAAGGGGGCCACGGAGGGCAACTAAGGGTGCAAGGAGACGCATCAGAACTCAAGTAACCTTCTTAACATTCACATTACTCTGGTTCCACCTTGGTAGGAGCCTTCTTAACCAAACCAGAAGCAACAGGGAGTTCACTAATCAATCACTACCCCAAAGAGCACACAGCCTAGGCTGCATCGTAGCCAATCAAATTGTGCCACATCGCCCATGTATCCGTGCTTTTGTCATGCATGTGATGATCAAGGAAGTTGTAGGGGCCGTTTTATAGCTGCTGAAATGGCTGAACCCACATGGTATCTTAATTATGAATTTTCTTCTTGATCTGCAGACTTCGATGATATGAGCTGCGATATGATAATCGGTCAGGATCCTCCGGCACCGGCCGATGACCCAGCACTGAAACAACCGTGCTACAGGATAATATGTAAGTCTTGTAAGACACCAAATGCATGCCTAAATACATTTTCCTGTGCTCCATCTGTCCACCACTCCATTTCTTTACAGGCAATGCCATTAAGTCAGTTGCATTTGGATAGTCCATATATGGTACGCAAGCATGTGGGTCCGGTATATGGACCCACCGATCAGATGGGTCTGGAAAATTATTCATGAACCAGCTTGGATTATGTACCAAGTGGACTGAGTGATAGATGATGAGTGAGGAACTGTGTGTAGTATTGAGCTGCATTGCAATATCAAGGGGTAGCATGGACTAGCATGTATTGGATTCTTACTGCCTGCTCATATAATTTCTTGTCTGCAATTATTTTTCTCAGGTAAAGCAAAACAAAAGCACAGCATGGATTGTTCAAATTACTTACTTGGTTGAAGAGGAAGATGTGAAAGACTGACAAGGAAGGATATTTGGAATGAAATCCTCTTTTATTACTTCTATTTGTCACTCCCTCAATGAAAAAGAGGAACCCATTTCTGGTCAATCTTTTGTTTATGACTTATTTCTTAAAATGCTAAAATGATCTCATTCCTGTTATAAGTCCACTCATACAACTCAAACCAATACCAATACGGAATGATTCCAAACACCCAATCGATGTGAATTGCCATTAATGGTACACAAGGAAAAGCACACTGCACAATGGGATGTTAATTAAGGGATCTCAGGTTGGTCAACTGTCACTGTCACTGAAGAGATGTCTCTAGCTAGGATGTTAAGGGATTTTCATATCTCTCGATTCTCTGCTGTTGGGGAATATTATGGGGTTTTCTTTTTTTTTTGGGATTTTGAGAGGGGGAAAGTTGGCCAATAAGTCTATTGACCAAAAATTTCATGTTCATTTTTCAGATTAATGTGGGAATGAGGAAAATTTTATTTTCATGTTCTAAGTGGGTAAATAACATTTCCACTTAGGAAGAGAGTTGCTAACACTTGAATAAGACAAAAACACCATTTTTAATAATAGATTTTTATTATTAAGATGGTCATTACCTTATTTACTTAAAAAACAAAAGAACATGGGTAAATACACTTATCTACACTTACCCTGGTGATTAACTTATAGGGCCTATATGTCACATCTTACAAAATTCATCAATTCATTTTTCCCATGTCAATCAAAGTCTAATTTTTTCTCTATACCAAAGCAACGTTTTAAAACACATTCATTCTACAAGACATTCCACTATTTAGAAGCATAACGTATAACGTATAGTTTAGAATGTAAGAAATGTAAATCTCCTGACACAAGTCTCCTTAAGATGAGGGGGTTAAGAGGAAGGGGATTTCATTTTTTTTTATTTTTAATAATTTTTTTATATTAAAAAGAATGAAATCGAAGAAGAGGCGAACGAGTGAAAGGAGAGATTTTTAATGTTTAGTTCACAACGATTTTTAATGTGAACGAATCTGTAGATTTGATTGATTGCGTTGCCACTTCATTACATTGTAGCCTAACTTCCGTGACAGTGATTGAAGACCCAGAAGCCCAGGTACTACTTGATTTGATTTGTTTGGACTAAGTACATTTTTCGTGGTGGTTGTACCTCACATCTCCATGAGGTTTCTTTAATTTGATACTATTGATGATGAAGATAGGTAACTGGGGGACCATCATTCCTCCATTGCATCTATAGTATTTTGACTTAAGATGCAATTAGGCATCATTGTGTCTCCAACATTCTACACGCCATAAGGTAAGTCACTAGCCAAGATTCTTGTGCCGTCTTTTCTGTCTTGGTGAGAGTGATGGGCTGACGCAATTCAACCATCAGCAAGTTCTCTTTGCAAGTGGATCAGCTTCGTTGATGAGTAGTGTTAGTCACTCGGTGTTGAAATTGTACAAGGTCTAGGGACAGTGTTGAGACATATAGGTCCCTAACCCTAAGATGGTGTTAGAATCTTTAGTGCATGGCACTAAATAGGAACTTGCAAGTGGGCTATATATGATTGATATTTGATAAAATGGTGAAACCCAAAATGGGTCCAAGCTCCGAGATAGATAATATACATCATAATGCTGGAGCATATATAACTACATGACAGTGAAACTAGTTCGTTTCAATGATAATGGAAGATTTGGCCCGACCTCATAGTTATGCAACATGTGGCAAAGGCAACAGTTCGGCACATAAGCACGTTTAAGGTGCGAGCACCAAGGGGAGGAACCAGTAGACCGAATTCCTCTACCAGCAGTCCAAACTCCCTACTAAGATCCCAAACTCTCATTTAGGCCTCAAAGCCACTCAAAGGACAGTAACTCGAACTGTCCTACCTTATATCAGTTCGGGACACACCTCACCGAACTGGCCTGCCTTATAGCAGTTCGGGACACACCTCGCCGAACTAGCCTGCCTTATAGCAGTTTGGGACACACCTCACCGAACTGGCCTACCTTATAGCAGTTCGGGACACACCTCGTCGAACTGGCTTGCCTTATAACAGTTCAGGACTCACCTCACCGAACTGGCTTGCCTTATAACAGTTCGGGACTCACCTCACCGAACTGGCCTGCACTATGGCAATACAGGACATACCTCCGAACTCAAGACTTCACCTCGCTCACCACTCCAGCACTTCGCCTCCAAGACGCCAAACTGAACAAACCGTACCATGCCTAACACCGAGGAAGTTCGCACTCGGGGGCGGTGCACTTGACTGACTTGGGATCTGACGCTTGACGGCCGCACTTCAAACGGCCACCTGACACCGCCATCTCCAATTACAGAGATGGCTCCGTCAAGGAGCAGTGGCAGTTCTGTCCCAGTAGAAGGGATGACACCCGAACTGATAGAAACAGAGGTAATCATACCCGACCTGACAGAGGCCTCAGAGTAAGTGCGCGAAGTGGTTATAAAAGGCCCCTACCCCCAACAACAAGGTATGTGAACTTTGCGTCATCTGGTCTTTACTTTTCTTTTGAGAGAAATACTAACTTGAGCTTCGGAGTTATCTCACCGGGTTCCCCCCGGAGTTCCTTCATCTTCTCCGTTTCAGGCTCCCTGTTGCTCCAGTCAAAGGCGGAATTGTTGATAGCTAAGACCGACCGGATTGCGCACCATCAAATCCCATGGCCAAAAACAATGAAGTCTTCCAGAGATATATGATGGTTGTACCAGGTGTGACCAAGCAAGGTCAAGTTAACCAGCAACATGGAATTCTAGGGATACATCCCCAAGACAATCTTTTTCCATTTTAACTTACTCTCTCCAAGTAGAGACATGTATACAAGTAATAGAAAAGTAACTAGATAGGTAGAACAAATGAACTTAGAGATTTGAAATGCTGTGTGATATATTGTAGAAACAACAATAATCTCTCTACCAATCAAGTAGAAGAAATCATATACCCATCTGCTTTTAGCTGTCAGGAAAATTACTGATGGGTATGCTTCAGGCTGTCACAACAAATTTCTAAAGAATTTTCTTCACAAAATGAGAACCATTTATCAGGCAATGTGTGTTTGGAGGAAAATTACTAACCCCATTAGTTCATACAGGATCAGAAAGTTGTCCACAATAATCAAAAGTAGTGTATCTTATTGAAAAATAAACTGGGAAAGAGTAAGGAAAACTGAGCTAGCTCAATCTTTCTCAGCTTAGAATCATTTATGATCTTGATACTCTAGATGATGAAAAATAGGCTTTTCATCCAAGAATCTACTAGCTAGTTGTTGTAAAACAGGTTGGGGTAATTTGTGAATTGTGGTCTGACCCAACTCTCCTTCCCCATCAACTCCATTCTTTTCATTTTTAGGATGTCATTGAGGAGAGGCAACTCTTCACAGATGGTACGTAATTCTAGAAATTATGTTTGTGTGCTAGACGGTAATAATTAGCATGGAAGCAAGCACTGTAAATTAGCAATTAGCTGAAGATGTGTGGTAATAAAAACATTTAATTAGGGTGTTTGAATTTGAAATTTTGAAAACATATTGGAAACTTGGTAATCAAATATATCCTTAAGGTGGCTCCCAAATAAGATTGGAATCAATTGATTATTGATCTCCAAAAACCGCATAACTTGATAATTCTAAAAGAGGATACTCCTTTATGAGCTGAAACAAAATACTTCTTATGGTTTGAAGTAGCGAGAAATGATTTTGGGGGCTATAATTAGCAATGTATATGACACTGAACATAGCGGTTTGGTTGTCCATAGATGGGATGAATGACCCATTCCAACCACTTGTTATCTTTCTCTCTCTCTCTCTCTATTTATATATATAAACAACCACTTAACCTGTCATAGAAAGACGTGGACCAATTTACAACATAAATTAAAAGTTCCTAATTTTTGTGTTGGTTGTTTAAAAGAGGATTGGAATATGATGGAGGGTGATTTGACCCGACCTCTTGAGATAGTGATACATGGACATGACTCAGCACAACAGCCTCATTGCGACTAAGTAATGAGTCCACAGGACAGTTCGCTACATCACAGCTCACCATAGGGAGAATTCGCTATAGTGCGAGTTGCGAGGACCCCGATGTACAAAGGGAATACTCCAAGACAAGTCTACCCCAGCCTACGAGCTAGGATAACTAGCTCGCTCCAATACTTAGGCAGAAAAACTACCTCAAGGGCCATTTCAAGAGGAATCACCTCGCAGTACCCTCAGGAACTCGCTACAAGGTAGCTCGCGATAGGATAGCTCGCTACTAAGCGACGCAATGCTTTCAGGAAGTTTCCATCTGATAAGACCATACCCGCCAGACTACACCACGTCTCCTGATTGATGGTGCAATCCCTGCTAGCTCGACAAGACTACGCCCACATCTCTCGACAGATGGTGGCGTGTCTGTCCTTTCGGGACGTGTCACTCATCCGATTGGGTAGTACTCTACAACGGTTACCTGCGCAGCCCTAGAAGATAACGACTACGACAAAGGTCCAGTGGCAGTTACACCCGATTTGACAAAAACGCTCATATATAAAATCCCCCTAGTTGAAGGAAAGGGCTCTCTCGAACATCTTGAGTATCTTATCTTGAATATCTCAAACTTTCTCTCAAGCTAACCCAGTGATCTAGTGTGACCTACACTCTTAGCCTTCTTTGCACTCTTTACTACTTTCTCCAGCGTTCTAACTTAAGCATCAGAGTATTCCCACCAAGCAAGTCCCTCGGGAACCCTTCACCATCTTCTTCTTAGGTACCGTCCGTCACTAGCTAGGATCCAGTCAACTGCCAGCTAGGAGTGCTCGGTTGTGAAACATCAGAATAGATGAAGATGAGGAACATCAAGGGAAGTGCAATCTGATAATTAATCAAGTGGTCGGAGCTTGGTACACATGCTCTATTATATATCCTTGATGGACATGTGGTACGTTGTAGGCCCGAGTTGATCGAGTGTGTTAGCATTAGGCCATTAGCGGCTTGATCGACTCATCCATGTGTAGTGCCTAATTAATGGTCCTAATTTTAATTGCACTTGGCGCATGGCCTCCTAATAGCATGCCTCTATGTGGACATCCACTAACCTATCGTATCCCTTGTGTGTGAGTCACATCTTGCTTAGTTGATTGGCCACATATTATCTTCTAAAGTGAAGTGTGGACGCTGATTGTTGCCTTTGTCTCTTACTCCCCTTCTCTATGTGAAACATTTTCCTCCTTATATGTTTTGATCATGATAACAAACTCATTGAGAATACTAATGGTTTGAAAAGTATAAATATGTAGCTGCAGAAAAACAATTTTCACTTGAGCTTAACAAAGTTGAAGAAACAATTATTTACATAAGGCAAGGAAAGTCATATAATGCAAAGAAGACAATCCATTACTTTCCAAAGAAGATGATAATTTGAAGATCACTAAGATGAAGATCTGCTACCAAAAAATAAGAAAAATAAGGCATCATGCTCCAAGTTCCTTATTTGTTTTTATCTTTTTAGGACTTGATTTAACTTGGTGCAAAGTATACAACATGGGTTTAAATGAGATGAAACTTAGTTAACCAATCTTAGAGACCAATGACTAGAGTTAGGTTTAGTCGATCCTTAAGTTTTCATAGACTTTAAATGAGTTAAATATGTGAAAAATCATGTTTAGAAGCTTAAAAGATTGATTTCCAAACCTCTGAAATGAAAATCTATAAATATTCTAAAGTTGGAAGCTGTATAGTGGCAAACTACCAAGAGAATGTAACAGATACTTTAAACAATAAAATACTATGAATAATGTAGTAGTCGGTTACTCAGAAACCTGTAGTCAATTAGCCTTGATAGCAGAAAAGAAAGTCACTCAATAGTGGATTACCCATGATCCTATAGTCAACTACCCTTCGTAGCATGACTTGGCAACCTTAGTAGTTGACTATTAGCTTGTAGCAATTGGCTACAATGCAAAGAGCATCTTCTCATATTATTTATATTCTATTATTTGAACTTCAATGGCTTTTTCCACCTTGAAAAATGGTTCAAACATGTTGAAAAACATTTTCAAATTATGCTAATAAAGGATTAATGAGCTCTAACGCTCAAATAACAATAAAAAAAAATGGTTAGATTGTTTAGCCTATAAAAATGTGTGAGAAGAGAAAGAAATGTGAGGACGACCATGAAAGTTTCCAAGAGTTTGGTAAAGAAGATAAGAGGGGATTGTGTACTAGTAAAATGTTATATTTAAGTGCCTTTTTCTTTTTTCTTTTTTTTTTGCTTCTAATCCTCTTATTGTTTTTAGCTTAGAAAAAGTAGTTGTCTAGGCATCCACATTGTTAATTAGTTGCTAGGTAATGAGCCAATTGCAAGAAACTACTTCTACATGTTTTACCACCGTAGGGCCTAGAAGAATAAAAGTGATGGCCATACATTTTTTATTAAGGGGAGGGGATTTAATAATCAATATATGTTAAATTTCTTCAGTTTGAGCAAATAAGAGAAAATGGTTTTGATTTTAAATACTTATTTAGTTTGTTTAAGTTTTTCAAATAAAATAAATCTACATTTGGTTTAACGTTTCTCTTTGGTTTACTTTAGTCCAGGACATGGGAAGAGGTGATCTAAGTGATTTCAGGACCTTGTTTGCTCTACTTTTAGTTTTTCAAAAAAAAAAAATCCTAGAAGGGAGATTATTCTTGGCACAGTATGAAAATAAACCACGTTTAGAGAAGCTTTAAAGAAAAGAGCAAACGCCGAAATAAACAAGAAGAACAACTCTTCACTGAATACTTAATAAAAAATCAATATAAAACTACCTAACTTTACCCTAACTACTCTTTATATAAATTTCTTTACACCCTTATGCCTCCTACAAAGAAATTTCCTAAGCTAGTAATTATAATTCTACTAAATCTTTTCAAAAAGAAAGTCCTAATTGAATATAAATTTGAAAATCTCATTTTAATGCTTAACTTTGTAATTATGAACTAAGGTAAAAGTTACATGTTGATGCTAACTTAATAAATTCGAACTAAGATCAAAATTCCACGTTGGAACTAACTTGGTCATTGCTTATTTGGTTGGATCAGTAACATCTTTTTATCTTCTTGTCTTTCTTGGAGTGATCTCAACTTGCATAGAACTTATTAGCCTTCTTCTATACTGCATCATCCCCCCACTATACATACTAAGATGGGTCTTTGAAAACCAAATTTAAATATTTATTCAATTGGTCCAAATCTCGTACTATATCAACTCTATTGTTTGATTTGTTTTTCTTTTAAAAGTAAAGAAGGATCTTGGCTTGTGTTTCTTGTTAATTTGTTTGTCATGTTTGAGGCTTGGACGCAGGTTAAAGTAATTAACTCTCTGCTCTTCCAAAATCCATAGTGTCACTATGAACTTTGGGGCTCAGACTAGCAAGTTGGGTGATACAATGACAGATTTGTTTTTTCATAGCCCAAGTATATCTCCTCTCCCTTCTCTTAAATCAGCATTAGTTGGTTCACAAGTAGACTCATGTCCTTTTCCAACATCAATACCCGATGCAATTTTTCAATTTCCTATGGTAATGAGGTATGTTATAAACTGAAACTTATATTTGGTTTAGCTCTGTTTTGAGAAGTAACCGGTATCCTCACAAAGCTTAAGTAGCATGAAACGAAATTTCCATTTAAATCAGTATGTTGGTTTAGTTATTTTGAATCTATTTTCATTTTCAGTATGCTGGTGCCTTTGAAAGGAAAAAACTATCAAAGTTTTGACTAGAAAGATTTCCCATTTGAATCAATTATTGGAAGATTGAATATCAGTTATTTTATTTCTTGGCCTCAGTCTTGAAAGAATTTGAGGGTCTCGATTTCAATCATTTTAAGTCACTGAGAGTATAAGATTTCCATGCTTCTATTGGCATGTGTAGCTTTAATTTGCATTGCATATGGTTTACACGGTTCATTTTCATTAACCATGTAAAAAATTCTGCATCTTTTGGGGGTAAAATCATCTTGCAACATTCTCATTGCCTTTTGTGAGTAAATTCACCTTCTATGCAACATACAATTTTCTGTTTCCCTATCATCTTATAGATTATGATACTTACCCTCATGCCTTTTGTGGGTGATGCATTATTTAACCATTCTTAGCTCATATCTTGTTGCAGTAATTTGGAGTGTGAAACAAGGATGATGTAGGAAGGAGAGAAGTAACAATTACAATGTCACACAAAGGAAAATCAAGAGCATAACTAGGATCCTGATTAGCTCATGCATTCAACATTCATGGGTAAAATTTAGTATTTATAAGGGAGTGAGGACTGCTTCCATTTCTTTGCATTTTATTTTCTTGTAGACAGTGGCTGCAATTATAAAGAATTCAAGGTAGCTGGATGGAGATGAAGATAAAAGCAAGTGAAAGAATTGCCTCTATAAAACATTTATTATTTCTTTATACAAATATCATCCTTAAACCAAGTCCAAACCCCTTTTCAATTTCAATTCCATCTCTGGGATTATCTTATATTATTATAATCCATACTGCAAAGTAAATTCATACTAAAGTGTTGTCAACTTGACATTTGTATAATCATATTATAATAATTGGAGATACTTTATTTTATTTGGTAGATGTATACTCAAACAAGTTTTAGGAGTATAATTGCTATCTAGATAAACAGAAATGCAGCTTTATCAGTAAATTACTAGAAATATAGTTAGGTTGTCTAAGAGACTGCGTGATCTATTTTATAGTTCTGCTATTTAGGTGGAAATAATTTTCTGACCATGGCACTTTTCTTTCTCATCAAATTTGGAAAAGTCATCCTGGTTGAGTTGTGAGCTTTTTTTACTTTTGTCAATATAACTATTTTGACTCTGCAGTTGCTGCTCACCCAACCAAGCATGTCAATATAGCTATTGCGACTAGCTTTTCTATAAAGGATTCGTCAGGTTCCAAACCAAGCATGTCAATGGTTTGTAATAGAGTTCACATCCATGGCCTTTCGAGACTTAAAGACCTTAAGAAGTAAGTCCATTCGTTGAAAGTATTTGTCAAAGTTATTCAGACAGGATCAAGAGTTCGTCTTCAAAATGTTGAGGTCTATTTCCATAGGTGAGCCCTATCCCATTTTGCATGGTCACACCTCGAAACTACAGGCTATTAGACATTGGGAATTTCCACTTCAAGATATATATATATATATATATATATATATATATATTTGTTGCTTCTCTATACTTGTGTCACTAGGACAAGTACCCATGAACAGGTCTAATTATAAAGGGTCCATGAGAAACCTCTTTGAAATTTGAAAATAGGTTCAATAAAATGGTTGAATTCAGGCTCAAATAAGCTTGGTTCATTAGAGCTCGAGCATATGAATTCTTCATTTGAACCAAATTCAACCTTATATTTTCAGTTCGAATCAAGCTCAAGCCCAAACTCAAGACTTATATTTTTTCTACCAAACTGAGCTTGAATACTAAAATATTTGTCTCGGCTTGAATCCACCCCTTTTTTCTCATTGACTCTACCCAAGAATCTTTCCATAATAGCTCGCATCTCTGTATATGATTTAATAAATGTGTAAATCTTGGAAAACAAGGAAAACAATTTTTTTTACAGAAAATAATTGTAATAATAATAATAATGTAAAATATTTTTCCACTGGCCATATAGACTTACTCATCACATCATGGATCATGAAGGCCTAATGGCCACAATTACCTACAAAATATACATTCACATTTTGAAGTAGTTGGCTAGGGTTTATGTTCCATACCTGAAACACATAATTCAAGAATACAAAGAACTAAAGGGTTGTATTAATGAGTACACCTCCTTCCACAAAAGGTTAGACATTTTATTAAGGCCATGTTTGGTAGTTTGGTATTTGGGAAATAAGTCCGAAATAAGTGCTTATTTTAAAAATAAGGGCTTATTTTTTAAGCCCAAATTTCCAGTTTTTTTATAAGAACTTATTCAAAAATTTTCTTCCAAAATTATCCCTAGTTAAATTTTATAAAAGTACTTTTATGAAAGCACTTTATAAAAGTATTTTTAAAAATGTACTTTTGTAAAAGTACTTTCATAAAAGTTCTTTCGTAAGGGTACTTTCTTAAAATTGTTTTTGTAAAATTACTTTCTTAAAAATGCTTTCATAAAAGTACTTTTATAAAAGTGTTAAAGTGCTCTCATAAAAGTGTTTTTATAAAAGTAATTTAATAAAAGTGCTTTCAAAGGGTATATTTTGAAAATTTGAAAGAATATGAAAGATAAGAAAAAGACTACCAAACACCCAATATAAAATAAGTGCTTATTTTAAAAAATAAGCACTTGAAAATTTTGGGTGCCAAATGCAAATAAGTGCTTATTTGAATAAGCACATGTTTTTAAGCACTTATTTTTAACTTAAGCACTCCCAAACATGGCCGAAGAGAGACCCATGTGTAATTAACTATTAATGTAGGACACAGCTATATACAACCTATTTATAGCAAGAAATTAGGAAGTAACGTAAGAGGCAAGCAACCAAAAAACCATCTTAGCTATCTATCATATATGGATAACTATATCATAGAAATTACATTCTAGATTATGGGAGTTTATTTAGACTTAGAATTTGGTTTTGTCTCTCATCCTTTTTAATATCAACCCGCTGGAATAGAATTCAATGCAATTCACCTTTTATCTAGATTTAATAGAATATTAGATCAGGTTAACAAACATTTTTCTCCATCTGAATTTCATTTGGTAGCTAACCTCAAGTCAATGGTGGTAAAAAATTTTAATCTCTTGACTCCCTTTTCACACATTGTATCTTGGCCAATAGTGTCTCACTTTGAGATGCTTTTAACCATGTGGTGCATTATTTGTCAATTGAAGCTTTAGCATTAATTATCTTAAGTTATCAATATTCATTTTGTATTACACTTAAGTTGTAATTGTGCTACAATAAGTCTTTGATATTAAATAACACCAGAGGTAGCCATTGGGAATGTACGTGGCTTTTGTCATTTATTTAAAAAAGTTTGTCAAACATTGCAAAAGCTACCCTTAGAGACATTTAACAAAAACCACAAAAATTCTTGAGTGGTGTTTATTAAATACCACTAAAAATGGCCTCCTGTGACATTTGATAAATATTGTAAAAATTTTAGAAATGTCATATGATGTAATCGTTTTCGGCCATGTACCAATGTTTTGTGATGTAAAAATTTTTTGGCTAAGTACCTCGTTACTGTCCGGTGGCGAGCTGCCTGGTGGCAAGCTCCCTGGTGGTGAACTGCCTGGTGGCAAACTGCCTGGCGGGGAGCTATCTGGTGGCGAACTCCCTTGTAGACAGCCTGTGACTTAGAGAATGGTGGAGCTCCCTGGTGAAGCGCAACTCGACTGCCCTCTGCATGAGGTGGTCTTCTTTCCTTTGTAGGCAGTGAAAGCTAAGGGACCTGCGAGAACTCCATCTTTTCCTCCTCTTCGTAGGCGACAGGAGCTGAAGGACCCACGGGAACTCCATCTTTTCCTCCTCTTTGTAGGCGGCGGGAGCTGAGGGACCTGCGAGAACTTAATCAGAGGACCCGGGGGTATTTTCCCGGCGGGGGCTCTCTGACACTTAAGTTAGCACTTTGATTGTAGAGAGCTTTGAAGATAATGTTGGAGAAACGAGAGAGCTAGAGAGTAGGGATTACCTCCACCTTTTTTCCCCCCCTCCCCTTTGAGGGGTGAGGTCTTTATATACCGGAGTCCTCGTAGGTTAGGTGGGTGAAAAGCTTCCAAATGGTAAGACTCGTCACATCCCGTCAGAACCGGGGTACGGTGGTGAACTCAAGGTCGTCAGGCTGGCACTTGTGTTAGGCAGCCAGGTCGGCGCTTGGGCCAAGTTGTTAAGGCGGCGCCTGCGTCAGTCGGCGGGTCGGTGTCTAGGCCAGGTTGTCAGGTCGGTGCCCGTGTCAGTTGGCGGGTCAGTGTCTGGGCCATGTCGTCAGGCAGGAGATCTTCCTGCGATACGCCAAACTACTCCTGTACCAACCTTCTCTACAAGTGATTAGTTGCCTGTGGCGAGCTACTTATGGCGAGTTGCCCATGGCGAGCTGCCTATGGCGAGCTGCTTGTGGCGAGTTGCCTGTGGCAAGCTGCCTATGGCGAGTTGCCTGTGGCGAGCTACTTGTGGTGAGCTGCCTGTGGTGAGCTGCCTGTGGCGAGCTGCCTATGGCGAGCTGTCTATGGCAAGTTGCCTATGGCGAGCTGCCTTGGCGAGCTGCCTTGGTGAGCTGCCTGTGGCGAGCTGCCTATGGCGAGCTGCCTGTGGCGAGCTACCTATGGCGAGCTGCCTATGGCAAGCTGCTTGTGGTGAGCTGCCTATGGCGAGCTGCCTGTGACAAGCTGACTGTTGCAAGCTGCCTATGGCAAGCTAGGCCATACTTAGTTGGCATGAGGTGCCATGTGTCACAATTCCACTAGAGGGCCAAATCTGTCCTCATCAATTGCCCCCCCACTCCCAAGCTGAGAGTAACTCGGCAAAGGGAGTAGATTTCTCTTGGCCCGTAAGTCGATGAGCTAGTAAGTGCTGATACAATTCCTAGTGCAGCCCGTAAGCTTTGGGAGTGACTCGTAGTCTACTATTCTTTGACTTTTGCCCGTGCTGGAGAGGCGACCGGGTCTTAAGTAGTAATATGGCCCATAGGCTTTGGGAGTGACTCGTAGTCTACTCTTTTTTGACTTTGCCCATGCCGGAGAGGCGACCGGGTCTTAAGTAGTAATGTGGCCCGTAGGCTTTGGGAGTGACTCGTAGTCTACTCTTTTCTGACTTTGCCCGTGCCGAAGAGGTGACCGGGTCTTAAGTAGTAATGTGGCCCATAGGCCTGTGAGGTGTCGAGCTGTGATTGTGCTGCATCAGCTTCGTAATGCCGGTCACCCACTCCTACAAGAAGCTACTAGGAGCTCGACCTTCGAGGGCAGCACTCTCCTACAAGAAGCTACTAGGAGCTCGACCTTCGAGGGCAGCACTACTAACTTTAGGTTGTCAACTCACACGGGAGCCTTGGAAGGCTCGACCGGTAAGGGCGCCTATGTAGTTTGTTGGCCGCCAACTCCCGCGGAAGCCACGAAGAGCTCATCTTTGTAGGGGGGACCTTGCGGAGAGGACTGATGAGGCACAAGGTTTCTCATGGTATCAGAGCCATAAATGGGAGCGAGAGGTCTGTGTTCTAAGACTTGGAGATTAGTAGCGGTAGCGACGTTGCTTGACGCCGGCAGAGTACAGACTTTGCACTCCAATTTCCAGTTCGGCACTTCGTCTTCCGTAGTCCTCACTACGGCACTCCCAGAAACCAGAATCCGGACTCGAGACTTCCATCAAAAATAGAAAGAAGAGAAGAATCTTCGTCTCCCTCATTCCTCATTGCGGCTCTTTTAGAATTCAAACTTCAGAATTCCATTCCAGACTTTCCAGTTTAGCAGTTACCAGTTGGACCAGTTCCAGTGTTCGTCTCATTGTTTGTTCCAAACTCCAGAGCAAGAGCAGACCATACTCTAGAGAAACAGAGATCAAGCATCCTCCCAAGGTTGCAACCGGCGGTTCCGAGTTCCGAGTTCCGAGTTCCGATTTTCGTAGTTCAGACAAGTAGAGTTCTTCAGTTCTTCTTCTTCTTCTACAGTCTTCTTCCAACAGTGGTGAAATCTTCTTCTACAGTCTTCGGTTTTCTTTTCTTTACCGAAGGATCGGAACAGTGCGTACTAGCGAATCAGAAGGCATCTCGACAAATTTTCCATCATGTCAGGCAGAGGTGAAGACAGCAGAGAAGGCACAGGGAAAGACACGACCGTCTTCTCGCCATACTACTTGCATCCGTCTGACAACCCTAGAATGATTATCTCACCTGTTCAGTTAAAAGGTGAGAACTATGAGGAATGGGAGAGATCCATGAGAAACACCCTCAGAGCAAAGAGAAAAATCGGATTCATTGACGAAACATTGGGGAAACCGAGAGATGACTCAACCGATATGAAAGATTGGTGGATGATAAATTCAATGCTGGTTGCATGGATTTTCAATACAACGATGAAAATGGACTTGAAAAGGAAAAATACAAAGAAATTGTGATAAAAACATATATTGCAAAGTGAATGTCGGCATATCAAGTATAGTGTTGTATAGCACTACAAAAGAACAGACATTTACCAATAGATCGAATCCGTTGGTAAAACACAAAAAACCCATCGGCATATTACTAAATGGGTTTACTGATGGATTTGGTCTCCATCGGTATAAACTCATATGTAATACCTACAGTTTAAACGTTAATAACAACGAGAAATGACCGTAGGTAAAGAAGTAGAAAAAGACTTATTTAAAGATTTTTAATGACAGATCGATGCAACCTATAGCAATGGAAATCGGGTTCATAATTTTTTACTGAAAACAATCCATCGGTAAAAAGTTTTGATATTTTTTAGCTTTCATTGGTATAGCCACTAGTCAAAGATATTTTCTAAGTTATAAAGCTATAAATTTTTAATGGCAGTCCATGACCACTACGTAGATGAACATTAACTAAAACAAAATATTTACTTTTAAATTATATTATTTTAAGCCCATTGATTATATAAAATTAGTCATTCAGATATTGAAATCACCTCTCAAAAAATTACGAATTGTCTTTATTAATAGAAATTTCATTAAAAAAAAAAAAAAACATGACATAGAGATACAACTTAGCAAGAAGTTTGGGTCTAAACAACCAAAACCAAAAGAAACATCAAGTGAGCACATTAAACAGCCAAGCTGGAGGATCAATGACTCATTCTTCAAAGATTTGGAAATCTTTGCTTGACACCAAATGAGCTATATTCTGTTTCCATCCCTCCTCACAACATTAAACCTGTTTACCACTCAATAAATCCATAAGAGTGTAATGTTTGGTGTCCACTAAACCTTGCAACCACTTCGCATTATTACTTCAGCTTATAGCATATAGCAACACATTTGCAAAATGAAAAGAGCTTGATATTTAGTACCTAAACCAACTTTAGCATAAACTATGTTGAACCTTTTAGGCTTAATTTGTGCTCATTTAGGTAAGAAAACTTTGACTAAGGAACTGCTTCATAATAGTTGAAATCATGGTTTTCAAAACCGGACCGGAGCGGACAATAGGACCAAAAAAGTCGGGAACCGGTCAGGTGATCAATTCCGGTTTTCCCGAAACCGGATTTTCTCAAAAAACTGTTGGTTTTGGTTAGCAAACCATTGACTCGGGTGGTTAACCATTGGAACATTTTGATCATTTTTTAATTTTTATAATTTTTATAATTTTTTTTTGTATGAATGGGCTGACTGTTCAACCCAGTAATCGGACCCCTAACCGGTTCAGTTTTAAAAACTATGGTTGAAATTGCTGAACTGAATTACTTAATTTTTTTCTTTAAATGGATAAAATAATCAAATAATAAAATGTTTTTATAAAAGTTGTCTGGCACTAGTAACCAATCTTTTCATCCTTTATTTATTCTCGTATTTTTTCACTACAAATAATCCCAAGTACTTATATCTCTATTTGAAACAATTGGATAAAAAAAAACAAATGTACCAAATTTGTTATGGAAAACAAAGGCTCAACAATAGACCCAAATAACCAACTAGAAATACATAGAAAATAATGAATTTCAAGTATAACAGTGTAGATACAAGACCTTTATCAAAGGAACAAGAGGAAGCTGAATGGATGTAGGATAGCAAACCAGGAGTAGCAACTAGCTATGCATTCCGAATTTCTTCTTTTAAAGTTTATGTCAAACCATAAATAGCTTCTTTTTGCATCCAAATAAGCAAAATAGATTAGGTAAATTCATACATCTTCACAAAAAAAGGGAATAGAAAAAAAGAAAACAATAAAGTAGTTAAACATATCTTAAATAAATACATGTCAAGCATGAAGAGATCAAATATGCATATCAATCGACTCTGCCCAAGGTAGATCTAATGTGTAGATCATGAGAGAATAAGAAATATGGATTACATAGCTTGAGGAATTTTTTTTTTTCTGCAAAGCCCTTATAATCTTTTATTATCAATTAACTCACTTTTAACCTATCTAAATTAATAAATAGTTGCAAATTATCAAAAAAAAAAAAAGGTTGCCTAGAAGATGCAAATACCTATAGGGAAAATGAAGAGTTAGTAAACCAAAATTAGGAAAATAATCACAGCGGGAACCAAAAAATTCTAGTTGATCTCATTCTCAAAATTCCTTCTATGAACAACTTTTCCAGCTACATTGAACTATCTTGGATCACTATAGTGTAAAAGTAGTTCAATAGCATGTACTTAAATTAAGAGAATAATTCCTAAACAATGAAAATATGTAATATTTTTTTTGAAAATATGTATTGAAACTTTGAAAGAAATGAATCAATTATCATTTTCTAACAGAAATCTTGAAAATTTTTAGTTGATTTTGGAATGATTGCTTGTAATTGTGATAAAGAACATGAGATCATTCTTAGGAAACAATGAGCACCTACAACTCTAGAGTCCTATGAGGCTGACCATACCATTCCTCGTACTCATCAATATTTCTTATCCGGAAATCCTGCAAAATGATCTCATTTTATTTTCTATACTAATTGCATTGAAACCAATGAGGACTTCTTTGAAATGCATGTAGCAAGACCATGAAATTAGACAAACTACTTGTACTAAGAAATGCAACCAAAGCGTACTGCAGAAAGATCAACAATCTTCAGCTCCTTGGGAAGGCCCTTGATGATTTCTTGTCACAATAAGGAAATAGCATATTTTGTTAAAGTTAGGTGGTCTTGTCATGAAAATAAAGTTACCATATGTTATATGTGCTCCAGAGAAGTAGGCTTCATCAGACCATGGAAAAATTCTCTCTGATTGAGGTGGAAGTTGCAAGGAGAGGCTTATGCTTGAAGTAAGATGCCACCTTTGAAAAAACAAAAAGAAATTTAATTAGAGTATTAACATGAAAGTTGTAACCTGGTACATTTTGAATCTTGCATTGGGCTAAATAGCAGCAAAACAAGTGTAGTGCAGCCCACAAAATGAGCAACACTTGTGAGCATAAGTGTATGAGGCCTACTTTTTAAAACACTAAATTAACCATCAATCACCATTGGAATCACAAATTACAATTGTTGTTTGACCTACAACTTGGTGGCTCTTATATGATCTTGCAGCTTAAGTAATGGATCCTAATTTAAGGACCAAAAAGGCATCCATGCATCCTTCCCAATCCCTCTATAACTTCTCTTCCACTTTTCTTCCCCTTGGTGGATGTATGAAACAATTTTTAGGGCAATTTTTTTAGTTATAGGCCAGCGGTTTCTAATTTTGATAGGCCTAGCAATAGTTTTTGTTCTATTACTCTTTGTATTTAAATGTTACTAATGTTGAAAATGGGAAAATAATTTGGCACCTTTTTCTCTTCATTGATTCAAGTTCTAGCATGAGTGCAACTACTTTTGACTCTAGGTTCATCTTGACATTATGGAGGCTAGATCCTTAGATCTAGAGTGAAAAACCATTGAGATGGATTTTAATGTCAGCTAATTCAAATGGTGGAAAGTGTTGCTAGAGGTATGGTTGAGATGAAACCGTATTGAGGCTCTAAAGAAGATAGTTCCTTCTTTATGTAGATGCTTGATTGGTAATTACTTTGTGTTGATAGCCTTTTAGAGGCTTTTTTGTGTTGATGTTCGGTAGTGGGAGATTGTTGTTCCTTTTTTTCCCTCTTCTATTCTTAAAAAAGAAACTTTGACTTGGGAGCACAAATTCTAATAATAAATGACATGGGTAGAAAGCATTGGAACAACATATTCATTTAAACATTGAGTCTCATAGATATCACTGTAGGGCAAGAAATATGAAACCAGAAACAAATCCACCTTGTTTTGGAAAGATTCTAAGTTGACACATCTTAAAAGAGATCATTCCTAGATGATGAATGGAGAAATGGGTTTGAATACTATGGCTATCCCATAAGTACAATCCATATTAAAAAAATCAAGCACAAAATCTATAGCCAAATTTACAAATACATAAATTCACTATAGGGCGCTTGCCCGACCACCAAACAAAGACACAATAAAAAATTGGCCCCAATTTCAGAAAAAATAAAGTCAACCCAAGATGAATTAGAATCTAATGCACAACCATGCTTCCTTCTCTAAATTTCAAACATATTATTTGAAAAAGAAAGAGAAAAGGCATAAAGTAAATAAATTGCCCTTCCTTAGCAATCAATTGTTTTTAAGTTCTTGAAGAAGTCGGAGTGTTTTGATCAAGACCACAAATGCCAGTTCATTGTAATAAGGGGAAGGTAGCAGAGGGAGATATACCTGAATTGTAAAATCAATAGTGGAGCAGACATCCTATGAAAAAATGGAGACAAATGAGTTGATAGTAGAGCTCCTTTTCTCCACTCTTTCACGGCAAAATGAAAACCTAAGGTATTTGATTGTATAAGAAGAAAAGCATATTTCAAGTAAAATGAAGAAGATATATACATGCCTAATGTCACTTCAAGTAGAGGAAAAAGTGTTGAAGTTCTTACCTCAACTCAAAATCAAACTTAGGGTTTGTTTGGTGTTAGCTCAATTTATTGAACTGAATGGACTACTCAATTAAACAATTCAGATAATATCAACGCTTCAACTTTAAGGAAATATAAATAAATAAGACAGAGAAGGCAAAGTGCCGATTTTGCTTTAGGTAAAGGACTATCGTATGGTTCACAAGAAACAAAATATGAAAAAAAAAAAAAAAAAGAAGAAGGATTCACCAATCGTATACATTCAAACCCAATCAAAGAACAAAAGAAATGAGAAGAAGGAAATGTCAAAAAGCTTACCTAATTGCTCTGGCACTAGCACTGAAGTGATGACCAAAATCAAGGAAGGTGAAAAGATAACTGAGATTGAGCAGACAATCAATCACCCCAGTGGAGAAAAATAACAGTGTAACATTGAGGATTAAGTTAAAAGAAAAGGTATCGAATGAAGATGTGTTTTGAGTGTGGATTGGAATGACTCTGCATGTCTTTTTCTTGTTGTGTGAAAGGACCCCAGGAGTGTAAGCAATACAAAATTGAGTTTGCGCGTGGGAGGAAAAGTTTTCCCTCCTATTTTATTATTATTTTTATTTAAAGTTTGTCATAACATACAGCATACACCTCTATACCGACAGATGTCAAAAATCCAATGGAATAGATTAGTTATATAGCGACGGATTATAAATTCCATGAATATAGCTTGGAACTATAATGATGGACACATGAATCCATCGGTATTTTATAGATATATATTGGTGGATGAAAATATTCGTCACTACAAACTACTAATACCAGCGGATTTTAACCATTTGGTAAACACACCTGTCAATATATATAGGCTTTTACCCATGGATTTATGCTTTCGTTGGTATATTTTAAGACATGTAGCGACGGATGAACATACACACCCATTGGTAAAAACAATCTATACCAACCAGTTTTGACCGTTAGTAAAAATATTCGTTGGTATATGTACTTTCTTTTGTAATGTAGGAATTTGTAGAGAAGGCATAGATGAATCTTCTAAGAGTTAAGTTAATAAATGTAATTAAGATACATATAGAAAAACTAAAAACATGGCAAGGGCTATAATTACATATGGGTATGCATTTTCATGTTCAAAGCAAAAAGGTAATAAGTGTATACTTTCTGATTTAAATCTAGAAGTGAAACATATTTCATGCAATGTTTTAAAAGCTAGTATATTAAAGATATACACACCCATTATGGGATTTATTACAATCATTTCTTTTAGAAATTCTCACATTGGATATGTGGATTTCAATTACTATAGAATCATATATGTGCATCACAGTACATTTTGTTGATAGTGAGTGGAGATTACATAAATGGATTCTAAGTTTTTCTCATGTACCACCCCCTCACTGGTGTTGCAATTCTAGAGGTGTCAAATGCATTTAGTGAACGAAAAATTGAGACCAAGTTGTTCTCTATTACTTTAGCCAATGATACATTTGTTAATTTGTATAGAAGGCATCTTAACTTGAAAAATGCACTTTTATCGTATGGAAAGTTTATTCATGTGTATAATTATACACATATTTTAAATCTTATAGTACAAAAAGACTTGAAAGCAATAGATGATGTAGTGCTTAAAATCTTGTTAAATGTTTTGAGGCACGCAAATTGAGAATAGTTGAATGTGTCGTTCAATTGATAATTGAGAGTAAAAATAAATTAATTTTTGATGTTTTTACAAGGTGGAACTTTACATATTTGATGCTTGAAATAATTATATTTTATTGAAGTTTTTTTCATTTAAAATTATATGATCTAAATACTTTAACGCCCCAATTGAAGATAGAAAATTTTCTGTCATAACCAACATTTTCTCAAGAACCTAATATTCAACATCAAATTTATATTTCATGGGGTTTGGAATATTGAATTGTATTTAAGGGAAGCATGGAAAGGTAGAGATGAATTTTTTACGAAGGTGGCCAAGTCTATGTTAAGTAAATTTGACAAATATTGGAAAGAATATAACATTCTTTTGTCAATTGTTATGGTTCTAGGTCCTCGTTTCAAATTGAAATTTGTGGAATTTGTATATAAGAAGTTGTATAATATAGAATATATAACAAATCACATTATTCTTGTTGGAGAAACATTGAACAACTTATTTTATGATTACATGAATTGTAGTAGTGTTATGCCTAATGTGAAATCAATTACTAAAACTAAGTCCACCGGTGATTTGATGAATGATGAGGAGTTTAATCCATTGGAGGTAATTATAATTTGAATGATTTTCTTTTAAGAAAATAAAATTATAAAGTTTTCATATATTAATTATTTAGTTAATGTCTAATTGTTGTTGTGTAGGAACTTGGTACTTTTTTAAATTTAAGTCTATGCAATCGAATTAAAAAATCTTAATTAGACTTGTATTTAGAAGAAATAAGTATTGATCGAAAAAAAAAAAAAAAGATATTGATATTTTAGGATTTTGGAGATTTAACGAGTCTCGCTTTCTTGAGTTATCAAGGACGGTTCGTGACGTTTTTACAATTTCAGTCTCTAAAGTTGATTCAAAAGCTACATTTAGCGGTGGGGATAGAATTTTAGAGCAATATCGCATTTCTCTTCTTCCAGAAAAAGTTGAAGCTCTAGTTTGTACATAAGATTGGTTGTTTAGGTCAGAAGGTAAAATTTCCCCTTTGTAAATATTTATTTATGTAGATAACTTAAAGCTTTTTTATAATAAAACCTTATTATTAGTTTAAAAAAGTTCTGATTAATTTATTCTTTAGTTTATTTTTAATGTAGAAGAATTAGAGAATGAAATGATTGATGCTCATTTAGAGGTGGATCCATGGAATTCTACATCTAATCATTCTAGTAGTGTAGAATCATAGAATTTCTAGTTTCATAATTGCAGATTACAGACTTTCAACAGTTGGAGTTTCTTTTAGAGACCATGCTGATGAGGCTTTTCTGGTACACTCCATACCAACTGGCAAGAATACTTCAATTAGAATTAGTTTTGGGCTTTTGTTTTAAGGTCTCCTCATTGTGTAACTCTTGGATATGCAAAATGTATCAATTGGACCTAAGGTTCTCATAATTTGGAGTAAACATTTTGTTTAGTTGGATCCCAATAGTGCATTATACTATTGTAAAATATTTGGTTAGACATCTCCACCAATGAGGTTGGTGCATTTTTTACGGATCCTTCTCATTTCTAGTCAGTTTACAAACATTAACTTGGAATATTGGTGGGCAAGTACTCTGCAGTGAACCTACCTGCTTGGACCTCCAATTATGCAAAAAAGAAGTATACTTAGGAGATTGTATATGGGTTTGATTTACCTTCTTATTTCACTATTTCTTTATATAACACAATCTTATTTTCAAGAATTTACTCTCCTGGGTAATCCTAGGAATATCTTGTTTATCCAGAGCACAAGAAGCTGAAGCATTGCATAACTTGAATTTGGCGCATGGCAGTGAGATATCTAATTCAGGATCTCACTTGGAGGATTTCAAAAATATACCATTGGTCAGAACTGCAGGTATTCTGTCACTTGGTGGATGAAGAACATTAGTGAATAGCGTGATGGCTTATTATGCAGCACAACTAGTCAATCTCAACTTAAGGGGCAGATATATAAAGGACTCAATACAACAACTTCAGAGACGGTGTTCTTCAAGATGCGCCCAACTCTTACATTGAATGGATTCGCTTGTCTTAAATTGAGATTGGTTCAGCCGATATTCTTCGTCTTTTATATGACTCTACTTCAGATTTCAATTTGATATTAACAGTGTGTTTTATCCAATGGAGTCCGATGGAGGTTTTGTTTATGATAATTCTTGTTCTGAAAGGTAATCATTCAGTTCTAAGCTTATATGTTATATCAATTTAGAAATATAGAGAAGCAATTGAAGTGATATGGTGGCTTTTCTTTTTTATGCTTCCTAAGCCCTTTTACATGATTTGATTATATGTTGAAGTTAAAGGCTTAAGTTGCCTTCTTTCCAAAAAAAAAAAAAAATGGCTTTAGTGACCTGACTAGTTCATTCAGTAGCCTTCCAACAAACTCAATTTTCAATTTCAAGTTAATTAGATACATTTAGAAATTCCCAAGTTTTCTTATCTGCTCATCTGGAATTATTTCAAGAAATATTCTATGAATATTATGCTCTGGGTCGCAGGCGGATTACCTCATATTTTGTCCATACCAACTACAGAGACTCGACCACTTGTGTTGTGGGTCACAAACTACAAAATGGGATTACCTCCTTAAATTCATCCACCATGCATAACCCAGTGGCATCTAGAAATAGTACATTACAAGCTGAAAGACCTTATTATGATTCTTGTTCTTACGGGCCTGTTGAAAATCCTAGGTCAAAAGAAGTACCTGAAAGATCTCTCTGTAACGTTGACTCCAAATTCAGACACCACACTCTGGTCGAACTCGGTGTGTGGGAGATGGGAGTTTGGAACCGGAACGCAACAGAATTTGGTTATACAAGAAATACCTTCTCATGTGGACTTGGAGGTTAAGCTGCTTCTCGTTCAGATGTTGTGTTGTGATGCTCTTGAAGTTGGAGGGATTTGATTGGTTATTTATGTAGAATGATGGGACTGACGAGGATCTTATTAGTCGTGTTGCCACTAGGGAGAAATTCCATTATGTGGATCTGATTGGTCGTGTTACCACTATTAATTTAATGCGCTTTTTGTATGTTTGTTTAATTTCTATTTTATTTTTTGCAATTTCTATTTTTTATGCAACTTTCATTATTTCATTTAAATGGGTTTGATTGGGTCAAGGTGGGTTTTAATGGGTGGGTGGGTTAGATGGGTTGGTTTGAAGTTCAACCCAAACCCAACCCACTCATACCTGCCCAATAGTAGGGGTGTTCTAAACGAATCATAGGCATTTTTTGTAACAGAACCGGTACTATCGGTTTTTATAAAACCGGTAACTAAAACCAAACTAATGCCAATCGGTTAACCGTCAGTTTGGTTCATTGGTTTTTTAATTTTTACAATATATTATAAAATATATATAATATTATATTTTTAATAATAAATAATATATCATATATTATAGATATATATTTATATATAATACATATTTATTAATTTATAATTGATGGAGGACGATTTGGCCCGACCTCGTAGCACGGGTACACGAAGACATGACCTTGCCCAAGCGATGACTCAGCGTGACAGCATAGCAGGCACAACTGCAACTCGGTGGGAAAGTCACACCGAGTTCAGTCCGGCAAATCGGCAGGATAGACTACTCGTCGGGAGCCACCTAACCTACACTGCCACCCCAGGGGCTAAGGCACCCCGAGCTACCTCCGAGCTCGGGGCCCCCCCTGACCTTTCCTAATACCCAAGCTCCTCCTAGTGGATCTCGGACCACTCCCAGACAAGAACACACCGATTCGCCTATAGATACCCCAAGGTAAAGACACCTCAGGCTAGACACCTCGACTTAGCTTGCCACATGCAGCTTGCCGCTTACGAGAAAGCCCGGCATAGGGTAGCTCGCGGGAGGGTAGTCCGGCACATCGCAGGAAGACCTCCTGCCGACCACCATACCCGACAAATCTAGGAACAGCAGCCATATCCCTCGTCAGACAGCATCGTGTCTGCCACCTTCAGAGGGTGCCTTACACCTGACAGGCACGTACACTACGACGATGGCCCCGCACGTGCCACCTCAGCCCCGCCAGTAACGGTTGCAACAAGTTGACAGTGGCGGTTATACCTGCCCTGTCAGAGGCCAATGGGCCTAGTACAACGGATTTCTGTTACAAGGAGCTAGTATCAGGGAATGGGGTATCATCTTCTACCCTCGCGCTATCTGCACTCTTAGCCTTCATCTTCTCCTTGCTTCTTCTACTGAATACTAACTTAAGAATCGGAGTGTTCCCGCTGGGCAAGCCCCCAGGGATTCTTCTTCTTCTCCATCTCAGGTACTTTTCAGGAGCCACATAAGTGCCAGCTAGGAGTGACCAGATTGCGCACCATCATTTGGCGCCATCTGTGGGAAACGCTTCTAAAACCCTTCCTCTAAACCTTCACTGTTCTTCCTTCTCTGAAAACTCAGCACTCATGGCTTCCTCAAGCAACGTTGGACGAAGCATGGAGATGAGTAACTCCGGGGAACAACCCTAGGTCCCCACGATCTGCATTGGGCAGTTCACCATTCCCCTCTAGGTGGACGTTGTCCCTAGCCTGAACACACTGCTAGTAACGGCACCTGTGAGTGTTCCCATGCCTTCCTCGGTCGAAACAACCTTTGCTGAACCAACTGCCACCCTCTGGCGACCAGCAGAGCCAACTCGACGATCTGATGTAGTGCATGCGGGCCATACAAGCCCAAGTGCAGTAGCTCCAGCAACACCAGCTTTATCAGCAACAAGTGCTGCACCACGTCTCCCAGTACCAGTATCAGCAGCAATTCCCTCCGTAACTCCCTCCTCGGCACCCAGTCTCACCACAGGCTAGGTCTCACCGCCAGGAGGAGCACCTTTCTCGCCAAGGGGAGCCCCCCCAGAACCCTCCTAAGAGCCAGGCCTCCTCCAGCGGTAGACAAGAAAGACCGGCCACTCCGGTCTCACCACCGGTAGTTAGGTCGGGAGGACCTCAGCTCGCCAGGTCCATGTCGCCTCAACCCTCAAAGCCCGATACCCCGTTCCTAGGGAACCGGTTCAGGATCCTGGGCTCCAAACAGGATCCCTCTATCCGCAGCCAACACCAGCGGCCTGGGCTACTTCCTACACACACCATTCCTGACAGCACAGAGGTGAACAGCACGAACGCCGAGCCCACGAAGAAGCAGAGACGCCGCCGCCGAGCTCGCCGATCTGCAACCCACAACCTACCCGAGCTCAGAGGCAGAGAAGAGGTCAGCTCAGGCGAAGCTAAGGCTCCCCTCCTTTCAGTTCCATCCCCCCTGTCTTTTGAACTCCTGGCAGTCCCAATGCCTAAAGACTTTAAGCTCCCCCCTCTTGACAAATATGATGGGTCATTTGACCCAAATGACCATGTAGATGCCTTCCAGTTGCAGATGCGCCTAGCAAGAGCCAGTGAGTTGTGCATGTGTGTGGCCTTCTCCACCACTTTCAGAGGAGTAGCCCGCACATGGTACCAGAACCTGGCACCCGGATCAATAAGAAGTTGGGCGCAGTTTGCGCAAGCCTTCACGTCCCACTTCGTCACCAGCAAGCGGTGCCCGCGAACTGAAGAAAGCCTCCTCAACATAGTGCAGAGAAAGGGAGAGTCCATCTGAGGCTATATCAAGCGGTTCAACGATGCGTGCATGCAGATACCATGCCTGGACCCCGTTGTGTGCCTCGCAGTGGCCAAGAAAGGTGTGACGCATAAAGAGTTCAAATGGCACATGGTCGTCAACCAACCGGCGACCATAGCCGAATTCCTTAAGCTCGTGGACAGGTTTATAGCCATAGAGGAAGAGATCAACCAGAAGGGCAAAGGCTCGCACGAGAAGAGAGAAAGGGAAGGAGAGCCTCCCAGTCAAGGGGACAACCGAAAGAAAAAAGATGCAACTCGGGGGGCAAAGCCGGGTCAGTCGTTCCGAGCTCCTGTAGCGGACCGAACTGATTTCACCCTTCTAAATGCGAAGCGGGCTGAAATCCTGATGGCGATCAAGGACGCCCCGTATGTGAAGTGGCCACCCCGTTTGAGGAGGAATCCCAATGAGAGAAATAAGAACTTGTACTGTAGTTTTCACAGAGATTACGATCACAGTACTGAAAATTGTAAGAACCTCCGCGACGAGATAGAGGAGCTCATCCGTCGCGGACATATAAAGAACTTTGTACAAAATAATAATAATGATAGTAATACAACAGGTCGGCGAGGCGAGCACGGTAAGGACGCTCCCGATTCCAGTAGCAAGCCGGCCGAATAGTCGTAGAAGCAGCCTCCGGAAGAGAGGCCAATTAGGGGCACCATCCACGTGATAGTGGGAGACTCAACCATCGTGGGTTGTACTTCAGTGGCAGCTCGGATGTCAGTTCGTGAAACTGCTCGAGAATAACAGAATCCTCTGAAGTGGCCGAAGACAGAAGAGCCAATTTTCTTCACAAAAGATGATGCGCGAGGGGTCTATTACCCTCACGACGGCGCGCTTGTGATAAAGCTGAGGATCAATGACTTCGAGGTTAGGCATGTACTCGTTGACTTGAGCAGCTCGGTGGATATTCTCTTCAAAGCCGCGTTCAACCAGCTTCAGTTGCAGGGAAGTGACTTGAAGCCCACGAACACTCCTTTGGTGGGCTTCAGTGGAGAAGAAGTCAAGCCCCTTGGGAAAGTGACAATACCTGTGGAAGCCGGCACATGGCCCTGTGTAGTCAGACTCAACCACGACTTCCTGGTGATCGCGACCCCCTCCCCATACAATGCTATAATAGGTCGGCCGATCACCCATGTCCTACGGGCGGTGGTCTCCACTTATCATTTAGCAATGAAGTTTCCTACAGACTTCGGTGTGGGGGTAGCGCGGGGCGACTAGCTCGAGTCCCGCAAATGTTATGTCACCACCCTAAAGGGAAAGACCAAGGTGGCCGATGACCTCGAACTGGAGCAACCTATAGAGCAAGGCGAAGAACGAGTTGCACCCACGGAAGAAACAGTCGCTGTTCTGACCTCAATTGCAGACCCAACTCGCACGCTTCAGATTGGTGCTTCTGTCCAAGAACCTCTACGATCCGAACTGGTAAGTTTCTTACTTCAAAATTTATATGTTTCCGCGGCAGAGATGTCCGGTATAGACCCTAACCTTATAACTCACAAGTTGAATACTGATCCTATAGTTAGGCCCGTTGGATAGAAGAAACACAACCTAGCCCCGGAGTAGTGGAAAGCAGTCGACGAGGAGGTTGAGAAGCTCCTCGCAGCTGACTTCATAAGAGAAGTCCACTACCCGAGCTGGGTAGCCAACCCTGTTCTGGTAAAGAAGGCTAACGGCAAGTGGCGCATGTGCGTCGACTACACCGACCTAAACCGAGCCTGCCCAAAATACTGCTTCCTGCTCCCCAGAATTGACCGTTTGGTGGATGCGACCTCAGGGCACGAGTTGCTGAGTTTCTTAGACGCCTATTCGGGCTATAACCAAATCAAGATGGACCTGGCGGACGAAGAAAAGATTGCCTTCGTCATGGAGTTTGGTCTATAATGTTACAAGGTTATGCCCTTCGGGTTGAAAAACGCAGGGGCAACCTTTCAAAGGCTTGTAAATAAGTTGTTTGCGCCACTAATTGGCAGTAAAGTAGAATACAATGTAGACGACATGGTCGTCAAAAACTCAATTTTCGCATGAATTAATACGAGACTTGCATTCTGTTTTTGAAATTTTGCGTATGTTTAATATGAGATTGAACCCAAACAAGTGTGTATTCGGTGTGACCTCGGGTAAATTCCTAGGATACATCATTAATTGGCGCGGCATTGAAGCAACCTGGATAAGATTAAGGCCATCTTAGATATGAGACCACCCCGGAAGTTGAAGGAGGTTCAGAGGTTGAATGGACGCATAGCCGCCCTGAGCCGCTTCATGTCCAAATCCGCAGACCGTCGTCTGCCATTCTTTAAGGCAATTAAGAGCAAAGGGTTCGAGTGGACCCAAGACTATCAGCTCGCATTTGACGAGCTCAAGAAATACCTCGCTAGTATGCCAATCTTAACCCGGCCCGAGGAGGGCACTCAGCGAGTGATGAAGTGGTCAATTCAGTACTAATAAAGGAAGTAGATCGGGTCCAGCGACCCATCTATTATGTTAGTAAAGTATTGCAGGGAGCAGAGATGAGATATCCGGAGATAGAGAAGCTAGCATATGCACTGGTAATTGCAGCTCGGAAGCACCACCCGTACTTTCAAGCTCACACTGTTATCGTCATCACCGACAAACCTTTGAGGCAAGTCTTACTTAAGCCCGAGGTCTCTGGTCGGTTGACGAAGTGGGCCGTTGAGCTCAGCGAGTACGACCTCCAGTACAAGCCGCGAATTGCCATTAAGGCTCAAGCCTTAGTAGATTTCATTGCCGAATGCACATTCAGTTCCGAAATTCTCAAGTCGGTTGAGCACGAGGTCCCCAGTTCGGGCGAGCCTGAAGCTCCCAGGCCGGTTGAGTTCAAGCCCCGTGAGGTAGCAACCAGTGTGGCATCTCTCCTAGTTCGGCCAAGCGCGAGCTGGGATGAGGAGCCCTGGATTCACGTAGATGGCTCCTCGAACCAACAGGGCAGAGAAGCCGGAATAGTCCTGCATGGCCCAAGCGGCACAAAATTGGAGTACACGCAACACTTCGAGTTCGCGACATCTAACAACGAAACAAAGTACGAGGCGTTGATAGCCGGACTAGCCTTAGCCAGAGAAGTAAAAGACAAGCACATCGTTATCTACATCGACTCCCAACTCGTGGTCAACCAGGTCACTAGCGAGTACGAAGCTCGCGAGCCTACCATGGTCGTCTACTTAGCCAAAGTCAGAGAGGCCCTGGTCAACTTCCAGTCACACTTCATCAGACAAATCCCTAGGTCGGAGAACGCGGAGGCCGACACCCTGTCCAGGTTAGCCAGCACCAGCGACATCACCATGAGAACCATGTACATAGAGGACCTGCCTCGGCTTAGCATTCTTGGGGGGGTAGAGGAGGTCGCTCCTATCGCTCAAGCAGAGCCGAGCTGGATTGACCTACTCGCGAGCTTCTTGCTACATGGGACCCTCCCTGCAGATCAAAATACAGCCAGAAGGGTGCAGCGCTAGGCAACCAAATACATCATGATAGACGAACGACTATACCGGAGATCTTACACGATCCCCTACCTGCGCTGCTTGCGACCTACCGAAGCCGAACTTGTACTCCGCGACACTCATGAGGGTCTGTGCGGCAGACACTTGGAGGGCAGGGCCCTCACCCAAAAGACACTTTGACAGGGGTATTATTGGTCAACGATGAAGGCAGATGCCATTGAACTCATTAGAAAATGTGACAAATGCCAGAAGTACGCCAATATTCACCACCAACCTGCTACTGACCTCAAGTATCTCACCAGTCGATGGCCCTTCGCACAATGGGGCATCGATCTACTCGGGCCATTCCCGCCAGCAACGGGTGGGAAGAAGTTCTTAGTAGTAGCAGTGGATTACTTCACCAAGTGGGTAGAGGTTGAACCCTTTGTAACAATCACAGTACGAAACGTCCAAAACTTCTTTTGGAAGAACATCGTGTGCCACTTCGGGTTACATCGGGTACTGATTTTTGACAACGGCAAACAGTTCAAGGACATCAAATTCCAAGACTGGTGCCAAGACATGGGGACACCCTCAAGAAAACGGTCAGGTAGAAGTCACAAACAGAGTCATCCTCCGCGGACTGAAGGCATGGTTAGACCGAGCTAAAGGGTTGTGGGTAGATGAGCTACCCAGTGTTCTATGGGCCTACCGGACCACAGAGAAGACTGCCATGGGAGAAACCTCCTTCAATCTCACCTACAGCACCGAAGCAGTTATCCCCGCAGAGATCGAAATACCTAACTGCGACTAGAAGCATACAGTGATCAGACGAACGAAGATGAGTTGTGTACCAAAGCGCGCCTCAAGTGTTTGTCAGATTGGAGAGTCAAGGCGTGCACGACAGTGTTTGCCTAGCAGAAGGAAAGTGGTCAGTAAAAAAAAGGGGGGGGGGGGGGAATAGAGTGTTGGCTCACGGAGTACGAACTTACCACCATGATGTGGGTTGTAGCGCGGCCCCCGAGCTGGCCTGGGGAGAGTTCGGCCCAACTCACGACCTTTGCATTGATGACGCCCCTTTTACTTTAGTCGAGGCTGACCTTGGGATCCAAGATGGACTCCTCCTCCTTTCCAGTCCCTGAACTGGATGCCGTTGCATCTGTAGCGCGGTGAGCCAACTCTTCGGTGGCCTCGGCAGCTGCCCCAATAGAACTTGGAGCCTCAACGGCAGTCCCGACTGGCTCGTCCACCAACCCCTCTGCAGCCTCAGGCTTTTGGGGTGGAAAATCACCCTCCAGATCTATCACTGGAGGGGCATTGTTGAGCTCGGGCTTAGGGGTGGGAACCCGGGGATGATCAGGCTCGGGGGAGGGAGCCCTCGGCGACTCCACACGAGCCTTCTTGGCAGCTCGCTTCTTCCTCTTTTTCATTTGGTTGAGGAGCCTAGGAGCCATAATTCTTTCTTCCTCGTCCATGGGACCCGTAGCAAAGTTGGTGTCAGTAAACCTGAATGGACGAGCCTACCCGGGCTCAAACCGGCCTAAACGAGCTTCTCTTCGGTGATATACTCCTGATGATCAAGCTCAGCCTGAGCCCACGAATGGAAGGTCTCCCACGTCTGATGGTTTAGGGCGATGCTGGTAGTTTGGGTGGCCACCCTCCAGCTAGTAAGGAAGGGCCACCCCGTGCTGGCCCGGACCACAAAATAGTCCCGCTTTTAGGCCGGAACCTTGCTCGAGAACTTATGCAGCAGCTTGAAGCTTGGGCGAGGAGACAAGTAGTAGACCTACCCATGCTCGGGGGAAGCGCTAGAGGCGCTCTTTTTTATTATGGAGCAGAGTATGTCCGCGTCCAAAGAGAACTTCCGTTCGTGATAGAGGGAAATGGTTCCCACCAAATTCCCAATGAAATTGGGGTGAAACTGATCCAGCGTGATGCTGAAACGCCCCAACACCTCGAGGATAAGGGGGTGAAGAGGGAGACGAAGCCCACCAACGAGTTATTCCTTGAAGATCACGACCTCATCTAGACCGTGCTCCCAAGGGAAATTGCTGGTGGGAAGGCTGTAGGAGTACTATGAGGGAAGGTTAAACTACTAAATGAGGTCTTGGAGCCTCTCCAGCGTCAGAGTAGAAGGACCGAACTGGTTCGACATCCGGCCTCGATGAGAGGTGGACGCCAGTTTACCCGAGGTTGCCCGTGCCTCATGGGAAGGCCGGGCAACAGCAGGATCACCATGACCTGAGGTGCCTGCCTTGGGTCCATCCGAGAAAATACCCCCACTAGACATAAGGAAGAACGAACTGAGGAAAAAGAAAAGAGGGAAGACTCGGGGACTCACCAAAAAGAGACAAAACTGAGCTGGAGACCTCAAATGCGAGCTCAAGGCGAAAAACACTTAGCGACGAAGGAAAATGGCCAGAATCTCGCTATTTATAGCCGTAGGGCCCGGTAGCCAACAGTCAAGATTGGATCAATCCAATGGACCTCAAAGAAACCGGCTGCGAGATTCTCAAGGCGAATTTGGTTTAGCGCATTTTTTGGCGTCCGTGCAGCATAAAGCACATGACGTCCGTGCATGAATTGCACGAGACACGGGTTTTTCCCTCCATGCAAACCGAATACCCAACCGGTCCAGCTGCTAAACCACCTAACATCGCGACGTGAGAACCGAGCCAAATCCACCCAGCAAACCGTGAACTCCTCACACTGGGGCCCCGTCCCCAGCACGGGGAGTGGGGGGCAATTGATGGAGGACGATTTGGCCTGACCTCGTAGCAGGGGTACACGTTGGCGTGACCTTGCTCAAGCGATGACTCAGCGTTACAACACAACATGCACAGCCGCAACTCGGTGGGAAAGTCACGCCAAGTTCAGTCCGACAAATCGACGGGATAGACTACTCGCCAGGAGCTGCCTAACCTGCACCGCCACCCTGGGGGCTAAGGCACCCCGAGCTACCTCCGAGCTCGGGGCCCCCCCTAACCTTTCCTAATACCCGATAGGAATGCACCGATCCGCCTATAGATACCCCGAGGTAAATACACCTCGGCTTAGCTTGCCACATGTAGCTTGCTGCTTACGAGATAGCCCGGCACAAGGTAGCTCACGAGAGGGTAGTCCGACACATCACAAGAAGACCTCCTGTCGACCACCGTACCCGACAAATCTGGGAATAGCGGCCATATCCCTCGTTAGACAACGTCGTGTCTACCACCTTCAAAGGGTGCCTTACACCTGACAGGCACGTACATTGTGGCGACGACCCTACGCGTGCCACCTCAGCCCTACTAGTAACGGTTGCGGCAGGCTGATAGTGGCAGCTTTACATGCATTGTCAGAGGCCAGTGGGCCAGATACAACGGATTTTTGTTATAAGGAGCTAGTATCAGGGAACGGGGGTATCATCTTCTACTCTTGCACTATCTGCACTCTTAGCCTTCATCTTCTCCTTGCTTCTCGTACTGAATACCAACTTAAGCATCGGAGTGTTCCCGCCGGGCAAGCCCCCGAGGATTCTTCTTCTTCTCCATCTCAAGTACCTTTTAGGAGCCACGTAAGTGCTAGTTAGGAGTGATCGGATTGCACACCATCAATAATATATAAAATATATATAATATATATAAATATATATAAAATATATAAAAATATATGTATACTGGTTGGTTCGGTTAATCATCGGTTTTCTATATTGGTTAACCAAAACCGAACCAGTACCTTCAGTTTTTTTAAACACTGAACCAAAACCGAACAGACCAGTTCGGTTAACCAATTTTTTGGTTTTTTTCTTTGCTCACCTCTACCCAATAGCCACCCCTACTAATTGGATCCATTCTTCTATCCCCACTAAGAATGCCTCGTATGTGCAAATTTCTTTGTAGGAATAAAGACCTTGTTTACACATGTAAAGTAGGGTTGTCAATGAGTGGGGTCTGTGCCAGGACCACCTAGAACTAGATCCGATCTGACATGAAATATTGAGGACCCAAAACCGAACCAGGCCAGGGTCTACAATTTTTAGACCCAGAACCAAACTAATTGGTTCTTGTGACAATCAGGTCTTACCTAACGGGCTCGATTATAATAAATAAATATATATATGTTTAATATATATTAAATATTATATATAATTTATTTAATATTTAATATTATATATATATATATATATATTATGTAATATAACTTGGGTCGGGTCTGAATCGGTTTGGGATTGGGTGGAACCAGTTCCAAATCAATAATAATTGGGATATCATGACACAAAATTGATTTATCGATTCTAGTTCCTGAAACTAGAACCAACCCAATCTGTTTGAGTCTGTCTGGTCCATCGGGTTGGACCCGACCCATCGGCAGAATGTGAAGGACATTTAGAAAATTCTTAATAGAAATCTAGCAATGAATCCCACTAATAAGTAACCAATAGATCCCGAGGGTGTAGAGTAGAGTGTTCCTATAAAGTTTTGATTAGGGGTGAACAAAAAAGCCAAAAAATCGAAACAAAAAATCAATTAACTGAACTGGTTAGTTCGGTTTTGGTTCAGTGTTTTAAAAAAACCAAAGGTACCGGTTCGGTTTTGGTTAACCAATACAGAAAACCGATGGTTAACTGAACTAACCGTTATTACATATATTTCTATATATTTTATAAATTAATAAATATGCATTATATATAATATATGATATATTATTTATTATTTAAAGTATAATATTATATATATATATATATATATATATATTTATAATATATATTATAAAAATAAATAAACTAAAAAACCAACGATTAACCAAACCGATCAACCGGTTAACCGATAGATTTTGATTCAGCTTCGATTATCAATTTTTCAAAAACTAGTACTACCAGTTCCGTTACAAAATGTGCCCAAGGTTCAGTTAACCGAACCATGAGCACCCCTAGTTTTGATATTTCATATCAGCACTTACCGTTCAAGATGATAGAGGCATATACAGTTAATCGACTTAAGAATTGTGGAGCCTTTTAAAAATTAAAACGAAACAGGTTCAAAATATTGCAAGTTTGCAACCTATTGATGCATATTGTATGATACATATTGGGTTTGAAATTAACAGAAGCCTCATTTAAAGGGATTCAGGGGGTCTTTGGATTTAATCATTAGTGTCCCTCTTGTCTTACTAAACCCTGAAATCACAACTTAAGCAGAAAAAAAATAATAGTGTATCATTGCATAAAGCATGTAACACCCTTTTTTCTGCATTTTGCCATATCAATACTTTGAACCTTAATTACAACCACCAAAAAGGTTTTTTTTTTTTTTGATAATACATAAAAATGAGCAGAATTTGGGAATTGTCAATAGCAAAGAATCAAAGAATTTTGGATATTACTATTCGTTAGCAGAATGAATCAAAGAATAGTAAAGAAGTGATTGTCAATAGCAAGCGCAATATAATCAAAATATGGGTTAGCAGAATTTGGGAATTGGGATGACGCCATAACATCTCAACAACAAGCTATAGAAATAATTGCTAGCAATTCTCTACTAATATAGAAAAAGTTATGCCATGGTATATATAAAATATACCCAAAATATCAAACAACATGACAGTTTAATATGTTTCATATTATAAATTTAAATCTAACATGGATAACATGCAAGGACAGCATCAGGATAATTTATGCCCATGAAATAAATCCATGCTCTTAGGAGAAGATTTAGAACAAATAGACTTTGTTGAAGGCTTTTTACCAGGCTGATGTACTAGAAGACCCCCCAGATCCTTTACAACATCAAAGTTACCACAAGATATGTTTTTTCCTGGGGTTGCAACATGTAATATTCAATCAAATCATAATGCAAATATAATGAGCACGCACCAAGTCAAATATTCTTTTTTTTTTAAGAAAAAAAAACTGCACATAAAACCTAATACAACAATAGGAATGGAATCTAGGGTTTGCCCTCCAATCCTATAACTTTTTGCATTTCTCCTTTCGGGGTCAAGATATTAGAAGGGTTGAATTTGAGATTTTGCAAAAGGTGAGTTCCACAATTTTGGACTAATTTTTCAACGTAGGTAATAATAGCTGGATTCGAATTCGCGTCTCTGCTGGCCAAGCTAACAGGCCAACCGATCCACCACTCAGTTGGTGAGGGGTTGTATAGATCATTTAAATTCTACAAAATGTGGAAGGGCAAAAGTTTAGAAAAGCTCATTTTGGATTTTTGCAACAAGTGATTCAAATACAGCCTAAGAGATGCAAATCATAAAAAAGTAAAGATCACATAGATGTAACAAAGGTGAAGGAGTCGAAGATGGAACGAAGACTGGTAAGAAAAAGGGTTTCTGGAGGAGACAAGTTGTGCAGGAATGTGCATCAATCTCTGCAAGATACATACTCCATGAACGACTCATTGGCTCAGTTTGGAAAGAGTACAAATGCAAATATATACAGTGCAAATACATATAAAATAATACAAAATATAAGGTTTTACACTCTACATATTTGCATTTGTACTCCTTCCAAATGGGAATACCAACCAACATGGTACCAAGTAAGTACTATTCCAGTATCTTCTTAACAGTGTTAATGCACAAACACTTGCATGCATAACAGTAAACAGTCGGTGCACTAGAATGGAGGGGCCACGGAGGGCAACTTAGAGTGCAAGGAGAGACATCAGAACTAAAGAGTTTCTTAGAATTCACATTAATCCAATTGCAGCTTGATAGGAGCCTTCTTGGCCAAACCAGAAGCAACAGGGAGTTCACTGATCACCACCCCCAAGAGCACACAACCTACTTAGCATCGAGCCAGTCAAAGTGGGCCACATCTCCCATGTGTTCGTGCTTTTATATTATGATGAATGAAGTTCTAGGAACCGTTTGATAACAGCTGAAATGGCTGAACTCACATAGTTTCTTGATTTGAGTTTTCTTCTCGATGTGCAGGATTCGATGATATGAGCTGTGAAATGATAATCGGTCTGATCCTCCTACATTTTCATGGATCCTATCTGTTTACCATTTCATTTCTTTACAGCCAATACCAGTCAGTCACTTGCATTTGCATATAGCACATGGTAGGTACACAAGCATGTTGATTGAAGAGGAACTGTGTAGTATTACTATTGAGCTGTGTTACAATATCAAGCTTAGCTTGGACTAGCATGTATTGGATTATTACTGCCTGGTCATGTTATTTCTTGTTTGAAATTATTTTCTCAGGAAAAGCAAAACTAGTTGATTGAAGAGGAAGATGTGAATACCAAAAAATAGAGGAAGATGTGAAGGACAGACAAGGAAGGATATTTGGAATGAAATCCTCTTCTATTACTTCTATTTGTCACCCCCCCCCCCTGAAAAAGGAACCCATTTCTGGTTAGTTTCCTGAATAATCTAATCTTTTGTGTGTGACTTCATTTCTTAAAATGCTAAAATGACCCTATTCCTGTTATAAGTCCATTCATGCAACTCAACATATGCACTCAAATACGAAAAAACAACATGGAATGATTCAATTTCAATGGTTTCCAAACACCCAATTGATGTGCCATTGAGGGGCATAAGGAAAAGCAACCGACCAAGAACATCAACTGCACAATGAATGGATTCGTCCAGTGGTGGCATTGTAATTTGTAACTGTCTTTCAGCACTGATTGAAAACTTGGGATCTCAGGTTGGTCAACTGTCGCAGAAAAATTACAGTTCTCTGTAGCATAGCAAGGAAACTAACAGATATTCTGGTTGGTTCATCTTGAAATGTTTTGGTTGAATCCGGACTTGCTCCTCACAGAACGCGCCTCACAGCGCTTTCAACCACGCATTGAGAACATCTCCTGTACATAATTTTATTATTCATGGGAAGATGTTCCCAATGCAGGGCTGCGATGTCCTGTGAGGTGCACTCTGAGGGGCAAATCTGATTCCGTTTTGGTCACAACTCAAAAGATTTTTAATGTGATTGAATCAGTAAATCTGATTGGTTGTGTTGCCACCCCAGTGCATTGTATACTAGCTTTCATGACACTGATTGAAGACCAATAAGCTAAAAGTAAGTTCTGCTTGAATTGATTTGGACTAAGTACTTGTCACATTTGTTGTGGTGGTTGTACCTCGCATGCTACATCTCCCTGAGGTCTCTTTCATTCCACTAATGAGGGTCGGTGACCGAGTGACCATCATCCCTCCTTTGCATCCTTTGTGAGTTTTTTGACTCAAAATGCAATTAGGCTTCACTGTGTCTCCAACATTCTACATGCTATCAAGTAGTCACTAGCCCAGATTCTTGTGCTGTCTTTTCCGTCTTTGTGAGGGGGTGATGGGCTTGCTGACGCACTTCACACATCAGAAAGTTCACTTTTGCAAGTGGAACAGCTTGGTTGATGGGTAGTATTACAGTCACTGGGTGTTGAAATTTAAGGCAGTAGGAAGTCACCTTTGGTGGCATGAGATATAGGCCCATAAGATGGTTTTAGAATCTTTACTGGCACTAAATAGGAACCTGCAAGTGGGATATATAACTGATATTTGATAAAATGGTAAAACACAAAATGGGTCCAAGAGAGCTTATACATCATTACTGCAGTCTAATGCTGGAGCACATACAGTTACATGACAGTGAAACTAGCTCATTTCAATGACAACCCCATAGCCAAAAGCAATGAAGTCTTCCAAAAATCTATGATGGCTGTACTTGAGAGCACCAGGTGCAACCAACCAAGATCAAGTTAACCGGCAGACATGGAATTTTGGGAGTACATCCAAGGACAATCTTTTTGCCATTTAAGTTACTTTCACCAAGTGTAGAACTGCTTACAAATAATAGAAACAATTGCTTGGATTGTCCAAATTGACTAGGCAGGTGGTACAGATGAACACAAGGATTTTAATTGCCATGTTATATACTATAGAGACAACAGTAATCTCTGCCAATAAAATAGAATAAATAATAAACCAACCTGCTTTAACTGGCAAAGAATTGATGATGGGGTATGCTTCAAGCTGCTCAGAAAATTTCTCAAGAATACTATTCACATCTTCCCCAAATTCCATACCAATACCTTCCCATTGTGTACATTAGCAAATACCTGATCATGAAGAAGAATTACAGATATGTTGGTTTCTGATGGTGGCAGGCCCAAATCTTAGCCAGCATACTGGTGCTCGAATATTTTCTCTATCACATTGTTCATGACATTCTTTTTCTCCAACAATTGGATTTTTCTTTTTTGTGCATCTATATATAAATATTTTCAAATGGGCCCTTTCAACCATCACTATGGGCCAAAAGAGAACAATAACAGACAATGTGTTAGAGGAAATAACTAATAGGATATTACCCTATTAATCTTTTCTGCTACCTTATGGCTATATTTGGTTTGAAGGAAAAGGTAGGGAAAGGAGGGGAAAGACAGAGAAACCAATACAAGGTTTGTAAAGGTTTCCCTTCCTTTCCCCACATTTTCCTTCAAACCAAACATAGCCTATATGCTTACAGGATCAGAAAGTTCTCCACAATAATCGAAGGAGTGTATTTTATTGAAAAATAAACTGGGAAAGGAAGAAGAGAGTAAGTATGGTAAGCTCAGCCTTTCTCAGCTTAGAATCATTTAGGCTATGTTTGGTTTGAAGGAAAATGTAGGGAAAGGAAGGGGAAGGTAGGGAAACCTTACAAACCTTGTATTGGTTTCCCTGTCTTTCCCTTCCTTTCCCTACCTTTTCCTTAAAACTAAACATAGCCTTATGATCTTGATATTCTGGATGATGAAAAGCAGGCTTTTCAACCAGTAAATATGCTAGTTGTGGTAAAACTGGCTGGGATAACTGTGTGAATTGTGTGTGCCTGACCCATCTCTCCTTCCTCATCAGATCCATGCTTTTTTAGGATGTCATTGAGAAGAGGAAACTGTCTTAACATATGGTGATGTTACCCAAGTCTGGAATTTATGTTCGTGTGCCAGGAAATAATAATTAGGGCAGAATTTAATACTTTAAGTCAGTGAACTGAACATGTGTTTAAGACAAAAATAGTAAGGTGTTTGAATTTGAAATTTTGGAAGACAGATTGGGAACTTGGTAAGGATATATCCTTAAGGTGGATCCCAAATGAGAATGGAAGCATTTAATTCTTCATTAAGGAAACACTGTTGTCAAAAACTGCATAACTTTAATTTATACTAAAAGAAGGTACTCTTTATTTTTTATGAGCGTAAACAAGATACTCATAATTAGAAGTCAGACTCAGACCAATTAGCATTTCTCATGGACTCATGGGTTGAAGTAGTGAGAAATGATTTGGGGGCCCATAACTTAACAAGTGAATAGATCTATATATCTCATTGTCTTGTCCTCTACTAGCCCTAAACCTTTTGTTCTCCCACACCTGTAAATTCCAATCACTTGTTACCTCTATCTGTAAACAGCCAATTAATCTGTCATAAAAAGATGTGGGCCAGTTTACAACAGAAATTAGAACTTTTCACTATTTATGTTGGTACATTGCCTGAAAGAGGATTGGATTAGAGGTCTTTACATGAAATACTAGATAAACTATAATAGTGCAAACCCACTGTTGAGTTTCTACAGAACTCATACCAGCTGAAATAGGAGGCAAATGGAAAGGTATTTCCATTGAACAGAATTGTGAGAGAACAAAAAGGAGGCTGGTGGAATTTAATTCCATTGAACATTGGAAAATGAAGAGAGGGGATGAATTAAATTGGTTCCTTTAAATGGAGCTTGTGGCTTGATTGTATGTGCTTTTGTTCATGGTTTGCCCCAGTTGGCTTATCCAGAATTGCAGAAAAAAAAAAAAAAAAAAAAAAAAGATACACTGCCTTAGCTACGCCGATTAACAGCCTCATTTGTTTGCATTGGGATTTCATTACATAAATACATGGATATGCAAATGAGAAAAGTTTGGCTGTTTTTTTTTTTAAAAAAAAAAAAAAAAACAAAACAAAAGTTTTGAAGCCTTATGTGCATGAGACGTTAGCATGGATGTGGGATAAAAGAGTAACTGTAATCAATATCCTTTTAATTAAAAAGACAAATAAGGAACTGAATGGAACAACATGTCATTTGCAAGAAGCTGCCTTTCGTGATTGTAAAGTCTAGTTACCTCTTGCTTCAGATTTGACTTTCTTGTTTGTTTGTAACTTGTGAGAAGTAAAATAAGAAGAAAAATAATGTAATCACTGCTTTATATAAAAGAGGGTGAAGGCAGGAAGAAGGTTATTTATTTGAGACTAGTAAGATATGAAGGAAAGTGATACGATCCCCACTTTGTATGAGAGAGAATTAAGGTAGGAGACTAGGAGGAAGGTGGCGCAAATTATACTTCAGTTTTAAATGGGATGCAAAATTTGCACTATGAATGAGTGCAAAGGAAACAAGAAGTGCAAATTTTGAATCAGGTACAAGTGCAAATCATAGTTACAAATAAATGGATGACAAACTGAACCAGCTGCAAAATTTGTATCCGGTTCAAATTTGCAGTGCAAACAAACAGAACTTAATCTACTGTTTTCCCCTTCTTTACACAGCAAAACACATGTAACTTACTACTTCCCTTGTAAACGTACATCCATTTCTTTGATCTGGCATAAATAATAGCTTTTCAAAAGGTGAAGATTCATTAAAGGTAGATCTCAGCTCTTTGATTTCCCTATCCCAACTGATATTACTGCAGTACTCTTGTTGGGTTTTCACACAAGACACCTCTTTAAAGGGAAAAGATACTTATGAAGAAAGGCATTATTGATGTTTAACTGGTACAACAGTCAAGCTGCAACTAGTGCCACTCAACAACAGAAATGGGGTACCAAGATACATCATTCATGTATGACTTTTGTGTGGTCATCAACACACTTTTCTCTGCTTGATTAAAAACAGGGATGAGGCATGAGGAGAGGCAATAGAAAACAGGATATCGTAATTGTCCTTGTACATATTGAAGTCCAGTGTTCATATTGGGAAGCTTTGGAGTTTGTAATAAATAGTAGGCTATTTTGGAGAATCAGAGCAAGTTGGGCTGCTGGAAGCATTGGACTTGTTTAGATCACTCAAGGTACGTAGATGACATTGTGGGGGACTACTTGTGAGAGTGACAGGCCAGTTGGTGCAGGTTCATGCTCTAGCCTCTAGTACCATGAGCAGAGGTGGAGATACTGAGGCTAGACAAATGGGGAAACATTATCCAACAGGGGTACAGTGTCCAAGTATGTCAAATGGGGAATAATTGATGGATGGGTGATGGAGATAGAGTAAGCCCATTGGAGAAAGAAGCCAACTTTGTTCATCTTTTTTGGCTATATTGGTGACTGTTGCTGCAAAAAGCAAGATGAGACCAAATGAACTTATGGCATTCAGCTAGCTACTCATACTCATCCATGCATGTAGTTGGCTCAAGTGAAGAAGGGCTCTGACCCATAGAGACATGGGTGACTTGATGTGAAAGTGAAACAGCATTAATTAACACAATATTGCCCAAAGCCCCCCATTTGTTCTACTTGACCTTATCATGGAGTGAAAACTGAAAACCTTGTTCCTAAGATGACTATGACATTGTTGATTTGATTATATATTGTCAAGTCACCATCTGGTTAGAAGTAAAAAAACAACATTAATGGCGACAAGGAGAATGATAATGCACGTATGTATGGTTAATGCATGGGTCATGTAGCAGATGTGGTCACATCTCACAAACTCTATGAAGCTCAACCTTTGATGATGTTCAATAAGGTCCAGAACAATAGCATGTGGCTGGTGCCGAGTTACAAACAATTACAACAATTAAACACCTCATCACTCACCAGCCTCTCTATAATCCGTAGATGAGTTTGTGCCCTCCCAACTCGCAAGGAAAGAATTTTGGTGGTCCAATTTGCTTCTCAAAGCTTTTCTAGTTATAAGGGAACAAGAAATTAATGAAAAGAAAAGAAGCACAAATGTCAAAGGGAGGTAAGCAAGCCTTGTGTTAGGTTGGCCATACTAGTATACATCACCAAGTGCTTGAGGGTCCATGCTTAATGAATGTTATTACAGAAAAGGTAACAAGGGGTGATGACTATTGCCAAGGTACTCTCTCTCTCTCTCTCTCAATGTTGGCCCCAGCTAGCTATCTGGGGTCCTAACCTTTGGCATTTTTTTTAACACAAAAACACCACTCTCAAACTGGAACCTGCATTCTCATGCTTGCCAGTCCAAGATTTTACATATATAAACTTTATGTGACTACTCTCCAGAGGAATTTTCTTTATCCCAGAGTTGTATTAGTAGTGTTTGTCCGAGTTGGGTAAGCTCTTCCTAACCCGGTTTATCTTCTGACTCTTCATCATCCAAAGTACTTAAATTATGTAGTCATCATGTGAATGAGGAATCTAGATGGTATGGGGAGGAAAAAGAAAGAAAAGGTTCTTCAGTAACTCCATCAGCATGCACAGGTGGGACAGTTAAGTTGTTTGGTTTCATTGAATTATAGTCATGTGTGAGATGGATAAAGCCTGTTTGTCTTCATTCATGTTTCTATAGAATCCTTCGCACATGATTGGGTCCAATGGGCTCGTGAATGGACCCTACCACATGATACCCAATCAAAAAGCAAGCCCTTGTTTCCATAGTCACAGATACTAATAAACAACTACAATTGAAAAACAGCATTATATCCACAGGGACACGTGGTCCTTCCACTTTATGTCAACCTCTAGAATTAGAAAGGTAGCCCTGGCAATGGAGCCCATTGAGTATTGGGCCCACAGAACGCGTAGTTCAATCTGGGGCCCCCACTCGTTACTTTTTTGCATATCTAGTTGGTCCTTTTGGTGCGAATGGCTCCATACCAAGATTACATTGGGCGTCGACTCATATAGAGATATAATTGCCATCTGGGGCCCTCTAAAGCGCCATGTCATCACATGTTCCAAGGTTCAGTACTCGTCACTGGATTGGGTCCTACCCACCACTCAGTATCTCAGTATACACCAAAAGTTTTGAGTGATTAGATGAGTTTCGCTCATCTGATTTGTGCCAGAGCTTTTTGAGAGTTGTAAATATCTTTCATTTCTCGCGGTACAAGCATACAGTTGAGCTTACGTTTGAAGCTGCTGTTTTGCTCCTACACAAATGTTTTTCCTACTGTTAATCCATAGTCCTAGTTTGTAAGCTGGGAGTGAGAAGTGATACCTGTAAGCAGACTCGGTGCCTAAACCAAATGAATCACGAAAGTCCTCTTAGGAGGCTTCCAGCTGAGGTCGACCAAGAAGCAAATATCAATTTGTCTCTCTCCACTCCCCCACCTTGAATCTGAATTCGTTTGGGTTTGGCTGATAGAATCGAAACCTGAAATTGATTTTCTTTTGTCCAACCAGATCCAGTCAGGATTAGATGATCAGCCTTCCCCAGACTAGCAGGACGGTTGTTTAATATTGAAAGGTAGCGATGGTAATTGGGCGGGTTGGGTTGGGTTGGGTTGGGTTTGGCTTGGGTTGAGCTTCCTTCAATCCAATTCATTAATGATTCAATTATATAAAATTAAATGAGTTGGATTCAATTCAAACTCGTCTTGACCCAATCCAATCCATCCAACCTATTAATTTTATATTTATGTATTTAAAACTAAAAACTAACTCTCTTTTGACAAATAAGTTGGTCACAACTTCGTGGTAATAGTAATTGTTATTTACACAAGTGGTGAATGTTTAAATCATATTACATGCATATTATTTTTACAAAGAGAATAAAAGACAATTAATCACTGGAAGTCATTTGACTATGTTTGGGTTTTGGGTTTGACCAAACCACTTAGGTTCAAATTGGTCAGACCAACTTGAACTATCAAATTGGGTTTGTCTTCGAGCTAATCCCATCAAGAGTGGTTGAACATTTTGGATTCGGATCAGTCTGGTCGGACCAGACCAGTTTGGTCAGATACGGATTGACTCAAACTAGTCCATATCGGGTTGTGCACAAGTTTGGGACCAAGCCGACCGAGTCAAATCAAGTCAATGCAAGTAGACCATGCCGATCAACATTCAGTTCGGTTTGGGTTGCAGGGCTCAAATCGAGTTAGTTTATCCAAACCGGATTACAACGAGTAAGCCAAGTTGGTTCAGGTCAGGTCAGGCTAGATCACTACTTGTCTGGATTTGTGTCAGGTCAACCCACCCAGACCATTCTGAATTCGGGTTGATTCGCAACTCTCCAGCCCAACTTGGACTGACCAACCCAAATGGATTGAACCGATGTGGCCAGGTTTGTTCATATTTGAATTGGGATGAACTGATCCAGACTCGGGTCAACTTGATTTGGATTTATGTCGATTTGAGTGAAGTGTGTTGGTTCAAGGCAAAACTAATTTTAGTCAATAATTAATAGAAAATTCATGAATTAATTATAAATTATTTCAGCCAAATGAAGATAATTAAAAAAAAAAAAAATTGGCTAAGGAATTCATACTTGTATCTTTAGTGGTTAACCCAATGGTTATCCATTTCCAACTCCATCAAGTAAATGGGCGGGTTCAGTAGTTTGGGTGAGAAATTGCCACCCGTATTGGTACGGAAAGAAAAAAACTATTCTAGGATGTCACACGCAAGGCTCGGGATTTGTTAAATTAAAAAGCCCAGCCCGGCCTAACTTATAGGTTAAATAAAAAACCCTAAATATCCTAAGTTCCTAACCCCTCTCTTCTTAGTAGTGGAAGACTCACCAGCACAACCTCACACTCTCAGGCATACAGAACCGGCAAACAATCACTGACGCAACCAGCGAACTCTGGCGAACTGGCAGTGAGTCCTCTCTCTCTCTCTCTCTCTCTCTCTCTCTCTCTCTCTCTCTCTCTCTCTCTCTCTCTCTCTCTCTCTCTCTCTCTCTCTCTCATTCCTCTTCTCACTTCTTCTAGAAAGTCAGAATCTCAGATGTGAACTCAGGCACTGGCCAAGCGGTGAACACAAGCACCATCGGTGGCGGCGAGTCCTCTCTCTCTCTCTCTCTCTCCCGTTCCTCTTCTCACTTCTTCTCTCTTAGAATCTCATACACGAACTCAAGCATCGGCGAGGCGGCGAACACAAGCTTCGGGCTTTTTATTAGGGTCGGGCTCGGGCCCATGTTGTAGGCCCATTGGTCAGGCCGAGCTTGGGCTCGGGCTTAACAAAATCATGTTTATGAAGAGTAAAAGCCCGGCCCATGAACAGGTCTAGTCACACCTAATAGCCGTTAGGGTTGTTCATCAAATTGATGAAACCTATCAAACTAACCAACCCGAGTTTATGGGTTTTTAATTATTTCGACCAGTATTGATTTAGTTTTTATATTAGCCTAAGAGATCAAGTTGGTTTCAGTTTGATCATTCGTAAATAAACCAAAATTGAACTGACCCAATCATAGATATATATTGATATTTTATACTTTATATTTTATATTTTATATTATATTTTTAAAATGAGAAGTGAGAAAATTCCTATATTTCCTTAGTTTAAAATAATTTATATTGTAATTTTTAATTTTTTTTAAATTACTTTTTAATAATACCATTACAATTCTTTAAATTTAAATTTAGTTTTTTAAATATAAATTTTTTGAACCAACTAGCCAAACTGAAAACTGAACCAAACCAATATAACCTAAGTTGACCTATTTCCATCATTGGTCGGTCAGTTTCGGGTGCATAACTCCCTAACCCAACCACATCGGTTCAGTTGACCAAACAATCTAGAAGGCCGGAACTAAACCAAACCAACCCATGAACACCCCTAGCCCAAGATTTTAGATTAAATGGTTCGTTCAAATGGTATCAATGCCTGTTTGACTAAGTGATCTAGTTTTCAATCCTAATTGCCCCCAATTATAATTAATTAAAATTCAGCACACGGTATGAGAATGTATGTGCTTGAAGCCTAGAGGCTTTTGCGTGAAAAGGAGTATGAGAAAATAAACTTATTCAAAAACTTCACGATCCTCACCTAACAGATTAAGCTTTTTGGTAGGGGTGTAAACGGATCAAATTCGAATCAGATAAGGAAATATCCAAATTTGAATCTGATTAGAAAATCCAATATCCGAATTCGATTCGATATCCGTTGGATATTGAAAATCAATATCCGAATTTGAATCCAATTAAATATTCAGGTATTCGATTCAATTTGAATTTTATTAATTAATTATTTTAGATAATTAATAAATATATAGAATAAATATTTTATTGATATAAAGTATATAAATATATAAATTATTTATATAACTTAATTATTATATATAAATTATATAAAATATTTTATATATTATATAAGAATTAAATAATTGATTGAATTTGGATATTTATCGAATCAAAACAGGTCATATCCGAATTCGAATCCAATTAACTATTCAATATAAATAGGATATCCTAATTCAACCGATTAGATATTCGAATTATTCAAATTCGATTCGATTATGTGAAATATCAAATTCGAAATCAAATTTTTGAATACCGTTTAAACCCTACTTTTAGGTGGAATCTAGATTCCTTTAAAAATATATCTTGGTTCATGGTTTTACTAATTAACCAGTTGGTTAGATCGTTCAAAATGTGAAAACCATAATTAGAACCCAGGAAGCCCATTTGATCATTGGATCACCGATCACCAGTTCAAGGTTCAAAGTAGTATTGTAGGGGCGTATCGGGGGTCTGACCGGTTCAAGGGATGGAGGGGTCCTAGACCGGCTCCCCCGAACCAGTTTTGAAGAAAAAATAAAAAAAAAAAGGTAAAAAAATGAGTACCAAAATGCCCAATACATCCTTATCGGCATATCGGACATATCAATATTTTGAACCTTGCACCAGTTCAACCATTCACTGCGATCCAAATCTCACCACGCTTGAAATAGTCAAGGAAACTTTTCCTTCGATTTAGTCATTATTCAATTTTTCTTTTTCATTTTAGAGAAAACTTGTACTGTTGTAAAATGGGATAGGGTCTCTATCCTGGACATAGTAGTAAATAAAAAGTGTCTATTAATCTGAACCCAGTTCTTCTCACTTTAGGTGAACAAAAGGATATTAACACTGGATCATGATATTAGACTTGGTTCATTATTGCATTTAAAATCTGGATTGATGTTTTCCTTTCGTTGAGATGATCAATGATCATAGATTGGAATTCACACTAGGGAGGTTACAGTAAAATTTAGGGTTCATTTGGTTCGCAGTCAGAGCTGAAATCAGAATTGGAATAGCCCATCCTATAGTCTGTTTGGTTCAGACAGGAATGGAAATGTTTCCAAAAAAGGGGCAGGGAATCACCATTCTTTTAAATGGGGGGATGCCATTCCAGCAAGAATAGGAATGAGATTCTGATTCCATTCAACCAAACGGTTGGAATCAGAATAGTCAATTCCAATTCCGATTCCAGACTCCTATTCCCATGAACCAAACGGACCTTATAATTAAGTTTTCAAAAGCAGTATGGAGGGAAATTAGGTTAGGACAAAAATTAGGGTTAAGTAACGTTGACCAAAATGTGAAAATGGAAAATACAATTGGAAATCAGGATTTGTTCCTCGAGCGCACCTCACACCAATTTCACAGAACCTTCAGCCGTGTATTGAAAATATCTTCCTTGATTTTGTCATTGATGGGAAGATATTTTCGATGGCTGCGATATCCTGCGAGGTTGGTTTGAGGTGTGAAGTGTGTTATGAGGAGAAAATCCAATTAAGGGTGTTCACTGTTTAGTTAATCCAACGTTGGGGGATTTTTTGTAATCGAATCGGTAGTATCTGTTTTTCGAAAATCGGTAATCGAAATTGAATCGAAATTTATCGGTTAACTGGTTTACCAGTTTGGTTAACTGTTGGTTCAGTTTGTCAGTCTTTTAGTTTTTTAAATTTTATAATATATATTATAAATATATAAATATATAATATTATATTTTAAATAATATATAATATATTATAAATATATATTTATATATAATGCATACATTAATTTATAATATATACAAATATAAAATATATATAATATATAATATACATAAATATATATAAATATATATAAAATATATACCGATTGGTTCAGTTAACCATCGATTTTCTATATTAGTTAACCAAAACCACCGGTACTTTTGGTTTTTTAAAAACATCAAATTGAAACTGAACCAACTGGTTCAGTTAACTGATTTTTTTATTCGTTTTTTATCAGTTTTCTTGGTTAATTTGATTTTTTGGTTTTTTTTTTCTCACCCCTAAATCCAATTTGGACAATTGAGTCCAATTCCACAATGATTGTCCAGATTTGGTCTTTACTCACATAGAGCTCTTAACACCATCTCACATCACATTGTATGCATATATTGGGAACATCTCTCCATAAATAACAAAATACATGTACCAAAGCTATTCCTTATGCATGGCTGAATATGCTATGAAGTTGGTGTGAGAAATGCTCTGTGAGCCCAAATCCGGTCTTCAGAAGGAAAATCTGATTAAGATGTCCAGGTGATCCGGTTCAACCAATCTGATCATGCACCCAAATAACAGATCCGGACTCAAAACTGACCATGATCACTTTGGATGGCAATAGCTGGTTAAATTATCAAATTGTGTTACAAGTAGACTTGTTCATGGGCCACGTAGCCTGATGGCTCAGCCCGGCTGTGGTCGGGCTTGGACATTATTAGGCCCGTGGGCCCTAGTTTGGGCCCTATTCTCTAAGCATGACCTGTTTTGAAGCCGGGCTCAAGATTTCACCAAAAATCCCAACCCAAGCCTAACACGGCCCAACAATATTATATATATATATATATATTCTCACTCCCTAGCCCAAATTTGGACGAACTAATCCCCTTCACAGCAATGGCTGACGGTTGTACTTCTACAATCTACACTCAGGCAGCTATCCGGTGATCAGCAAAGCAACGGTATCTCTCCGAGCTCCGTCCTCAACTATCTCTCAGCGGTGTGACGGCATCTCCATTTCTCCAAGCCCTGCTTTGCTCCAAACACTCCCAACATTAGGTCGACAGCATCTATACTAGCGGCAAGCCAGCAACCAGTCATTAGGTCTCTCTCTCACTCTCTCCAGTTCGCCAACCTTCTGGTGAATTCAGATGTCTGAACTGCAATGTCGGGCTTCAGCCTCGGGTTTTTTTAAAGGTCAGGCCTAGGCCTCAATATATTGCATTGGTAACAAGTGAAATCCCGGCATATGAACAGGTCTAGTCACAAGAATCGGTGTCCCATTTGAGAGAGCTGAAGTTCTATTTGGTGAAAAATTCGGTAAGAAATAAACTATCGTTCTGCCAATTGAATGGCTACCTGTTTCAGCTTCTTTGAATAGCTTATGGAAAGCACTTTGGCACTTTGCCTAGAGCCCAAGACTATCCGACTTCTCTGAATTGTCTAACTTCTTAGGCACTTAAGCCAATTATCAATTTGGCCTCACATGAACAGCATAAAATCTTTGTATAATGAAAAATCTAGAGCCCAAATCAACTGTCAGTCAATCATTTGAAAGGCTGTACATTTCAGCACTCAGCCTTTTCTGAATAATTCATCCCAAGCGCTTAGGGTGGATTCGAGCCGAGATGAGTCGAATGGTATGAAGTTTGAGCTCAGTTCGAAACTGTTCTACAAGATTTGATCTCAAGTTTGAGCTCAGTTTGAACCAGAACTTTAAATTCGAGCTAGGCTCAAGTAAAAAATTCATAAATTTGAGCTCGGCTTGGTTCGAGCTCGATTTTAAGAAAAAAAATATTTTATAAAAATAAAAAGTTATATATAAAAATAATTTTTATTTAATATTTAAAAAATTAAAAAATATCTCATGAGCTGATCTCTAATAGGCTCAAACTTGATTCGGTTCATAATTAAGCTAGTAAATTCGACTCGAACTCGAACTTGAATAAAACCAAACCAAGCCGAGATTTTTACGAACCAAACTCGAACAGCTAATGAAAAACTCAACTAATTGCCACCGAAGTTCTTCACAACAGGTGAATCTTGAGCAGAACCCTGGGAGGGCCCTCAGCTGAACCAAAGTAAGTTTGATCTTCAGTTGATCAGCTCAGCCTCTGGACCCCGGAAAAGAAAGACTGGTAATGGCAGAATGCCAATTTATAAGGAGTAGGGTAGTTTTAGTTTTGTTAAACTGAGATATGGTCTACTGGTTAATAATGCTCCTTACATAATCATTTGGGTACATAGGTACTACCAAGGTCCCCAAGTCATCGCTTGTCCTTTCTCCCGTAATAGCATCTTTCTCGTACTCGCCTACAACAGAATTTCTCGATTTTTTCCTATCCTTTTTAATAATAACATAACCTAATAAGTAATCCAGTTACCAAAGGCAAAGTCTACACTTCACACAAACAAACCACATGCTCGTTAATTACAGGAGGCAAGTGGGCCATCAATCTTTTGGGCCTTGTTTAGCCTCCTCCAATCGCCATCTGGTGGGCCAACCCAAATTTTTTAGATATATTTTTTCTCTCTCCTCTTGCACGTGTTGGCGCACGTGACATTCTCAAGTAGATACGATTTTACCTTCGTGAATCGTGAATGCAACGTTAGAATTTCTTTCTTTGTTTTTTTTTTTTGATATCTTCTTCCTTTTATTAATTTTTTTGGTGGGGTTTCAGTGGGACAAATCACAAAAAGTCAAAAATCATCTAAAAAGCAAACGAGATTTCCTTTCCCATTTTTATGAAGAAAACCGAAAACCCGACCGAGAGTCCGAGACCCAACAAAGTGAAAGCGCGCCAAGAATAATTTCATTCAAAATAATAACTTCCTCCTAGGTGGTGGCGCCGGGACTCTGATTTTCGGGGCAAAGACTGCGAGATCTCGGATCGTCTCGGCCACCAGATCCCTGAATATCATCCGTTCGATATCTAGCACCATCTCCGACACCTCCTCGGGACAGTCCCCCCATCCGTTGATGCCGTCTCCGGCCATATCCTTGCGAAGCACCCCGCAGATGATCTCCACCAGGTCCTCCGCCGCGTCCCTCTCACGGATCCTCCGGAATTCCGACCATATCTGCCGCAACGACGGCTTTCCTATCACAGAATTCGTCCCAGAAAAGGCCTTCCATGGCGGCAACTGTCTCTTTCTATCCAGAATTTCAGCGATTGTGTCGAATACAAGCTTCCGGTGGAGAGCGGAAGTATCATCACACGAAGAGTCCCCCCCGTAATATTGTTTCTCCAGTAAGAAGAAGACATCACAGTCCTCGGATAGGCAGTCGGAAGCCCGAAGAATCTCCGAGATATAAAGGAAGTCAGAATCATCCGATTTGTCTTCAAATTTCAACCGGACCGGCGACACCACTGGGCTCCAGTTCTCGTCTTCTATCTCTCCCGATTGATCTGGTGATTGAATCAACAAATTGAAGGCAAGGCAAAGAAGAAGAACAAAGTAGAAATTTAAGTAACAAAAGTGCCCCAGCAGTTGCACATAATTGCATATTCCAAGCCAAACGAAACCAGAACTGAAATAATTCACCCTGACGAACGACCATCAGTTGACACAGCACCAGTCCCTATCGAATAGAGATTTTAATTAATTCCCAGGGTGGTTTCAGGTAAATTTGTTCAGACACGGGGAGGTTTCGGTCCTTTTCCTATTTAATTCTGTTGAAATCAGATCATGGTCACAGTTCATCAATGCCTGGAGCAGAGCAATCAGCATTCAGGACTCAGCAATGCCCTTGAATTGAAACAAGGACACTAGATCCAACAGCTTCGATCAAAGGGCTCCGACCCTACCCTAGTCTGAAGTCTGAAGCCTGAACCCAGTTTGCAAAACCCCAGACCTAAAAAAAAAATGGGTGTAGCAGCGTTGTACCTTTGAAATCGATGCAACGCTTCATGACTGGCGAAGGGGATGACTCGTCCTTGTAGAAAGACGAGTCAAGGACCGATACGGGACTCGGCTGCAACTCGGTTGCTGTGATTTCAGCTATGCTGTGAAGCAGCTTGTCGCATCTCTCTAGGAGGCTCCTCCCTTCCTTGTATTCTTCCATTTTCGATCTCTGAAACTACATTCCCTTGGAAAAGTGAGAACACAGAATGGAATTCATAGAAAAGAAAACAGAACATTAATGAAGCCTTCGCTCGCACACACCTCTGTATCGGCCAGAGAGGACGTACTGATGCTGCTTTCAGAAACAGTGGATGATTGATCCTCCGCGTGGCTGAAAATTCTCTCTTTTGGAGAAATTTCAGGTGTCCGTCTCCTGTTCCTCGGTGATCTAATTGTCGCTTGATCCGAACCGACCTTCTTCGGATTAACCTTTGGGGAGTTAATAGGAGAGGTTCTCCGCTGCTGCTCCACTGAATCATTTGCTCTCCTCTCGGTATCGATACCCAATTGTTTTCTTCGTGCAAGTGAACTCGGACTTCTTGCATTACTCTCATTTCGATCAGGTGACTTTGAATTTCTCGTTCTTCTTTCACTTTGCATGTTTCGATCAATTTCCGGCCGATCCCGCCTCGGTCTAACCGGTGGCAATGACTCTCCGGCAAGGTTGAGGTTCCGGCGGACCCCAGGTTTGGATCTGAAATTCGAAAGAGGTGACTCTGTTGTTGTTCTCCCGGACCGGTTGATAGAAACTGGTGACTTAGATGGCTTCATGACGACAATCGGCGATTCCTCCGCGTAGAATTTCCGGTCATATATGAAATTTCTGTGTCGGATCTGCTCTGCTGGTTTCTTGGAATGCAGAAGTCCCTTGAGTTGCAGAGCTTCTAGAATCTGCTTTAGCGTCTCCAGATCCTTTGCTGGTTCATCGATTCCCCGCAACTTCAACCGCTTCTCGATCTCTCCGTAGAGAGAGTCCGTGTGTTTTGGTTCCGGAAAGAAATCCTGCGTGTCAAAGAAACTCTTACGATGCTGCTGCGTCTTCCATGACGACGTAGATAGGCCTCCGCTCGAAGGTCTCGATGGTTCGGGCTTTGGTTCTCTCACACAGAAGTCAATTGAATCCGGTTTCCTGATGCTAGACTTATTATCTTCCGGAGCTGCATTGTCTCTAATCACATTGCTGGTGACGTTAACTCCGAAGCTGGTCTGGAACTGCTGCTTCAGATGGAAGTTGTTCCCGTCGATGAAACGATACTGAAGCAGATCTCTTGATACTCTGGATTCCGAAGCAGATCTCCGTAGCTCAGGCTGGTCTGATTTCTTGAGAGGCTCGCGCCCGGAGTTGGGCAGCGCTTCGAGGCCCATAAGCCGGGCTATGACGCTAGGCGAACGACGCTGCTTGTCGTTATCCTCGGGAGACGCCGTTTCTGCAGAGCTCTCGAATTGAGTCGCGGCGAAAATCGCCGCGTTGGTTCGGATCTCCCTCGGGTATAGGCTTCCCTTACCGTCAACAATTGCTCTGCTATCCAGAGAAAGCCGTGGAGATTCTTTGAACTTCCACGAAGAACGCAAACCTTCCTTGAATTCGAAAACTGGAAAAGGAAGAGGCTTTCTGACCGGAGTCTCCACCGGGTTTGCCAGTTCCGGAGCCGGAGAGCAAGTTTCCGGCGTAGGATGCTTCACACTTTCAGGTGATGACCGCGTGTAAGGCTGTTGTTGGTGCTTTAACGGGTGAAGTTCTCTGGTGTACGTCGGGGATCCAACGGATTTCTCCGACTCACTTGTGGAATCAACGGCCTGAACTTTCAGTAAAGTGTGTCAGGCAATTGAACTCTTTTGTTTGTTATACCAATTTCCATTGGAACACAAAATATGTAAAACGAAAGAATGCAAAAGAGAGAAAAGAATCTGACCGGAGAGGGGGGGAGGCGTTTGGTGGAGTAGAGGCGTTTCCCGGCGAGAAGCTGATGACGGTCGAAGAGCTGAAGGAATCCGGCCATGCAACCCATTTGTTTCTCCATCTGCTTCTCCAGGCTCTGCTCATGGATTATCCCTGTCGTCATTTTTGGTTGTTCCCCTCGATCTCTCTCCCTCTTTCTCCTTATTGAAACTTGTCTGACGTCTCCATTAATGTTCCTTCTGTAACACCCGGTTCTTATTTCCTGCTGTACCCAAATCTCTACGTCTACATTCCCGTCTCTCTTCTTCCCCTCTTCTCTCTCTCTCTCTCTCTCTCTCTCTCTCTCACTAGAGACTGTTTGTAAGGAGGAGGAAAGTCTACCGTTCGCGTCGACTCCCGCTTTGGGGGTGGTTTTAAAGCGTGGACGAGGTAGGCGAGAGAAATGGACGAGTGGGTACCCTCGGCTTTTGTAAGAATGCCGAACGTGTTATTGGTGAAAATGACAACTAAGTCCTCAAGGTTTGGTTTGGTTTTGTTGGTCCTTCAGACTTCCGCGCTGGGAGAAGATAAAAACTTTCGTTTTTCGTCAGAGATCCACTTCCTTGAGCTACTAAAGTTTGACCATGACCGAGCCGTGCAAATTTCCGAAAGTAACCCTGGGGGAGTGGGAGTGACTAGTGAGAGAGTGGAGTGGAGTGGACTCAGGGGAGCGGAGAAGACAAGCAGTTTTGGTTACGGAGCTCCAAGTGTGTTTAATAAGTATACCTCCTCCATTCGGTGCTGCTTCTTCAGTTCTACTCCTCTTCAGTCCAAGTGTGTTTAATAGTGTATCTCCTCCATTCAGTGTTTCTTCATCCTCCTCTCCAACTGAGGATAGAACTATTGATTACTGAAACGAAGCTCTGGTTTACAATAAGCAAGACTCGTTGATCCTGAGCATTCAACAGGCAGTAGGCAGTAGGCAGTAGGAGTCACAGAGACTGGTGCCCCAAATGTTGCGCACTAATGGTATGATCGCAACAGTCCATGGGGCTCATTTACACCACGGCTCGTCAACTCAGATGAGCTATGTAAATGTATGAAAGGTTGAGTACACTATACACAGTGTACAGTTCATTCAACAGGGCTAAGGGCTTGGCCGGCTGGGGCCCAACCACCCCAACCTGCCAACCATCAGCCCCTGCATTAAATGCTAATAATAACAATAATCTGGGCTGCTGGCCTGCTGGACAGTGAATCGACAATTCGTTGATCTCCTCATCCCTCCCTCCGCCTATTCGACGGTCTAGATTCTCCTTACAATCAACAATCAACAATTCAGGGTTTAGGGCCTTTGGATAGAGTAGGGCAGTGAAATGGGTCGGGTACGTCCCCAAAAAGAAATGCTCAAATCAAGCCCTATCAGACATTCTGATCCTATTGACGGATTGAGAAAAAAAAAAGGGGCGGAGCCGGACCTGCAGGCAGACCAGCCTGATTCTTCAGTGAATCCGCCGGAGCGGTCACCTCAAGTTTGGCTCGGCGTTAACAAATATACAGGCAGGATCCAGGAGCAGGTCTGATCTGGTTTGGGTTGGTAGGCACTAACCCCAACTTAATAGTTGGGTAATGATGGGTCAATAGTCCAGTTCAGATTCTCCACTCAACGCTGGACTGCTGGATGGATGTTGCCATTGCCCATTGGATCAGTCTTCCATGCTTCACTCCCAACTCTAAGCCGACCAGGCCTCGTTTTAGATCGGGCTGGTTTTTTAGGTCAGACCGGCTACCCCTCCTAAAGTAGTGTTGAGTCAGTGGAGACTGGAGAGCAAAACTAATCTAAGCATGTGGCATGTCAGAACCAGCCTAAACATCTTGCTGACTAGCTGAGAATTTTCAAATTTCAAGTGTTCATTGTAGCATAGAGTCAAAATATTGCTGGCATACAACGAAATGTCTGTATGACCCATAAATCCATAATTATTCCCTTGAATGGTTTGGACCGACTGTTCCTATGACTCATATTGACTTATATATGGAATAAAATACTATGACATAAATATATAGTGAATTACTATGCAAAGCCGAATTCACATTTTAAGTTGTGAAATGAATTCATTCCTCTCTCTCTCTCTCTCTCACAGTTGCCATTCAAGATCATTGGTAGGTGTAAGAACAAATAAATAAGAGTTAGAGAAAATAGGTATGCCCTTAATTTATCAGTCAAGTTGATAAAATAAAAATACAAAATAATATTAATTCCATGGAATCTTATGATCCGGATCCAGTACTCATTATTATGGCCAGAGTGGGATTTCTTTAAAGTGATGGCTTGCAGAGGTGAGATGGCCCCTCTTCTTCCCACTAAATTGCACTACCCAAACCGTACTTCACCAATTTAGTGTTTGAAAAATTGCCCTAAGTGTGATGCTTAGTACTCCTTTTCTTTCCTTTTTGTCATTTTCTTCTTTCTCCTTCCTTTTGGTTGAGAAGCATGAGAGCCAAATCCAGGGTCCTTGTGCATTAAAAACATAGTATATAGTATTAGTAAGGCCCTAAGCCCATAAAGACAGGAAGAAGAGAATTCATGATTCAGTAATCCTCCACAGTCCAATTAGCTGAGTTTTAGCATGTGATGTGGGCCGAACCCATGACACGTTCCCACCATCTGACTACTTGCGAGGACTGAGGAGAGAGTGTTGTAAGCATAAACGAGTCACGACTCACGAGGGGAATTGATTGAGAAACGGGTCCAAAGGGTTGCGTACCGTCACCCCGTGAGCTTGGAAAATGACGTCCATCTATTTAATCCACACTGCCGAGATGCTTACAAATTCATAGCCACGTGGCTATCAGTTGCCCCAACACACGTAGTACTAAAACATTTCCCACTAACTATGCAAACCGATAAAGTTGGAATGCGACTAACCGATGGTCGTATTTCGTCCTGCTTCAGCGTACATGAACGATCTGAAGGACAGATGGAGGGTGTGGGGTGGGGACCCACCGTTTTCAATCCAACTGCGCCCAAACCCATGAAATTGAATTCAGTGTGAAAATACAGTAGAGAGAGCGCTACTTTGTTTCATCTCTTTTCACTGTTATTTCCAGATTATTTATTTCTTTCTAGTACACATTCATTTCATCCTCTTTCCCATAGAAAACAAAAATACTACACTTACGATAAAAGAACTAGCTTCCAACTTTCACGTAAATGACGGAACTGCCCTCTGGCGTTACGTTTCTTTTGGCAGGGTTGCCATCTGCAACAGAAACAGCGTCACCCCCTTAAACGGAAATCCGTTTGATCAAGAAAAATAAAGGGTAAGCGGAGGGAGATCGGCTTCAGCCAGTGCAATGCCCGTTGGAACAGTCTTTTCAGTCTTATACTGAGAACATTTTGGTACCCATATACCTTATTTCATGGAAAGATATTCTCAATGCAAGGTTCTAAAAGCTGTTTGAAGGAATCATGCACCGACTGAAACCAACTTCAAATGAAAGAATCCGGCTTCAATCCGAGCCATGCACTGACTGAAACCTTGCATTGAGAATATCTCCACACTTTTGTATTTTATTTCATGGAAAAATATTTCCAAAGTAAGATTGAAAAAGACTGTTAAAGCAATGTGGCCCTGATAAAAGCCGATCTCCAAGTGGAGGGGGTGTCACTCTCCCGATAGGTCCCACAAAATCAAGGTGTAGAGATCGGGTTGGAGTCGGACCTGAGTCCGTGGAAAGTGGAGTGGAAATAGACCGTCCCAGAAAAAACCCAAGAAAAATGGATCTTAGTCGTACCTATATCTACCAACAATTATTAAATAATATGACAAATTGAGATACTGTAAATACATTCTGGAACTGGAACTGGACCAACATCTTTCGCATTTGGGTTAAATTTCCAGTTTTTCCACCCTCTAACAGTCCATCCTCTTGGTTGGTTGTTGGGCAGTAAATAAGTTAAAACAAGAGAAAACAAAACCAAACTGGGCTTTCATGTGCGAACCGTCCTATGTACTAATTTAGGGCTCCGGCCCGATTTGAGTTGTATATCTCAATCTCAGGCTCAGTGTCCAAATCACCCTTCGGGAAAAAAAGGACAAAACAATGACCACCATTTCGGGTTCGGATAAAGCGAAGTCCAGAACTGGATCAAATAATTGGATTTTTTTGTTATTTGATTATGTTTTATTTTACTTATTTATTATTTATATATAATAAAAATTTAAAGATGAATTCTAAATCCAACCCATTTTATCCTTAAATGCAGAATGATAGGGTTTGGGAGAATTTCATATTTTCATGTGGAAGAAGGGTTTGAATTCTCAAACTCCAACCAGCTATAAGTTTTGATGCAGGTATGAATTGGAAGGCTCAAAAAGACAGGTAGGGTTTAAAATTTAGAAAACCCATCTCGCCCCATTGCCATTCCTATCTTTGAACCCAAATAAAATATTCCAGCTTTGTTATTGTTGTACGTATTGTCAGTGGGTTAATGAACCAGTCTATCATTTCCCCAACCTCATACAACTTTGATTAGTTTTCTCTTTTTTTTCTTTTATGATTGATTATTCCTCCTTTTCTTTTTCTTTCCTTTCTAATCCCCCTCTCTCGTTAGGGTGACATCGTTAGGTTTTTATCTCCCTTTCTTGGTATCTTTACTAAAAAGAAATTGGGAGAAAAAGGAAGGGAGAAAGAGAAAGAAAAAGTGAGTTCAGTGGTTCACACACATTCACTTCACTGAGGGGTGGCGACTGGCGGACAGAGGCAGAGACGCAGTTGGTCATGAGTGAACTGAATGACTGTGTGATGACTTGTAGCTTGTACGTTCCCTCTATTCTAACAAATGCTAACGTTTTCTTTCAAATACAAGTATTACTAATGCCATTGTTCTGAGTTTGAGTGAGAGATTGTCAGTTTGTGAGTCATGAGTGAGCGAGTGACTGAGTGAGTCTCTCTATATTTATATTTATGTATCAGCCACAGCCACTGAAAGTTGAAACGTTGGGCCACATGCAATTACTCAGAGCCTCAGCTCTTATCTACCAAACGGATCTTTCTTTCTCTTCTCATAGTAGATCGATCAGTCTTGTCCATAAAACCAGAGAGAAGATCCATATGGATAAGGAGATTTCTTTAGAGAATGTATATTATAACAAAAACAAACATATTGGACGGTCATGATCAACCCTTTCATTACAGTGGTGGGTTCCACCCTCTCTCATAGTCTCATCTCATGCAAACACAAACAAAGGACTTGGTTCCAAGAAGAACTGGAATGCCGCTTCTGAACCACCCCGGTCTCCAGCTTGTCCGGCCAGACAGAGCCGTTTCTGAATAGGAATATCAGACTCTGAAGAGAAAGAGAGACCCCGGGCCCGGGCCCCCAGTCCACTGCCCACCTTGACAAATGCATGCCTCCCAGTCCCAGACATCCACGTGGGCCGGCTTTTCTGAGTATGAATGATCCCAAGTCTAAACCATTTCAAATGGTGGGTGTGGGGTGGCCAGGTGCCGGGTGCCGGGTGGGTCACCTCTCACCTCTGCTCGGACCAATCCTAGAAATTCGTTCTTGAATCTTGACCAACCCTTTTTTTACTTTTTCTCATCAAACCAGGCCCCATCCCCACTGAACGGGCCCGATCGAATTCTGTGTTTTTGCTCTTGTACGCATCCGATCATGTATGTCTCCACTCTCCCCCACTGCCCAGTGCCCACTATCATGATTCAAGAAAGTTGAAACCAACAGAGGCATCAAACAAAGCACTGAGGAATGAGCTCCGGGGCCCACGACCCATCCATCACTCGGTCCAAATTTGATTCAAAACTCGATGCAAAAGAACGCGGCGTCTCACAGTCCAACTCCATCGATCCGATTCCGATCCGTCGGATATGGACATGGGGATTAGTTCCTAAATCCAACGGCTATGACATCAATGTTCTCTGTATTTTTTTTTCATTGGGGTTCTCACTTCTCATCTGTGTATTTTATGGTACAATTTTCGCGTTTTTCTTCGCACTTTGTCTCCTCTTAATTGCTCTCTCTGACAAATTAACGGTAGAATTGGTCCTAAGTAACGGTTGGATTTTTGGATTAATAATCTGTAAGCTCTATATGATTAAGCTTGATTAGGTCAGAGTCAGGGTCAGGGGGACTCAGGGTCTGCTACAACTTCGTTTGGCGTACAGTCAATGGTCAAGTGTATCTTGGTCTTGACAAGCTAATGGGAATTTCGAGGATTTTCCTTAATTTTTTGAAACAAGATTGGTTATTTTTGTTTGGGCTTTAGCAATTAAGTATTAATCCTAATTTACCATAATACCCTTGCTTCAATAATTTAATACTATCCTAATCTCCTTATTTTATTTTGCAAGAATGGATGAGGTGTGGGCTGGACTGGACCGGACTCATCACATGGATCATGTTGTTATCTACTGTTTGCAAAGGTGGGTGGGGTGGGCTCGACCCATCAGAGTTGGGGTCTGGCAGCCAGGCCATGTGGACTGTCTATGAGACAAAAACCCAAAAGCCTCTGCTGACTGCTCCATGTGGGCTATCTCTATACCTATTATGCATAACAACTCTGCATGTGTTGTCCTTTCTTTGTTCTAATTATCAGAGGAAAAACACTGAGACCCTGAGACCCTTCTTCCCCCTTTCACTTTTGTTTGATCCCACATGCAGAGCTGCAGATCCCTATTGGGCTATTTTCACACTTCCGTGTAAAGAATATAGAAAAAGAAAAGAAAAACTGGCCCATCAGCCCATCGGATCTGTTGATTATTATATGGTGGTTACGTTACATATATGAAAAGGTCTAACCCTCTACACATCAATAGCCTAATTAATTGAACGTAGAGAGAAGCACGGATTCCAACCTCAATTCCCATGTTCTCTTTTCAGTGACCCCTCTGTCTACATTCCTTAGTATTCTAATATTTACTAAGTGGGCTTCACATTCCCTTCAATCCATATCATATATAAAAAGAATAATGCCATTTTTTAATGGAAAATGCGCCCCAACTTTTGTAATATGGAAACCCCAAACAGTTCCTGAAATCTTTCAGCCTAGGAGCCAAAAGGGGAGGAGTGTTCCCTATATTTTATTTATGGGTTTTTACAGTTCAGTCCACCCGTTTTATTTAATGTTTTGTTTCATTAGACTGTTTGTGGATATGCATTGAACTGTTGTGGTTAGGGAATCCTCAATCAATCATACAGTGATGGGACTCCCATTCCACACTTGGCATTTAGTGATTGGAGAGTCTAGCCTTTGTGTATTTTATCAGAAAATAAGAGATGAACGGAAAAGTTGGGGGAAAGTTCTTAAAATTCCTTAAAAACTTTCTCTCAACTTTCTTCTGTTTCTCTCTTATTTTTTGATAAACCAAGCACAGCCTTAGGGTAGGTTTAGGATTAGGTTCTTTCTTTTTGTTTTTCTAACAATCTATATAGTTAGGATTAGGGTTTGTCTTTTTCTTATTTTGTTGAATAATTAGGGTTAGGTTAGTTTATACACCCTGGGAGGATAGAGAAGCTAAAACTGTTCACAAATTTTTAGTTGGGGGGATAGGGGATTGATGGAATACAGTAGGCTTCCCATGTTATCATCTAGCATTCTGCATCTCTTTATGGAAAACCTGTTTGGAATTTGGAATTTTTACTGCAGTCACAATCAACCGCACATTCTATTAAAATAAAAGGCTTTTAATTAGAATTTAAATGTTGCATGAAGTTTTGCCTTTAGAGGTATAATAAATCAAAGTGGACTAAGAAGTAAGAACGGCTACCTCCCCTTTTTTAACCTTTTCTAAGGAGGAAGCTAGTGCCATGGTCCTGGTCATCAAAATGACAAGACATAAATACCCTTAAGTTTTAAACCTCTAAATTTGAAAAAAAAATAATAAGTGCCTCTTTATTTTTGTCCTTTTGTGAATGAACAAGGTCTGTGATGTTAACAATTTTTCAAAATAAATTTATCCGTATAATTTGTATTAATTCATCATTATTATTATTATTATTATTATTTTATTATTATTATTATTATTTTGATAAAGGGGGCATTTTTACTAATATGCATGTATAGTATAAACTAAAGACAAAAGAGTTACTAACAATAACAATTACTCATGCCCGTAATGAATTGATGTCTTTATCCAATGTTGGTCCTAGTTCTTTGGGGTCTTGGGAAGGTAGATTGGGTATGATTAGAGATGGAAATTGATGGTATGTGATTTGTATGCTTCTAATTGGAGGGTAGCTTTGACATCAGTTATTGAGCGGATCGGTCGAACTGCAAGAAAGAGGGGTCAGAGAACCTCGGGTGGATAATCCGGCGAGATCGCTCCAATGCTTAAGTTAGTACTCTGGTAGTAATTGCGAGTTAGGAATTAGAAAGTACGAAAGCTAAAATGCACTTAATCACGCATACATTGGTCTTGGATTTGATGCCCTTATATAGCTAGGTTGTCGTAGGCCTCACGAAACGCTTCGAGATCTTTGGCCTGAACTATAGGAAGTCGTTCCGCTTTGGGTGGTGGGTAACATGCTAGCCGATAAGGCTTATTGTGCCCATCCGATCCGGGCGAGATGAAGATAAGGCCTACAGTTGCGTGTCGTAATCCCGAAACATCTAGCAAGCTCTTGAATATCTATTGAGTACCACTTTGGCAACATAGGGCACCCGAGGTACCTAGGCCTCAGTATTGTCCGAGGTGACCAAGACCCTCGAGGTAACCAACTTGCTGAAGTGGCAGGAGGCGCTGAGTCACTGTCTAGCTAGTGGGTCGCTTCCACGTGTAATTCATTCAATAGGTCGAGCCAAATCACCAGGCCTCATAAAAAATATTTACCTTACCCAGTGGGTACCTCTCCCAATTGGGTGGGTTTTTTTCCTTGAAGGGTGGATTTTGGAGCATGGACAGGTTTTGGGATTCTACAACCTATACAAGTACAGGTAGTATATAGTACTAGGCTGAACCCAACCCTCTCCAACCCACATATTGTTGGAAAGTATATGAATTTTATGTATTAGGTTTTGAATTTAATAATATTTTGAATTTTATATGAAGGATAATTGGTAGTTTATGTATTTTTTACAAATCTTAATCAAATAATTGAAAATTTTGTCACTTGTTCATGTTATTTTACTTATTTATTGTTTATATATAACAATAAATAAAATGAAATTAGATGTTGGTTCTAAATCCAACCCACCCTACCCTTGAATGTGGAGAGGGTAGAGTCAAAGAGGAATTTGGATTTTCATGTACGGGTAGAGTTTGGATTCTCATCCAACTCACTCAGGATTATGGGATGGGTAGAGGTTGAGAGGTTTAACGAGGTGGGTAGGGTCCATAATTTACAAAACCCTCCCCAAACCCACCCAATTTTCATCCATAGGTACGATCTTTACCTTTTGGCATTTTTTGCACAAAATAATCACCATCATATTTGAACCTGTGCTCCTACATCTACTAGACTGACATTTTTTTCACTAATTAATCTTTATAAAAGCCTTTATATGCCCTTGTACTTCAAAAATACAAAGTACAATAATATCTAGGCAATCCATTTATCAGAGATAAAATAAAAACGAAAACATGTTCTTGAAATGTGCTTTTGTTTTGAAAAATAAAAACAAGTTGGTTTTGCTTCAGCCAGCAATACATGTTTTTGAAGCCATCAAGGTTATGGCTTTTAATATGAAAACAAATTCAAAAGTTCAGATATTATGAGGGTATTCTACAAAATGAGTGTTTTCATTTTCATTTGTTTTTGGAATCATCACATCAGCAAAAAAAAATATGTTTCTGAATTCTATTTTTGTTTTCTAAGCAAAAAATAAGTTGATTTTATTTCCAAAAACAATACATATTTTCAGAACCATCAAAAGAATTGTTTTTAAAGTCAAAAGAAACAAATTTATTAGTATAGAAATTATATGATTTATTGAACATGATATTAAATATTCTAATGAAAACGTATTATTGAAGACAGAAATTCAAGAATATGTTAAAGCACATACAGGATAAAGAACATGTTTTTGTGTGTGTGTGTTTATTTTGAAAAGTAATCTATTTTCAAATCAAATGGTTTTGATTTATTTTTAAAACCAGCAAACAAAAAAAAAATCATTTCACATTGTAAAACACCCCTTATACCATTTATTGAACATGATATTAAATAATTCGAACATATTTTCTATGCTTTTATTTTAAGAACCAATTTATTTATTTATTTTCAAACAAGACTGTTTTGATTTAATTTTTAAACTCACAATAAAAAAAAAAAGCAGTACACATTGTAAAACACCCTCTTAATTTTTCAACCACTTGTTAAGAAAACATAATTAGTACAAGTGATCAAAATGAACAAGGGTTAGATATGATATCAATCCAATTTCCAAATTACAAGCCTTGAAATTGAATCGTTGTTAGTGTATTACCTACCATACTAAATCCAAGTCGCAAGCTCCAATAAGGAAACATTTGTAAAGTAAAGGAATAATGTTAATTAGTTCAAAACAACAGTCCCATTCTTAAGTGTGAAGTGTTGCGTTGCGAATCACAAGTGCTAAGTACTGTATATGAAAAGGCAAGCACTGCAGCAGGCAGCAGGGGCACGGATTTCCTTGGAGAGGGGGACGGTATTTTTGTCCATTGATATTGACACATCGCCATTACTTCTTTATGTCCAACACTCATGGAGATGTAGCTTTAGTAGCATGTTCCTTTCTCTCCCTTTTTATATATATATATATATATATATGTGCGACGGTTTAAGTCAGTATTAGAGGTATAAATCGAGTCATGCTGCCTTTGTTTCAGTATAAATTTGGACCGGCCCACCATGACGGTCTATGGGCCATGCCAAGCCCAGCATGATTGTATGGACTATATTGGGTTTGGGGTTTTGGGTCTACAGGCCGGGTTGGCATGATACGATCGAGTGGATCATGCTGTCTGTGACTTGTAGCCTAGTCTGGCACGGCCCATATATATTATTTATATATATTTTATATATAATAATAAATAAATTATAATTATATAATAATATATAGTATATAATATATTAATAAAATAAATATTTTTTTAATTTTATTATACTAATTTATTTTATTATTGTATACATAAGCAATTATATACATCAAAATTCATATAAAAATAAAATTTTAAGTTTTTTGTCAATTTTTTTTAAATAACTAGCTTTGGCCCGGTGCACGGCCCAACCTGGCCCAGGGCTCGGTCCGCAGGCCAGTCTGGCCCATGGAACAACCCGTTTTACACCTCTAGTCAGCATGCCTCTTCTTGTTCCAAACCCCTTTCGTAATTTCCTTTTTTTTATTTTTTTTTATTTTTAATTCCACATAATTGCCCATTAAATCAATAAGTCAGCATGCCTCTTATTGTTCCAAACCCCTTTCGTAATTTCCTGTTTTTTTTTTAAATCCACATAATTGCCCATTAAACCAATAAGAAAACAGCATAGGCTAAATTATTTATAACACTCAATTTGATTTTCTAATGTTTAGCCAAATTGCACCACTATCCCCCACTTTCTCCTAAATTATCTTTAATTCCTATTTATCTCCTAAATTATTTCAAATTCCTATTTATCTTCTCCCCTACTTTGCCAAGTGAAACCATTATCCCCCACTTTCTCCTAAATTATCTTTAATTCCTATTTATCATCTTCTCTACTTTTTATCTGAATCTATCTAAAAAAAGTTTGAATTAACAAATTTAAAATGCATTTAAATATTATAATTAATTTATATAATCACTAATTGTTTTTCTCGCTCAAATCGCTACCATCCTTCTCATTGCCGTTGTTCTCACCGCCACCAACAATGCTATTTCAAAGTTTCCTGGCAACATTTCTTCTCCCTAAGCTCCGAAGTAATGACACCAACGATTAAACACAGAGGATGTCGGCTATTTAACGGATGGGAGGAGAAACAGGGCGAGCAATCAGGAATAGATGACGCCGACGAGTGAGATGGGACCATCTCATCCAAGAGGCACTGCCGCAACCTTTTTTTTTTTGAGATTTTTTTATCATTTTTATATATTTTATCTAATTACTGTTTTTTAGTTTTCTATAAATAATTTATAATTGAAATACTAGTAGAATGGTCTGTCCAATGCACAGGACGTTTGAATCAATGAATGATACCACAATGAGATATATATCTTAAACAAGTTGTGTAGCCACTTGTTTGATTCTTCATTGCTTGTGTTAGTGCCAAACTGTTTGATTGTCCTAATACTAAATGGAACTTCAATTACTTGATCCTAGTTGAGTGTGAGTGGTAATGTTAAGAAAACAAAACTGACTTAAAATATAATCAAGGATTTCATATTTGACATATAATGTTAATGTGTGTGTATATAAGTAACCCAAAAGCTCCATATTGCAACATTAGCACAATGGCTTAGAGGGCTATGTAACCAACCACAATACTTTGTTCTAGTCATAAATTAAAATCTAAGGACTGGTCCTAGCTGGAATGGTGTGGCATTGATTCAGCTCAATTAAAGAGACTAGGGGGGGGGTTGCTCTCAACTTTCCAGTGCAAACTGACTTGAACCTTCACGAGAATTTTGCTCTTAGCATGCAAGTGCAAGATGTTGAAAACAAACAACTTGAACCTTCATGTAGAACAAGCACTAAGTTTTGGTATGTTTATGGTGATTTTGGCTGATGGGTTAAGAGAATCATGTATATATGTGAGAATTACAAATTACAAAACACCAAAAAAATGCTTAGAAATTACAAATACAAACTTGATTTGAGCAAATGTAAGCCTACTAAAGACACAGGATTAAACACTCAATTAAACCCAAAGATGAAAAGTGCTTGAAACTTATAAACCAAAACGATCACTGCCTAAAATTAATTAAACAGAAATAATTATCAAAGAAGCTCAATTTTAAATTAAAGTATGATGTGAAACCAAAACTCCTATTGCATTTTCATAACTTAAAAGAGTGAAAGAGATAATAAAACTTTGCAATTGTGATAAAGATGATATTGAGTACAATTTTGGCATATATTGATTTTGAAACTTCTGGAGATGAAAGGCAAAAGACTGAATATGATAAAAAATGAAGACCAAAAAACTTGGAACTCCATTAATTCCAAGTGTCTAAAAATCTACATTATTTTGTTCACATATTTTTCCAATCAATCACCTAGAGGTGTAAATCGGGCCATGTTGGGCCGACACGGCATGACCCACATGCGGCCTGTGCAAAGTGCAGGTTGTGCTGTGTCGATCTGCGGGCTGAGTCGGGTTGTGCTTCCCTTCTTGGGATATATTGGGGTGTTGGCCCGACACAGCCCATGGCCTAAGCCTACATGGGCCCGTGCTGTGCCGTGCCACACTGCAGGTCGAGCCTTGGGCTAGGCCAGGCCGTAGATTGGACCAAGTTGTGTTTCTTAAAACTTTTGAAAAAATAATGAAAATTTTAACATAAGTTAAAAAATATATACAAAAAATTATAAAAAAAAAGATCTTAAAATTTTATTTTATATGAATTTTGATGTATACAATTGTTTATGTATACAATAGTAAAATGGAATAATATAATATAATTGAAAATAAAATTGTATATATTAATATATTATATAATTATATAATATATATACATATTATATATTATATATAAAATATAAATGGGTCATGCTGGGTCATGCCACAAGCCGGGTCATGTCGGCACACGGGCTGCAAGCAGCATGGCCTGCTTGGTCATGCCATGTCGGGCTGGGCTGGCTCAAATATCATTCTAGACCATACTAGGCCACGGGCAGCATGACCCGATTTACACCTCTACAACCACCCCTTATTGTTGGTTTTTAAGAAAACAAATTAATAAACATGATTGTGTTTAGGAGTAAAGCATATAAATGGTATAATAAATAGTGAGAGCAATTTTAAAAATAAAAATTAGAGTTTCCAAGACAAAAAACTAATGGACTTTTAAATAATGGTAAAGCAAATAGAAATAATGGTGTGGGGGTAATTTTGGAAATCAAAGTCTGGGGAGTTTTGACGAATGAGACAATTGTCATTCCCATTTTTATTAATGGTCAATAGATATAATGAGGAGCAGGTGATTATTATTTTATCATTTTCTGTGATTATTTTTCTACAATTTTTCTTTTATTCTAATCTTTGGCTTAATGTATTTTTCGAAAAAAAACCCATCATTTTATGTGTTTTCAGTAAATTTTTTCTATTATTACCTGAAACGTATGCTTTTTGCAAATTTTTATTATCATTTTCTGTATTTTTATGTGATTATTGTTTTAGTTGAAATATATAAGTTTTGGAATTTTTATTATTTTGCAATTTCTGATTTTTTGGTTGAAAAATATTTTTATTTTGAAAATTTTCATCATCCATATGTTTTCAACAATTTCTATCAATTTGTGCATTTTTTGCAATTGTTTGGAATTTTCATGCAATTTTTTTTGCATTTTCGTGCAATTTTTTTTTTTTTACTTTAGTGCATTTTTTGTATTTTCTTCAATTTCTATGTTTTTTTTCTCTTCTATACTTCTATTTAATTTTTTATTATTTTCTTATTTTTACAATTTCTGATGTTTTACACACGCACACACACACACACACACTTAAATATATATATATATATATATATATATATATATTGTCTTTTAATGCATTTTTATTTTGATTTTTTGAACTGATTTGAATAATTGAATTAGATATTTGGACTTTGGAGGGTCAAATGGATGGGTTAGGGTGGGTCAGGGTCGGAGTGGGTTAGTCAAAGTGGGTGGGTTGTAACCCACTCCAACCCATCAGTCCAAATGGGTTAGTGGGTCAATATGGGTGGGTTGGTACTCAACCCACACCCAACCCAACCCACCCATTTGCCTAGAGGTTTAAATCAGGACTTTCGTGCCATGTCAACCATGGCCCGCGGTATAATTCTATAATAATATATAGTATATGATATATTAATAAAATAAATAATTTTTTCTTTCAATTTTATTATACAGTTTTATTTAATTATTGTATATATAAGCAAATTGTATACATCAAAATTCACATAAAATTAAAATTTTAAGTTTTTTTTTAATTTTTTAAATAAATAACTTTGGCCTAACCCACGGCCTGTCTTGGCCCACAGACCAGCCTGGCCCAGCTCGGGACTGTATGGGCTCGGGCCATGGGCCATGCTGGGCTAACCCCCCAAAATTTCCTAGAGGAGGAGGGAGGCAAGGCCCAGCCCACACTTTACGCGAGCCATGGCGTGCCGACCCAACACGACCTGTTTTACACCTTTACATTTGCCATCCCTGTTTCTGTATCATTATTAAAATATAAGGCTCCATTTGAGAAGAGGGTAAATACAAAAATGTAGAAATATGTAGAGGGTAAATGTAAATATATCCAGTTTAGCTAATTGCAAAATTTATGCTAGTTATAATGGTAATTTGCACCGATGATTGTTTAGTTGGAAGAGAACAAGCTGACGATGCAAATTTGCTGGCATTTGGGGGTATTTTACATTACAAACCCAGAGCATGGACCCCAACATCATGTATATTTTAGATTCCAACATCTAACCGTTTCACATGACAGAAGAAAACAGTATTTGCAAGAGTTAGAAATCATGTACTTTGAGTATGGACTGTTTACGAACGAGTGGGAACAAGTGAGACCTGGACTCTGTCGAGCCTACCAATAGATATCTTCATATCTCTTGACAACCGTAGAAATGCTACAATACCACTAATATCAGTTTATGATGAAAATAATGGTGGTGAAAGAAGCATAAACTAGTACTTCTGTTGCTTCCCAAACCCATTTTATGGGGCGAGTTCTAATTTCCAAAATGGTGTGAAATATGGCAAGATCTCCCTTCCAGTAACCTGTTACTGGCGAAGCGCCATGGAGAGGATATAGCATACTTGATGTTCTAAGGTATTCCGAAGTAGCCGACAATGCCGTTTGTTGATTTTAAGCCCGTTGGAGTTCGAGAAAGCAAATCAAGCTTCTATTTCCATCGTCGGAGATTGAGAAGTTAGCTAGGAGATAGTTCATGGTAAATAGCCATTAATGATATTCAGCAGCGTGTTTCTAAGAAAGCAAATCCAATGAAAGATAGAAATAGAACACCCCAAAATCGATGGAAATATTGACAACATGTGTTATATTTCCCTCGTTTTTCGGAGTTCTTTAACACTTTTACCAAATGGCGAGAAAAATGGCCCCGGATGCATCTTTGATATTTCCCTCAACCAAGTTTTGCACTCTTCCCAGGCAGAGCCTAATAAATGTTTTAGAGTATAGGTCAAGATGATCAACCATATTGCTGCAGTGGTGGTAGTAGTAGTTGTATATTTGGCTTTTACTTCTTTTTGTATAAGACTCCATTTGGAAATAGGCAAATACAAATGTGAATAGATCATATACATATGCTCCATCTGTATTCATAGTTTAAAATATTGATACAATACGCTCTATATCGGGCATATCATATCGTATCTTTTGAAAAAGATACGGTTTGAAACGCTTGTTTCCAGGGGTTTTGGACCCCATTTTTTTTAATAATAATAGACATGTTTTAAGCTTCCCAAAAAACCAACATTTGAAAAAAAACTAAAAAAAAATGTTTTAGCCATTTTTAAGTACTGATATGATACGGCCTATACTTTGAACCTTGTTTGTATTTGCCTGGAATATATTTGTATTGCAGTCTTCTCAAATGGAGCTAAGCAGCTATAACAAATTAAAGAAATACTCCTTATCTAAGGGCCATTAAATGAAACAAATTATTTGATCGATCAACAATTCAACCAGTTCAAGCAAAGTAGTACATACATCCAATGTTTATAAAACTAGACTGGGCATAAAACCGGGGAAGGGAGAGGTTCATGGGTCAAGGTTCAACCAGGATCGAACCATGATGATGTGACATGACTAAGGTTCAAGCCTTCTAAACTACACTTTCTTTAAAATAAAATAAGGGGTTTTGGGTTCAAACTTTATAACTATATTTTGAAATTTCACGGCTAGTGGCTTGTCGCATTAAAGAGGATTAGGGTTTGGGGGAGTCTAATCACTTGCCCTGTTTTTTCAGCTGATAGGGTGGGTGGAGGGAGGGGGATGACTATTTTCTCGAATAAAGAAATGCCAGTCTACCAAGAATAGGAATCATATTCCAATATTGAGCCTTTCTCATTTCAATTCCAGACCCAAATTCCTATGAACGAAATAAACCCTAAATAAAACTCTTTGTAATATGATGTAAAGAGCATCATTTATTTATTGTAGTGCTCTCTCTCTCTCTCTCTCTTTTGATTCTTGAAAATAGTCTGAAGCATCAACTGAATTACTAGTACTTATCCGTTAGCACAGACCTTGTTGAACTGTGTAAGCCTGGGAAAACCATCTAAGGCCAAGAATCACGCCGGCAACAATCCATATTTTTGCCGACATATCTTTTATATACACATATGTCTATCTGCATTCATGCATATAATTAACACTTTATTTAATTAAAGACCACAAGGGTTAATTACATTTTCTAACCCCTAATTTACGTTTACAGTGGATAAAAAGGAATCTCTTCTAGTACTCTTTAATTTCTTAATTCTTATATACATAGAGAGAGATGCTTGTGTTAATTATACCAAACACCCATCATCCCCATAGCCCTATATAATATCTAAATAAATTCTGACATTTGGAACAAATGCCTGATTGGCTCATGACAAAATCACAATAATATAGATAGATGTCCACTTTATTTAGTTTGTTCTATTTTTCTAAGAATTAATTAACCATGGCAAATGATGCTCCTTCTGCACATGTATCCCTATTCCCCAGATATTTTAAGTGATCACTTGCTCATTTTTATTTTGTAGACAGTCGACATAAAGAATAAGATAGAGAAAGACTGAAAGAGATCAAGCTCTTCCTTCCTCTTCCAAAATCATGGTGGGGATTTCACCTGATGAATGGGAGTGAATCTGCCTCTTTCTTCCTCTTCTGGATTGATTCCGATTAACTTTATTATAATCCCTAAGATTCTCATCCATTGTATTTTTTAGGGTTACTGAGTCTAGCTGTCCTCTTCAAAACCCTCTCTCTCTCTCTCTCTCTCATAACAGTTACACACATATTAGTTTAAATTGAACATCCCCCTACATACCCTTAAAAGAGACGTATCATTAAATGGTACAAAAACAAGCATAAAAAGGGAGGCCTTTTTTTGCCCTTTCTAAATATTATTGTACTTAAGAGAATATTTTAGGAAAATTAAAATGAAGCAAAAAAATAAAATAAAAACTACTTGACGTGAAATGTGAAAGAAAGAAAACTAGTGCATCAAAGGAAGCTTTTCAATTAACCAAGAAAATACATAATTTTTGAAGGGCAATGTGACATTTAGCTTACTAAACTCACTAAATAATCACCTTTTTTTTAAATAATTAAGATGCCCTAAGAAAAGGAACTTTTAACTTTTCCCTGCATTACCAAAAGCTACTTTTCTCATATAAAGTTCACCACTTGAGCTTTTAAGAAATTCACAGAAGGGTATACAGAGGGAATTCTGGTTTGGTCAAAATTTGTTGAACATTACATAATGATGTGAGACCAAGCTGGTAGCCATGTTGGGTTTCTCCAAAAAAATCAAAAAAGAAAACAGAAGAATCCGTGTTACAGGAATGTGTATGATGAAGGATTAGTGAGTGGAAGTCAGTCAGGGGACATGGAACCAAGTACCCCTCTAGGTTCTTCATCCCTAAAATAAAAAAAAAAAAGAAGATTAGGGTTTTATTGCAGAGGGCAGTGAGCACTGAGGACAAAGTGTGGTTACAAAAGGAATATTACTCAACGGTTTCTTAGTGCAGGCTTTGAATGTGGGTTTGTGGGTTGGAGGGTTTGTTTTCAGATTGCTTGGGGAAGTGTAGCCTCACTGCCAAAAGTAGTGGGCTTTCTCATCGAAAGATGCCCATAGTCACATGGGCCCTCTCCCTGTCTCACATTCTTGGATGAGGAGACCTTGCTCAAGAATAACCTCTCTCTCTCTCTCTTACTTTATATGACGCAGGCAAAACAATCCTCCCAAGGAAGCAAAGAATGATAATGATAATACACACGACAGAATTTATTATTTATATAAATAATAATATTTAACTGCTGTGTTTAGTTTGTCTGCTAAGTGCGTTATTAGTATATTGGTTTATTTGTTTTATATTATGTTTATTATGATAATGATGATGTAATCCTTAATTTGTTTATAATTAGAAAATGAATTAGCTTAATTAACTTAATTTTCTTGGGGAGTGAAACAAATTGCACATTTGAGTTGATTATTGATATTGGTAATTGTGCCAGTGGGGACCTTGATTAGGTAAGCTGGGCTAGAAAATGTGTAGGGAAGTAGGCAATATCATTATCCACTAAGTTTGAGATTAAGATATAATTGTACTATGTCTTGCCTGTCTAATTTGGCTAGCCTATGTATCTTCATTTTTTTAAAAGGAAAAAAAATCCTCGTAATTAAGACAGAATCCTTCAAACTGTGAAATGGAATGGGTGATCTTCACTTGAGATCATGAATTGGCTGGCATGTGGCTAGTGTGCCTAGGGATGCATTTTGAGCTGGGCTAACTAAACCTTGAAGCCCAAACCCAATACCTAGATTTTGATTTATGAGCTACAAACCTTGTACTTTGGGCTTGATGGTAAAGATAAATTCATGTGGAAATTCTTTTGTTTTTCATTTTTTTGCCTTTTTGTATTTTCTGTCTACAATTTTTTATATTTTATTGTATTTTTTTACAGATTTTCTACAAATTTCTTTATCTACAATTCAGTGTTTTCTGTATTTTCTCTTTTTCTACTTTTCCTTTTTTGTTGTATTTTATCAAATTTTCTACAAAATGATAGAATGACAATTTAGGATTCCAGAAATGTTTAAAGAGGCATCTTCTTTTTATTAGACAAGGGGCTATACTATACAATGGTGGTAGCCCATTATTCCCCCCAACTCCCTCCACCTTGTTGGGCATGGGCTAGATAATAATGGTAACAATAAATGCCTAGTCTATACCTCATAATTGATCTCAACTAAAGCTTTTCTCTAGACGACCTAATCTATTTCTAGCATTTTGACAGTCGATCCAAACCATCCGTTGGAAAGAAACTATGCATTAGTCAATATTCAACAGTTTAGGTGCATATCAGGTCTATACACATTCCTACCTTGTATTATGGTGATATTAGCTTTCCGGAGATTTTTATTTTGGTATTCTCGGGAGTTTAATCTTTAGGGTAAATTGCTGTCTGCTGAAATGAAACTTTCGTAGTTTTTGACATTTAAGATTCAATACCCTGCTTTATGCTAATAGTAATGTATTCTCCCAAACTTTCTGACATTATTGCATCTACACCCCCTTTAATATCTTGAGTTGATAGAAGTGGGCAAAATTATCAAAATACCCAACATTGACCTTTTGAATGGTAAATTAGCTTCTAAATTTTTCCTTCGCTATTTTTTATGAACTTTATGCATTTTCTACTTTTATATTGAAATATATATTTTTGAATTTTTTTTATCATTTTCTTTGTTTTCTAAATTTTTGCCTTTTTTTACTTGATATATGAAAATTTTATCATTTATGTATTTTTTCCACAATTCTGACTTTTTTGTTGAAAATATATTCTTGAAAAAACATATCATTTTTTTTAATTTCAGATTTTTTGTTAATATATATATATATATATTTTATCAAGTTTTGTGTCTCCTACATTTTATGTGTTTTGAGAAAAATATGGAGTTAGGTCGATTTACAGATCAAAGCTGGTGGATTGGTGTAGGTGAACGTTAGGGTGGGTTCTAACCCACAACTCAAGCAAGATATAGATGACTCTTTTGAGGGGTATTTTGGTTAGTGTAGGACCACATGTTTTCTTTTCATTTGAGGGCAACCTTCACATTTAAAAATGTTGAGATGATGACATCAGCAGTTTCAGTTAAGATTCAGGATCAATGTTTTAAAAACCGCTTGGGAGGCTGAACTGTTTTTGCCTCTGGGTCATGGGTCACCGGTTCGATCCTTTGGGTCGAATGGGTCAACGGTTGACCATCTGGGTCAAACAGTTATTGATCAAGTCAACGATTTTTGACTGCCTAACGAGTTTTGACTGAACTGGACCCAGAATCCTGACTAGGTAACAGTTTGAACAGTTCAACCGGCCAGATCAACGATGGATTAAAAACACAGGTCAGGACAATGCTATTAGCATTAAGTAGGGTACTGAACTGCAACTGTCAGAAAGTATAGGAAGATTTCAGTCATTTACCTAAACTTCAAATTGAAAAATACATAGAAAAATGGGCTTATTCTGAACATTTGGGAACTTGTCGGAAAATAATTTGTTTGTACTGATGCGACAATCAATTTTGTTTCGAAAAGCAAAATCATACATTTTGGCAGCAAACACCCCTCAGATTTTAGACTTACTTATATGAAGGACCCGGCTGCCATTTTCCTTCATTTGCCCTTGATATGAAGTTATGAACTGAATATGGGGTTCTACTAATCCCAGAATCTTACATGCTTACCGCAATCCTGTGCCTCAGCAGGTTGTCTGGGCACTCACAAAGGCTTCACATGTTTGCCATAACCCTCTTCTAATGTGGAAAATGCTTATATAAAATAGTCCTTCCCAGTGAATCCACATCCACATTTATAAGTTTATTACGTTTAATTTAATTCAGTGTAAGTTTAAGAAGTCTAATGCACGGTGGAGGTGAAAAGCTGATTTTAGCTTTTAGGGCATTAATCCAAAGGGCTGCCTATCTGATTGGTTGTCTGAATTCTGAACTGAGCACAGTTGTTCCTTCACATGACGTAAGAGTCATAGATCTGGGCCTGGGCTTGAAGTTCTTCGCAGTTTGTAAGCTTAGAGGGATATATTTATATAGGGTCAGAAACTTGGGCCATGGGTCCAATATATCCAATCTGGCTGAAAGGGAATATAATAATTGCTCTGTTAAAAGCTCTTTGGAAAGGTCACTAATGGAAGCACAATTTGTAGGCAGCCTTTTAAACGCGGAGAGCCCCATTTGGCTGTCAGTCGGTGAATCAGTCAATTTTTGGACTATCTGCTTCAGCCTCTTTAGATAGCTTAATCTGATTAGTTGAATGTTGAACACAGGCCTCCCAAACAGTCATATTGGATTATCAACATCATTTTAAAATAAGTACTTGTTTGTAAGTACTTATTTTACTTTCATACTTGGCCTTAGTCAATCTCTTATCCATTGTCTGTCTCAAGGTTTGTTAGACTGTGATGGAGAAAGTTCGTTTGTGATCTCAGATATTCTGCATCTCGCTTAATCTCGGAACATCTTTTTTTCTCCTTCGCGGGAGGGAAGGTAAAAACTAACAAAGTTGCTCATGCTGCTCAAGCAAGCAACGGCCTGATCTTTATTTGAACTTATTAGTAAACATGCATGTGACAATATTAGGTGATGATAATGATAGTCAAAAAATTTATATTAATATGTAATTTTATTTTTTGTTTTTATATTTTATATTTTTATAATTAATAAGATGTAAATTGTAAAATCCAAATCTGATTGCATAAAAAACCTCATCCAAATATCATCAGATCGACTAGTGAAGCTTCAAGTATTATTGACAGGCCTATCTACTTGGCTAGATTCTTCTTTTTTGTAATATTTTATCTTTTTGGTGTATCTTTTTTGTTCATTTATCAAATAAATGCAAGATTTAAATAAAGATAATTGAATGAGGTGAATGATGATGTTTTTGATCCAAGGTGTATTGAGCCGAATACGTAACAAATAGTCCTGCCAATTGGATGAGGTCGAGGTGGAAGGGTGAAGCCATGCACCATAATCTACAAGCACAGAGAGAATCAGGGGCCTGAGGAATTTATCCCTACGTAGACATTTTGACACTCAAGTCAATAGTGAAGATAGAGATCGATTGGGTTAAGCAGGTGGCGATCTAGTCCAAGATGAAGAGAGTAATGTGTGCTCAATCCCAAAGAGCTTACCTTGAGGGGGAGATGCCTTTATATAGACCGAAAACCTGTGTTGTAGTCGGATGAGGCCACCCACTGAGGTTCTTGGGAAGTCCTGCTCTCCCCAACAGGCTATGTCTCCTTGTCTGTGTGAGACTCTACTTCCTCGTGAGGCCTCTTCATGACAGGGTTGTGGTGACGTGTGCCAATGTGGTCCGAAGTCATTAGCCTCAAAGGTAGGTCAAGTGGCAGCTTCAACTAGCTAAGGCGTCACCCAAACAATGAAAAAGAGTAGTAGTAGTAGTAGTAGTAGTAGTAGTAAGGGTGTCAATGGACCGGTTTTAGACTGGACCCCATCCAGTCCAAAATCAATTTGGATGGATTGGACAGACCAACAAAACATATTGGATTGGACCAATCCGGTAGATTGGATTTGACCTGGTCCGTCCGTAATAAATTTATATTGGATTGGGTTGGATTAAGCCAATATCTAGTCCATTGATATAAGATAAGAATATAGGTGTCAATGGATTGGGTTTGGGTTGAAACCAATCTAAATTAAAATGAACATGAACAGATTGGACGGTCCAGACATTGAATTGGACTGATCCAAAATGGTCCAAAATATTTATTGGATTGGATTGGTCATGGTCCATTTGTAATTGACTCATGTTGGACTGGATTGGATTGGACCAAATCCAGTCTAATTGACACCCCCTAAGTAGTAGTTCAATTTACAATTTAAACCTCACAATTAAATAGGGACTAAATTCAAAAACTACGAATTTTAGTTAAAAGAATGTTCCATAATCTTATTCATACTTTAACAATAGTGTAAATATTGTATTATAGATGTGTTCAATTTTTTCTATAATTCTTTTTGTATTTCCGTGTAAAAATAATTCTAATATGTCACACTTACTTCTTGTTTAATATGATATTATACATGTACCTAAATGTTCTTATGCAAAATTTATTCATTTTTTTCATTTTGTATTTTTATATTTCATTAATTTCGATTTATTTATTTATTTATGACATCAAACACTAACAAATTTAACCCAAAAGTTTAACTATTGATCTTTGCCAAATAGTAAAATAATTTCATTTTTTTCTTAATTCTAAATTATGTATTTAATTTTCATTATCAATAAAAATTATTCTTGTTTATTACACTTACTTTTTTAATTTCATTAGTAAAAATATCATACATGTATCTATTTTTTTCGGTGTTTTATAATTTTTATATTTCTTCCTACTTTAAAAATGTTATTACCTAACTATGACTATATAGGTTGATCAATTTGATTCAGATGATTGAATTTCTTAGCCACCACTTTGATAAAGAATGGCTTTGTTATTGAGTTAGTTTTAAAATATATGGGTTTATATTGTTAAAAATATTGGCATGGATCTAATTAGTATCATTTATTAATGAAAATAACTTAATATATGATTTAATAAGAGAAAATGAGAGTTAATGATTTAAGTTATAAGACTTAATGAGAGGGGATTAAATGTGATGGAAAGTAATAATTGAAGTTACATTTTCAACCCTTATAATTAGATATGCATTAAATAGATAAATATGGGCATTTTAGTAGCAGTTAAAGATGGCATTAAAGCTACAATAAAATAACTTTTATACCCTTTTTAAAACAATGAAATAATGGGTAATTTTAGTCAAAAAAACTTTCACTCTACATTCCCACTTTTATATATAGTATAGATTATCACTCACCCCCTTATGGTTGAGAAAACATTACTAGCAACTGTTGTCGCAGAACAATTCAGCACTCCCCAAGTGAAATGCAAACATGCCACCATTTGAAATAAAAAATCAACTGATATGATGTTTTGGAAATTTATTACCAATGGTGGTGTGTTCGTTTTTCACTCAGGGTTGCTGAACTGTTCTGTGACGGGGGTGTCAATTGGACTGGATTTGGCCCAACCCGTTCCCATCCAATATGGATCCATTACAAATGGATCAGGTCCAATCCATCCGATGAATATTCTAGACCATTTTGGACTAGTCCAATTCAATGTCTGGACCACCCAATCTGTTCAAATTGGTTTTAATTTAGATTGGTTCCTACCCAATCATGATCCATTGACACTTGTATTCTTATCTTCTATCGGTGAATTGGATATTGATTCAATCAAACCCAATCCAATATAAATCCATTATAGATGAATAGATGAAGTGAAATCCACTCCAATCCAATAAATACTTTCAAGCATTAAGTCTAGACTGGTCCAATTCAATATGTCTTATTGGTAAATCCAATCTGTTCAAATTGATTTTGATTTAAACGGGGTTTTGCCAAAATGGTCCATTGACACCCTTACTGTGACCAGGGTCCAAATAACATGAGCTTCTTCTAGTTATCCCCTTTCAATGTTTTGGATAGTGATCTGGTTAACTTGGGAATAGCTGGAGCCCTCTAGTGTCTGATATTTGTGTTGTTTTCCTTTTCATGTGTTCCTTCTCTTTGGTTTGTACTGTATTCGTATGCCTTTAATGAATTATCCTTTTTACCAACTCACAGAACACGATTAAGATTCCCGTTCAATGATCTTTCTAACAAGTCTCATCTTGTTGGGCATCTCTCTAGTGATGTCCTATGGAGCCCCTTTTCTGATCCAATTATGTTAACAAGGAAACAAAGAAGTATATAGGACATTACATTCTCTTGCCCCAAAGTTGAGCTGGGCCCATCTCAGCTTGCTGATTAAGAGAATGTCGACCAGTAAAGCCCTTGCTTGTATATGGGCCTACAAGTAAGAAAAACAAAACTTTTACACAGGATGTAAACAACTTGTATAGGGGCTCATTAATATTCAGCCCAGGTTGAGCCCATTCCAAAAGATTCCCGGTTGCTGGTTACTCAGTAGTGATGAGCATTATTTAGTTAAAACCGAAAAATTGAACCAAAAATTTCGGTTTAATTTTTTGTTTTTGGTTATTTTGGTTATATATATATATATAAATATATATATATAATACACATATAATATGTGTAAAATATATTATATTATATTATATTATATATTAAAATATATAATTTATTATATACACTGTATAATATATTTTTAATATATAATAAATATATAATATCTATAATATATATTAAACTAATAGAGTTTTGAAATTCGGCTTTAACTGAAATAATTGAAAACTAAATAGAAAATTTCAGTTTTTTAATATTTCGATTTTGATTTGGTTTTTCATTTAAAATTCCGGTTTGTTCAATTTAAGTGTTAACTGAATAAACCGTTTTCTCACCCCTATTAGTAGGAATTTGATCTTTCCCGTATGGCATCTAATGTCCAATCAACAAAAAGGTGGACGATTTTCTCATGCTTTCATGAAAAGAGGAATTTGGGGCCAAAGGTCAACTCTCGCAATGGGATCTGCTCACACCAAAAATACATAGTTCCAACAGATTTCAGATTTGGTCCTGGCAAGACCATCCTCTCTCCATCCAAAAATCTACTTGAAGTTGTGCATTAGGGATATCTTCCATGAATAAAAATATACAAGTATGATGATGCTCTTAATGGGGAGATGTTTTCAATACACGATGGCCTTGTGGATAGGGATGTGGGAAGAGTTTGTGGGTAAGAGATCCCAATTGGGAATGGGATCTGCTCCTCACACTTGAGCGTCTCACATGCACATCTACCATGCATTGGGAACATTTTCCATGAAAAATAACTTACAAGTACGGGAGATGTTCCCAATGCATTGTAGGATGTGCGTATGAAACGCATGTGAGGAGCAGATCCGGTCTCTCCCGATTGGTCTGTGGCAGATTTTCTCTTACACATGCATAAATACTCATTCATTTAAGAGTTTGAATGTGATAAATACTACTCACACACCGAATTGAATAGGGATTCCGAGAAAAGTAGAGGAAAAAACATGTAGGAGATTTGGAGTTAAATTGACAAGGAGTTTGTTACATTTTTTCCTAATTTTCTTACTCACTTTCATTGGTCTATAATAGGTATGAGGTGTCTCATGAGAGTCTGAAATTGGTGAGAATACAAGCGGGCAAGCCTAGATAAGTAACCAATCATGATCAGCAAACACAGCATTGTTCTCTACACATGAGGCCATACATAATGGATCCCATGCCATAAATATTTAATAGTAGAGTGTCTAATTATGATAGGTCACTTAGCCATGTTCCCAACTATATGAGTTGGCTACATGAGTCTTGTTTCCCCTTTTTGTTTTGCTCTATTATTGTTAAACTATGAACAATTAATTCATTACTTCCTACTTAGGCCCATGTCCTTTTTTGTCTATCTCTAGCCTTTCTAGCCCCTTCTACTTATAATAGGTTGCTTCTTATTATAAGCAAGGGAGAAACCACATTTATTTATTTATTTATTTTTGGGGGGAGGGTGGTGGAATAAACATGGACGAGAGGGTATTATAAGTGGAGATTTCTAGGCCATAAGGGGGGCCCGGCTCTCCCCTTACTTACATGTGCTTAGGTGGTCTGTTATGTAATTGATGAAACCATCTTGTCTAATTTCTCTCACTTTATCACCTATTGGAGCTACTCTTGGTTCCTTCAAATTACTTCATTTCTAATCATAAATGCCATTTAATTGTACATTCCTTATTCTAAAGAAAAAAATTAGTGCCAATCTGCTACTATCATCTTTGAAAGAAAAAAAAGTTGTGCAAATACCAAAATGGTTAATGATGTGATGTTGTACTATTCATAAAAAGGTAATGGCCCCTATAGGGCTTTAAGTGGTGATTAATATTTCTATCAAGGTTCAAAATATTAGCATCATATATCATATTGGTAAGTTTGGATATGGATATGTATCACATACACTTTTAATACACATGGATATGATGGAAAGACATAGATATGCTTAGATACACTAGTAAGGATTACATGCATTGCAAGTAGGCAATATCTTCTTAGAGAATATCATTTCAATGAAAGAAAAAGAAGACGATTTTACTTACATAACTTACATAACTTGTATTCATTTATTGGAATTTGTAAAAACATTTAAAATTTGAAAATGTATACATTCAGAAAAAAAAAAAAAGTTTGAGCATATAAAAATAGGCTACTAAAGTCATTATCTAACTACTAGGTAACTAGTTATGTATGTAATTGTCTTAAATAATGTGATTGTAGCCTATCCAGTATCATCAGATATGTTCATTTTAAGCATATATCTATATGATGCATATATGAAAAGTTTTATTAAATGTGTTTTGGTGACATTATTTAAAATTCAAATTTTACTATATTGTGGTTCTTACTTTTTTAAGTACTTGGCATTGTGAGGAATAGAGTTATTGGATTGGTAGAGCCTTTGCACCAAGAATTCTCAACTACCTTCAACTCTTCTATGGGAAATTTGGCTTGAAAGGTGTCATCGGTGCTATGAAGGAAAGTATTTGGTAGCTAGTCAGACTATTATTAATATTAAAATTTGGTTCTTCGAACTAAATAATTTAGCTCCTCACCCCTAGGTCTTTAGACCTTAACACGAGATGGACAGTTGATCTTTAAATCCCAATTAAGGTTTCCAAAATTAGATCTTCAAGTGGATGAAAGAAACTAGGGCCTAGGGTGGCTTTGCCTCTTATTACAATGCTCATACTTCTATGGAAGCTGAAGCATGGCTTAAATCTTTGCCTTGAATCTAATTGGACTCATTTGTTAGTTGAGTGTAACAATAGAATTTTGGCGAACATGATAAGCAAAGACAATACTATTCCTTGAGAGATCTACTATCAATTACAAGGTAAATGAACGTGGCCATTACCCATGTGTATAGAGAAGCTAATAGATTGGCAGACTCCCTGGCTAATTAGGGTGTTGATTTAGGCTCTAGTATTGTCTTTATAGTTTTTTCTTAGTCACCAAGTCAAGCAAAGTCTCTTATCCCTAAATTGGTGTAATGTGTTGTATTGGTTTTCTTGTTCTTATGGTGGGGTTGAGAGTGTCTCAAAGAGTTCATCTGTTATTAGGCTAAAACAAGGTGGGCTATGTCCTCCTCTATATTTGCTTTTTTCTATGATTTATAATAAAATTTGTATATGGCCTCCTCCACCTGGAGTAAAGTTTTGGGTTAAATAATAAATAAATAAATACAACAATAATTTTTATTGGTTGGTTACCTTCATCAGAATTTTATTTGAATTCTCGTTGCATTTGCAAGAATAAATTTCTGTGTGATAAATCAAACTCTACCTCCTTTAACCATTGAAAACCTTACAATGAACTTCTATCAAAAATATCATTTACTCTTGCAAATACCATGCCATCCGATGATATAGGCTTTAAGGTAACAAAAGTAAAGAATTAACCCACCATTTGGTGGGAATAAAGAAGAGGAAACCATCCACTACCTTAATGGTTAAGAACTGAACCAGTGAAAATAGGTCAAAGATATTTCAAAAAGAAAAATAAATAAATAAAAACATGTTAAAGAATAAATTGCTTGTCCGTTCGCAAGAACAAAAGATGTACTTTGGGGTCTTTTTTTCAAGTCTAAATAAATGAAAGAGTGAATTGCTAAAACCTACCCTAAAGTTTTTCATCATTGCTGAAATGTCCCCTAAAGTTTGGTAATTGCAATTACCTCCCATGAACTTTTTGACATAGCGGCAACTTGCAAGTAAACCCCCTTGCTAGAATCCTCTAACAAGAAGCACAAAACCAAAATACACATGCAATTACTTTTAACCAAAATGTTTATTTTCAATTTTTTTTTTGACATCAACCACTACCCCAACCCTTCTAATCTCTTTTCCAAAATTGATTTATTTTCCAAATTTGCCTTTCCCATCAATAACTCAGAGGTAAAAATGCAACTTTAAACTCTCTTTTTTGTTGTTCATAAAGTTTGTGTTCTTTTTTCTATATAAATCGGCCTCAATAATAATTGCATGGTGTTTTGGACATTTTCATGCCTTTTGTTAGAGTATTTTACAAAGGGGGGTCTACTTGCAACCATGTCAAAAAGTTCAGGGGAGGTAATTCCAATTACCAAACTTCAGGGGAGATTTGAACAATAGTCATAAACCTCAAGCTAGGGACCTTTTAGTAATTACCGTGGCTTGTTTCTAATTATTGAACAAAAAGCGGGGCTTTTGTGTAACAAGTATTAATGGGAATGTAAAATGATAGCCATTGGCTTGTTTTGCAATTATGAACAAATAAAAGTGAGCTTTGTGTCTTTTTCCTAAGGGCAAATTCTCCATCAATACCTTGTACTTTGGCTTGAGTGAGAATTTAGTCACCAAACTTTAAAATGTGATAATCTAATACCCAAATTTTGACATATAAAATAACACAAATGTCATCCTTCTCCTTAGTGGCATTAGTCTCTTGGGACTTGTCGAGAAAGCCACAGTGGACAGCCAATCGGAGGAGACCCACAACGATATAACTAGGCGCATGGCGTGTTTCAGCATCTGCAACTTGGCACCGGACATGCTTCCACTATTGCGCGCCAAGGATGGAAGAGCCTTCAGCTTCAGTGCCACCACGTAAATCTCATGGCTTCGATCTATAAAGACCATGGCAGCCTCTGGTAGCATTCAAACCTCGACGTTCCTCAGGACGCTGGTATTGATCATCGTTTCATTTGTTTCCTTGTACAAAGACGAACAAGTCGGATTCACTGCATCATGACACTCTGTAGCGTGAGAACCTCTCTCTGTCGTAAAAAAAATAAAAATTAAAGAAGAAGAGTTTTGTTGTATTCGCTCTGAATAAGCATGAAAACACTCTTTGTTGTATTCGCTCTGTAGCCACAGAAGACAAAAGGGTAGATTGGGTCTGGTAAGAGTAAAGATGGATTAAAAGGAAAGAGATGAACAATGTGTTTTATTTTTAAGAGTAATTTTGATATTTTAAAAAATCTTAAATCAAACATAAGGTCATGTGATATACATAATTGACTGTTGATAGGTACTAGATTGTCGTGGAGACCAAATTGTCACTCTAGCCAACGATTGATAGCTACTAGATTGTTGCGGAGATCAAATTGTCGCTCCAGCCAAAGTATAGAATACTGATTGGGAATTTTCCCTTTTCCTAATAAGCATTAAATGATAAAGAAAAATTACATTTTTACCATTGCTCTTACAAATACATTACAATCAATAACTTTAAATAACTAAATATCATACAATATCTTACAAATACATTACATTTTTACCATTCCCTTTTACAAATACATTACAAATACATGTAAATATCATATAATAGCTAAAAACAAATGTTTGAGCCTTCTAATTTATTAAAAATTCACTACAAAACACATTAAATTGTTGTTGGATCAATGACTTTAAATATATTATGATAAATTCATCTTATAGTTTTTCCTACAATACAATGAAAATTTTAGCAAATTTTCATAGATATATGAAATTTGCAGTTGCACCATCAACATTTGATATATGTTGGCAATTTAAGCTATTAAGACCATCCATGAAAACTTAAAAAGAGCAACATTTGCACTATTATGGCAGTCTTGAACACATGATCACCGCCAAAAGTTGAAGCCCACCGACTTAGGTCCCTTTACATTGTATCGTTTTCCATGCTTGTCATGTGTCCAATCCATTAGATACTGATACAAAAAGGCCCAAATTGCACAGATCGTGTGGATATTTTGAACATTGATTTACATGAAGACCTTAGATTATCACCATTTACCATCTTTCTCTTGTTTGGAGTATTGGTTGGAGATAGGGCTGTTCATAACAAGACCTAAATTGACCAAATCGATTAATCCGGTCCAATCTAACCCAAGTTGGTTGGTTTTTCTTCAGTATCGGTCGGTCTCAGGTTACAAAAAAACATGAACCAAAACAACCATCGGTTTGATTTCGGTTTTCATGTGTGAAAACCGAAACTTAAGCGATCCGAACCGACTTAGATTATTATATATATATATATATATATATATCTGATATATTTCAATTTTGCTATATATATTTTAGTTATAATATATATTTCAGATTATACTTGTGGAAATATATATATTTCAGCTTTATTTCAGAAATATACATATTATATATAAAATTTCTGATATATAAAATATTAGTTTTAATCCATCAAATCATTTTTAATTTCCAAGCATTTAGCCTTTGCTTTGATAGACTTGAATCCTTTACAGTTCAAACTGAGAGAATCATTCACAAAACCAACCCAAACCGATTCAAACCGACTAGGTCGGTTTTACTTAGTACTGGGTTGGTTTTGATTTCATTTCTAGGTAAACCAACCAGGTCGGGTCGGTTGGAAAAATGCTAATAAACTGACTCAACCCGACCCGTGAACAACCCTAGTTGGAGATTGCCCTAATTTGAAGATCAGTTGAACCTAATATGAACAATAGGCCTACGATCACCGCAATAGGACTAGGAATCCAAGACCTTCTAGTGAATTTTGAACACATTAGTGTTTTATGAAAAACACAAAATATCACATCAAATTGGTTTTTGATTAAAACACTGATGTATTCAAAATTCATTGGGGTTTTGGGTTTGTCTACAGTTGTCGTGCGGATTGACCGGGGGCAACGAAGTAAATTCACTCTTCAGGTTTCGAGTGTTGGTCGAGGACCGCGGGGGCCTCGAAAAATATTGATTGAAGATGAGGACCACAAGCCGAGGTGAAGTATTCCTTCCAAGGACTGTAAGTCGAGGCAAAGTCCCTGGTGACCAAAGATACTGCAAGACAAGGAGTGTCAGAGGCCTCAGGGTGGATACGTGAGGCAAAGGCTCCGACGCTCAAGTTAGTACGAGGTGTAGAGTAGGAGAGGGTGCGAGAGAGCACTTGTAGAGGGTCCTTGGACGCACCAGATCTCCCTGAATTAATGCTAAAAAAACAAGGTTGGTGTAGGGAGTAAATGAGTGAGTGATGTTGAAGTTTCTCTGTTCTAGCCCCCTTTAAGGGGTAGTTACCTCTTATTTATACTTGAGCGTGCTGGGGGTAGGTGAAGATGAACGCCCCGGATGAGAGCTGTACGAGGTCAAGCTACAGGCCCTGGCAGGTATGTCTGATGGTTATGCGGTTGGCTCCGTACAAAGGCAGCAGAGCTCCCTCCTACTATGGCTAACGCTATCAAGTATCGGTGGGCTGGGCACCCAACCCAATGTGAGTTGGGCTAAGCTAAACCACATCACTTGCCCCCCACTCCCGAGACTTAGGTGTGGCCTCGACTTTGGCTAGTAATGAGGGTAGTAGTCGAAGTAAGGCTTTGGCTTCGGCTGTTGGGAGTAGTGGTCGTTACACCTTCGGATTCACCAGTTGAGGGATATCCTACGGTGGTGTCGTTTTCGCTGTTCGCATCATCCCTCTACAGTTTGGAAGCACGTGCGATGTGGATTCCTCAGCTTGGAGGAGGTGTCACGTATCACGCACGAGTAGGTCACATTAGGGGGGCTACCGTGCAAGGGATGGCTATCCCAGGAGTCGCATAGTTGCCGGGTTGAACGGTCAGCCCATTGGTCCGCGATGAGCGGGCCTTTCGGTTCACTCTATGGGTTGCCACAGGCGATCTTCGCGGTACACCTAGCGTCGTTTTGTCTTCCGAGGACATGCGTTAGGTGGTGCAGTGGGATTGGTTCACAAGAGCGGGGGGCTCTCGCATCCGTTGGATTCACGTAGATCTGAACCGTTGCTTTAGGCATCGTTTTGTCTTTCGGGACTAAGCGTCGGGTGGTGCATCACAATTGGATGGCGGGAGCGGATTAGTTTCAGCCGTCGGATTTGAAGAAATCCAGTACGGTCATTTTATTTTAAATAGGGGTCATGACAGTGATTTTCTTCTTCATTTGAACTTAGGCACCCTTGCTTTCGAGTGAACGTAGCTCCTCAACTCTCAACTCTCCAGATTTTTTCTATTTCTTCCCTTCTTAGGAACATTTTGCCCTCTCTTAGGTAATCAAAACATGTCATTTTCAAATTTTGGTAATGAGTGCCATGAACTCCTGAGCATCTCGAGAGGGAGCTCTCCTGCAACCCCCTCTCCCCTGTCTTCTCTGAGTTCCTTAGCCGTAGCCCCCTTTCAATGAGAGATGGACGTTTTAAGGGAGAGGTTAACTTTGAGGGGTGCCAAGGGCAGTTACCTGGGGAATGATTCTCCCCATGAAAGCATTGCCTCAGCGTCGCTAAGGGAGCCCGAGGGATCTTCTCTCTCCGAGGATGATGCCGTGGAACTCATTGCCGGACCAATGGGAGGGAGTGCTCCCCGAAGGGTGGCTGACGCTAGTGCCCCGCGTTCGGAGTTTCACAGCTCCTTAGATGTGTGCCAGATCAAATCCTTGGCGTGGAGGTTCCACATACCCTGGTCTTATGACTTGAGGGTTCCTGATGTGGACAATAGGCCGTGGACCCCCGAGGAGGGGGAAATCTGTGTCTACCAGCATTTTTTGGAGTCTGGCCTTAGGCTTCCCCTCCCTACCTTAATCTCTGAGTTGCTGGAGTGGTACATCATTACTATCAGCCAGCTTGTACCCAATGCCCTCAGGACCATTGTGGCAATGATGGTGTGGCCTAAGCTCAGGGGCATGCAGCTAACGTTGAGGTTGTTCCGTGCCATGTTTGTGCTAAGAAAGCATGCTTCCGAAGCCAACATGTATTACTTCCACCCGATGAGGGGGAAGCTTGTGCATAACCCCTCGCCCATTCACGGGTGGAAGGATAAGTTCTTCTACATCTCCTACCCCGAGGGCTAGCATTTCAGGTCCGACTGGGGGGAGGCCTTGTCAAGAGATGTTCCCCACCACTCCAAGACAAAGAGGCTACAACTATAGCTCACCTACTTGTGATGGGGACATTCCAAGTGAGACCGTTGGTAGAGGAGGTCCCCCTAGTCTTTGTTGGGATTATCCCAGCCCCCCTCGGTAGGAGAGGTTCTGTGGTTAGTGCGTGTTCAACGTTCTTTTCTTTTTCACTAATGTACTGATTGTTTTCCTTTGTTGTTTCATAGAAGTACCAATGGATGCCAAGCAATTTTTGTTGGAGAAGGCCCAGGCGAAGCAGGCCGGGAAAAAAGCCGGAGGGAAAGCGTCAAAGAGGCCTGGCGGTGAAGCTACCCCTACCCCAGTGAAGGGGGGAGATCCGCAAGTTCACACCAATGGGAAGTAGCCGGTGGTGGAACCAAAGAAGACAATGGAGGCGCCGAAGAAACCCACCACCGGGGTAGAGGTGCCAAAGAGGCCCACGGATAGCCCCGAGGCAGGCAGGAAGAGGCCCACTGTAGACATGCCAAGGGAGGAGCCCCAACGGAAGCTTGCCAACACTAACAAGTAGGTAGAGGAGGTCGTGCAGAGATCCACGCTTGGAGAGCACCTATCTAGTCCTTCATCAGCCCCTCCATCAGAACAGGGGGTCCCCGAGAGAACCGAAGGGGCTGGGAAGACCTTCTGCCCACAATGGCAACTTCGAGAGGGGGACTCCATTTGTGATGAGGGGATCAACCAAGAACTGGTTGGTGGATCCATCCTATCGAGGGATCGCTACTACCTTCTGCAAAGCGACCCCAAGTCCATTTACAGTGAGGGCCTATACCATTTGGCCGAGGTAAGGCGTTCTTTGATAAATATATATATATTGTGGCAGACCTGTCTGCACTTCGTCGGTTTTGGGGACCGAACAAGAATGGTCATGGGTCGTGTTGACAAGGCAGAGAAGGAGAAGAAGGCCGCCGAGGAGAAGCTCTATAAGGAGAGGGAGAATCTCCATAAGGCAGTTGCAGCCGCCGAGGACGAGTACCAGAAATTCCGAAAGGCGCTTTTGGATGAGCAATCGGTTCAGGAGCGCCTCGAGGCTTAGCTGAAGGAAGCGCGGCAAGGGCTCTCCAAAGAGAAAATGGAGCAAGTGTGGCTGGAAAGCATCATCATGGAAGTGGAGAGGCAAGCTTCTGAGGCCGAAAAGAAGGTTGTCGAGGTAGAGGTGAAAGCTGTCGAAGCCCTAGTTTCGACAGAAGAGTCAAAGAAGGCAGCGACCGAGGCGGTGGAGGTGTACAAGAAGTCTTCTGACTTCCTGGATGCGCTGGCGGAGTATGCTTCATCATCCTAACTCGACAGTATTGAAGATACAAAGAAGGCACTCCTACTGGTGCTGCCAGATTTCGATGTCGAGGGACTGCAAGTGATCCCTGACGCTCCTGCCAAGGGCCGAAGACATCATTCCCTCTCCTTTCAATGATGAGACACAAGCGTAGACTTCCCCCTTTTTTTTATCGTTGTAAAACTTGCCATTTGTTTTTTTGTTTTTTTTGTGAAGGCAATACAAAATTTTTGTAAAGGCTATACAAGACAAACACTGAGTAGTGAATGAAGCCATTTTTTGTATTTACTGTGTTTCGTGCATGTTGTCTCTTCCCCTTTCTCTTTCTCTTTCATTTTTTTTTTTGTGAGAGGTCCTTGCCCCTCCGAAAGGTTGAGACCACGATACACAAGGCACACACGAAGTCTCTGGCTTGGCGAGGACAGCCCTAAGGGGCTGATTTGTTAGGACCACTATGGTGTGGGCTTGGAAATACGGTCTGAGCTTTCTAGTCAAGGTGACGAGGGCATGAGCTAGCTTTCCCACTTCGGAGTACCTGGTTTCGACATCGTAGAGGACCTTGCTGACAAAGTATACAGGTCTTGGAATTCGTCATCCTTCACCAGGACCGAGCTGATGACCTCATCTCCGATTTATAAGTACAAATATAGAGTTTCCCTTGATACTAGACGAGCAAGGAGCGAGAGTGAGGCGAGGTATAGCTTGAGCTCATCGTAGGCACACTGGCACTCCTCTGTCCACTAAACATTTTTCAGCTTCTTGATGGCGCGGAAGAAGGGAAGGTAGCGATCTTCCAACTTCGACATGAAACGCTTGAGGGCGGCTATTCTGCCGGTGAGTCTCTGAATCTCCTTTACTGACCGAGGGGGTGCCATGTCTAGTATGACCTGTACCTTGCTTGGGTTGGCTTCAATGCCTCTTTGAGTGACGACGAAGCTTCAATGGTCTCGGCTAGGTCCAAGGTTTGTACTTCGGCCCTCAAGCTCTTCACCACCATGTCATCCATGTAGGCTTCAAAATTCCTCCCTATCTGATTCTTAAAAACCTTGTTGACAAGGCGCTGGTAAGTTGCCCCTACATTCTTAAGGCCAAATGGCATTACCTTGTAGTAATACGTTCCATGCTCAGTAATGAAAGATGTATTCTTTTCGTCATCGAGGTGCATCTGGATCTGGTTGTACCCGGAGAAGGGATCCATGAAGCTAGTAGTTCATACTACGGTGGCGTCGATGAGGTGGTTTATCCTCGACAAAGGAAAATTGTCCTTTAGGCGGGCTCAATTAAGGTCTATGAAGTTAATACAAATCTGTCATTTCCCATTAGCTTTCCTTACCAAAACCACGTTAGGCAGCTAGTTGGGGTAATGTACCTCTCGGATGAAGCCGACGTCGAGTAGCTTATCAACTTCCTCTTCTATAGCCTTCCATAATTCTAGTGCAAAGTTCCTCTTCTTTTGCCGGACTAGCCTAGAGCTCATGTCCACGCTCAGCTAGTTCAAATAGGCATTTAGGAGGGAGATTGGACCCGACATGGACCGTCTTTTCTAGAGTTGATTCATCCAGGAGAATTGAGATGAGGCCCTTGGCTAGCTGACCTCGGCTCGCTGGCTCTTCCCGGGGGTTGAGGCCTTCCAGTGACAAGGCCTTCTTATTCTGTCTTTTTAGTGCCGCCACGTACCATTGGCAGGCAATTTGCTGGTTCCCACGAATGACTCCGATGTCGTGCTCGATGGGAAACTTAAGGGCCAGATGATTAGAGGAAATAGCTGCCCCTAGTGCATGAATGGTTGGTCTTTCAATTATCACGTTGTAGGGAGAGGCAACCTTCACCACTAGGAACTCTTGCATCCAAGTCACCTGGTGTGGTGTTGTCCCTACCGTGATGGGTAAGGTAATTTTTCCTTCTGCCCTAATGACGCTGTCGGAGAAGTCGACGAGGGGAGCGTCAGCAGGCTGCAGCCGTTCTGGCACGAGCTTCATTCTCTCGTAAGTGTCGTAAAAATGGATATCGGATAACGAGCCACTATCCACCAAGATCTTCTTCACTATAAAATTGGAGATGATGGTTGTGACCACGAGGGCATCGTTGTGGGGGACAGTAACCCCCTCTAAGTCCTTGCCGGTGAAGACGAGGGCATGTGGACAGCTCGGTCTCTATAGAGCGTCTGGGTACTTCTGCTACTTCGGGGTAGGCTCCTGGATGTTAAGCTGCCTGGCGTAGGCTTTTCGAGCCAAGGCCGAGGCCCCACCCGAGGCCATGCCCCCGGCATTGACGCCTGCCACTTGCTAGTGCAGTTGTTGCTGCTATTGGGATGACAAGGCATCGGCCTCTCCTTCGATGAACTGCTTGAGGTGCCCGCAGTAGAAGAGGGACTCTATTTCATTCTTTAGATCGTATAAGTCCTTGGTGTCATGCCCTGTGTTGTGATAGTACTTGCAGTACTTCGTAGGGTCCCCCCTCTTGGGGTTTCGCTTCAGTTTTGTTGGCCACTTCACAAACTTCTCTTCCCCAATCTGCATCAGTATCTGAGTGTGGGTGGAGTTGAGTGGCGTGTAGTCCTTGTAGGCCAAGGCCGGAGCCAGTGGCTTCTTGTTGCCTTTGCCACCATGGTTGCAGGGGTGGCGCTGGTCCCCACCTTTCCTCTTCTTCTCCGAGGGCCCGTTGTGGAGCTCGACTTCCCTTTCTTGGTTGTCCTCAACCGAAGCCTCTTCGGTCACGATGTATTTTTGGGATTTTTTGAGGAATTCGAGTTTAGTCTTCGGCGGGGTCTTAGTGACCGAGCACTTGAGAGCCAAGCCAGGGCGGAGTCCGTTGATGGCTGCGTGCATGGAGACCATTGGGTCGAGGCCTCGAACTTCGAGCTCTTCTCTCTTAAAGCGGTCGATATAAGACCACAAGCTTTCGCCCGACTCCTGTTTGAGCGACACCAGAGAAACTACGCTCTTCTGGCATCGTTTATTGCTGATGAAGCAAGCGAGGAACAAGGTTGTAAATTGCTCCCACGAGTTGATTGATCGAGGAGGAAGGCTGGAGAACCAACGGCAAGCAGCCTTCCTGAAGGTGGCCTGGAATATTTAGCACGTCAAGGCGTCGGAGTAGCCGTATAGTATCATGAGTGCACTGAAACCCTCCAGGTGGTCATAGGGTCAGTGCTTCTGTTGTACGCTTCTAGTGTGGGAGCGTTGAAGTGTGGGGGAAGAGGCTCTGAGATGATTTCCGAGGTGAATGCGTCCATGTGGCCAGCAGAGTTGTCGTGACTGGTTGAGGCATCGGCTCGGCTCTCCTTAACTTGGCGGAGCTCATCCTTGACGGCCCCAATCTCGGCTTGCAACTCAGCAAACCCTAGATTAGCATGGGCATGGGCCTCGCTTCTATTTTCGCGGACCCGATGGGTGTCGGCTCAGACTCCCGAATACTCCGAGACAGGATCGTGCGCTCCTCTATGGGCACGACGATCATTCAAAATGTCCCAGAGATCTAAGACGGGAGGTAGTGTGGGGTGGTGTCGGCTCTTGCTTCGGGAGTGAACTCCAGGGTAGCCAAGGTGCTCGCCATTGTCCCGAGGGCCTCCCTATGGCGGTAGTGGTGCTGCTCCGAAGATTGATGACTGTCTTTGGATTGAGCGGGCACACTCTCCCTTCATCTAGGAGGACAGATATTCCTTCGAGGTGAGTCCAGGAGGCGGTTATTGCCCGATTTTGACGGTTCGGCCAGCGGATAACCATGGCTAAGGGCCGGTGGCTCGACATTCTCATGTCGGCCCTGATCTTCTGACACCCTAGCGGGGCGATCGCCTTGAGAGGGACCTCCTGCTCGGGGGCAAACTTCCCCCCGAGTAGGTTCTCATGTTTGGCCGCCATTCGTGGGTGAGGCGGTCCAAACGATCAAGGACGGCCTGAAATTGCTCTTAGGTAACCAGGTTCTGATTGTTCCTAGCTCTCCTCACCATGACTTTCGAGCTTAAAGGGGGTTTGGGTTTAGAGTATTACTACTTTTTATCCTAAAGTGGGTGTCGTCTTAGCGACGAGCCCTTCCCACAGACGGTGCCAATTGTTGTCGCACGGATTGGCCTGGGGAACCGAAGTAATTTCACTCTTCAGGTTCCGAGTGTTGGCCGAGGACCATGAAGCCTCGAAAAAGATTGACTAAAGCCGAGGACCGTAAGCCGAGGCGAAGTATTCCTTTCGAGGACTACAAGTCGAGGCGAAGTCCCTAGTGACCAAAGATACTGCAAGACAAGGAGTGTCAAAGGCCTCGGGGTGGATACCCGAGACAGAGGCTCTGATGCTCAAGTTAGTACAAGGTGTAGAGTAAGGGAGGGTGCAGGAGAGCACTTGGAGAGAGTCCTCGGATGCACTAGATCTCCCTGAATTAATGCTAAGAAGACAAGGTTGGTGTAGGGAGTAAATGAGTGAGTGATGTTGAAGTTTCGTTGTTCCAGCCCCCTTTAAGGGGCAGTTACCTCTTATTTATACTTGAGTGTGCTGGGGGTAGGTGAAGATGAACGCCCCGGATAAGAGTCGTACGAGGCCAAGCTGCAGGCCCTGGCAAGTACGTCTGAAGGTTATGTGGTTGGCTCCGTTTAGAGGCAGCAGGGCTCCCTCTTACTATGGCTGACGCTGTTAGGTATCGGTGGGCTGGGCCTCCCAGCCCGATGTGGGCTGGGCTAAGCTAACCCACATCATCTACCATCGTAGCTCGTAAGAAATATGATCTTTAAACAGTCCAGATCAGCTAGGTATACATGGTGAACACATTGAATGAGCACGAAAAAAAAATTTTGACACTTGTCCCTTAAATATCCCTAACCTGCTCTTGAAAATTATTAGGGTAAGTTGTTGAAATCTCGCTTGAAGTTTGATAATTGCAATCACCTCCCCTGAACTTTTTGATACAATTGCAAGTAAACCTCCTCTATTAGAATCTTCTAAAAAGAGGTATAAAAATGTCCAAAATATTCATGTAATTATTATTGAGGCTAGTTTCTACATAAAAAAGAATACAAATTTTATAAACAAAAGAAATAGAGAATTTAAAGTTACATCTTTGCCTTTGAATGATTGATATGAAGAGCAAATTTGGAAAATAAGTCAATTTCAGAAAAAGATTGGAAGAGTAGAATTTGAATTAGCTGAACACTTTAGCTGTTCAGTGGTTTTGATCAAAAGTAATTGTATGGGTATTTTGGATATTTTCATATTTTTTTAGAAGATTCTAACAAATAGATCTACATGCAACTATGTAAAGTTCAGGAATGATAATTGAAATTACGAGAGGTTTTAGCGATTTACCCAAAATATTAAAAACAACTTTTTGATACAGTTGTGAAAATATTTATGAAGTGCTCATTGTACAATCATGTGCCATCCAAACTCATCCAGATTCACAGCATTCTTGTTTATTGTTATCATTTCATTGTAGCAGCATCGCTCATCAAGTAATCTTTCTCAGATAAATTTTTTCAACAGTTATCAAAGGGAGTTAAGTGGGCCCAAACAAACTTTTCTGTGGGCCGAGCATGTCATGAGCTTTCAACTTCAAGCTCACGTCCAAAAGGAGAGTTCGAGCCCACGTTGGGTCCCTATGTAATTTTGAAAGGAACAGCAAACTTGTTTTTCAATGGTTCATCTGGCTGGTTGGCTTGAAACTTTCAAAATGAGAATATTGATAGAATCATAGAATTCATGATGCCCTCAGGGAATGTAACTCTTCTAACTCCGACTATGATAGCGAAAATTTAAGGGTAGTCATCAAAATTTTGAGAGGAATCATCAATTGGTGTTGATCAAAATTCACATTAGGTTTCTGTGCTTTCTCTACCTTTTCTTTCAAATCAAACAAAGTCTTTATCATATTTTTTTTTTGTTCTTAATTTAAAATGAAAACTTAGGGGGCATTTGGCAAATCTTTTCATATGGTTTTTTGGGCTTTTCAAAATTAAGAAGATCAAAATTTGGTATTTTTTTTTCATTTAGGAATTAAAGACATGAAACTGGAAAGACCCAGGCCCCAAAAAGGCTCATGGAGGCCCAAAACGGTAAAAAATCAAGAAGTTTCAACTCAATAGGCCACGGTAAAATAGGATATTATCTAATGGTTTTGATCTTTGAAGACAAGATCCGAAAAACTTAATTTATCTTTTAAGCATCTGTGTCATTGAAAGATCCTCTTAAAAAGACTTATCAAATTACACCTTAGGCTCAGTTTGAAAGGAATACAAATACAAATATATAGAGTATAAAACATTATATTTTGTATATATTTATATTTATATTCATTCCAAATTAAACCTTAGTAAACTTGGGCTTGTTAAGGATAAGGCATATCATGAAGAAGCTCTTGCTTATCATCTTTGATGACTCAAAGCTGACTGTGAACTGACTATTATTTTGCTTATTTTGTGATTGAACTTTTTTGGAATGTAGAAGTTGATTCTCTGGACATCATCAAAGCTGATTTCCGAATCTATGGGCTAAAACATTAAAAAAATTCAAAGCCCACGAAAGATGTAAACCCATTTCTTTATTTTTCCGACTATAAATAACTTAATTCTTGTTAGATGCGGGATCGACCCCACTGAAATTGCTCAATATTTCAGATTTGTTCTCTGGGTTGCTTTTGTAAAGAAGTATAGATTAGGCAGATAGCAAAATGATAGCATCATAGAGCCCATTTAGGCTATGTTTGGTTTGAAAAACGTTACAACATCAACACCATATAGGGTGTTGGTGTTTATTGTGCATGAAATCATTATTTGGTTTTAAATTTTTAATATTTATCAAATAAATACTGAAAAATATAAATGCTTTGATTTATATACATAAGGTGTTGGAAAATTTTTCAAATTCTTGCTTCCCCTACATCTGGACATTTATTGAAATGAAATGATAATGTGACATGAAGTAAAAAATAACTTTATGAGATATTATTTGAAACGTCCATAAGACGTTCAACACCCACAGAGCCAAACAAATACTCAATAAAAGTTACTCAGATTCTACCATTCCTACTAAAGTAAGTATTGAATAATATTAGATGGGATCTAAAGTGATTTAAAGTACCGTGGATTTTATTTTAATTTAATTATTATATAAAGGAATCCACTATTTACCATACATATCCATCTCAATCAGATTTTAACATAGTCATGATATAATCCATTGATAGCTGATGTTAATGGGTCGGGTTAAGTTGTAGATTCACACTGACCCGACTCTATCAAGTTAGTAGCATGCTGTTTAATCGGGTTTGATTTTCGGATCAGGTTACTGAATCCGATATATGGGATGGATTGTGTCAGGCCAGGTTTGGTATTTCATCTTTTTTTAGTGGGGGCCAGTTCAAAATAAAGCTGCATTGGATCAGGCATAAATTGATTCAAACCTCCTGTTCTAAATCTGACTTGTTGATAATGATAATGATAATGATAATGTCATTCTTGTATTTTTCTTTTTCATTTTGTTTCAGTGGAACAGATCAGTTTTGGATCCAAATCAAAATCAATCAGACAGCCAATAAAATATATCGGACGAGTTTAGATTTAATGGTTCAAAGTATTTATTAAATTAGATTAGATTAGACCTGATTCATTCATAATAAATTTATATTAAATTGGGGTCATTGAACCAATATCTAATTCATTGATATAAGACAAAAATGCAGATAGCGATGGATCATATAAACTAAGGCCTACACTGTGGGGGTATGGATTTTGTGAAATCAAAATTATTTTTCAACGGAATAGTTCTCATTTTTTTTCAAGCAGGTCCCACATGTTACATCCTTAAAACATTAACAAGGCAAAACTCTTAATGGGATCCAGAAAAGTGAAAATTATTAGACATTCTCTCATGCATAAATTTTAAATTGAAAATTATTAGTTAAAAATTACTCCTTCAAAAGTAATAAAAAAAAAAAAAAAGGAAAAACGAACAAATCTCACATAGTCACATGACACCGATGGATTGGAATCCACAGGTTAAATGCTCTTATGGTCCCGTTCATGTGGGGGCCACTCATTGAACGGCGACCGTACACATACTAAGTAGGGCAAGAGAAGTATGTATTGGGGGAATGGAAAAAGCGACTTACCTGCTGCAGCCTGCCACCATAAGCATAAAATTGAGAAAGGAGTTAGATTAGGTGAGGAACTGATTGAGGATCTCACTATTCACTCATTCACAGTCACAGACTATGAGATTAATCTACCTGTCTCCTCCCCTCATATACCTACCTACCTCTCCCAAATAGTTCTACTGAAAAATTCATGATGTGTTTGTAACAGAAGTAAGATTTTTAATGGATATAATAATATAGAAAGGAGTCTATATTGGTGTTATTAGTCATTTAGTTGGGCTGCAATTTGGGTGGACTGGAGTTGAGTTTGAATATTTATGAAAGTTTAAATGGGCTTGGCCCCAAAATCTAGGCCCAATGCAGTATCATTCTGTAAATGGAGTATTTCAATTGCGAGTCCGGATTTCCTGCACATTTTTTCTTTACATTCTATTATATCATAATAGGCCAAGTCAGCCTCACACAATTAAACTTTTACATGTGTCGAATATGGATACTGACAAGAAAAATTGAGAAAAAACCATTTCTCCTTAGACGATAGTTTTCACGATAAGGAGGATTAATTTCTCTAACCTCTGTGTAATAGAGGAGAAACGAAGAAGATCTATTTCTAATCTACAACAAAATTTATTATTTATTTGCATCGTTGTGCGTTTTTTTTCTCCATTTTCTAAACGATCATGATATCCATATATAGAGAGAGAGAAGGAGAGAGAGAAGGAGAGAGAAGGAGAGAGATCACTCCATAGCCCTCTTTGCAAAAGCCTTCTCATAGCAAAATCATGGTCAAGAAAATTTTACATAGATTCGGATTCTTAAAAAAAAATTGCGGTAAACCCTTTAAAGAAGAAGAGGGTTTTCTATTTTCTTAAAAAAAAACGCATCCATTAATTAGTTCATGGGAATTTAATCGTGGGATGCTGACCTGGTACATTTACAAATCTTAATGTGCAGGTGCAGGAGATCCGGACTCCTCTTCAATTGCACCCATATTAACGACTATATAGAAATTCATGATGTCAGAATTAGAATAAATTGGAATAGAATCTTTAGGGATCTCAATCCCAAGGGAAGGGAGGGAATGGTTATTCTTCGAATGGGAGATATCATTCCATTAACAATGAGAATGAAATTCTAATTCTACCCAAACAAACATTTGGAGATGGAATGGGACATTCTGGTTCTGATTTCAATTCTAAACCTATACTCCCACAAATCAAACAGATCCTTAGCATCCGAATTGGTCTCATACGCAAACCTATAACCTGCCCGGATAAGATCCATAACAGTAAACCCATGTCATGTGATGTCCGACCTTTTAGATTCAGTTATTTTAATTATATATATATATATATAGGGTCTAATCTCATGTCGACATCTCCATTATACGCCAGACTATCTCAAGCTTCATTCTGGTTGCATTCAGTGTTCAAAGTATTCTAGACTCAATACTCTCTGAAAAAGAAAATATTTGAAAACAAGCTTTGAAATCTTCATTCTCCCTAATGAAGATCGATCAAGCTTTGGAAATTTTCCTTCTTCCAAATTTGCAGCATTTCGTATATTGCTCAACCTGAAAATCGACACATATCCCACAACAAAATACAACATATATCTATAATTTGGAACTTTGTTAATTGGCCATGTGTGAAGGTTTTTACAGGAATTAGAATTAGAATTAGAATTAGAATCAATTAAAAGGGTATTTTATTAATTTCCAAGTGAGGGGAGGGAAGACTTCACATCTGCCTCTCACAAGGGGGCACCCCACAATGCCCCACAGCACATCGCGACCTTGTATTGGGATCGATCTCCTGATAATAGTACGGGATGTGAACTATGGAGGAAATTCCATTCTACTGGGAACGGGAATAGAATTCCAATTCTACGTACCCAATCAAACGGTTGAATCAGACGGCCCCCTAATTTCCCCACGGTCATTTTCCAAAATGAGCGCTGGTCCTCTTCATTCAATTCCTATGCTACCAATATATCTCTTAATTTTGAATGCTTATTTTTCAAGTTAAAACGAATATATACACACCCAAAAAAAAGCAAACGACAAAGATAAATGATTCATCCAAATGCAGCCTAGTACGGCTGTTCATAAGAATGCCCAATCCGACCAAACCGACCCAATCCGAGTGGGCCGGGTTTTTATCAGTACCGGTCGGTTTTGGGTTGAAAAATATATAAACCGATATATCGAGTCGGTTTCGATTTTCTTGTGTGAAAACTGAAACCAATCCGACCCGAACCGAACTAGTCTTCTACTAATTCGGTAGTTCCTAGTTTGAGTAGTTTCCTACTTAACTATAACTAGTCTAACTAGTCTTCTATTAGAACTAGAAGGTCCATTAGGCAATTCCAATTAGAATAGGCAATCTATCATAGTTTCTAACATTTTTTAATCTTTTACACCAAATAGGCAACCCATTAGGCAATTATAATTAGAATTCAATTAGGTGCCCTTTTGTACAGGAGCAAAACCGAAACCGACCCAACCCGACTCAAACTGACCAGGTTAGTTTGGCCTATCAATGGGTCGGTTTCGATTTTCACCTCAGGTAACCCGACCAGGTCAGGTTGGTTGGGAAAACCCCAATAAACCGACCCAACCCAACTCGTGAACACCCCTAGTTCTGTGATTATTCTGTGCATGGTTTGGTATCAAACCGGACTGTAACTCGTTGATGAGCCAACCAGCTTCTCTTTCGGTTTGATGTCTGGTCCGGTTTCTTGAGCAATGTGGAATTTTCCCATGAACTGGACAACGGCAACGAGAATGTAGGATGATAGTAGGAGGAAAGGATATAACCGTAACTGAATATTAACTCTTGGTATTTCGGTCATTTCGTAGAGATGGTAGGCTTGGTAGCTAATTACTCTCACAAGTCACACTATTCCTGGAAAAAACAACAGCACGCCATTCTCCGTAAATATGTGGTCATGAACAGCAACGAGCACCGTTCAATTCGTTTTCAACCGTCACTCCACTCTCTCGATCAAACCCAGGTCAGTCCCATCAATTTTTCTGAATTTTAGCCCGTTTTTTGGCATTCAAAATGTTTTAATGTTTTTGTAGAAATTCTTTAATTTGTGGTTATAACGCGGGTTGTATTATTTTTTTTTTTACCTTTTTGTTTTTTGATTTGTTCTTCATAATGGGTTCGTTCTCTTTTTGGAACCGTTGTTGGTTTTTGAATTAAGATTGGATGTTCGATGGGTATTTTTCTGAATGGAGTAAAAAGCTCTCTGAAGTCTGAAATTCCTTTTTGAGTAATTCTCATGCTTTTGTTTGTTTATTTATTTATTTATTTTTGCTTCTGCATTACTTTGTAATTTTTTTAATCTCTGTTTTCAGTAGTTTTCATGAGTTCTGCAAATTTTTGAGATGACACTGGTTTGGTTTGTCTATGTCTTCTGCAGAGTCCTGCTAGTAATTGATATTCGGATGCATCCCTTTGAGTTTGCACTTTGCAGCTTTCGTGATTTCAGTACTGATTTAGAATATTTTTTTCAAAAATATTTTGTCGGTTTGATTATATTTGACAATCTCTTGTTTATTCTTAATCTTGTTGGTAGTGTGGTTTGTGTAATCCTTGTGTTGGGGAGAGCTAAAGTAATTGGTTTATACAATTCTAAACAATGAAAGAACATATATTGTAGTTCGTTAAGAGTTTCAGTTCTTTCATGATCTTGAGATTCCTCCCTTGATTTGCCTCGGCAAAGTCCACTGTCCACTTATTTTCCGGGTATTTTGGCAATCTGCCTTGGGAGGAATCTGTCTTAGCGCATGAAATTATTTTGCTACATGCAAGTCCTTCAATCTTTGCACTAACATCATCGAATGAGCCTCTCATGGTTTTCTTCCATAAATTTGCATTGGATTAGCAGGGTAAAGCTTAAGGGAGTTTAATTATGAAGTTCAAACAAGGAAATAAAGTAGAGGTGCTGAGGAGGAAAAAGGATCTATTTGGGTCTTGGTATCCTGGAAAAATAATTTCAGTAGATGGAGATCACTACACTGTTAGATACGAGGCATTTCTAAACCATGAAGGAAAGCCAGTTGTTGAGAAGGTTTATGCAAAAGGTGTTAGGCCTCAACCGCCACCAATGAAGGGAGGGGAACAATGGGCTGTTGGTGATACAGTTGAGGTCCTTGATGTTCATAGTTGGAAGCCAGGGAAAATTGCTAAAGTCATGAACAATAATCGGTTTGTCATCAGAATGTTTGGGTCCATCCAGCTTAGGGAATTTGACAGAAATACTCTACGGGTTTGGCAAGTTTGGCGCAACAACAAGTGGGCTTTGAGTGGGAAGGTAGAAAATCCTAATTCCTCATTACGCACTACTGGTTTTATTTTGAATCCTGACTTTCTCATCTTACTTGTGTGTTTCTTGCTATCTTGCTAAAATCCTGGATGAGGGTACAAACTTTGTCTTCTCATTATTTGGGATACAATTTTGTTGGGCTTCTGAGAAGAATTCTATTATTTTGTGATTGTTCAATGGCAGAACTTGCCAAAACATCACAATAATTGATTTATTGCTTTTACTAGATTTTATTTCTCACTTTTAATAGCTTATAGTGTTGGTTTTGTTATATTTACCAACTTGAATTATTCCTTCACGTTGATGGCATGCGGGTGGTGTATCTAGTTGAATAAGGAATTTCTTAGAAATAATCTTAATGGAGAAATTATTGGCCATCCTTTTGCTTGTTTGGATAGGGAGCCTTGATTTTTGAAGCAATTTAATTTTTACAACAAAAGGAGTATCTTCCATAGCCGTGATTCTAAGTTAATTATACCACCTCAAAGCTTGTTTATTCCTCTTTCTGTTAGGCACCTTAGCGCCAGCTGTTGGATATGATAATAATGTCATTCTTCCAATGTCCAGTGGTTTTAATTGAAGTACAATTAGTTAACTCATTGATGGAGCTATGAAATTATTGTCCAGTGTAAAAACATTGTTGGATTTAAAAAATTATACCAGAGCTTAAGTTACCAACATTGTTAAATAGGTTCAGGTATGGGTGTACAACACTATTCAGGCATATGTCCAAAAGTCAGTTTGTTTGAAAAATCACCATAAACAATGCCAACTCAAATTGGCGTACTGCTTGGAACTGATATATGGATATATGATATATTCAAAAATAAATATTTAATATCCAATCATGCAAGAAAACTATGTTTAGTATTCTAGATCCCATCCATTATTGATATTGAAAAGGGGGTGTATCAACAAGAAAAAGAACGCAATAAAACTTACTATAATAGTGCATAGAAAATCCATATTAGATGAGATTCAGAGGCATTCCAGGTTGAGCATTGCATATGTTCAAGCTTCAACTTCTAATGTCATGCTCTTTTAATGATAATGGTTAGTAATTTATGTTCAATGTGTCTCCAGATGAGTGAACACATACCCAATCCATCAAAACTTTGCACTGAAAAAATGTATTTAGATTGTCTAATCAAACACATATGCCATACCCACACTGAATGTGTGCTGTCTAACATGAGCGCGTTTGGGATAAGAAATGGTTCAGGTATGTCAATCACTCGTATAGTCTGCCTTTATGTTAGGAACTTAATATTGTTATAAATTTAATGAAAGTTCATGCTAGATATAATTTTATGATGATGTTATGCATCAACATTTAGGAAGCCTAGTGGTGGTTTTCATATTTAACCTGAAGATGAATAATACTATGCCTTACCTTGTAAATATTGAGGAATTTATGGAATGTAGGCTGGAACTTGATTCATGTTGGAATGGTCTTGTCAAGTGATTGAAGGCTCAGCTTTGGAATCCTCCAAGCTAACCTCTGTAACAATTTATTATATTGCTTGGTGCAATTGTAAACAGGCTGACAAGTGTGAGAAAACAGGTTTGAGTCTGAGAGCAGTCACATTGTACCAAAAATGTCAAAGGTTAGAACTGTATCTACTATCTAGTCCACTCCTCCCCAAGACCTGGATGGCCGGGACCAGCATTGGGTTATGACCCTGTATGTATTTGTTGTTACTCCTACTGCAGTGGGTACTGTTCTAGTCTTGTAGAAACAATGGCAGATGTGGATCAGCAGCATGAATTAGAAATACTTGAAAAATAGTCTAAATCATAGAAATTGTTTTGTTTATAAATATACTGGTATGATCTATGTGACTCCTACATGAAAATGTTTACTGATAAATTACAGTTCCTCTCCTAATTTTAAATTAAAGTGCATGTGGGATCTATAATTGTCAGTTTTAACATCTGATACTCTCCTAAGAACTCTCAAACTGGAAAGTGTGTTTATTATGGATGTGTGTGTAATACCTTAACAAGTCTTGTGCTTATGGTCTCTATTTCTATTCTTTGGTTGTCTTACTGACAATATCCCAATTATTCACCAAGAACTAGGAAATATGATTGCATATATTCTTTATAATTTTTCAGTCTACTTATTGTTTGGTTTGATCTCAGCAAAAGAAGCCCTAGCATTTCTCATGTGTATGTGAAGCTTTTTAATCCTGATTTAGTTAGCAGCATCAACTGTTCTACTGCTTTTTTTCTGGTTAATTCCATCAGAAGTTCTGATACGCAATAAAGTGTTTCTTTTCAATGTGTTTGTATGGGGTGGAGGGCACAAATCTAAGAGGTTTTTGGTATGGTGATTTGGTTATTTGTTCTTCATATCTATATAATAAAATCTCAGTTAAAAATACAGTTCTAAGTATTACAAAAGGTATATTATTTATGTCAGTAGATTCTTGTGCAAGCCTGAAGTTGACTAAGCCTTCTTACTTTGGAGTATCCTTTTGGGGCTTTTCCTTCAGTTGGATATTTTGACTTTATGGAAGTCCTAAGGGTTTTACACTCTGAATTTGTCACTAGGCTGCTAATAGTCCAGTTTTGATGTTCACAAATTCTAAGAATTTTTATTCTTCCTGTGTAAATAGCCACCCACACTGCTTTGGCAGTCGTCTCAGAATCAGACTTGATTTACTTAACTGCTAATAGATGATGGTCCTTAGTAGTATTTTCTCCAGTACTCCCATGTAAATTGGCTGGATTTCTGTTCATTGCCTATACTTTATTGGAACAGCTTATGGTCAAGTGTTTTGTGTCAGACTGCTGGGTCTCTCTTGGTTTCTAACGAATTAAAGCATATGCTTGCAGGTTGATGGAACTAAACAAATTGACACTAAAGTTGTGCAAAATTGCTCAAAGTATTCTCATGGCTTGGGAGGTGAGGCTCAGAGAGTACACTATGGAGAAACTGTAACGAGGGAGAGAAATGAATGGGAAGAGTTCAAGACATTCACTCCCGGGAGAACATTGAAGAGGAAACATAATTGTTGTTATGAGTCATCGCATTATGATGCAGTCTGCCAAGGAGGTGGTAAGAAAGAGAAACCAGTCATAAAAGTTGAAGGATGTGACGGATTACCCATGAGAACTCTTCCATTCCCCAAGCAAGTGGATGCTTTTTCTTCCCAAAATTTCAAAATGGGTAAGAAATGCGTAAATGGATCTTTTGAGATGGATGTTAAAACAGACAAAACAAACAATTATGTGCTTCATCCATCTGCAATGCCTGTTCAGGTTACTGAAGAGAGTAAACAATGCTCTGCTTCTAGTTGTAGTAGTAATGATCACCAGGAATTTACTGCTCAAAATTTCCAACAATCATCTGGGAAAATTGCTTTTAGTTCTTCCAGTGATGTTTGTTCATCCTGTCCATCTATGACCAGGTTGAAAGGTTTACCTTTCTGTGTCAAAGAAGAATTAGAAGCCAACATACATAAACTAGAGCTACATGCTTATAAATCAACTATGCAGGCGTTGTATGCTTCTGGTCCTCTAAGTTGGGAACAAGAGTCCCTCTTAACAAACCTTCGTCTATCTCTTCACATTTCAAGTGAGGAACATCTTAACCAGCTCAGGCACCTCTTATCTTAACAAGTTCTTTGATCACCCCTGTTGATTTTCCTTTTCTTACTAGGCTAGAATTAGAACTAGATAAGTCTCAGTCAATTGACATTTTTTTTTAAATGTCCATCCTCTTGTAATTATGTTCAGTTAACAAATAAAAGCAGGGAATCCTCTACCACGTTTTAGGTAGACCTAAAATGAGCTCTGAAAAATATTCCAGCACACTGCTTGTATACTGTTGATATATGTAAATGTTAACGAGGAGATCTGGTTTTAGTTCTTGAAATTTGAGGCCTTAAATATGCTTTATTATAAAAGGTGTATCTCCCTGTTGTTTGTTATTTTAAATGACACTTTAATTCACTGTATTTGATTTAGAATCATAAAACTACTTTACCAATTTCTTTTTTCCCTAGTCAATTTTATATTTCACATAATAAAATGCTTGCTGGTTTGAGGAAATATTTCTCAGTTCTACTCTATGTTTTTAGTTCGTTGTCATTTTAATTGGCACATGCTTTTTAGGATGATACTTAGGTGTTGTCTCACCAATTTTGCACATCAAGTGGATGTTAAGAAACTGTTGTAAGCTGTTTGGCAGATTCAATAGGTGATGGAAGTCAAGAATTAGCAGAAGCAAATACTGTTGCTAGACTAATAAGAATAGTAACATAGAATTCCATAAATTAAGCCTGCATAATTAAGGTTTGATTGAGTTGCCAAGTGATACACAACCTTCCATCTTGGGGGTTGACCAACTCGTTTTAAAAATGTAATAGAGGAGATACATGGCACTTGACTTAGATGATATTGATATTCATCTAGTTATAGATGCAATACTGCACAATAAGGAAAAAGTTATTGACTTATCAGCCCATATGGTTTCAGGAAAAAACAACAATTGTTGAATCAAACTGGTCATCTATGCTACATATAAATTGTGGGATCTCTTGTTCCCTGCCTTACATCATCATGACCTTCATGTGGTTCTAAAATTGGCAGCATTCATCTTCCTCTGCCTACTGTCATTTAAGAATTTCGTATCATTTTTATTTTTATTTTTATTTTTTTTTTTACTTTTCAATGTTTCTTGGAAACTAATGCAATTTAACCAATTTTCATATTTGTGTATTATAAGATGAAAAAGCATAACAGTTGACTGTAAGGGATGACAATTGATTGTATTAGTCAAGAGGGGCAGGCTAGGTATGGCCCTGATTGCGTTGGATAAAGGTCCAGATTTTAAGAAAATGAACCCAATATCAGGTTGGCTCCAATATCTCATTTTTTCTTGTTTTTTTTTTTTTTTTCTATTTCTGAAAGATTTACTTTTCGTCATATCTTCCTCCCAACAATGTACCCTTCATGTGGTGAATTAAGGTTAACCTTAAAGGGTTGGGTTGATCCTTGTTGATCTGAAAAAGATCATGTAGTCAATGTGATTCGTTGCAATATGATCATTTGAAACTTGCTTTTTACAAACAAATCATCTTAATGTTCTCAAAAGGCTCTTATGAGGCTTTGTGGTCATCGCTATTCCATTATGTTTAGTATCACATCCATTGTTAAATTATGAGTACTTAAACCATTTCTTACTATTTCAATATATGACCTTTTTAGTCCCCCCTAACCTTTTTAGCCCCTTCAACTTGCAACAGATTACTTCTTCTTACGGTGCTATCAACAGATTATTTATTGGAGCTATTCATAGGTTCATTCAAACAACTTCATTTCTTTCAGTAACTCTTTAGTCATGGTAATTGTGGATCACTAATTGGGTTTTCAGACATTCATTTTCAACCAGCTATTGCTTCTTTAGAAGTCATGAATCTCTGAAGTATTCAAGTAAAACCACAATTAGAAATGAGATTTGGAGGCAGATAAGGACGGAGTGCAGTGAAGAAAAATTGGAGAATTGAACAATTGAATTAGGGTAAATGCATCTGAAAATGCGAGAATTAGCTTCCATAGGCAACTTTGATGGCCCAACACAAGCCATTTTCGACCCAACCCAAGGTTTGTATGGGTTGGGCGTGGATATTCAAACTCTGCTGAACTTGCATCTAAAAAGAGTTTACATCTGCGCCCCACAACGTTCCACAGCACATTCCCGCCATGAATTGGAAACATCTCTGAATGATGACATCATCATTTCTGATACATCATTAGGAGATGTTCTCAATACACGCGGGAATGTGCGTGGGGCGCAGATCTGAATTCATCTAAAAACTCAGGTTTGACCTCAGTTCTCGTTGGGATTGGGTTGTGGCCTTTGGTAGCCCAATCCTGACCGAATCTTCCCAGAGCCTGACCCAACCCAAGCCCACGTTTACAAAACATATGTACCCCTATATATGATGTCTATTTATGCAATTTATGTATGTCTATACTATATTTACAATATAATGTACACTGTAGAGTATATCTAGTATATCTATTACAGATTACCATAGAGGACCTATAGTTAGCGGTGCAACTTGGGCGGGTTCAGATTAGGCTTTTGTCAAAATTTGAATGAATCTGGTCCAAAGGTCTGAGCTTTGAAGTAGTATAGATTGTTAAACCCAGGTTACACCCCTATCTCCGGTTACATGGGTCTAATTTTTGGAGGGATGCCAAGTGACCATCTCAGATACTAGGTCATCTGGCAAGTTGAAAAAGCTAATGCAAGACGAGAGTAAGAAGACTAATAAATATTGACTAATTCACTAAGCTAGAGTGGAAAACCTTGGAAAACATGGCTCAATGCTTGTTTGCCAAAACAATAATTAGTTGACCAATAAGAGTAAGGTGGCGTTTGATAAATCTGAAAATTCAGATCTGAAAAGTTAAAAAGATATTAAAAGTGTTTGAAATTTGAAAAGAGGCATAGTTGCTTATCTACTTTTTAGAGGATCTGAATTCATAAGTTTGTTTGTGTTGGATGGACCCTTTACCATCTGAAATTTACTGATTTTACTATTTTAACCCTAGAACATATTATTTGGAAATGTTGAGTTCAATTTACATTACTTCATAAAAAATAATTTTCAACCTCAAAATAATATTAAAATAATACAAATCATAGTTTTTAAAATCAACCCGGAGACCAAACCGGTCAAGGGTCCGATTACCGGGCTAAACGGTCCGACCATTCGAACCAAACTATTGGTCGTTCTAACAAAAAAATAAAAAAATAAAAAACAGTCAAAACCGTTCAAATGATTCGGATGGTTTGAACGTTTAACTGCTCGGGTCAGCTGTTTGCTGACCAAAATCAACGGTTTTTTAAGAAAATCCGGTTTTGGAGAAAACTGAAATCGATCACCAGACTGGTTCCCGGTTTTTCCAGTCTGGCGGTCTAATCCGGTCTGCTTTTGAAAACCATGACACAAATAATAAATAATAAATTATTAATTATTAGTTAGTAAATGAAATGATTAAAGTTAAAAAATAATTAATGACTATAAAAATATTAAAATAATTAATAATTTACACAAAAAAAATTAAAATAATTTTTAAAAATTAATAAATAATTAAAATTTATTAGTTAATAAATGATAAACAACACAAGTAAGTTTAAAAATAAATAATTAATGTTTAGTAAAAATTAATAAAAATTGCAGTGGAAGATAGGAGGAGAGAGAGAGAGAGGGAGGGAGGAGAGAGAGAGCGAGAGAGAGAAGACAGGGGGGAGAGAGAGCCGCCGTTGCAAGGTGGCAGTGGTGGGAAGACAAGGGAGGGAGGGAGAGAGAGCGAGAAGAGGGGGGGGGAAGAGAGAGAGAGAGAGAGAGAGCTTGCAGCAGCAGTGGCGAGAAGACAGGGCAAAGAGAGAGATCAAGAAAGCAAAAGAACCGTTGTGGCGGTGGCGGGAAGACAGGGCGGAGAGAGAGAGAGAACCGTCGTGGCAGTGGCAGCCGAAAGACGGGGTGGAGAGAGAGAGCGAGAGCTGCGGTGGCGGAAGACAGGACGAAGAGAGAGCGAGAGCGAGAGAGAAGAACCACCGCCGCAAGAGAGAGAAACAGAGAGAGTGCAGCGACGGTGGAGCTTCATTAGTTCATAGTGAGGGTTCGATTGGATTTACAAGAAGGATAAAAATATGTAATATTTAAATTTTTTAAGGATATTTATGTTTTTTATGCACATCTGAATTAGGTCTGAACACATTAAGCAGCTTCTCCACCTCTAAGAAATTAAGATTTGAAATCCAATTCCAAATCTGTAATAAGAGGTAATAACAAACAAAGCAAGGTGTCTGAAAAGCAAATTTTTCATATTCAGACATTTAAAAAATGCAATAAAAACCGCCTAAATTTCTTCGTGGACCAAGGATAACACAATTGCCCAACCATGTTATATCTTGCTTATTCTTCTCAGCAGTCAGACCTCTTTTCTTTCTATGAAGAGACCACATCTTCGCCCCACAACATCGGGAGATGCTCTCGGGGATGTGCTGTGGGGTGGGACGTTGTGGGGCGGAGATGTGAACTCATATATGAAATGCTATTTTGTGTAAAGAAGAGTGGCAAAGATCTATTTAACGGAATGAATTGCCCACTACTAAGATAGTCAGTCTGTGTCCCTCCAAAACTAAAGGTGTTTAAGGATGCAAGTTGGGTTAGGGGTGATCATGGGCTTGGGCCAGTAAGGTTCAAAGTACCATACGTAGCGCCCAGTATCAAGCATATTGTATCTTTAGGTGTCGTCAGAAAAAAAAAAAAACTGATGTTTTTTATTAATTAAACAATATAAAAATGTGTAAAACTGAAATTAAAAAAATTAAAAAAATTAAAAATCGTGGGGTAAGAAGTATTGATCCCTTATATATAACATTTTTTTGAAGCCATATAACATATGGCATGTAATATACATAGGTGTATTTTTCAGTGTGTGTGTGTGAATCATGTTTAAATTACATATACATAAATATGCGTGGGCCGGTCTGGACCCGAAGTGTTTGGCCTAAACCCAACCCTATAATTTACAGGCCAAATGCAAATTCATCCCTAGGTTGGGCTTCAACATAAAATCGGGCCCAAAGTCAGAATTTTTTTAGGCCAAGCTGGGCGGGGCAGGTCCTAGTCGAACTGAGTTGAAATTTGAAAATGATCGCCACTAGTTGGGTTAGGTTAGATGAGGTTGGCCTGTTGAGATCAACCCTAACCTAAACGAAGAGGTTCTAAACCCTCAAACCCAAACTTGGACTTCAATCTGACGCAATCAACCTTTAACTCCAATCTAATGCATAAATGGCTAGTGGCCCTACTGGCCATAGTGCTGCTTAAGGATGTCAATGGGTCAAGTTAAATGGTATATTCAGATTTAGGGTCGGTTTAGGGTTTTATTCTTTGACCTAAGTCGGGTTTAGATTTTGGCTGACCTGTGTTTATCGGGTCATGATACCCCTGAATGTATGAAGTATTCTTGTAACTTTTTGACTTCTAACTCTATAATATTAAAATTTATTATTTATTTATATGCTAATTTTAGCTTTTTTTTTCTTTTTTTAAATAGAAAAAATGATACCTTATAATCTACGAAATAATTTCTTAACTTAAATTAATAGATTTTAAATCTTCAAAATGTGTTAAAAAATACATTTAAAATGCTAATCGTCGAACAGAGATCAATTAGACCCTATAGGGTTGGATGAGGTTAGGAAAACATGTATTTTAAACCGGGTCGGGTCGGGTTCGGCTTGGTGCTGGAAGGTCGGGTTAGGGTTAAGGCAAACCATGCCGAACCCGATCCGTTGACATGTTGCTGCTGTTAGAATTCTGAATTCCTTTCAACGACCGCACTAGATTTGGGTCCCACAAAGCGGTATACCTAAACATGCCATGCCACGATGGCGCCGACAGCAGCCTCTTCGTTAAAAGGAGATCGACTAATCGCTAAATTTCTTGCACGAAATAGGGTTCCTTTTTGGTTTCCCTTCTCCTTCTCCTTCTCCCCTCTCTCCAGTAGACGAAACCACTCGATCTCTATCTCTCTCAATCTCGTTATCGAAGGACCCCCAGAAGCTGTCGATCTCGTACTTCGGTAAAATTTCGTTTGCTTCGTTATATTTTGTTCAACTCGATTTGAGCTTCTTTTCTCGTGCAAGTGAAGATCTTTCTTCCTGTTGAAAGATCTCTGATTCGAATTGATCAGCACTTTTCTTTCAGAGACTAAATATTCTTTTCTAAGATAGTTCTTTTCTTTTTAATTACGTTTATGCTTTCTTTTGGGCGTTCGATGATTTTCTTTCTGGTCAATTTAATTCAGTTTATTTTATTCTGCTAATTGATAATTTTTTCTTCTAATTTAAGGGTTTAGTTCGATTTGGATAGAAGATGGGAGCCTTTATATCAAGATTCTGGTTCATGTTATTTCCTGCGAAGGAATATAAGATAGTCGTGGTTGGATTGGACAACGCTGGCAAGACAACGACTCTCTACAAATTGCACTTGGGGGAGGTTGTCACTACACACGCCACGGTTGGGAGCAACGTCGAAGAGCTTGTATATAAGAACATTCGGTTTGAGGTGAGCTTACCATCATGATCAATTTTTTTTTTTTTGCTGGTGTTATTTTATGTTTTTAACCATAAGCTTCTAGCTGTTGAATCGCTCATAGTTATGCTACACGTCTGAAGAAGAATATATAATATAGCTTATGCCACTCTGATTGATTTCTACTACTTGGACGCTGTAAAATTATGAGTTTGTGATACGGATGGGTGTTGAGGCAAGATTCAGTGAAGTGTATTTCTCCGCATGTCAACTTATCACAATTTGATATCTTTTCATCTCAAAGTAGATAACAAATTTGGGCAATGTCACTGAATTGATTGGGAACGTCTCAGCCAGGTCACAACCAAAGTGAACTACAAACTTTTTGCTTGTATTTAGCTCTGGTGTACATAAAGAGAAATTCTCAACTTAATGCCATTGGCGTGTGATTAATTTGGACAAAACAATCTTATTTGTTAGTTATCAAAGCCTCAAAGGTTGATTATAAACATCCTTCTCAATCACTTCCTAAATCCATGCTCATCATTCAGTCTTTTCCTTCATCCCCTCAACCCATCCTATTAGCCTTTGATAAAGGCAAAGAAATAGAGGAAATAAAAGTTTCCCCAGTTTGTGTCCCACCTTTTCCTTTTGGCCCCAACACAATATGTGAAGGTTAAACCTTTATGGTCTTGTGCACTGCTACATATGCACCACTCGTGGCCCTAGTGAATCTTAATTGTGGGAAGCCTGATAGTCACGTCATTTAGAAAAGAAATACAAATGAACTATTGATCTTCTTGGTTGTTAGCACAGTTGTGGTCCCAAAAGGAACCTACTCGCTCATGTACCCACTTTTCTTATGGGAAAATTTATCCCAAAGTTTCTTGCAATATGTCCAAATAATCCCTTCTTTCAGGCACTTTCAAATAAAAAAATATTGAAAATTTGGATGGCTAATGTGACCAAAGGGGCCTTCCATCCAAGTTACCACAAAGAGTAGCTTATTACATACTACTCTACAACTTCATCCAATAAAACCATGTGTTCCAAAGTTCTTAAGAATCTTTTTTTAGAATCTTTTTTTAGAATCTTTTTGCTCCAGGTCTTGGTCATGGATACAAAAGCTTCCTCTACGGCTCTACCATACACATGTTTCTCTATTTGCATCATTCTTAAAGTTCTCTACTAATAATGTTGAAACTTTCAAGAGCATCTTTCAGACCCTAGGAACCTGGGTCATAGATTTTCTTTTTTATATGGAGATTTATTTCTGAAGCTGTACTTTTAGAAAACTCTAAACTGAAAGCTTTTATTTTTGAGAAAGACAAAGTAATTTATTGAAATTCACCACCATACACGTGTACAAAATAGGCCATGTACAGTTAGTAATACATGTTTAGACTAGGGATGTACACTGGTCACAAAACACCATAGCTATATTCATCGGGAAGAAAAAAGCACAGCTATCAGGTAGGTAAGTTACTATTACAAAAGTGGTGCCTGTCTCAAGAAAAATATGGTGGTGACATGTGCTGGAAGCAAAGAGTGGTGGGCTGCTACAGCTAGCCTGATGAACTTCATCTTGTTGCAACACTTTGTTCTCAAAAAATCTACACAGAAAACATAATTTGATGGTTGGAATTGGATCAATTTATCATGAGTATTTCATTGCCATGATGTTTCTTTTTAAGAGCCTTCATGGAAAACATAACTTCATTATTGGATCAATTCTGCATGGATCTCTTATATGTTGTAATTAATTATCCACCTATATTCCTTTTTTCCTTAAAAGATTAGAAATCTAAAAGGAAGAAAAATGAATAATGAAGTGGAAGATATGTTTATTGGATAATATCAAGAAAAAGGTTCTAATATGATACATTTGCCAACCCCATATGGTTGGAATAAGGCTTTATTGAGTTAAGTTGGTTAGTTGCTCTCATGTGATAAAATTACCCTTGACCAGATATTCCTTTTAGTCCAAAAGTGTCTTGAGGCAGTTGCTTCTTAATTTCTTGAGATCCATTTTACCCATCATATTTGATTATTTTTATATTTGACTTTCCTCCTAAATTTGGTATTCTAATTTTTCCCTCAAAGTAAATGGTATACTAAATTCTATTTCTTTATCGTTTAATAATATAAATAAATATTATTCATCAAAAAATATAAATAGCTAATTATTCTCCTAAATTATGTATTACAATGCTATTATCAAAGTACATAGTGTATTGAATCTTATCAATTATGGTTTTCCATTACCTATTAGATTTTGGTACTCTACTCTTCTGCTTTACCTTACATAAGAGATAAATTTTCCAAAAAGAAAAAGGTCATGATGGTGAAGTTGTGATATAAGGTAAACTTTAGTATAATGTTGTAATTTAAACTGGCATAGTTTATCTGGTTAAATTTTGCTTGGGCCATATATAGATCATCTGCCAGTGCGACCGGACCACTAGCATAAAATCAGGTCAAAGGCTAGAACTTGCTAGAATTTGAAGAGAACAAGTAGAGATGTTTTAAGTAGTTCTTTGGGGGTAAATGTGATGTCATACATGAAGACTTGAAAGGAGATCTTTCCTATGCCATTTTTCCATTTTAATCTTTCACTTTTTCTTTATTACTGTAAATTTTTTAGGTGGTCTTTATATCAAGCTGCACAGTTGGAATTGGAAATGAACTTTGCACACCCACAAATTATTCTCGATTGAAAGGAGAATATAAAATGATTATCCTTCTACCTAAGGACTCAAATAGTTCAGTCTCACACAGTTGTGTAGAGAAACATAAAGCATGTTACCATGTCCATAAGACAGAATTGTTAAGATTAGTGCAAACATGGCAACATGGATTTTGTTTACTTTTTAGGGTTGTTTACACTTGTAGAGAAGCTTTTTTTCACTAAGCACACTGAGGGAGATTGAAGATATTCGTAAAGGAATTGGGTTTAGTGGATGGAGACTTTCTGGTCTTTATGGTTTTGGGACTAACTATGCATGAAAAGTTTCTTTTATCCTTGTCTTTCTTGTCATGTGTGTGTTGGGGGGCGGGAGGGGGAGTGGGCTGTTACGTTAATAAGGCTCAACTTGTAGCTGGACTTATTTAACAAAAAACAAAAAAAAAACCTTGTAGTTGGACTTGGGATGGGATAGGTTTAGAACTGATGGATATTCAGATAGTGGTGTGGATATAATGAAGACAGCTGGTTTTTATTTCTTAGGAAAAGTCTTATAACATAACTGAGAATAGCAGTAGTAGAGTTGGAAGGAGACTCGGTGGTGGTTATGTGTGGATAGGATCACTAACTTGGCAGTACTTAAGTGTGGATAAGATCACTTGCAAAAACCTTGGGCATTTAAAACACCAAATGGGGGGGGGGGGAGGGGGCAAGGCATTGGCTGCTAGGATGAACTCATTCAGCTAGTTTTCTGCATCATCCAATATATTACATTAGCAGATGCCCTTGCTTGGGAAGGAGTTGGAATAGATCCTTTGTATTGGGATTTGGACTTATCATTGCTAATCTGAAAGGAATGTTCCCTCCCCACCCCAGCCCGCATTTTGTACTTGGTCAGCATATTTGTGGCTGTATAAGGTCCTTTAGTTTGTATCCGAAGGTGAAAGATTTTTTGTACTTTTTTATCTTGATATCACGTTATTCTTGTAAGAGTACTTCTGGGCTAATCATGCTTCATGTAGGGCAAGGATTAAAATATCAATACAATATGCCCTTTATTGTATCAGGTGTATCATATCTGTATTTGGTGCATCTGGATACACATGGATACGCCAATACAAAAGTGTTTTTATCAGAAATGGTAACTTTCATTAGATAAAATTTAATATAATACTGTCACCACCCAGGGGTGTTGACCCTTAGAAGAATGTTTTCAAATTACAGAACAGCCCAAAACAAGTTCTCCCTGAAAGTTCCTTGCTTTGTCAGGGTGTCAGCTAGTCCATTTGCTGATCTCCTTGTCCACCTGAACTGTACCCCAACCTCCCTTTCTAAGCAAGTTACAACCCTTATGAGTTGATGATGTACCCAGACCCCCAAATTGTGTGACTGCATCCACCCAATACAAAAATGTTTTAAAATATGTAAAAGTTTGGAGGTCTCTTTCCCAACCTCCTAATAATTACAAAATAAAAAAGTAGAGTATGGATCATATTGATATGCACCAATACCCAACTTTGGGTATTGGGACAAGATGTAGGGTTGTTGTTGGCAAGGCTTATGGTATGTGTGATAGGTGTAGAAACTAGTATTTGAATCCAGTTTTGGGGGAGGGGACAATAGAGTTGACACTTAGCACCTATCACTTGCAGAATGGTTAAAGCATGACTGATCAACCAGGCGGCCAAAGGCAGGGAGGGGAGGGAGGGAGGTATAGATATAATCTTGAACAGGACATAAGATTAAGCAGGGGGAGGGGAGGGGAGGGGAGGGAGGGAGGTTTAGATATAATCTTGAACAGGACATAAGATTAAGCAGAGAGATTTGAGGGGCTATTCTGTAACCTATGATCCTATGATATTTCTTGAATTAGGCTTGGGAGGGATGAGAGTGGCTGTAGAAGATGCTACTCACTCTTAACATGAGAACTAGGATTGCCAATACTTGGTTGCTTGGTTAACATGAGAACTGGGCTATTCTACCTGTTGAGCAGGTAGAAGGTTGAAAACCGGTGTGTGCGACTTCTGAGTTCAACCTTTCTAGCAGGTAACACAAGGCTTGTAACCACTTGTATAATATTAAGAGTTATAGAAATTTATGCAACCAATACTTGGTTGCTTGGTTAACATTCCCCCAAAGCTTAATTTGTGGCAGCAGTTTTCTTGTTGAGACCATGGCTGTATGGAGGAGGCTTTGCTGATGTTATTTAGTCTAATTGTCTGAAATGTGTCATGGACCATGACGGCTTGCAATTTCAATTGAAAATGCTGAGCCCATAATTGCATGGAATCACTCTCATACATGGGATATAGATATAATATTTCTTTCCTTTATTTTTGCTTTGGGGGTGGGGCGTAATTGATAAATTATGGAGGGTTCTGTCAAAGAATTGATTAGATAATGCCTCATTCTCTCAGATTTTTAGTTTTCTACCTCATTTGGCATCCTTAAATACTTAATATGGTTGGCTGTATCTCTGATGTATTTTATCCCTAGAGAGTTGAGACAGACTGATATTTTTAATCTTTTTTGATATCTTCTGAAGGGCTACACAACGGGGGGGTAGCCCATCCCCCAACCCATAACCCCCCTAATCCAGGTGCAGGCAAGATTCGATCTCAGGTCTCCGCTACAACCAGCAGGAGACCTTAGTACCTTACCAACAGTTGAGACAGCATGATTTTAGCCCCTGTTACAAATAGTTAGAGGTTTGTAATTGTAAGGTTTGTAGTTCTATATGCCCCCGGCCCACCACTAATTAATTCATGATGCAGGTCTGGGATCTTGGAGGACAAGAGCGACTAAGAACATCATGGGCGACATATTACCGTGGCACCCATGCCGTCATTGTGGTGATAGACAGCACTGATAGGGCAAGGATTAACATAATGAAGGATGAGTTGTTCAGGTTGCTCCAACACGAAGACCTTGAGCATTCTGTCGTTCTCGTATTTGCAAACAAGCAGGATCTCAAGGATGCTATGTCCCCAGCAGAGATAACAGATGCACTTTCACTTCACAGCATCAAGAATCATGACTGGCACATCCAAGCATGTTGTGCTCTCACAGGAGAAGGATTGTATGACGGCTTGGGATGGATAGCCCAGCGTGTGACTGGGAAGCCCACAACTTGAGAAGAAGTGGGATGCTTTTCTTTTTGGATCGGCAAGGCAAGGATCAACTTGATGTACTTTCATGGATGTTTTGTTTTGAAGAGCGAAAAGAAAAGCTTCCCCATTTGTGTACAATCATTCATCCGTGTTTGAATTCCCAAAGATAAAATTGTGTAATCCATTTGCCTAAAAAGTTATATTGTGCACAATCGAATTTCTTCTTTGATTTGTCAATTGTCAAAAATAACAGATTGACAGGTGTTTGTGACATGGAAATAACTTTTAAGCCTCTGGAAACAATTGAAAACCAAAGGGCATCTCCAGATGATTCACAGCCATCATTACAGCATCCAGCACCTGCAGCCATTTGAATCTTGTGGGCCTTCGAACCATCTATTCCAGGTTGGGTTGGTGAGGCCATTTGTTCTGCCAAACCACAAGAGTGCAAAGGTTATTGAAGAAGATAATACAAAGCTTCTAAAAATGCAGGAAGAAGTATTCAAGGAAAGTTGGTTACACTGGAAGTAGTGGATCCGATCTTGTTTCAATTTTTAGCATCAATCTGGTGGAAACCAAATGAAATTCAGTCCCCTAGAATGAATTAACTATAAAAATCAATTTCAACGTCACATGGCAAATGAAATCATATTTTGGCACCAACGATGTACTCATACATACTCCCGGCATGCAGCTGAAACCTTCTCTGTTTTCTCAAGCTCTTCTATCTCTTCCTGCAGAATTGTAGTGAGAAAAAACAATGTCAGGTGCAACTCTGAACTAAATATAAGTAATTGGAAAAGGTAACTACAATTCATGTAGCAGCACTTTATACATGAAACAGCTTTGACAGGAAGAATGCCTTGAACACTGCCACCATTCACCAGAACCCGCAACCAAATTTAACTCCGTAGTTTCAGTAGGAAGATAATTGCAGGTACTGGGGATGATAAACAACTCCACTTTCATTAAAGAAACACATCATGCATGAGTGTATTATCTATAGGTAACAAACTAGCAACCATCACACGTGGGGCAGTCTTGGCCACTGATTCAACTGACATAATATGTAAGAATCTTTTACTACTCATTCATGGATCAAAGGTTTACATGGATTACTGTTTTGAATAGGTCTTAACCATTATGTGCGGTATACTTGTGGCAGTGACGCTCATAATGATTTGATGCAAAATAATTTTTCTGAATTTAGAAGATGAGAAGGATTACAACTAGATTCTTCTCTATCCTGTCATATAAGATCTCATGTGGGAGGACAACCATTGGAGTAGCTGCTAGGAGAGGGCAATTAACAACATCAAACAAATGAAAACAATTACCAAATACATTTTATTCGTACCTGGTTGTCTCAATGGAGTCCTTAGTAAATTAGAGTAGGAATTTCCCAATCTTGTAGAATGACCCAAGCTACAGCTATTGAATTTAGGATTGATATCACTTTTAGCAATTCTAACAAACAAATAGTACATCATAAAATAAAAAGGAAAACCAAATTTATTATTGCATATGAAATTGAAGACCTCCCTCCACGAAGAATAGACATTTTCAGCCTAAATTGTATATCTTTCACCAAGTTGCCCTGAGTATATCAGAATTAAATTACCACCATCCATCTATACCCGATTTACTTGGATTGCCAATAGAATATCAAGTTGACTTTTATGTATCCATTTTCCAGGGCTTCCCATTCTTGGGCTGTCAATGCCTGGGGAGGTATAGCTACCCAGGTATTGCCACCCTTTAACAAGTGCATCACTGTATCCACTGGACCTCTTTAAACTCCTTTCTTGTAAGCACTCAATACACCACTCTAGCAGTGACCAAGTCAATAAGAATGTTTCCATCTTGCCCCTTTTAGTTTTCTTGTCGCATACACTCCAAAGAACGACAGCTCTTGAGCTTTCTTCATAGAATTTTTTTCTCTTAGTTGAAGGGGGAGGAAGTGTGGCAAACACATGTCTATTATTTCATATGGGGATTTCAGAGTGCCAAATAGGGGAAGAAAATGTTTCCAAATGTTTGCAGATCAAGAACATAACAAGAATATGTGGATCTAAAGCCAAAATCCTAGGATAGACCAGACTGAATGAAAGAAATGAAGAAATGAAATGATTTTTGTAACATGATATTGAGTGCAACCAAGGAAATCTGGAATATAAAGATTGATTCCCCAATCAAAGGTTAATATTTAATCTAACTGACATTCATAAAAAAATACTTAATTTAATTGACAAAGTTATATTCAGTATGTTGTGTAACAAAATGTAAAAAGTTTTAATAGCTTTCTATGGGCTTTTCAGAAAAACTGTGCTGTTCCTTGTTCCCAATCATTTGAGTGCATACGTATATCTCAAAGACCAGAGCACATGAGAAAATATACAATACCTGGAATATGAAAAACTGGCTCCACCAAATGCAAATGTTACATTGGAATGGAGCTGTCGTTATAATAAGTCTTCCAAATTCCCAAATTAGGAAGCTCACCTTATGCTGTTCATCTCCCTAGGAATCTATTGAGTCTAGTGCTCAACCCTTCAGGGTTCCCAGAATCTAATTTAGCAGATGTGCTACTTGTCACAGGCCTTGCCTACTCTTTGACACTACTGGATTATTGGATGGCATTCTCAATCACCCTAAATAGCCAAAGGGGAGAGATAAGATTGCTAAAAAATCCAGATGCCTGTTAACAGTGTTTTCACTAACACCCTTGTGGAGCCTGGAACTTTAATTGGGATGCTGAAAGCCCTAAAACACCCCACCATCTTCTCTAAAACAGCCACCACTAAGCCTGCCGACATCAAGTTCCATTTTGAGGATTCATCAGGAGTAGGTATAGACATTCTTCCAAGTGCTCCTCCATGAGCAGAGTGGAAGATTTTGTTAATGGATTCCTTCTCCTGTCAGCAGCAGAAATTCCTCTGAAGATGCTGATTGCTAGCCCCAGGGAGTCAGAAGAAGTAGCACTAAACCTCTTAGAACCTCAAAGGAAGATTTTTCTTTTATCCTTCCTTTTTTTGGTTAAGTAACCTCAAAGAAAAATTCTACATCTTCCACTCTGTCTCTTTCTTTTCCCACACTCCACATAATGTCATGAAGAATAGCTATCCAATAAAAAAAACCCCTTCAAGTTTGTATTCTCTCCAGTGACAGTACCTGTATTTTTAACTGGAGCCACACATTGTAAGGGAACTGCCAAAGCAGTCTATTGTCTACTAAAAGCATAGTGAAAGAATAAATGAGTTGTGGACTCCCATCCAGGAAGCAAATGAGATGAGACCAGCAAGGACCACACAAGCAAATTAAACTTAATTGCAAATGCATTATGCATTTATTTTATCAGTACACAAATGCAATACATGTTATTAATTATGAGGTTTACAGTAGCCTGTCTAAAGTCTAAACTAATTTTATTTGAAAGAATCTGATCTAAGCTCTTTAAAACTGAATATATTGCTCTTTCCTCTCTTAAAGAACATCATCTGTACAAATGTAAGAATGATGTACTGTTCACAGCATAAATTGCATAATATTGTATGAAATACAATAAACAACTCCTACAATGACTATTAAAAAGACAGGAGAAATAGAGACCATGTAAATAGGAAGGTTAGACAAGTATTAGGGGGGAAAAGGTATAGGAAATAATAGAGAAAAGAACAAGAAAATAAAAATTTCAGGAATTACGATAGGAGCCAGACTAGTCAACATCCTCATGCCCAGGAGACCCAAGGAGCATTGACTCAGCCCATCAAGCCATCCATTTGGTTTTACGAAAAGAGCACTAGCGTAGAGTGAGGTGCCATGTGCATGAATATGTAATAATGCCAAAGCTATATAAGGCCTGCAGAGTTGGTTATGGATAAAAAAAAAATCCCCCTTTTCCCATTTCCTTTCTCTCCTTCCCCTTGTATTCAGTTGGCAGAGCTCCCTCAAAGCAGCTCAATCAGTTTTGGATTGATATTTATCAAATTGACAGTCTATTCTCATATTCTTTCCGAAATCTTTGGAAAAAAAATCAGTTTTAGAGAGGTCATCATGTGCATCAAGATAGAAATTTAACATCTTGCTCATTACCTCAGGAGACCACTCATACAACACTCCTTGACTGGTAACTTAGATACACATCCAACTCTTCCAAGAGAATAACGCAAGAAGAAGTTTCTTGACCCAAGTCCCTACTTAAGCAGTGTATTGATTAGGCTTAAAATCCATCTGTACCTCAGAAATCTATCAATATAGATGAATTTTACAGTGCCATTTGGAGGTGGATTGCCACTTCCATAAAAAGAGTTTATCTGGTAGAGGTAGAAAAAGATATAAATATATAATAATCTTGGGAAGGTGAACACCTATGACATGCTTCAAAAAAAGGAGGTCAAATAAATGCCTCTCCCCTCATATGTGCATTCTTTGCTCTGCAGATGGCGAGTCCCCATCCCATTTACTGATCCATTGCCCTTATATTCTCTTTTTTGGGAGTCTTTTTGTTCTCTTTTTGGTTGCAGGTGGAGTACTCCCTAGGATGTAGTAATCCTCTTCAACACAAACTTTTTAAAGCAACCAACAAAAGGAGAAAAAGTTGTGTGGAAATCAGTTAGGGTAGCAATGGTATGGACTGTATGGGAGGAAAGAAATATAATAATTTTCAACATTTATCAAAAAATAATAATAATTTTCAACGAGAAGTACGGTCAAATGAAGATCTAGTGGAGGCCACTAAGATAAAAGTTGCATATTGGGTGAAAACACTCGAGCTCTTTCAAAGTATCTCGATTATTGATATAGTAAGAGCGTGGAATGAAGTGGCACACTCTTCTGAGAAGGAAAAAAGAAAGAAAGAAAGGTGATGAAGTGAAAGTCCCCAAGTCTCAACAAATTCAAGCTGTATTTTGATAGGAACTCAATAGGAAACCAGGATTGGTAGGCATTGGTGGTGTGACTAGAGATTCCTCAAGCAAACTAGTGGCTATGTATTCAGGACATTTACGGGAAGGTGATTCTTTAAAGGCTGAATTGTTAGTTCTGCTATGGGTTAAAACTTGCCAAGCAAGCAAATCTTAAGAACTTGGAGGTAGAAGGGGACTCAAAAATAGTGATATCATGGACTAATTCAAGGGGTAATGCTCCTTGGATTTATAGACATCTCCTAATGGAGATTGAGAGTCTAGCAAAGGGCAAATGGGATGGCTGATTCATTAGTCAAACAGGGAGTTCATAGAAAGCAGCTTTTTTAGGCTTTATTGTAACACTTCGTGGTTCAATGTCTGCTTTCTATTTGCTGCAATTCTTTAACTGGTTCTTAATTGAATAAAATTCTCCTTTGCCGATCAAACTAAATAAATAAACATATAATAACCAGTCTAAAAATAAGGGCAACTAAAGATATCAAAATCTAAGTAGTTATTTTTGTATGAAATGAAGATAATCACATTCATCTAGAAAGTTCCTTCCAAAACCAGCTTATTGAAGAATCCTCCTATTCCAGAGCAATGGTACACATAGATCACACAAGAACACTCATGAAAAGATTTAACAGATGCCATGTGATAAAGGATGATTTCATTTAACTTCATTACTACATGTTACAGCTTCCCATTCATGGATATCAAAGTAACAAAAGCAAGGCATTTCCGAGCCTATGAAAATTAAATTGTGCTCTAGATTCATAGTTTCCCTTCATATATAGAAAACATTTGCATATTACATAGTTCATTTCAAGGTCCTCAAATCTCAAACAGTCATTTTGAAACTGGAGCCAACTGCCCAATTAATTCCATTTGCATATTACATAGTTCATTTCAAGGTCCTCAAATTTCAGTCATTTTGAAACCAACTGCCCAATTAATTCCATGGTGTTGTTCTGGTAAAGAAAGTTATTTGACCTTCCATAGCGTTGTTCTGGTAAAGAAAGTTATTTAACCTTCCATAGTGTTGTTCTGGTAAAGAAAGTTATTTGACCTAGTCAAACTCTACTGAGTTCAGCTCACCAAACTATCCAGTCTTAAAGGCTTGAAACATTGTCAAACTTGCAATTTCCACTAAAATATAAAAATAAAACTTATTCCTCATTGAAAACTAAGACCACTAAAAATCCAGTGCTCCACTATGCTGCAATTTCCAAATAAACCAAATGTATAGAATCAATACAGCTGACAAACTGTCTTAAAACAGATATTTTCTCATTTCATCTTTCATGAACTAGGCATTCAAAGTTCCCTTAAGGTTCAATGAAAAAAAATCAATTCCAAAATTGCAAACAGAGATAACTAAAATGAGGTAAATCTCAAGAAGAAAGTGGCCAGAGTAGCTCTATTAAGATACTATCTAATAACAAAGTTATGAATACCAATTTTTTTACTTAGAAGGAGAAATAAGAGGGGCATTTTGAATGGATAATTGACTCATTTATAAGGAAAGATATATTTGCCTACTTACTAGGAGATATTCATCATAATGGGGTACCCAAGGGAGCAGATTGTGAACTGATCATGGTTAGGTAACTATGGTATGAAGGGATATGCATTTGTTGTGCCACTTGGAGATGATTTTCCCATTGATTAAGAAAAATGAGTATACATGGTTACAACCGAAGATATTTTCTACTGGAGGTCAGGTACTCGTATCCATCCATCAAATGCCCTCCAAAACCAACCCATTGAAGAAATTCCCCCATTGTGTCCACAGCACAGTTAGTCATAAGGTCCTACAGCATGCTTGCTACAAAGGTTCAGTGGATGCTGTATACAGACTACAGAGGCAGGAAGAACTTCAGCAATAGATTGAGATTCTGACACTTACTTTCCCTCCATAAATGACATAGTAGTAAATAATCCCTACCTAGAATGTGGCTTGGATGCCTGGCTGAATGGTTCTTACCTGAAAGGTGGCTTGGACGCCTAGCTGAATGGTGACAAACTGGAGAGGTGGCTTTGATGCCTAACTGAATGTTGACGAGCTGGAGATGTGACTCTAACGCCTAACCGAATGGCGACGAGTTGGAGATGTGGCTCTGATGTCTAGCTGAGTGGTGACGAGCTGGAGAGGTGGCTCTGATGCAACATGCAAGGACACAGTGTTAGAGTGCCCGAGTTGCTTTACCCGGGATGGGCACTCCGATGCTAAAGTTATAGAATCAGAGATTTTAAGATGGCTAAATGTGAGAGAGCTAGAGAGCCGCGAGAACTAAATTGCGCCTCTCCCCCCTGGGGTTGGAGGTAAGGCCTTTATATATGCATTGTTTGGCGTGAGCATCACGCAACATGTCCAAGATCCTTGGGAGGGCGTGCCTAACTGCTCCAAAGTCCTCGGAGGTAGTCGTGCACATAGGCCAATCTCAACGCCTTACTCGGTTTCTCCCAAAACATTCGGTGTGAGAGCTGACTTCCGAGAGACTCGGGAGTGATGGGATGCATGCAGAAATCGACGGCGAGCATGTCTCGTAGGTTGCCAACTTGGCGCTAGAGGCAGGTCACCAGGTCGGCACTAGAGGCAGGTCGTCAAGTCGGCACCAGAGGCAGGTCGCCAGGTCGGTGCTAGAGGCAAGTCGCCAGGTCGGCACTAGAGGCATGTCACCAGGTCAGCGCCAGAGGCAAGTCGCCAGGTCAGCAACAGTGCCAGGTCGCTAGCTGAGACTCCATTTTGGCTAAGGCAAGTTGTCGCCTAAGTGGTTCTAGGTGTCACCCAATTGTTCCGAGATGCCATGTTGTGACGGTCTGACACAGGCTTAGCCTTGCCTACGCTTGGCAGGCTTACGTTAGGGACATGCCCGTCATTTTTGCTTGTAAGATTTTTGGGAGAATTGATGTCATCTTCAGGCAGACCACCAAAAGCTTAACGTACTCTTTGAGGAGGGGTGGTCGACCTCCTTGGGTGCCTAACCTTGGCACTCCTAGACCATCATCCCCTTGCGGGGCGGCCCTGGTTAACGGCTAGCATGGCTACCAGGGTTCCTCATGGGTGCACACTTGCTCATGGGGACAGTGTTGGACCGGCACTGCGCTTCCAATACTCAAGGGAGGCTTGGCATGCGGGCTTGGTTCAAGCACGTCCCTTCACAACGCTAGTCCCTTGCCCAAGCTGAGTGAGCTACCCCGTTGCCCTTGGCGCACGGATGTGTTCCGGCCCAAGCGGTTGCCTATCATCATGGCACACAGGTGCCTGTCATCATCGGCTTACAGGAGACCCATCACATCGGTGCCAAGTCACCTCATCGGCGCATGGTCGCCTTCCATTATGGTTGTCCCCCTTTAGCACGTAAGCGGCGCCTCCCATGGACCGGTCTGAGCCAGGAGAGTGCCCCGGCCATTGGACTTGAGGTCATGATCCAGTGCTACTGACTTTGGTGGAGCCATCCCATCGGGCAACTCCTAGCCTCTATGCGTTACAAAGGCTTGTTCTGGCCTGCCTTGGCCAAGACGCCACACGGGTTCTTCCACTGTAGAACTACCCCCGTGACAATGTGTCATGATGTTAGTGGAGGGCCAAATCTGCCCTCATCAATTGCCCCCCACTCCCGAGCTGAGATCAGCTCAACGAAGGGAGTATATTTGTGCTTCGTTGTAGGTCCTTAGGCCTGTTACCAACATATTTTGAGGTCGGCATAGGGGTCCTTGATGCTGAAGGCAGTTTGGCTTCCCCTTGTGATATGTGCATCGATGTTGGAATTTAAATAGTGGGTCGGTGCCACGGTTGTGTTGTATCAGTCCTTTAAGGTGTTGGTCGTCTACTCCTAAGATAAGCCACAAGGAGCTCAACCCGCGGGGGCAGCTTTAAAAACTGCAAGTTGCCAATTCGCATGGGAACCTTGAAAGGCTCAACCCTAGACCTGTTCATGGGCCGAGTGGTCCGACGGGCCAGCCCGACCCCCAGACGGGCTTGAACATGCTTATAGGCCCGCGAGCTTAAAGTCGGGCCAAAAAGCCTGGCCCGCAATAAATTCGAGCCGGGCTTGAGTTTTGTCAAAATAGCCCGGCCCGAGCCCGGTCCGGCCCGACCTAGTATTAAACTTAAAATTAGTTATGTGATTATGTCCATTTGAATAATTTTTTTGATTTAAGAATGTAAAATTGTGTTTTAAAATATAAAAGAAAGGAAAAAATACCATCTTGTAGGCCCATTTGTTCATTTAAATAGAAAAAAAAAATACTCTGAATTTTTAATTCTAATTTGAATAGGGAAAATTTTTTTTTTTTCAATTAGGTCGGGCTTCGGACTCGAGCTCGGGTTTCGGGCTTTTTACCAGGGCCGGGCTCGGGCCTAGTATATTTTCATTAGTGACAAGTGAAAGCCCGGCCCGGCCCGGCCCATGAACAGGTCTACTCAACCCGCAAGGCGCTTGTAGTCTGTTGGCCGCCAACTCTTGCGGGAGCCACAAAGGGCTCGACCTATAGGGGCGACCTCGCGAAAAGGACTGACAAGGCTCATCCAAGTTGATTACGTGTGCCACTAGGTCAGTAGAAGCAAATCGTCAGTTTGGAGGCAGTTCTCTAGGTTGCCAGGTTGTCAGAATTTTGACAGTCTAGTTTTGCTCTCAGCACCTCATCCTACAGACACCTCGTCACCTCGACAGGACTGACCTGTAAGGGCGGCTCCACAACCTGCTGGCCATCAACTCCCACGTAAAGCATGGAAGGCTTGATCTACGGCGCGACCTCACAGTTTGTTGGCTATCAACTCCAACGGGAACTAAGGAGGGCACAACCTATGGGGTGGCCTCACATTCTATTGGTCGTCAGCTCTTGCAAAGAGCACGTAGAGCTTGACATGGGGTGACCTCACAATTAGGGAGATTCTGTCAGAGCAAAACTGCGAGAACTCGTCTGGGCTAATCATTTTGCTTCTGCCACCCTAGGGGGTTCTTTCGATCAAGCGCTATTGTTGTTGCTTGAAGATGTTATTACTTGAGGCTCAGATAATCGGGTGAGAAAATAGCCTTTTGTAGCGTTTCCCACAGACGACGCCAATTGATGAAGCGCATTTCGACAGCTCCCAATTGGCAGGTGACTCGGATGCCTGGCTGAATAATCCCTACCTGGAATGTGGCTTGGATGTCTGGCTGAATGGTTCCTACCTGAAAGGTGGCTTGGACGCCTAGCCGAATGGTGACGAGCTGGAGAGGTGGATCTGACGCCTAAATGAATGGTGACGAGCTGTTAAGGTGGTTCTAATGCCTAACTGAATGGTGACGAGTTGGAGAGGTGACTCTGATGTCTAACTGAGTGGTGACGAGTTGGAAAGGTGGCTCTGATGCGACTTGCAAGGACAGTGTCAGAGTGCCCGGGTTGCTTTACCAGGGGTGGGCACTCCAATGCTTAAGTTAGCGAATCAGAGATTTTAAGATAGCTAAATGTGAGAGAACCGGAGAGCTGTGAGAACTAAATTGCGCCTCTCTCCCCTGGGGTTGGAGGTAAGGCCTTTATATAGGCATTGTTTGGCATGAGCATCACGCATCACGTCTGGGATCTCCGGGAGGAAGTGCCTAACTGCTCTGAAGTCCTCAGAGGTAGTCGTGCACGTAGGCCAATCTCTGTGCCTTACTCGGTTTCTCCCAAAACATTCAGAGTGAGAGATGACTTCCGAGAGACCCGAGAGTGATGGGATAAATGCAGAAATTGACGGCGAGCATGTCTCGTAGGTTGTCAGGTCGACGCTAGAGGTAGGTCGCCAAATCGACGGTGGATGCAGGTCGCCAGGTCAGCACTAGATGCAGGTCGCCATGTTGACAACAGGGGTAGGTCGCCAGGTCGGCGCCAGAGGTGGATCGCCAAGTCGGCGCAGGTCGCCAGGTCGGCAACAGTGCCAGGTCGCTAGCTGGGATTCCATCATTTTGGCTAAGGCAAGTTGTTACAACTTAGGTGGTTCTGGATGTCACCCGGTTGTTCCGAGATCCCCGACTTCATTTGACTGAAGAAAGCACTTATGATTCACTTCCCGTATTCAAACCCCAGTCACTCTGAACTGCCGTCCTTTCTGTAGTTAACTGCCCAATTGGTGCTGCACGGTTTTCTGGTAAGTCAAGTAATACTAAAATGCTCAAACTCTGTATCGTTTTTCGATCAACTAACTAAACTGCTTCCTTCCCTGAAAGACTTGAAAACTTGGTCGAACTTGTAGGTCTCGCATAAAAGCGTTTCTTATCTCAAAGTTAAAAAGATTTGAAGGCCACGAAAGTCCGCCCTCTTTGAGACCTAAAACCACTAAAAAATCAACAGTACTGCAATTGCTGAACGAAGAAAGGTGAAGAAGGGCACAAGGAAGCTCAAAAACTAATTCTTATTTTGTCGGCAATTAGAGTATTCAAATCCCAATAACAAATAATCAAAAACAACTCAAAAGGCAACATGGCAAAGAGAAAACATTAAAAAAGAAACGAAGGAAGACCAGAAATCATAGGCAGAAGCCGACCTCCAAGAATCTAGTTTCCTGCTCGAGGCGCTTCAATTCGGCGATAATCCGATGCTTCCCTCCCGCATCAGCTTTTTTCACCGCAGGAAGCTGGAGACCTATCGTCGACGCGGTTTCAGAGTCCACCGCCTGCATCTCTGCAGACAACTAAAACCCCTTCTGTTTGGACCTTTTCAGCTCGGCGACTCAGTAAACAGAGGAGTAGATCTCCACGACAACGACGCCACCGATGAAACCAATAAAAGTTTGAGGACAAAACGCAGCGAGACCAGACTTCATCGTCTCCAAAGTAAACGTCACGCCATTGATAAATCAAGAAGAATGTAGGCCAGATGGATCAGATTCACCTGAGGTTGCAGGCCGAGCAACTCAGATACATTTATAAGATTTTGATCACTTTCATTTATTGCATTTTGGAAGGAAGGAAAAGGAAAGAGATTGCTAATTTGTTTTGTTTTCCCAGCAAAGTTGGCATCTGAAAGCTCTGCGTCTTTTCTCGTGTTGCTTTCAAGTACTCCCCCCTCTCCTCTCGCTCCGTCTCTGTGTCTGGGTACTGTTTGGGCTTTTCGTTTTTGTTCGCTGGGTTGTTGCGTTACCTTTTCTGTGGAGTGTGGCCTCCTCTAGTAGTGGTGTCGACATGGTGCAGCAGCTCTGCAGCTTCTCAGCTTTTTTTTGTTTGTTTATCTGGATTCTCTCTCTATCGTGTCTTCTATTTTTTTTACATTGAACAAACAGTCGTTAAATGCTGTCTCTCGATGCATTATTAGTACGGCCGACGGCGATACAAAATTATTATTTCATAATTTTGCAAATTGCTATCACACAAATCCATTCATGTTAGGCGAATTTGGGCAAATCCAGTCGGGCTTTGGGTTGGATTAGGCAAATTCGGTTCCTGTTAGAAACTTAGTGGACCATATTTCAGTCTAATCAAACTCATTTCTTTATGTGTAAATCGGGCCGTATCACCCGCGGCTCGGCACATTTTGAGCAGGACCGACACGACGGATTATGAGTCATGTTGGGCACGGCACAATCGTATGTGTTGTGCCGGGTTTAGGGTTCTAAGATCCATGGCCGATACGATATGACACGACCAAGTGGGCTGTGTCATTTATGAATTTAAGTTCATATAAAATAAAATTTTAAGTTTTTTTGTCTATTTTTTTAATTTATATTAAAATTTTTACTATTTTTTTCAAAATTAAAAATAAAAAGTGGTTTGGCCTGATCCATAGTCCGACCTGGCGCAAGGCTCAACCCATGACACGACATGAGCCCATGCGGACTTGGGCTGTGTGCCATGTCAGGCCAACCCCTAAAGTATACAGGAGATGGAAGCATGGCCCGACTTGGCCCAAAGTCGGCACAACATGGGCTGCACTTTGCATAAACCACACACGGGTCATGTCGTGCCTACCCAGCACAACCTGATTTACACCTCTACCCATTTCATACCACACTCAGCCCAATTACGCCCTATGCACATGTATGGTTTTACAAGAATAACTTTTATGTGTTTTTGGCAGCAATGCAAATTTTAAATTGGATATAAATTTTGTACAAGCTTCAATTTTATTGCTGGTTCACATTTGTCCATGTTTGTTTTCGGTGTAAAAATAGATCAATGTAAAACTCCATTCCGAGATCGCCTTTTTATGCATTTATTTTTAGTGTAAGGTTTAAATTAATGTAAAAATCCCCATTAATTGAGTTTTACATGGATAATTGATGTAAATAATAAATCAATTTTATCAATATACTTTTACATCAATGAAATTTACACAGAAAACAAACAGAGTCTTATGATTATGATTTGCACTCTTACCTGATTTATGATCCTTTTTTCAAAATTGCAGTGTTCCCTTATCATCCCTTTGGAGTCCAGACCCTCTTAGTTGTAATTAATTAGAGCACATACCATGTGAGTGAGTTTGGATGTACTCCTCACACTGACCTCACAGCATGTTTTAGTTATAAATCCGGAGCATCTCCTATACTTATTTGTTATTATTCATGGGAGATGTTCCCAGTACACTGTGGGATGTGGCTGTGAGGAGCATATCCCAAATCCATTTGATACTCACTGGTTGTTGGCTAATGCTAAGTATGATTCTTATAGATTTAAGGGTGAGTTGTCTGTTCAATTATATTTGTTTTTGGGAGAATGACAGTTTAACCCAGGGTCAGAATTTGTAGGATCAAGTACATTAATCGATGGTATGGGTGCATATAGAGTGTAGATTTTTGACCTTTTGAATGTTTATAGGTCTCCGTGGAAATCAAAAATCTGCAATGGGCCTGTTCGTACTCTCCGTTTATTTTTGAGTTTGTACTTGGTACCAAGTAGCATTAGTGTTTTGACCCATTAACATCATTTGTACTTGAAACACAAATATCACTATTTGTACATGAATCCTGCTTTGTGAAAACTTTGTGATTTTTAACCACATTAGTTAGTGTTGAAACATAAATACCATTAATGTTTCTTGAAGCATCACCCCTTACAAGGATTTCCATGTCAAGTGTTTTATGATTGTTTTAACTTCAAATAGTCTCCAACTAAACAAAAAATTGACCATTAAGCTCAAAACACTTATGTTACTTTGACCTGTCAGTGTCACACTTGAAACATCAACGATACCAAACAGCCCCTAATAATTAGCCTCATTAGACATCCTTTTCAAATGCTTCCCTTGTGTAATTAATTAAACAATAAAATTCATCTATTTTTGTTAATTCTAATAAAAAAACAATTCTAGCTAATTTTAACAAACCCTTCTCATTAAACCTAATCAAATTCACTATAGCTATACTATTCATAGACAATAGATTAAATAGGTGGTCTATTTTTTGTTATTACATACAATTCATATATGCCATGCCAATGATCATGTGGTTTTGGTGGTTTCTTGACATCCCTTCTAATAATTATAAGAAGGTATAACTTCAAAGTTCAAACCCACACAAAGGTAATTTTTCAGAGAACTTTGGCTATTTGAAAAAAAAAAAAAAAAACATACTGAGTTGTTTATAAGAAGCTTCTTGCAACATGAGACACATTACCATGGATGTGGGGTAAAGGAATATTTACAACCAATATTCCTTTAACCAAAATGACAAACAAGGAAGCTATCATTGAGAGTGAAAGTTTGTCCTCTGGTCTGTTTATTCCATTTTCTTCTTAGAGAAATCATTGCAACCAATCAGATTAGACCTTCCAACTTTTGAATCTATCATAGTAGCCCTTTTCCATTCTGGATTCCCACCAATCTAGTTTTCTAGTCTTATTTTTCTACTGTGCTTCTCTTTGGCAGTTTCTACTAGTTGAAAATGATGTATATGATATATATGCAGTATGCGGATGGCCGCCCCTACAGGGAGAAATTGGCAAAGCACTGACACTAAGGTGGTGTTTGGTGTGTCTTTCAATCTAGGGGAAGCTTAAATGATTAAACAAAGTATTTTCTTTTCAGTTTGGCATCATATAAATCGAAAGACCCAACTATGAGTGCACGTAAAGACCCAAAAAGTTGAAAATTTGGAACCTTCAAATGAAGATTTTGGCCTTTCCGTGCTTAAAATAATCTTTCCAACTGTTTTTAATAGTCCGATAAACCATGATGCATACCAAAAAGCCTTGGTCTTTAAAGACAATACCCCCAAAGTTTAGTGTGTCTTCTTGTTTATTGGGCTGTTGAAAGATCTACCTTGAAAGACTTACCAAACAATCCCTAAATATATATTTGCATGTCATCAACACCTAGAATGGACAAATAGTACTTAAAAGAAGTCAAAGACACAAGGGATCAATGTCATCCTTGTGCAAGGGCCATGCAATGCATACAAAATGGAGTTGTTAATGAAGGTCACCATTGCATTGTTATAGTAGCCATGGGAGGGAGGTGAGTAAGGAGAGGGAAAAATGAAAGGGGAGAGAGAGAGAGAGAGAGAGAATCACACCATTAAACCCTCATCTTTGGTTTTGAAAATGCAAGGGATTGAATGGTGTGATATAATTTTATTCGAGAGTCTAGTATTTTGCTAAACAATTTTTTTTTTTTTTTTGCAAGAAAGAAAGCCAAAATACAACAAAGGAAAAGAAGGAAAGAGAAAAGAAAAGGGGAAGAAAACAAGAAAAGAAAACATCCCAACTTCCTTCTAAGGCTAAAAACCAGACCTCCACTCATCCTCTGAACCTAGACTTGAAATGTCGATACAATCCGATACACCAATAGGGGCATATCGAACTATATCTTGTGTCGCTCCCCCTTTTTTCAGTTTTTTTTTTTCAACCTGATTTAGAGGATTCGGTTTAAGGCCGTCTAACCCCTAAACTATGTTAGACCTCGAAACACCCTTTTGAGAGGCACATCAGGAAGTTCCCAATACGATACGTATCGACCAATATGGACCAATAATAAAGGCCAAACTAACGCAAGCAGTCAATGGATTTCTTGTTCATAGAATTGAAAATAATAATAAAATTACAACCAATTAACATGCGAGAAACTCCAAGATTTAAAGTAGAAAGACAACATTCATAAACCGCTACCACCACAACATACTCAGCAGATTTTATGTTACAAGGCCCTTATCTAGAAATCAAAAAGGAACTCGTAACATCTTTTACCTGGAACCTAAATCAACTTAAACTAGAACTAAAAACTGCCATCAATTTTAGCCTTACAAAAATGTAAAAGGATTGAGTCCACTCCACTAAATTAATCAAAATATTGACCATTCTATGAAGAAAGGGTTGATTCTTATAAAGAAATTGTCTTCACTTCCTTCATCCACTTGTTCAAAGATAACAAAGAGATGTAAGGATTATGTTGAATATCATTAAAAACCAATCCATTCCTACCTTTCCAAATAATCAATATCAATATAGCAGATCATTCAAGCATAGATTTAGACTTCCCAAACCTGGTTTAACCACCAATTCCATTGGTCTACAAAGAAAGAGAAGGAAACAATATTGATAAAAGAAACATTCAAATTGCAACCAAACCACACTACCCTTGCATGGTCACAATAAATGAGTGTGTGCACTATGTTTTCAGGCATAGATTCACAAATTGGACACTTGTCTTCATATTTAATTCCTCTCCTTATTAAACTTGGTTCACAATAATACTATTATAATAGCATTTCTAGGTGAAATGCTTAACCTTAGGAGGGACTCTAATTGCCCAAGTTTTTCTCCAAAGACTACTAAGCAGAAACTTGGCTACTTCTCAGTTTACCTAACTTGATTTAACATTTAGGACCACCTGGTAGGTAGACTTGACTAAAAATCTACTATTGCTATCTAGGGTTCAAACTAGCTTGTCTTCTCCTCCAAGTCTTGGAATATCAATTTTATAAATTTGCCTAGTTGTATTTAGATCAAAGTTTTCATATACTTTCATGATATTCCAATAATTATACTAGGATCTATAAGATCCTTAAACCATCTAATGTAATATGGCCTAGGACTTGGACCCATTGGTTTGAAAAAAAGAAAGGCCAACTAACCAAGGATCCTCCTAAATTTCAAGATTCTCCTTAGCAATACTCCAACAAGCTCATTTTAACAAAATGTCCATGCCATCTAATAAACTTCTAAAACTCCATGAGCAATTTCAAGGAGTTTTCAAGCTCCAAAAGTTTTTACCCCTTAGATACTGGCCCTCTAAAGTCTTTGCCCGCAAATTCCCTTTGTTTGAGAGAAATCTCCAAGACAATTTGGCTAAGAGAGCTAAATTGAAAATCTCAAGGTCCCTAAAACCCAAACCCCCACAAACCTTGCTTTTACAAATCTTGCTCCAACTTATCCATTTTATTTTCTTTTGCTTTTTTAGATCACCCCACATGAATGTGGTAATTACCAAGTCGTCTACAAATTCATTTAGGGATCAAAAAACATGATAGAACATAACAAGGGATTGGCATTAAAACAACTTTTCTCATGACCTCCTTCCCAACAAGGATGAAAAGTAGATTTCCACCCATTTATTTTCCCATTCACTCTACCATAGAGGAAATTAAAAATGTTATTCTTGGATTTTCCCATAAAAGAGGGAAGCCCTAAGTAAATAAAAGGTTTGTTAACTCTCTTAATGCCCACAACTCTTGTTATATTTTTTTAGAGTTTAGCATGAAAATTTGGGATAAAAAATATTTCAGATTTAGAGATATTCACTTTCTAACAAGAGACTTTCCCATACTATTTTAGAATCTCCAAGAGCAAGCCTCCCTTTACAATGTTTGTTTTCGAGAAGATATATGAATCATCTGCAAAAAACAAATGAGTGATGGTTGGACAATTTTGATTCAACTTTATACTAGAGATATCAATATTATGCAAGTGATATATAGCTAAAGACAAGACCTCAGAGCATATTAAAAGAAATATATAAGGAGATAAAAGATCCCCCCGTCTCAGACTTGTAGTTGAGGTAACAAGGGTGCTTGTCCCAACCAATGAACTTTCCTCCAAAATCCATCATCTATCTCCACTACATTTTTAGCAAAAACCCATTCCACCCTACCATAAGTTTTATTCATATCCAACTTAATGGCCATAAAATTCTGCTTTTTCCTAGTAGTTTTTATAAAATGAATTATTTTGTAAGATAATAAAGCATTATCAAATACCATACTAATAGGCACAAAAGCATTTTGGTTCAAACTTATATTTTAATAACATGGGTTTCAACCTATTAACCAAGATCTTGGTTGTTGTTTTATACAAGGTATTGCATAGACAAACTAGACAGAATTGGTTGCATTCTCTAGGTTTTTGCATTTAGGAATGAGAGTGATGAAGGTTTTGTTTATGTCTCTATGAAGAATCCCATTCTGAAAAAAAAAAAAAAAAAAAAACTCCTTCACTAGTGTCTTAAAGTTATTTCCCTAAAAAAAGAGTTTGGGAACCTGCTATCAAGACTTGAGGGTTCATTTGAAAAAGAGTAGATTTTATGTCCTCATCACTCACTTCTTATTGGAGCCAAGCATCATCCTCATTATTAACCACTCTATGAACAAGATTTAGAATACCTCCCCATTCCCCTAGACTTGAGGATCTAAAGAGATTTACAAGGTAATTAACTATACATTTTCTAACCTAATCTTGGCCCATCACCTGATTTTCATGTTCATCGTTCAAGGTTAATATACAATTTTTTGCCCTTCTTCTTAATGTTATCTAATGGAAAAACTTGTTAATTTTATCTTCCAGTTTTAACTAATTTTATATTGACTTTTAGGTCTATAGCATATTTTCCCTCTTCAACTCTTTGTCAAGACCAAATTCAAGTTCATTAACTCTATATTGATTGTATGAGCTTCTTGGCTTACTTTACTTAGCACTTAGTTCTAATTGCATGGCCTTTATTTTCTTTTGGGCTTTCCCAAAAACCTCTTTATTCCACTTTGATAATTTATTTCTAATGTTTCTACACTTTTTAAACATTGAATCTTGAGGATTTCAAGATTCCAAGAGTCCTTAATGATTTTACTACAATCATTGTGAATAGCCCAAATATTTTAAACTTGAACAACCTTTTATACTTATTCAATTGCGGAGAGGTATCTAAGACTATAGGGATGTGGTCTAACCCTACAGTTGATAGGTGGGTAACTCTATCTTCTTGATGTTGATCTAGTCATTCACTATTTGTTAGAGAAATATCTATCTTTTCTCTTACACTATTAGTTCCTTTTCTCCTATTTGTCAAACTATATTTCAGCCTATGAGTTACTAGAATTTTACACCTTATGGCCCTTAAAAACTTCCCGTTTTTGGACAACATAGATCTGCTTAAACTCTTTTCTCCACATTTATCTTCCTTGTTAAAAATTAAATTTAAATACCCAATATTAATGCATACCTAGGCCCCACTTATTAACTTACGTCTTTTGCTAGATCTGTAGAAAGTCTTTCCTTTTCCTCTTAACCGGTTCATCATACATGAAGGACATGTTCCAAGGACCCTTTCCTTCCTTGTAAACTGCAGTTGTTATCATCCTCTCATTTGTTATTCTAATTTTTAACTCAACATTAGGATCCCAAAAAATAGCAAGTCCCCTAGACAACCCAACCACATTTGCACCCTAGCAATCGCACTCACTTATTCGGTTTAGTTTCCTTTTACACATAAGCAAAGAGCATTTAGTTACCATTAAGAATATGGTATTTGGTTTAATACAAAAAATAAAAGCTCTTTTGAGGGCTGGAACTATTAAGGGAGAGCCTAACCCCTAATAGTTCCAGCTTAGGACTAACATTGTCCCTTGGTGGATAAAGAAGAGAAGCCATTCATACCTTAATGTACCCTAAACAATTGAAAAAGGTCCCCCTTAATGTACGCTAAACAATTTCTAGAATTCTTTTCTTCTTTTTTTGAAAAAAAGGTCCCCCTTAATGTACCCTAAACAATTGAAAAAGGTCCCCCTTAATGTACCCTAAACAATTTCTAGAATTCTTTTCTTCTTTTTTTGAAATTTTTGATCTCTTAATTTTTTGTCTTTTTGAGAAAAAACATTTTACAATTGAGACCATCTAAGGGAGATCTCGTAACTAGCCTCTTCCGATCCTAATAGGTTCCCTTCTTATTTTGTTTTCCAACAACTATTTTTTATTGGTTTTTCCTAACATTATTTTTTTTTAACTGGCACAAAATAAACCACATTAAAATAATCAACAAGTTCATTGTAACACATATCCATTTCAACTACCACAACAATATCACCTGGAAACATGCCTACTGCATTTTCCGCATCTACCTCCATTGTGTTAATGTTTCTTTGAGGACAAAGTTCCATTGGGTTCGCTTGATCCACTAATCATCATTAAAGCCTGATTTATCTCCTTCAACCTGAACTTATTTGTTGAGAATTCGGAATGTTATCAACCTCATTTTGACTAAAACCAACTCTGACAACTAAAACCAAGACAATAATGGATAAAGTTAGGCGATAAAAAATATTAATATTTTTCACCTAATAGTCTAAAGAATAAGATCAAATGTTGTTAAAAGGGTAATAGATTATGATGGAAGAGAGCTTATAAGAAGAGAAGGCATTATTAAGTTTGAAAGATGAATATTTGAAAGCAATGGGAGGTGTTTCATCAAAAGATTTGTCTATTCTAGATTTTCTTAAATTTTAGCTAACAACAAATGCACAACAAGAGGAGTTTCTTAACATAAGTGGTACATCATCTATGTCTTCACAAAGCTCTAAGCCCAAATGGGAACGTGATTCAAGAATGTAGTGAATGTGATTCAAGAAGTGGTACATCATCTAGAATACTATGTTATAATGTAGTGAACATGATTCAAGAATTCTTTATTAACTAGAAATTATTGAACAAATTAAACCACTGCCTAATGGAGTAGGCAATGTTGGGCAAAACCTAAGGCAACAATCAGAGAGGATCAAAACTAGTGATTTAGATCACCGCCTAAAGAATCATGCCATTTGTATAGAACCTAAGCTAGTGCTTAGGAAAGATCTAAGACAGTAGTTTAGGCCACCATGTAAAGAAACTGGCCATTTTTGCAAAAATCAAAGGTGGTGGTCCAAAATGCTGCCTTTAATAATGCTACGCTGGCGGTTTTGACAAGCCTTCACGTTAATGAAGTTCGAACCACCTCAGATTGATCACCAAAAGCAGCGGTATTTTCTATCTAAGCTAGCAGTCTTGACCTAACTTAGCAATCGCTTAGACGGTAGACTAATGACTACTGCCTTAGATCTAAGGCAGCAATCTAAGAGATTTTGTGAGTCATCAGAATATGTGGCAGTAGGAGGAGAAGAAGCTATTACTGGAAATTGAGGCTTTTGTTGAAGAAATCATGCATTTGAGGGCTAAGTTCAATAAATTGGAAAAGAATAAAGTTGAACTGAACATGTGTACTAAGAAGTTGAAGAGAGAGGTGGAGAGGGTGGACATCCTTACCTTCATGTGGAGAAAGATGGAAGATGAGGATTACATTGATGGATTGATTAATGAGAGCTTGAATAGGCAAGGAAGAATGATGAAGTGTATACTAAATATTTTGAAAATTTTTGTGAAATTTTATTTAGCTTTGCTATTATCATATTGTCAAAGGCGTGTTATGTATTTGAAATTTTGAAGAATAATAAAGGGTAAAGTAGACATTTTAATATTTAATGATGATGTCAATTGTTAGAAAACCTAGGGGTACTTAAAGGGATTTTGTAAACATTAAGTGTAGTTTTAGTCCATTTCCTAAAACTTAGGGGTAGTTTAAGAGATTTCTCTAGTACTTAATAACTTAGAAGAAGCACACATGAATCTTATCCTCCATTTCTACCATGCATGAACAACATCCACAAATTCATAAAATATTTATTCATGTCCAGTTCTTATGCATCTAATACAAAAGCAGGTATGAGTTTCATAAGTTCATCCCTTATTATTGTTTTATTGTAATACTAGGTTGCTCCTATACATAGTTCAAGGACCAGAACAAGAAAAAGGATGGACGACTTTGAAAGTCTTACAATGGGCTCATGCTTTTTGGGATTTGTACTATCCTTCTTTTCTTAGACTCATCCTCTCTTGTGGGAAGCATATACTCTACTATGGCCAATCAATGGATGTAACAAGCTTTAATCAAAGAAATCAAATAGATCATGGACTATTATGTAGAGTTGATCCGTTAGTCCAAATTGGGATTTTTTCCTCATAGAGAGCTCCTCACACCGACCTCACAATCACATCCCTTGGGAACATCTCCCCTAAATAATAATATACAAGTATGGGAGATGTTCCTAATGTGTAGCTGAGACATGTTTTAAGGTCAATGTGAGGAGCAGATCCAGACTCCATTAGTCCTAGTTTCTTAGGCCTTGTTCATTTTTTGATAAACAGAGATAGGTAAGTTAGTCAATGTAAGGGTTGGCCAATTTTTTCATGTTCATTTTTTAGTATTAGTGGTTCCCATAGAAAAGTACGATTTTGAGCATGGTAGTTATCTGGGTAAGTATTACCCTTCACCCACTTGGGTAAATAACTTTCTTGTCCATAGGAAAAATAGCTAATACATGATAGGACAACATTATCCCTTCAATAATGGCACTTTCATGGATAAAACAGTCATTGCTTAACTTTACCTGGTAAACATAAAGAACATTGGTAAGTGCACTTACTTAGGTAAGTGTTGTTCAAGAAACATTTGCTTGGGTAAGTGCATTTACCCAGAAAAATGGCTTCTTGAAAAATGAATAACACCTTAAGGGTTGTTACAACTGAAGTTGCTAAATTGGAAAAGTTTAATTGCTTTGTCTTTTACTAAATAGGTTTTTAAGAAGGTTGTGGCCAATAGACAATTCCATATAACTATAATAATTTCAATATCCTTATTATAAGCCATTAAAAAATAAGTAATTAAAGCACAACATGCTGGTGGATTTAAATTTTGTATCTTGTTTTCGTTGTTTATACAAATACTTATTATTTATCATATTTTTTTATATGATAAACATGTAATATTAGATATGTGCACAATTTTTTTGACAAATTTCTATATTTTCTATAATTTTTCATTTCTATCTATTTTTCTGAGTTTTATTATATAATTATGACATCATGTTTAGCCTAATTAACTTGAAAGAGAAAACAATCTCATTTCTTAGGAAATTTTAAAATGTATATTCCATTTCAACAATTAATTATAAAAACATTTCTTGTCTATTACATTTGTCTTTGTTTAATATGATAAATTTATAGTATGAGATATATCAATTTTTTCTATAAATTTTTATATTTTTGCTTTTGTAATTCTATCTATTTTTATTTTTTTATTATTTATTATGACATCGTTGCTTGACCCATTTTACCCAAACGATTGGACCAGTAGGGCGGCGCATGTTGGGCCAGCTGAGTTTGTGCACAAATAGGTCCAACCCTATACATTGGGCCTAAAGCTTGAGCCTAAGGTCAAGCTTGTCCAACCTAGGCCCATCATTGCATTGAAATTTGATGCACTCAGGTTGGGCTTGATCTTGGATTTCTAAATCATTCCCCTCCTAAAATTTGGCATAAATGCATGTGTATATACATGCATGCAAATATGTATGTATGTATGTATGTATGTAGTTAGGGCAGGCCCAAACTACCTATGGCTAAGCTTGGGCATTGCTTGAAAAATAGAAAAGCCCAAACTTTTTGACATGGGCCTGAGCCTAGCCTAAGGACAAAAAATTCAAGCTAGTTCATCTAAAATTGCAAATTGAGTTGGTCTAAGTTCAAATTGAGACTGCCCAAATCACAATTGTATGGGTCATTGACCACTAATTAGGTGGAAGAATAGTTTTATGTTTGAGTTAGTTTAAATTTTTATTTTATTTCCATCAATTACTAAAAATAATTCTTATCTATCACATTTATTTTTGTTTAATATGATGAAATACATAATATTAGAGATATACAAAAATGTTTCCTACATATTTTCTATATTTTTTAATTATGACAATGTAGTTTGACTGATTTGACCTAAAAGGTTGAACAATTAGCCCTCCCCTTGAATAGGAAAATGATTTCATTTTTTGATCAATTTTAAATTCTGCATTTCATTTTCATCATTAATAAAAATACATGTTATTTATTATACTTTTTCTTGTTTAATATGATAAATCAATGTTTAAAAAACTGACCTAGAAGCAAAATTATGTATGTATGTATATATCTATCTATCTATAGGTATAAACATGTATTATATTAATAAAATAATATATAATTATATTCTACATATAATATATACATATATATACACATTAATTTATGTTTAAATTATATATTTTTGTTTCAGCAATAGGTCAAAATTATGACCAATCGAACAGTTAAATTGCCCAGGTTTTAAGAGGATTGGACCATTATCATAGCCATGTGTCAGTTCGAACAGTTAAATCGTTTGGGTCAAAAATGGATTGAAAATATTGTGACAAGTATATAATTATAGAGACATGCCTTTTTTTTTGGTAATTTGTATACTTTTATTTATTTTTAAACCTTGAGACCATTGCTTCACCCATTTGCCCATATTAATTGAACTATATTATGTACCTACTACATGGACAAAGAACAATTTAGTTTTCATGTTGTGTTTGAATACCTAGGAAATTTATTGTTAAAGTTATTAGGTATAGATTTTATTAGTATAATTTATTGGTGAAAAATAAAAATATTTATATAAAGAATCAAAACGGAAGCTAATAGTTGGAAAATGAATAAATTCAAAAATAAAGATATTTTAATTAAAAAAATTCACAAAACTTATTTATTTAATATATAATAAATATAAAATTTAATGAGAGGGATCAAAATTAAAACATTAATTATTAAAAATAAAATGAAGTTAACATAATAGGAATTCATATCAGTCATGCGCCTAACTGACACTGAAAATCAGTCAGTTGTAAGTAGTTTGGAGCTTTGGGCTGCCATATCCTCATGGGCCTCCTAAGTGTCATGAAGCACTCCAGAGTCCAGTCCATGGTGGACAGTAGACAATGATGAATGATAATCCTGCACAAGAAGGTCAAGCTGTTAAAGCGGGTCGACGTCTCGACGACATCCTGGCCGTCGCCGGATGGACAACTTGAACGACGGGGTTCAGATGGATCGGACTAAAAGGCGGTCTTCCACCAGATCCAGATGGCCATTAAATCGGGAGGGTTTTTGCTCATGATGATCTGCATGGCCAAAACGTGTCCTCACATTGAGATTCCACTGCCACGTACAAAAGGTACAAACAGCATGTGATCTACAATTTAAGCCTTGCAGTTTGCACTGCATTTATTACTTGATTTTCGCTTTCCTTTCGTACATAGGCAAAGGAAAGCGGAAGAAATTACAGAAGAGAAGATGAGTTGCATCACAATCTCCACCAACATTATCAAGAAATCCATCCCTCTCTCTCTCTACATGTCGAATTCATCAGCTGCAACGAAACTCCACCGCTCCATCTCCTCTCTCACATATTCTTGCAAAGCGGTTTCCTTGAGATACGGTGTAAGCCACTTGCAGACCAACCCAACCCACGTCCGCCTTTCACTTCGTCATGTGTTAGCTGCCTTCGGTTCATCTGATCCACCTGCGACAAGCCCTCCGGAGCTACCGTCGAGGCCAACTCCGGAGCCATCCTCTTTTCCACCGGAGGTGCCTGCAACTCGTACAGCTCCGGATATCGAAACCGCGCCGCCGCCTGAAGTAGTGATCCCCAATCCTCCTCCTGCTCCTCCATCTCAGATACCGCCGAGGCCTAATCCTGGGCCGGAATTTCCGGGACCCCCAATTCCGTCTCCGAGCATTCCCGACATTCCGATACCAAAGCCGCCGGATGTAGTGCCACCTCAACCGCCGGATCAAATACCGCCTAGGCCTCCGAGTATCGACCCACCACCGTCGATGCCTCCCGATATCATACCACCCACGGGGCCGTTTGCAGTTTCTCTGCAACTAGTTGGTGAACCGTGAGGATTTTTCTTTAATTGAGTTTGAATATATATATATATATATATATATAACGTGCATATTTACAAATTACAATGTACGTATTAGGGTTATATTTCTCATTGGTGAGCATTATGTTCGCTTTTATTTATTTATGGTTTTTCAAAGAAAAAAGTTTCCATCGGAAGGGAATAAAATCCCTTGTGGTGCTGGCCTATCTACCTTGGTTGCAGTCCGGATGAGCTGGAGACAAAATCATACACACCCGGGTGAACTACCCACTGTGGGTCCTATTGACCCCACTGGACTTAAACTTTCTCATGGGACGCCATGTGATCCCTTCAAATTTTAAAATTCCTATTTTACCGTTCCTTGGCGGAGGCTATGTTCTCTCCTCCCTTTCAAGAGAGGAAAGGGATGATCGGTTGAGCAATACTGGTTTCAGATTGTTGGGCTTCACTAAATTCAAGAACACTAATGCGACCTCCAGTTTGTTGCTCTGTTTTTGGAACCGAAACAGAGTAACAGCTGAACTAGTTGGTGGCCATGATCATTGGTTGCCAATAGACAATAGTTGAATCCTGGATCGTTTAATGTCTTGCTAGTTGCTAATAGAGACAACTTGCTAGGAGTTTAGGATCAGATATATAAAGCTAGTAGATGTCACGAGCAGAACAACTGGCTTTGACAATTACTACCTTGTTGACGTTCAACATCAAATTGTGTGTGAAAGAACAAGATGATGTTGTGAATTAATGACTAATGAGAATCTAATAGAAGTTCGAGTTTTTAGACGATAAAATTTAGTGACGAGTTTTTTTAAGGGTTTAGAAAAAGGGAAAATTTTAGATTTTTATTTGAATTCTCAAAAACTGTCAATTTAGCTTCCGTTATTAATAGTCTATTAATTACTTCTGAAAAATAAATATTATTCATTGTCTTCTACTTCTACCCTAAAATTGAAAATAGAAATAATAAATTCTTTTTGAAAGTCGTTTCTACCATAATCACAACCACCAAGAGGTTTTGCAAATTGCAACTCAGGGTTTTCTTTGAAAACTTATATAGGTTTTGTTTATTTGGTAATTCCAAAGAAAAGAAAAGGATTTCCTAAGGCATTAAAAAAAATGAAAGAAAAAGAACGCAACTTCCCCTACCAAAATTAAAGTGTTCGGTGATAGTTGATACGATTCCGAAAGTAATTAGACACCACCACTCTGTCTCTACTAAGAAAACCACCAAACTACAACCCTCGTTTCACAAATAAACTCAGACAAAATGTGAGAATAGCGCTTGAAAGTAGACACCATCCTTTGGGCGATTCTGATGAACAATAACAGCAGCCAGCAGGCATGACTTTTGGTCTTCCTTTCTTCATGGTGGCCATCACCATGTCACCAACGGCAATTAGTTGAGGCAACCAACCCTTGATTCCCTTCATGGAGATGGTGTCCAAGTTGAAGTTTATGGCACCTGTGTTATCGGCACAGTAGTTCATCGTTGCCGGTTGTCGCCACCAGTAGACCAAGCAACATTGGAGGAACGTTCCTCGACCTCGACCCCGATAACAAACTAATCCGATCTAGTAGAGTCTGTTGTGATTCTCCATGGCATCTCTGTACCCCCTTAGACCAAGCAATCCACCCCCTAATTTCAATCCCAATGTGCAGAGCAGAGAACTAACTCCTGAAAGTGAAAGTGTATTTGGGTCGCCACCTTATCCTGCTCCTGCCTCATCAACACCCCTTGCAAGTGTATTTCCCGGTGCCTCGCCTGCAATGCCCAATTCACCTCATACGGTCTTTAGGCCCTCGGTTTGCGCAACCTCCACCCTTTGATGCAAAGCCATCTCTAACGCTTTTTTTTTTTTTTCTTATTTTGATTTAGTGTCAAGTACTTAATGACTATGACCAAGTGTACCCTTATTGGTTATATCATGTGATTAATATATTTATTAAAATTTCGAAAATACCCTTTTTACCTCTATTCCTAAAAATACCTTTTGACCTCTGTCTACACCAATTCACCCCAATAACTGGTTGGCTGTTCATCTTTTTCTCTGTTATCCGAGGTAAAATGTGAAAACAGAAAAGAAAAAATAAATAAATAAAAGAAGAGGAAAAAAGGTATGAAAGAGCGAACAGGCGCTTCCAGCAACCAGACTTGTTGGGGAAGCAACCGAATCCATGGTTTTAGCAAACGAGCTGGGGCCAAATTGGGGTTTCCCGTCTTGCAATGGGAGTCATATGAGGCATCTTATCTATCCAATTTGTTTGTTCATTCAGTAGGTATCGATGTTTTCTTCTGTATGAATTCGAACAATATGAGCTGGGGTGGCAAAGAATTGAACTGGTTGGAAGCCCTAGTTGATCGATTTTTCACTTACGGTTTCGGGGATTTAGCAGTATCGAGTTTATCCTGGTGGGCCAAATTGTACATTTGTCTTCGATGCGGAACAAGTGATTATTGCAGTTGCCGCTGTTGGCCGACATGTTGAGAAGAGGAGGTGGTGCCATTGATTCCGCTAGTGGGTATGAAGATGAAGACCGTGCCATGGCAGGAGAAGATTCAGGATGACTCTCTATTGAGAGATCTATAGTAACGCTTTTGGCCTTCAGGTTACAAGACGCCCTTTTTGTGGATGAGTTTCTCATGGAAGGGTGAATTCATTAAATTTCTTGACTCAAATTGCTAGTTCGAAAGGAAAATCATTTCCTTCCCAAAATCCCCTTACACTTCAAAGCGTGGGGTTCCAATACCAATATCAGAAAATGGGCAGATCAGATTCATGCTCTTCTACAAAACTCTTATTGAAATTCTTTGATTCCTTACAAGAACAACAAATTCTTCTCATCTGCAAATTTTTTTGTAAGATATTCTCTGCTAAAGCTTTCATGGTCCTAGGTGTGAGCACCCAGACTGAACTGGAGACAACAAAATCCTCCATTTTCCTCTAAAATACGAAAATGATTCTAGTTTAACGAGAACAAAATCCATGGTTCTGGGTTTGAGCACCGAGTCGTGGACCTTGTAAAATATCAATTGGAAGCAACCGAATCCTCCCAAACATGAAGTTGGAGGCAAACTAGATGCTAAGATATCAACCCGACTAGATGGGGATAAAGTTAGAAGATAACGGAAGAAGGAGAGGGAATTAAGAGAGACTCGGGAGGCGGAAATGGGAATTTGAGAATTGTGTGAAAGTTGTTAATTGGAGTGTTTCTGTTGTCCTATCTATAGTTCTGATGTTCTGGCAGTTCCTGCAAAGAAAATGAGAGGGAGATGGAGAGATCCGAGTAATATACAATGAAGGTAAAATAGTGTTTTTCATATCTCCGTTGATGCACACTAATTAGTAAGAAGGATTAGTCAATTGTCAAAAACAGTAGGGTAGCATCAGTCAATTTTCAAACAATAAGGGTACACTTAGTTAATTACCTAAACCATAAGGGTATTTTAATAAATTTCTCCTAAAGACTACCCCTAAAATATAGTAGAATTTTCCCTTTGAAAATTCATAATAAATTAAAAAAAATGCCAAACAAGTGAGGATGAAATTAAATAATATTCCAGAACAAAAATTAGCAACCACGTAAGGGTAAGCATATTTGATGAAGGGACATGTAATGGCAAGATTGTCATTTTATGCCCTATCTCATTTAATATATTTACAAAAAAAAAGGAGCTTTATAACCAAGCAAGGCCGGTGGCCAATGGCCTCTTGCCACATTCTTAGTTCTCTGACCTTTACCGGTTCACCTGCTCACCAAATTATTTCCAAACTAAAATCATGCAAACTTGTTCTCAGACATTGGAATAAAACTCAATTTGGTCAAATACAAAATCACATTCAGAAAGTCTATAAAATATCAAATTTACAAATGAGAGTCTTATCAACTAAAGAGCAACAAGAACTCCTTTCTCTCAAAGACCAATTCAACTTTTGGCTGCTTAAGGAGTACCTGTGGAGAATCGAATCAAGGGAGTTATGGCTAAAAGATGGGGACAAAAACACAAAGTTCTTTCATCATATGGTCAACTTCAAGAATTCAAAGAATAATATTGACCGGTTAAAATGCTTGGGTGGTTCCTGAACCTCAAATAGGGCTTCCACATTCAAAGAAGCTATAATTAAAGTGGGAGGCCAATCAGAAGATTTTGATCCTAACAGGCTAAATGGCTTAAACCTCCCCACCCTCTTACACCAGCATATGGACTCTCTTTCAACCCCCCCCCCCTCCCCATCCTTTGAAGAGATATCATTAGTTGTTAAACAGTTTAACCCCCATAAAGCTCCCAGGATGGTTTTACCCCAATTTTCTTTCAGCATTTCTGGCACTTAGTTGGATAAGACATCTATTCTATGGTGAGGAGGTTCTACGAAACAAAATTTCTCCCAAAAGAAATAAATAATACAAATTTAGTTTTTGAGGCCTATCAACTTGTGCAATGTGTTATATAAAATTATTACCAAATGGATGGTACTGCGTCAACAGCCTCTCTTGCAAGGTTTGTTATTTCCTAATCAATCTGGATTCTTGAAGGGAAGACAAATCTCAGATAATATCCTGCTAGTGAAGGAAATATTACATAAGATGAAATCTCAGTCAAGAGGCAAGAAATACATGGCAATCAAATTGGGCATGTCCAAAGCATTTGATCGCATGGGTTGGTTTTTTTTATTCCACGTGCTTAGAATGATGGACTTCCTAGAAAAATGGGGCAATCTATTACATCACGTACCTCATTCTCTATCAAAATAGTTGGAGAATTTCATGATCATTTCTCTCTGAAAAGGGGTCTAAGACAAGGTGACCCCATTTCCCCATATTTGTTTATATTGGATATGGAAGTTCTCACTCATCCATTGAATAGAGCTATGTTGTTCGTACCCAAATTGATTCCAATAGCTGCACATCCCATAAAGATGTCTTCGAGAAGGTCTCATCGAGAGCCACCTCTTGGAACTCAAAACTCCTTTCTCAGGCAGGGAGAACCACCCTAATACAGTCGGTATTGCAAGCCATACCAGTTTACACTGGCCATGGAAATTATCCCTCAAACATCATCTGCTAAGATAAAGAAAATCATAAGAACATTTTGGTGGGGGAACTTAGCCAAAGCCACCAGACATTCAATATCTTGGGACAAAATTTGTCGGCCAAAAAATCAAGGGGGATTGGGTTTCAGAACAATAAACACCATGAATAAAACAATGTTTAGCAAACAAATATGGATACTGCTAACAGCCACCTCAAGTATTTGGAATTGTCAAATCAAATCCAAATACTTCCCCCACACTTCATTATTTGCAACCAAGAAAGGCCATCGAAGTTCCAAATGGCGGCATCAAGCAATCAAATTTCTAGATCAGTTGCAAAATAATTTGCTATGGGTTGTCCAAGATGGTAATTTTATAAGGGCAGTCTCCAATCCCTGGACACTTACCCCAGTTGAAAGAATCGATGACTCAGTCAGATATCAATAACCTATTGGTAGCCGACCTCCTCGGTTCTGATGGTTCTCGGGACATCATCAACCATAGCTCACATTCTAAATATTACAATAGAAACAAATATGATGCATGACACTCTGATTTGGAAAGGCAATTCCTCGGGATCCTATTCCATTAAATCAGGCCACAAACTCTTTGTCTCTCATGGGCACTCCTCATCTACCACATTCTTTGACTGGAAACTCGTATGGAAACTCAAGATTCCATATAGGTTCCAACTATTTCTCTGGAAGTTAGTATGGGAAGGAATATTAACTAAGAATAAATGTATTGCTTGGCTAAGTGAATTGGATAGACTTTATCCCCTTTGCAAAGCTCGGGAAGAATCCGTCCATCACCTCTTCTTTCAGTGCTCATTTGCTAGATCAGTTTGGTGTGAAGCTCAAATTGGGCTAAACCCATCTACCATGCCTATACAGCCCATGCATAAGAATTTAACAAAGTGATTCCTCATCTTAACTACTCACCACGGCAAGCAGCAAGCTTTGAATAGGTTAAGCCGCTTCAGCATTTTGTGTTATCATATCTGGAAAGCCAGAAATAAAAAGATATTTGAAAATGTGGAGAGCTGGCAAACTCAGTCTTTCAGTTCCAATATGAGGAATCTCCAACACAGCTACTTTCTAGTTCATTCAGCCAGACTCCTCTCTCACCTAACATACACATTCTTTTTATAGATGGCTCTTACGATCCACTTCATGATAATGCAAGACAAAGGTTCGTCATCAGCCACCTCACTCGCCATGGCAGAAGGATCACGACATCTCTCATCTTTTGGTTTACTCTGATAACGAAGATTTGGTAAATATGGCGAAGACTGGCAAAACTGTTCAATGAATCGACCAACTGCATAAGAATCATCACAAAAGACTTAATATCCTCCTTTTGTTTTATATTTTTTGAACATATACATAGACAATATAACCGAGTGGCCCATACTTCTGCTTATTTATGATGTAAGGGCCAATTTAATTTAAGTTACACTATAACTCACTCATATCTCCTAACCTCATCTAAGTTTTCCTTTCTTTGGAAAAAACAAAAAAGTTCTCTGACCTTCACCGCCTTACGTCTCCTCAAAAATCTGAATGCCATCTGTCAAAAAGTTCCGTTGTTCTTCATTATAAAAAACCAGTTCGATTATGATACTCAAAAACTTGTAACTAATCAACGCGCATCATAAAACTTTTAATCAATCACTTGCTCTTCATTAAAAAATCACGGGAGATTCTAATTGGCCAAATTTCTTTCGTATCATATCTTTCCGGCATCAGAGATATTGCCATTGAAAAACAGGTAAAATCCGTTGGAAGAACAAATCTGAAGTCTGAAGAACCCCCCCACTGCCCTGCTTTCCAACACCATCGCAACCAAGTCTTCTTTACACACACTGACTCCCCCAACGCTCACTGCCAGCAACTTTACCCTCCTAAGCTCACTCTCTCTCTCTCTCTCTCTCTCTCTCTCTCTCTCTCTCTCTCTCTCTCTCTCTCTCTCTCTCTCTCTCTCTCTCATTTGGCCTCTGCAGAAAGCAAGAAATCCTTCACTCAGATTAATCTGGCATCATGGCGGCGGCTCATTATAGTGCTCACCCAACTAAACTACGCGTTCCTTTCCTTCCTTCTCCGCTTCACAAGAGAATGCTACATTTTTTTCTCAAAGCAGCTCCACTGGAGCAAGGAGCGAGAGGAACTGAAAGAAGACTTAGGAAAGAAGGATCAGAAATTAGGGCTTCCAATAGAGGAGATTCATACCTCGATATGTAGAAGAAGGCCATGGATCGCGAAAGGAAGGCCCTTAAGTTTCAGAAGATGGTCGAGAATTCTTCTGCTGCCAGAATTCACCCCGAAGGTTATGACAGTCCGGACGCACTGGAGAGCAAGACCAATCAGTTCAAGAAGATCCTCGAGGTTCCCAAGGAAGAGAGAGACCGTGTTCAGCGAATGCAGGTCATTGACCGCGCTGCGGCGGCAATTGCAGCTGCTCAAGCTCTTCTTAAGGAGAGCCCTCCACTGAAAAAGGAAACTTCTTCAATTCATTCAAGCTCGCCAAGGCTTGATAGGAGTTATGGAGCAATGGAGATGAAGGGGAATCCAGATGGAGGTAATTATTTTTCATGATTTTGTGATTGTTTTGCGAGTTTTCATTGAGTTTAACATTTTAAGTATTTATGCAAGTCGGAGTTGTTATTCTTGGCACATTTGTCCTACCATCATTACTGCTTATTTGAATTCTTATGTTCTAAAATAGAAACTATGCACTGGAAATGGACTAGATAAAGGAGGAGTATTTGTGTATTAGTTTTCACTTTTTTTTTTAATTTAAATCTGTAAATGTCAATAATCTTTTGTTGACTTCTCTGTGGAAGAGCTGAAGCCATGCCAACCCAGATTACTTAAGTTGGAAGAGGAATTTATGCCATTATGCCTATATTTCTGCAAATTTGACCGAATGGGGTTATTAACTTTTTTGGAGTGCTACTTATAGAACTTCCTAGTGTTAAAGACTTCTAAATTTGCTGTCATCATCTTCAGCAATCATGTTCTGCAATTTTCCACAATTTTGCTAGCTGACATCAACTTTGGATTAAATATCTCGCTAGAAAGAGCATCTTAAGAATAAGGAAGAACCTCCAGACTAAACTTTATAGAAGAAACTAGTCTTAAAATAATGTTAAAAGGATGTAGGAAAAAAAAGAATTTTTATACCTTGAGAAACAAAGTCCTTGATCAATTGGCCTGTTAGGAGGAATGTAGAGGGGATGTTGCCATTCCTAGCATGGTATGCGTTTAAATGCTGATTTTGGCATAAAAGGCCACAAAAAAAAAATGGTCCCATGACACACATATACATGGTGGTTAATAATAATCTCTATTAGATCTCAGAGGTTAAATCCAATTCAGAGATTAATAGGATTCTTATAGCAACAATGTTGATGACATAGAGATCCTTTCTTAGAACCTTCATAGGTCAAATGAATTGAGTCAAGAGAACAGAAATCTTGAAGTTGGATGGAGGCAGACAAATAAAATACATGGTATTAAAATTTCAACAATAAAAAATTGATCAAATTGGTATTAAAGGTGTGGTAGAAAAAAAATACCTAATGGTGTTAGATGATTAGGTTACTAGTTGAGTATTTTGTTTGGGATAAAGAAAACCAATGGACAGAAGGTTGCTCATTGGTGGACGCCAACATCTAGTGATTTTTAAATGCACCATCTTTTCCTCAAAGCCCTCCAATTTTATGATGTAAACAATTATAAAGGGGCTAATGTCAAGGATAACAATATGGAGCTAGAAAGGCAAACTGGAAATTGAAAATTGAACTACTTTTATTATTAGTTCTTCCTGTATACCTTGTTATTTACAAAAGAAATTTGTCATCTTCTAAAGCAAATTTTAACTTCACAAAATAGAATTGTTGATATCCTTCTAGATTTGTTTGATTTGATTCTTAACTTGATGGATTCTGTTATCTGAATTTTGTCAGCCTAGAAGCTGTTAGTTCTGCTAAGTTGAATTTATTTGTAGGAGATACAAGATATCAAATTTGATTGTTGGATGCCAATATTGGAATTAGTCAGAAAGCTTTCCATATCTTCAACTGTTATAACTATTCCTTTAATATTTGAAGAAATTGTTTCTTAGTTTCTCTGATCATGGTTTGCCATGATGCTTGTGTAAATGCATTTCTAAACTTGGGTAAAGATTTAAACCTTACATTATGACTATTGCTTTTCCTATAACCATACTACCAATCTTCTTTTCTGAGTATAGCTTGTCTTGGATCTCTGAATGTTGCCAGGTGCACAGGAGGTGGATTTATTTGTACCTCAGTCAGGAACTTCATTTGGAACACCTGGTCCAGATTTTTGGTCTTGGATACCTCCTCAGGATATTAATAGAAGTTTTGAGTATGGTGGTAATTTGCAGCCAATAAGAAAGCCTACTTCATATTCAAATTCATTCAACTCACTGATGGAGAGAACCATTTGTCGACTTTCTCTCAATTCCCTTTGAGAGTTCCTTTTTTGAAAACAACCATATTCCACCTCTCCCACCCTTTCAGTCACTCATTGAAGTTGAAAAGGTGGATGCTTCTAATTCCAGTTCAGATATGTCTTCCTTTGAAAAGGAGAAGGAACTTGGTGCACTATTTTCAACATATGAGATAGAAGCAGCAGATGCTTTCAGCAAGGTCAATGAAGCATCTTCTAATGGAGTTAATCCAGATGGTTCAAGGTGGTGGAAGGAAATGGGTATAGAGAGACGACCTGATGGGGTAGTTTGCAAGTGGACACTAACAAGAGGAGTTAGTGCTGATGAAGGTGTTGAGTGGGAAGAGAAGTTCTGGGAGGCTGCTGACCAGTTTGACTATAAAGAGCTTGGTTCAGAAAAATCAGGACGTGATGCAGCAGGAAATGTATGGTGTGAATACTGGAAAGAATCAATGTGGCAGGTTAGTGGAAGTTTAATGCTAGAACTTCATTTAGTACGCATGCTCCCCCTTTTACAATAAGATGAGAATACTCAGGATGCATGAGCTATTTCTTGACTGTATATTCCAGTTCAGCTGTTACCAGACAAAATGTTCATCATATAACTTCCATAAATCCCTCTTATGTTGTACGACTTGACTGTGTCCTAGTCCCAATCCTTTGGTTCTTGATGCTGGGCTGCTGGCCAATTTTCATATAGAGATCAGCATCTAAATATTCTTGGTCATATTTCAGATCATTTTTGTGCATATTTGTCTGTGGTAGAATACATTATAGCAAGCCAACTGTTGGTTTGATTTTTGCAGGATTTTACAAGTGGGATTGTACATATTGAGAAAACTGCAAACAAGTGGGCAAAGAATGGAAAAGGGAATGAGTGGCAAGAGAAGTGGTGGGAACATTACAATGCCTCTGGCCAAACAGAAAAGTGGGCCCACAAGTGGTGTTGTATTGATCCAAAAACACCCCTAGAGGTCGGCCATGCTCATGTTTGGCATGAGAGGTAATAGTTTCATTTACCTCCTCTCCTAATTGGATTTGACTTGCCAAAATGTTCATCTTCCCAGAACAATATGAACTTTTCAAATATTTCTAGTCATTTTAGGAATGAAGATATAACTATAAAAGAAACTTAAAAAAAAAAAAAAAAAAGACTGCAACCAGATCAAAGCCTTCCTACAGATTGATGGTGGACTCTTAGACATAAGAAATAATCAAAGTCAAAAACTCAGTCCGATAGAGGATCTTTAACCTCCTATTTATGATTTCCCTTTTACAAGTGCAAGGAAAAGTTGGTCTCTTCCAGTTTTGCTCCATGTATTTGAAGATTGTTAATACCATGAAAAGAACATTACTTCAAAATTTGAGAAAGAACCCACCTTCCATGCACATTGATACACATGCAGGGTTGAAGGGACTATTCTGTTGGTTCCACCTATGAGGTTACCTGGAAGTAATCCATTATCCTAACTGTCTACTTCAGGCGTCTCCTTCATCCAATTTCCCAGCCTGAAACAATTATTAATTCCATCATATCATCATTATTTACAACAACACTCTAAAAGGACAGCCTGAAGTAGAGATGTATTACAAACAAGGCGTGCACCATGTAACCCAATAGAAGTGAACACGCCAGTGATTGGTACAACTGGTACTTCAGCCATCACTCGCTTATTCCCTTGTTAATTTTCTTATTTCTTTCTCTATTTTGTGTCTTGACAGATGGGGTGAGAAATTTGATGGACAGGGTGCCTGTATGAAATACACAGACAAATGGGCAGAGCGCTCAAAGGGTGATGGGTGGACAAAATGGGGTGATAAATGGGATGAGAACTTTGATCAGAATGGGCATGGTATCAAGCAAGGGGAGACATGGTGGGAAGGCAAGAATGAGGAGCGATGGAACCGCACATGGGGCGAGCATCATAATGGCTCTGGATGGATACACAAGTATGGAAAGGGCAGCAGCGGGGAACACTGGGATACACATGTGGAGGAAGCGACATGGTATGAGAGGTACCCCCACTATGGTTTTGATCACTGCTTTGAAAACTCTGTGCAGCTACGGCGAGTTCAGAAACCCAAGACACAATGAACCATGATAAGTTATATATGGAGGTGACTGTTTTTCCCTTTTTCCTTTTACCTTAACCTGAAGGGCGTGATTCTTTCTTCTGATTGAGAAAGATTAAGCTATATGTCAGCCATGTTTTCATAGACCCGGAGTTCTAATTCATCAACTACAGCATGCAATCGGACCATCACCTTTTTTAACATTATACTCAATTATCAAATATAAGGTTCTTTGTTAAATTTTAAAATCATCCAATTGGTGTAACAGAAGGCCATATGTAATACAGTAGCGCAGTCTGATTGCAAGAAGGCAGAACTTATCTCCCACCCCATAGAGAGATAAGAAACAAAATGACCTATTTGAGATCAATCTTTTATATGTACAGTCAGTTTATCATTCGTGTTTTATTGCTGGCTTCATTTAACTACAGCGTAACTTCTACTTGCTCGCAGAAACGTGTAGATATGAATTAATCCCACTGATTATGATAAAAATGAGTTAAAATCAGCCCCCCACAAGATAGTTTCCCACAGCACATCCCCGCCGTGTATTGGGAACATCTCCCGATGATAGTAGATATGCCGTGGGATGTTGTGGGGGGCTTATTTGAACTTGATAAAAGTAGGAGACTGAGATTTTACTCATATTAAGAGGAATTCAAGAAATTTTCCCAAGTTCAAGGGTTACTTAAAGTCTTCAACTTCAGCTATTAAGGATAGGTTAGTGTGAATTCCTTATGACCACGCATGAGAAGAGATTTTATCTTGAAAATGTTACAAGGCACGGTCTTCTTAGAACAATGGTGTAAGCTAGTGGAGTTTTGCATTTCTTCCCCAAAATTCTCAATAACAATCAATGGAACCCAAAAAGAATTTTTTTGAGCTGCCAAATGGACTAAAATAGGGGGACCCTCTATCCCCATATTTGTTCATTATAGGGATGCAAGTTCTATTTGGTCTTTCTGATGTAGATGAGGGAAATAAGGAGTTGAAGCCTTTCAAGCTGTGTAGAAGAGGAACCCTATATCTCACATTCTATTTGCAGATGACTGTTTAATCATGTGTAAGGCAAAACCAAGTCAAGCTAGAAAAGTTAAGGAAATATTAGCAAAATTTGAAGAGTTACCTGGGGAAAAAATAAACCTGTCCAACCCAATTCAGCAGTAGTGTTCATAGGAAAAAAACAAAAGAAATTTCTGCTCCAAATCCTGCAGATAAAACACATGAAAGCACAAGAAAAATATCTGGGAGCAAGAGTGTGTTTTCAAGATAGGCTCATTCAAGGCTCAAATATTGATACGTATTGGCCCGTATTGATCAATATGTATCATGCCGATGACTTTTCGATATGCCCCTCCAAGAGTTGTATAAAGTCAAATAGTGGTTCAGAGGATAATTGGGCCTTAAACCGACCACTTAAAACTGATTTTGAAAAATAAATAAATAAAATCTAAAAAAAAGCGCTGATACAGGCCAATACCAGCCTATCAGCATGTATCAATACTTTGACCTTGGGTCTACTGATGCGCATCATGAAATCATGGAAAAAATATCATCTAGATTAGCTCAGTGGAAAGTCAAACTATAATCACAGGTGGGGCACACTACTTTAGTCAAATCTATCCTATAGGCCATCCCCAACATACAAAAAAAATTGAGAAAGTCCAAATTGAAAATTTTGTGGAAGGGATCCTCTAACAAAGCAATAACCCATTCAATCTCTTGCGAAAAAATATGCATACCTAAACACCAGGGTGGCTTGGGCTTTAGAAGAATGGGGGAGTTTAATGAACCTCTATTTACAAAAGAAATTTGGAGAAAACACAATTAATCATATTCTATAATTACAAAGACCACAAGAAGACTTACTCCATGGAGAATCATTTGAAAGGCCAAAGTGCCTCACATATTCCAAGTCTTCATGTGGAAGGCTTGGTGGCATGGTGTGAACACAAAAGATAAACTAAGGTTTCTTGAGATCCAAGACAGATATTGCACAATCCGTGGTTCTGAAAAGGAAACTTGGCAACACTTATTCTTTGAACACCAATATGCCATAGTAGTTTGGTTCGCAGCACAAATCTGTGTCAACCCAGCAGAAGTTTGTGGTGTTCAATTGTCTTCTTTTTTATAGATGGATTGGCACAACACTTAACTCTCTGCCTAAGGGTGTTCAAATGGGTTATGTTGCAAAGTCCTTAATAATTGTTCGTCTTATATGGGATACAAGGAATCAAAAAATTCATAATAAATAAATATTAAAACCAATCCAATTTGTGCATCTAGCTGACTCTTATTGCATTTCAACTCTCAATAATACTACGAATACACAAATCTCATCTTGTCATCATCATCAGTAGATAACTCATTCATGTTTGTTGTTGGATCTTACATTTCAACTTCTAGTATCTAAAGATCTGAATGTCCTATGCTGAAGCAAGGAAAATTCAAGGCTTTTCCGCAACCCAAGCAGAATGGTGAGTCCTCCTCATGGGTTGGGTAGGGCAGGTCCATGGCAGTTCACCAATTCATGAACATGCTTTTGTTTTTACTCAAAATAACACAGAAGGCAATTACTAATTTGTGCACTCTCATGGTAACGTGCCCAACCCAGAAACTCTCTCAAGCCCCCAACAGCCAAAGTTTTACCCTCCTCATGGACTTGAAAGAAGGCTATTATTTATTATCCTGGGAATTAAGAACCTCTTAACCTTTTGTGATGCAGTTATTGTATGTTTACGGATGGAATGCTTTTATATAATCAATATAGTTTTTTAGAAATTTCTATGTTTACATTAGCCTTGTGATAGCATGCCATCTAGCTAGGGGTGTAAACCAATCAAATTCAAATCGAATTATGCAATATCTAAATTTAAATCCAATTAAATAATTTGATATCCAGATTCGATTCGATATCCGATGGATAATGAAAATTAATATTCGAATTCAGATCTGATTAAATATTTAAATATTCGATTCAATATGAATTCGACTAATTAATTATTTTAAGTAATTAATAAATATATAAAATAAATACTTTATTTATATAAATATATAAATTATTTATATAATTTAATTATTATATATATATATATTATATAAAAGATTTAAAAATTTTATATACTATATATAAAAATTAAATAATCAATCAAATTTGGATATTTATTGAAACGAATCAGGTAATTCGATTAATTACTTGACATGAATAAGATATCCAAATTCGATTAGATATAATTAAATCGATCAATTATATCTAATCTCGAATTCAAAAATTTTCAAATACGATTGACGTTAGGTGGTAGATTTTAGCCTCGCCACGTAAAAAAACCTGGTTCTTTTCCCGCCAGACGCACTCGCATGTGGCCTCTCACATCTAACCAGCAGTGAACGACATTCCAAACGATCGATCGTTGGATTTCCACATATTGGCTATAGCTTAGCTCTTTTGTATTTTCCATTCTCATGCACAACCGCTGCTGTGGTAAGCCTTTTCACCTTTCCTGCACTCTATTCTTTCCATGTCTATCTTTATCCTGTCTAGAGAGACATAGTAAGACTGATTTGTTGAAACGTCGCAACCCCAGACAGATACTCCTGTAAACGAACTTTTCTGCGTAAAGAACACTGGCTTTATTCTTCAATCGTCAAGGAAAGAAAGTATTGCTGGATTGTGCACGTAGATTTTACTTGCAGAGTAAAAACCACTAGTTCTTCGTGGGTTTCCTTCCTTTGATCACATAATGGCTTCTTCAACGTTCCATGGTGCCGAAAATCTCATACCCATTAGAGGAATAACTCCAAAAGGGTTGGGCTCTCTGGATTCTGATTTCACTTGAAAATGTTTCCCCAAGATGGGTTTGGTGAATTGTGGTAGGAATTCCAGAGCTAGAAAACCTAGCACCAAGTTGCAGTATCTTTGCGAGGCCAGCTTCTCAGCCTAGATTCACACAACACAAGGAGGCATTTATTTCCCTTGAAAGTGTTTCCCCAAGATGGGTTTGGTGAGTTGTGGTAGGAATTCCAGAGCTAGAAACCTAGCACCAAGTTGCAGTATCTTTGCGAGGCCAGCTTCTCAGCCTAGATTCACACAACACAAGAAGGAGGCGTTTTGGTTCTATAGATTCCTCTCCATAATCCATGAACATGTCATAAAACCTCTCCACTGGACTGAGTACATGAGGGACGACGCCCTGGAGCCTGCTGATCTCAATGATCAGAATACGAAAGTGGTGGATGTGGGGGGCGGGGCTGGCTTCGCTACTTTGGGTATAGTTAAGCATGTGGATGCCAAGAACGTCACCATTCCCGACCAGTGCCCCCATCAGCTCGCCCAGGCCAGGCAGAAGGAAGCCTTGAAGGACTGCAAGATTATTGAAGGTGATGCTGAGGATCTTCCCTTTCCCACTGTGTGCCGATAGATATGTATCTGTCGGATCCGATGGTAATTACCCACTTTCTTTCTCATTTCTTTCTGTAAATTTACTCTTTCAATATATGGATTGGATAGTGGATACTATTCTTGAGATTGATTGTTATTATCAGAGAAAAATCCCGTATATATGCATGACTGACAAACTGAGAGAGAGAAAGGTGGAGGGACTTTTTTTTTTCTGATAGTTATTGTATGATTCTTCTCGGTATTGAGTACTGGCGAGAGCCACAGCGAGGCATCAAAGAAGCGTTCAGGGTCTTGAAACCAGGAGGAAAAGCATGTATAATTGGCCCTGTGTGGCTGTGTATCCAACCTTTCGATTGTCTAGGTTTTTTGCAGATTTGTGGATGCTCTTCCCAAAGGAGGAAGAATACATTGAGCGGTTCACAGAGGCTGGATTTAAAGATGTTCAACTGAAAAAGATTGGTCCAAGATGGTACCGTGGGGTCCGTCGGCATGGCTTGATCATGGGATGCTCTGTGACAGGAGTGAAGACTCAGCCTGGGAATTCTCCCCCGCAGGTAATTTCATCTTTTCATCCCGCGTTTCTAGCATATATTGGCTATTAAAAAAATAACCTATATACGTTTGCTTCTTGCCAGTTTCTGGCCATTGCTTCATTTGTTCCAATTTTCTTTGTAATGAGAACCCTGTTCATTCCATGGTAGTGGTGACTCTTCCTTCTAGCTGCACCATTTTGGCTGCTGGGCTTGGCATTAAGATTTCATATCAGTTTCAGCATTCACTTAGAAATTCCTGATCAATTGGATTGAACAGATAATTCATAAATACTGAGTGAACTTTTACAAAGTCATAAGTGTCAAATATAATAATGTCTTTATCAAAGTCAGATGCAGAGGAATATGATGTTGTCATGGCATTGACTATATTTGAAGGAAAGGTGATGAACCCTCAACCCTGGTAGATAACAGAAAGAACATTTCATGCACCTTCAGGCTTAAGTAATGTAAAACTAATAGCAACCATGACGAATTTCTAATGGACTCAGAAGACTGTTTTGTGTGTGTAATGCATATTTTTGCTTGGTTTTGCATGGTATTTGGATATTTTTTCAGGGAGGTGTGCACTTACTTGGAGTGTAACTTGATATTTAGTGATGCTCATGAATAACCAGATAGAAACTGAGGATTTGTTTGGTTTGCAGTTGGAATTGGAATCGAAATGGTCCATTCCCATAATCTGTTTGGTTCAGACAAAAATGGGAATGGGAATTAGAATCAGCAGGAATGGGATTTCATTCCCAAGGAAAGGGCAGAGAATGGCCATTCTCTCAAACGGGGGAAAGCATTTCCAGCAGGAATGGGAATGAGATTTTGATTCTGTTCAACTAAACAGTTGGAATCAGAATAGCCCATTCCGATTCCGATTCAAGACCCCTAATCCTGCGAACCAAACAGGACCTGAATAACTAAAGGTGGTGTGAATGTGTATGGTCTTAGATTTGTTAATGTTTCTTGGTCTGCTTGTGAAACAGGTTAAAGAATTATTATGATGAGTTTGTTGATGCAATTGTGCTTTAACTAGAAAAGGGAAAAGTGGGTTTGCTTGTATTCCCTCTGAACTATTATGTAATGAGTTTGGTAATCTAGGTTATGCATTAATTAAAAAAAAAACAAAATAGAAGTGCTTTAATTCTGAACCTTACCTACACTCAGTTTTCTTAGCTGACATCTAAAATTTCCTTTATTGATACAGCTTGGTCCAAAAGCTGAGGATGTAAAGAAGATATGCTGGCAAAGTCAAAAAATAATTCAATTAAATCTGTTTGTGGGAGATTTGAATTAATTGGACAAAATGAAATATTTGATTATTCAGTCAAATTCGAATAAAGTCGGCCATTTTAAAGAGCATCAAATAATAAATCAAATTGATTTGAATCATGATTTCCCTGATTCGCTTTGAAGGATGACCCTTTTCCTAGCTCATTCAGGGAAGATTTCGTAGCTGATCGCCTGAATATCCATTCTACTGTATTTTTTTATGGTCATAACAGTCAGTAAAAGCTATTACAGATATGCACACGCAAACACACCAACTCACCAACCAATAGATTTAGGAAACCAACGTTAGGAAATTCTCTTTGGTGTTTTTGGAAGGAATTATACCTCGAAACAAAGATTCAAATAGGTGTATATCATATGATATGTACTGATATTCAATGATTTCGATGTTTGAGAACGATGCTTTCTTTGGGAGTATTATAATGTTGAAACTATGTTCACTGATGCCATGGGACTGGGCCGCTGGGCAAGCAAAAGCCCTCGTGAAACCATGCAAATCAACAATGTGAGGTTGGTGACACCTTTTCTTTTTCACCATCAGAATGACGAATATAGAGACACCCTTGTTGCCGCAATCTTGTTGGTGACATTTGAGATGGTTTCATCATTCATCATCTCACAATGTACTTCCTTCCCTCTCCACAGTTAACAGCCACCAAACTTACAACCTATCCCCCTTCCCTCTTGTTCTCCTCTTTGGTTTTCACATACTATCCATCATTCTCTCTTCCCTTCTCTGTTCCCCTCCTGCATGCAACCCTCTTAGCTCACTCTACTGATTGCACACAGTAGTAATATCACAGGAGTTCATGGGATAATAACTGTGTGATAGGATAAGGCACGAGGTTAGCAGAGCAAGGTTAAGAGCTCATCCGAGAGTGATATCACACGAACCTGATACAAACCAAGCATGTAGTTTTAGGTGCTCAATGCACAAAGAGCAACAGAACCCTGGCAAGAACCACATCATTTCTTTTCTGGAATCGAGCTACCAAATGACATACATAGCAACATCAACTAAAGTACCAGCAAAAATACCAGAGAAGCATCTGAGCCAAGTACCAGCAAAAACACTATTTTGAGGTCTAATTTCTCAGGTCATAGAGAATTTGTAGGGCCTTATATATCCCATTAAGGTTACACTCTTTCATTCCCTGGTGATGGTGACACCAAGGAAATGGATGCGTTTAACGGAGAATATTGGCCTCAGTGAATGTGACAAGGCTTCAACTACCTGATCCCAACCTCCGGACTTGCATCTCCATAGGAAACCAAACCCTTTTGTGCACGTGGGGAACTGGATCTAGATCCGCTGGGACTGGGAAACCGTGAATTTTTCTTGCCCCCACGATTTACTGGACCTACATCAGAAGATCTTGACCGTGATGAGCTATGGCCCCTTGACTTAGACTTCACCTTGTCTGGAGAATGGGTGTCACCCCCTCGTGGGCCAAGTCGTGATCGAAGCTTCTCACTCATTGCAGGTCGCTCATCCATAGGACTACGACTGCGGACTGGGCTGCGGCTTCGATCCCTGTCACGGCCACGGTAACCCACAGGACTTCGTGAGATGCTCCTACTTTGACTTCTTCGGTTTCGGTATCTAGTAAAGAACATGGACAATTTTATGAGTATGAGTGACAAAAACTATGATGCTAATGCAATTATTATGCTATATACCAAAATGAGCAACACAATTTGTTCTACAGAAAGTAGATTTGAATTTATGGAAAACAAACTACAATAACCAGATACCTGTATACAGGTCTTAAAATTGTGTCAGATACTTGAATATTAGTGTAGAGCTAAATATCTGGCACTTTTCATCCATGTTCTGGCTGTATGTGGGTAAAAGAGGGTTCTGTTGACATTGCAGTTGCTTTTATTTAAGAGATAAAAATCATACATTTGGCAAACGGCCCCATAGAGAGCAACTTGAAAGACATCATCTATGCATTGAACATGAAATTGATAATAAGACTAAACGTTAAAAAAACCATTTTCCTTGGTGAATTCAAGCAAACAACCCAACTAAGAAACACGTCATTCTAAAACTTTTGAGATTGCTGGACTTAGCTCCTACTGAGCTTCCTCAAAATACAAATGAAGCCATCTTCTTCCTTTCTAATTATGTTATTTCATAAAATTCAGAGGTTAAAGCCACAAGGTCTACACTAGCAGTCAACTAGAACCAGTTTGTGAAATCATTAATGTGATATTAACCTTAAAAGTATAGAACTCATGATTCTTCTATAAATATACATCATCAAATATGAAAATGCAAATTACTGAAAAGTACACCATGCATCAACTACATGCAAAGCCAAGTAAACAATACGTAAAACATGGTAGAACATTAATTTCTGTAACTATATACATAATAATCCAATCCAAGCCAGGTTTGGATCATCTTCACAACAAAAAAAGCAATCCTGTCCTTCAAGCATACCAAAATTCAAAACCAACTATAACATGGTCATTTAGCTTGCTATATGAGGTAACTAACTGCCTAGAAAACTGCAACCTTGGCAATCTTGTTGATTAGATGATACTACCATGAACCCAACAAAAGAAATAGACAAGGATAAAGGTGAATAGTTTGGTGGTCCACCATCCAGCACCACTATCAAGGAAAGAAAGCTTGCTCACTGTAACACGAGGATTCTCACCTCTCAGAGTATAGTTGCATGTCAATCTCAAACTATGAATTAATTTGACATGAGAAAAAATAATAATTTCAGGGAGGACAAACCCTGTTGAAGGAAAAAAAAAAAAAAAAAAAAAAAACATCTTGACAACCAATCCCATCAAGCTGGCATTGCCAACTTTTCCCCTCCAAATGGACCAGACCAGACTGGCATTTTCCATCAGACAACCTGAGAAGACCTATAACCGAAGGCCTCAATTATTGATAAAATTATTACATACTATTTGTTAATTATGCCAACATTTATATTTAATGCTGTGAATAACATTATACATTAATAACTATCAAAAATATACATAACATTAATAATGGTATATCATGATTGAGATTATGATATGCTTCAGATATATACAGAATATTGCATATTTACCTAGATTATATTTTATATTTCTATGGAATATATAATATCACAGATAAATATTATATACTTATATTTAGTACTTGTTATATTTTAGTTAATATCACATCGCAATATGGAATCATAGATTGGGTGTTTGGATTAGGTAATATTTCATTTTTCAATTATATTAGGTTTTTATTATTAGATTAAGTAGGCTAACACATGTATGGTCTCTGGTGGTAAACTAAATTAAAAACTTTTGGCTAAGAAATAAGAAGGTTAACACATCTGCACACTTTCTACACCGGTTCATACATAAATAAATGCAGAAACATGCACAAACACAAGGAGATAGAAAGAACCTGGGAGGACTCCTGCCTCTTGGTAGATTGTTGTAACGTCTAGGTGGTGAACGTTCAGAATAACCTCTGTAGCTTGAATACCTACCAGCAGGTCAGAGTAAATTCAATACTTTTAACTCCCCTCTTAATTAGGTGATGAGTTGGCTTACCTGTCACGGTTCCTGTCATAAACATTCCTCCCCCCATAACGGTGAGACCTGGGAGGTGAACAGTTGGGAGATGGGGTGCGGTACCGACGTGCATAGGAGTAACGTTCACTGAAGCCACGCCCTTTTCTAATGCGTTTTGGAGTGCCTTCCTGAGGACTTCTTGATAAACTTTGGCGATGATTAGAAGTAGGGCTCCTTCTTGGACTTTTTGAAGAACTGATGCATTTTTGTCCACTCAACTGCTTAGCAGGACTTCTAATACTTCGCAATTTTGGGCTCTTCCTTGGACTTCTTGTAGGGCTCATGCTTGCACTCCTCTTAGGACTGATAGTTTGCTTCCTTTGGGGACTGTGGGTGGGGCTCCTGTTCATCAAGTAGTCCAAGAACTGTTACTCTAGGCAAACATGCAAATTTATAGATGCATTTAACCGTTCATGAATCGCACAAAGATATAGAGGTTAAAGCAAATCAGAACTGAAAACCTTGATCTGTTTGAATTATCATCTGAATCAGGGTACCGATTCACTATTTTTTCAGATTTGTTTTCTGATCCATGCCCATTGTTCACAAGTTCTCCATTTTCTCGAGAAAATTCACCCTCTTCATGTGATGAATTTTCCTCCCTATCCGGTTTATCTTTCCTTTGCTTGTCTGCAACTGCTACCTCTTTTACACGGATGGGGGATGATGACCGATTTCCTATGGTAAAACATATAATTGATCAGTCAAAATCTCCATTGCTAATTATCATTAAAAAAGATTGAAAACCCTTCAGTGCCATGCATTTACATGCATGAATGGAATACAAAATAACAAACTAGTCTACAACATAAAGAAAGTTAAAAATCCTTCCCATTATATAACAGAATCTAGACTATTAAGATCGAAACCAGCATACCAAGCTCTCGTGGTGACTTATGTTCAACATGTGATACATTGTTGGCCTTACTACTAGAATCATGATGACCAGCTTTTTCATCACCAGAGCTGCTTCCCCTAGAACTCTCACTTTCTGAATCACTAGAACTATTGGAGCTCCTGAAAAAATAAAATAAAATAAGAAAAAGTAAGCTCCAGTGAAGGAATTCAAATACATATAATATAGCATCATAAGTGACAACCGAACAGCATACCATTTGGACTTGTGCCTTGATCTTTTATCATGTCTTCTTCGCTTCTCCTTACGCTGGCCCCTTCTTTTCTTACCACGCCGATGTCTGTCTCTTTTTGATGACTTCTTCCTCCTACGCCTTCCATCACTTGATGAACTTGACTCTGTTGGTGAAGAATCTGAATCAGAACCACTATCAGAAGAGGAGTCAGAATCAGTATAAGAGCTGTATGAATCAGACGAGGAGTATCTTCTTTTTCTCTTCATTCTTCTGTTCCTAACAGATTTCTTATGTCTTCCCCTTCCTCGTTCATCAGAACTATCATCAGAAGAAAGGGCTTTCTCTGGTTTCTTCTTCCCCTTTTCTGCTAGGAAATCACATAAATGAGTGTCAAAAAAGAGTTAGATATAAGGGTCAGTCAGAAATAGAAGTAATAAAATCAACTTATCATTGCATTCTAGACATGATCTTTTTTTTAATGAATTCTAGACATGATCTTGTAGTATACCTTTCTCTGCTCCAACTGCTTCACGGGTTTTGGTTGCAGAAGCTTCACCACAATCTACAATTTTTACAAGACTGATGGGTTTCCCATCACTTGTACCCACCTGCTCAAGTTTCTTGACAACATCCATTCCCTGCACGACTTTTCCAAAAACAACATGCTTCCTGCCAAACAAATTAAAAAAAGACCCGTCATTTCATGTAATTATTATACTTCCTGGCAAAATGGAAATATAAAGAAAAAATAATTGAATAGAAGAATATATCAAATGCATTCTATGGTCACTGCACATTCCTTCTTTTTTTTTTTTTTTGGCAGGAGGGGGCAGAAAAAAAAAATGTAATACCAGGCTATGCAGAAATAAATATGAAAAGATGTACCCATCAAGATGGCGAGCAGACTTGAAGGTGATAAAAAATTGGGATCCATTTGTGTTTTTACCAGCATTTGCCATAGACAGAAGACCTGGCCCGTCATGGAGCATCTTGAAGTTTTCATCTGCAAAGGAACAGTTAGCTTTAGCAAATTTCAATTGAACATAAACCATGCACCTAACCAAGAAATAGTACCTGCAAACTTCCCTCCATATATGCTTTCTCCACCCACTCCTGAAAATAATGAAAGGAAAGTTCTGATTTTCAGCATTAAAAAGAACTAGGAGCCAGGAAGAGGCATGCATCACAAGAAAGAATTCTAAAAGAAAAATGTCAATACCATTTCGGTGTGAAAAATCGCCACCCTGCAGGGGAAAAGAGATGTATCAATGAGACAATGGCAAAGAACAAACAAAATGAAAAGGTAATAGATAAGACGCTCTTCCCGGTATAATAATAACAAAAAACGGATGTCATCACACCTTTGCTATAAGAATGACAGACACCCTTTATTCCATGGAAGGCACCAGAGTGGTATGGGCTTTGAATCAGCACCATTGAATATCCACCCAATAGCAATTATTCTTTGGACCATTGATGGTGGTATTAATCTACTTCTAGATTCTAAATTAATACAAATGATGGTTTAGCTAGGATTTTCTAATCTTTGGCAATCCATAAAATGTAGGTCATGACGCCCAGGATCATGAGTGGCACAGCCAAGCATGACACTACAACAGCTAAATTCTGGAAATTATTAAATAATCAAAGGCAAGAGAATTTAAACCATACATCAAAATACAATCTCAATAACTAGCTAGAAACCTTAGATGTATTTATATAGTCAAAAGTGCCTAAGCAAACCAACACTGAATTGTTGCCTCAAACCCCCTGGCCCCTGGTGACTTATTTTCCTAGTGACTTTGAAGAACTCATTTTGGAATTTCCAATATTAACTATAACTAACTAACAACCATACTGAGTATTAAGCAACCATATGAAAGTTTTTTGTTTGGGACCCATTATTCATGTGATAGGTCCTAAAGCATTTAGGCTTGGTTTTTTATTTGATATAGGAGACTAAATTAGGTTTGATTTGTAAGTAAACAAAACACCACTATAGAAGAACAGGACCCACACAAACATCTTGAAAGCCTTTGTGCTGGGCTTTTTAATTGAGTTAGGAAACAAACTGGTGCAAGTAGAAGGCTCTAAAAGTTCAAAGGGAAGCAGTTAGATGATGTAAGACAGGGTAGGCGGTCCTACAAGTTTCAGATCTGGTGGATTTTGTTGGTGAAGGACTTGGGATGAATAATAATGAAGAATACAGATAGAGAAGCAAGTAGCTAGTTTGTTGTCTACCAAAGAATGAATAAGAGATTAGAAAGGAGAACTCTTGCTGTAAGAGTAAGCAACAAGGAGATTAATCACTTAAAATAAGAAAAAGGTGAGACAGGGAAAAAGAATAGTTTCCCGGCAGCAACCAGAAATCACTAAACCAAACTTTATTTCATCAAATCTGCTCTTCTAAATTGCAATTAGAATGACTCTATCTGTAGACTCCAATTTGGGTTCAAAAACTGACCCACAACTTCTAAGTTCTTACCACTTTAAAACTAAGACAAACCCATTGGTAATCCATAATAAGGACTCTGACTCCAATAACACCTTACTAATCCTACTTAAACTTATTTAATGTAAAGACACCAAAATTTACTAAAAATAGTAACTTTGCAATTTTTGTATAAATAACAATTATGGGAGTCACTATAAATAGTAAGTTTGAAATTACCAATAAATAGTAATTTTAACTTACTAATAACAGTGCATTCCTAAAAACCTGAAAACCTATTCCTAAGGCTAAAATGCGTTTTAAAGCCGTTTTTTCCCTTCCAGATCCATTAGCTTTTCTGGGATTCCAAAGAGGCTCAAACTAATCTAGCTAAGCACATGCTGCTGCATCAATAAACAACACGAATATAAAGTGGAAAAAAGAATTATTTAAGGATTTATAATTTGAAAGAAGATATAGTTCATGGTAGAGTACAGTGGCAAGGATAGGATTTATACAGCTAGCCTCACATATTTGGGATTAACACAGTTAAAGTTCAACTGAGTTTTTATTTTAGTTAGGAAACAAAATTAGATTTGATTTGTGATTGAAGAACATGAGATAACTTTCTAGTTTTAATTAGGAAACAACTTGATTTTAGAACTAGAGTGGGATCAACACTACTCTAATATATTTTTATTTTAAAATTGAAATTTATTTAGCCCAATTTTTCCTTGGTGGAAAGCCTAGCTACATGTTTGAAGAAGCCTCCTCTGTGAGGACTTTGCCCATTGGAAATGATAATTTGGACCTCTTGGGAGAATTTTCTTATCAGAAACAAAAATCTAAAATTTATTAATGGGATATGAAGAAAGAATAACCAGCATTCCAAAGATTAACTAGTGAATGTAACCCAAAGCTGAAATTCGATTAACAGGGTAATTACCAAAGAAAACAATTACCTCATAAAATAAATTAGAAACAGTACACACCAAGCTGCCCAAAATAACTTCTAGCTGTTGAAACAAAATTGTAACAAATAAAATTAAGATTGATGGCGAACCCCCAGTCCAGGAATCACCCAATCAAGTGCAGACCAGCCAACCAATGACCCAGTAGCTGAGATGGTCACCCAGCATCCCTCTGAACATGGAGACGCGGGATCAAACCCATGTAAGTGCAGACTCTCTGTGAAGGTCAGTGGACCTCACATGAACCCAGAGTTTATAACTCTGGAAACACTAAATAGATTAATAGAAATAGGAAGAAATAACAAGTACTAGTGAAAGAGGGCAAGCAGTTAATATTCAAACAAAAAGATGCAAACAAAATAAGAAAACTTTTCTCCAGAGAAGGGAAGCCACTTGGAAGGCATACCAGTTTTTTTGCTTTGATAATCTTTTTGTCAACAGTCAGGGGATATCTGTATAGGGTTGATGGTATAGTGGTTTTATACATACACTTTATACAACCTCTAGTTGTACTTGGTTTTTTTTTATCAATGAATTCTATACTTTACCTTTTCTCAAAAAAAAAAGGCACTTGGACTAAGGCATTAGACTGGTTGCATTGCTCACCTAAAACTAGTTTTTTTTTTTTGAGAGAGAGAGAGAGAAAAGTTAACTGATTTCACTGAATAGAAAGAGGGGATACACAAGAAGGCATGCAAGTACAAAACAGGGGTCAGACCCCTAAAGATTATACAGGTGGAATACCTGTGTAAAGAACTACCTGGGACCCAGCCTTAAAGAACTACCTGATTTCTAGCTCAGTTGCAATGCTTTAACAAGATTAAACTACAAGAATACTGAGCTGCACCAAACAATCAACCTGAAAACTCCGATGAAGCTAAAAGAAACAAGAATTTCTAAATTGAAAAATTTTGCAGACTAAAATTTACTTACTTGAGCCATGAACCCTTTAATTATGCGATGAAAATTTGATCCTTTGTAGTGCAGAGGTTTCCCCGTAGAAGCCCCTATTCCTTTCTCACCTACAATGACACCTTGGTTCAGAATCATCAAAAGCTAGTTTTTTTTTATTGATATCAAAAAAAAAAAAAAAAAAGAGAGAATCATTCAACATTGTTCAAGCTTATCAACTAGAAAAGCAAATATTATACCAAAGACCAGCAGTTTATGGAAGTATGGATAGAATCCCAATAAATATAGCTGAAGCATTTGACCCATCAGCACATAGTTCTTGCCCCAATGAACATACACATAGAAGAGCCAGTGATTTAAAAGGCATGACTCGCACAGGCAAGGCACATTTTAGGGTAGGTGCCTCGCCTAGGTCCTAGCCTCCTAGGCGCAGCCCTTTCAAAAGGCACACGCCTGATGTGCCTTGCGCCTTAGCCCAGGCGTGCACCTTTTTAAAATTCTGCACTTTTTGCTTTTTTTTACCCTAACAGTTGACCCGGGGACTCCGCCCTCAGACCCCTGTGCCATGCCCCTTGAGGCAAGCCCAAACAAGTCCATGCTAGGGTCTTAAATTCTTAGTTCTCATACAAAAAATAATGATTTTATAATTTTAATTGCTTTTTAAGAAGATATTTTAGTAGGATGAATGAATGAACCCCTATTTCGTTATGTTGTTCATTCATTCATCCTACTAAAATATCTTCTTAAAAAGCAATTAAATTTATAAAATCATTACTTTTTGTGTGAGAACTAAGAATTTAAGACCCTAACATGGACTTGTCTGGGCTTGCCTCGAGGGGTGTGGCACAAAGGTGGCTCGTAGAATCAGGAATGTAATATGTTTTACATCATATTAGCTACTTTAAGTAATGCAATTGAGGAAAAAAAGAGATTGTGGGTTTCACATGCTTGAAAATATTTTATATGTTTGATTTTATTTTTAAATTCACATTTGAATATGATTTACATGTTATGTTTATGTATTTAAATTTTAGAACTTAGATAATAGGTTTTTTAAAACAATTATTTTAAAATTTAAAGTTTATAATTTTATTAATATTACGTTTAATATTTTTTCATTATTTTATTTTTCTGACATTTTTTTATTTTTTAGCATTTCTTTTATTTTTGTGCCTTGCTTCAAAAAGGCGCATCTTGCCTTGCGCCTTGCGCCTTAGGCGCAAATTGACCCATGCGCCTTTTGTGCGCCTTGCGCTTTTAAAACACTGAGAAGAGCCACTAACAATTTCTCAGCATTACTCATGCCAGATTGAGTGGAAAAAGAAAACAAGGTAAGAACCATCATTTGATTCTTCCCTATTCTATACTAGGACCAGTGATTTAAAAGGCATGCCTGAGGTGCGCCTAGGCACTCAAGCAAGGCAGATTTTAAGGTATAAACCTTGCCTAGGCCCTAGATGCAACACTTTCAAAAGGTGTGTGCCTAGGCATGCGCCTGGTGCACCTTGCACTTCAGCCCAGGTGAGTAACTTTTCTTATTTTTTGCGCTTTGTGTTCTTTTTTGAACCTAGTGGTTGGCCTTTTCTTATTTTTTGCGTTTCAGCCCAGGCGAGCCCAAACAAGCCCATGTTAGGGTCTTAAATTCTTAATCCTTAAACAAAAAAAGGGCAAAGCTCCAAGAACCCCCCCCCCTATTTGCTAATGTTGTTATTCATTCATCCTAGTAAAATATCTTCTTAAAAGACAATTAAAATTATAAAACATTTTTTATATAAGGATTAAGAATTTAAGACCCTAACATGGACTTGTTTGGGCTTGCCTCGAGGGGCCATAAAGGCGGCTCATAGAATCAAGAACACAAGTTGTTTTACATCACATTAGCTATTCAAAGTATTGCAATTGAGGAAAAAAAAAGAAATTATGGGTTTTACAAGCTTGAAAATGTTTTCTATGTTTGATTTTATTGTTAAATTTTCATTTGAATACACTTTGCATGTTATGCTTTTGTATTTTAATTTTAGATAATAGGTTTTTTAAATATTTATTTTGAAATTTAAGTTTATATTTTTATTAATATTATGTTTAACATTTTTGGAAGATTTTGCATTTTAAGACATTTTAAGACATTAATATTATTTTTAACACCTGCCTTGTGCCTTGGGCACAAATTGCCCCTTGTGCTTTTAAGACATTTATTGGGACAAGAACCAAACCATTGCTTGGGAAAGAAAAGGATCAAGTCAGACATATTAGAAGGTTAGAATCCACAGAAAACCAAGTTTTCTATTCTTACTTCATTAAAAGAAACTTTGAATTGCAAAGAAAAGGGAAGAAACTTTACCTTAAGAGAAGATGAAAAGTAATTACATGCAACTATACACAAGCCAAACTAACATCCATGGATTATCGATCATTGTATTTAAAATAATCCAAAAATCAGAACCAAATGACAATCTATCCCACATCTTCTAACTCAAGACGGACATTTTTCTATTCCAATAGTGAAAACATTCCAACCTCCTACCAAGGTTCAAATTTTCAACACGATGTGCCCCGTATCAGGCATATCATATCGAATCAGTGACCTGTCAATACGCGAAATTTAAGTCTTTTGGGGTCAAAAAACATTTCAGGGGGTAGGCAGGCCTTAGACCATATCGGGGTGTATCAATACTTTGAACCTTACCTCCAATTTCTACAAACTTCATCTAACTCTTCCCAGTTCCCACAATTCAGCTCTATCACAACCCTCATAAATATTAGAATACAAATTAGTAATTCGGTTTAAGTAGTTCAACCTCTTTTTAGTAAGTAAAAAGAAATATAACAGAAAAGGAGAAATTCCTGTAAATAGCATTAACTTTTTTGCAATAGACAATAATACATGATATGATGTATAATACGCTAGTAAAATAAGGATCAAACAATTGGAAGGTGCAATAATAATAATTTTCTGCAAGAGTAGAAGTAGTAAGCTCGTTTTAATAAAATAATAAGTTTCTAGAAGACTAGAAATTAACCCAATAACTACATAACACCTCCTAATGAGCCTTCCTTTAAGACTTTGTGGGACCTACATGCCCTATTTTCCATATTCTTTTCAAAATCTGAAAATTCCATTCTCCATGATTTCTCTTCAATTTTCCGGTCCTGTATTACTAAGGTATTTTGGCCTCTCTAATGACCTAGGCAAGACCTGGGTATTAGAAGAAAAATATACTCAACCAATTCAAATAATAACATAGGATAACTGATGGGGATACGTTGAGACTGATATGTCACATATGTTTCGCACTTACCTTAGGCACAGATGACATTAGTTTAGAGTTTATTTTGATTTTTCTTATCAGTAAAAAATTAGAGTTTATTTCGATTAATGTAGAAATTTAGTAGGGATTATTTGTTATTTTTATATTTAGTGTAGGTTTACTAGTAATTTTCAGTTTTAGGTTTCTTATAGATTTAACAATATGTATTACAGTATGTTATGTTTTGAAAGAGAAAAATCAAGACTTCTTCTTCAACTTCCATCTCTCCTTCCTTTTCTCTGTTTCTCTTCTTCTTAACAGGTAGGTTCTGCACCAATCACATTTCCATGCAAAGAAAAAGGCTAAAATGTAGAATGGAGTATACAGTAAGGATTTTTCAGCACAAATATGCTACAGAAGCCAAGGTCATCAATTCGGCTGTAGAGGCTATAAAGAGTTGGATGTCTATACATACTGATTTTAAAGAAGATACTTTTGATTGTACTTTTTTTTATGTCCTTCTGTATTTTGTATGGTTTCTCATTGTACACAGGACCTTTTATTTAATACAAATATACTTTACCTTATCTCAGAAAAAAAAAAATAAGAGATACCATGCAGTATATACAAAAATAAGATGACATCATATATGATCATATAAACAATTAGAGTAACCAAATTCTCTAATTACATATATGCATATGTGTATGTGTACCAAGTTAACTCACTAATCAATGACAAATAATAGTTCACTATTAGCAGATAAGAAATTGAAAATCTAAGTTGTCAAAAAAAGACATGTTTTCCAAACCTGAAATACAAGCCATGAACATTTGACAACATTCTTTTGGACAATTAACAAAATAGTTACTAAAATAAAGCAATAAGGAAGAAATATCACAGAATAAATAGCTTTCAACACATTAATATTAAATATTAAAGCTATCAAAAAAGCAACAAAACCCTCTAATTTATCACACATGGTCTACTCTTTTAGATCATATATGCATTAAAACATTTAGAACCACACTCCTCATTTTTAGGAGTACAGTTCTAGGGAGATTCGACTCCAAAATTGTACAATCAGCATTTTACATTTAAAGTGTGCCTCTGACATGTTTCTGATAACTTAAAATCTACACTGTCTATGTATCATCTTGACAATTGTTCAACATTCTATACACGAGAATACAGGAAATGGATTAATGAGTAGTATGCTAGCAAACAATGATTCTCAGCTATCACCCTGGAATAGAATATCTACACTGTCTATGTATCGTCTTGACAATGTCATTATATTTTTTTTTCCTGGATAATAGCCAAAAACCAAAAACACAAGTAGCACATATTGTTATCCATTATATATATGAAACCAGTGGTATACCTGTACAAAGTGCTCGGAAATTCTCCGCAGTCTTGGGAACAATATCTGCAAAAAGCTGCAAATTCAAAAGAAAGAAGACATTAAGTGCATGCCATTCAAAAAGGACGCAAATTCCAAATTCCCCTATCAATAACAACAAATACAAAAAGAATAATAAGAACAAAAGAATCAAGGAGATAAGGCAAAGAGAGGATACTGAAATAAGGAATTTGAGTTGTAATTACCTCAATAACTACTTTTTCTGCAGGATTCCCATCAATGGATATGTCCAGGAATACAAGAGGGTTCATTTTTTTCACCATCCTTTCTCACTCCAAAAGTGCTGCTCAATTACTTCAACTTCTGGAAATCATGCAGAATAAATGATGATAATGATTATTGCAATGTTATTGATGATATCAATATAATGAAGGAACTGAACCAGTTTATATACACTTAGGGGCCATTTGATAATGGCTGAAATGACTGAACTGAATGATTTATTTCCATGTTGTTAGTAGATAAAATAATTAAGTAATAAAATATTTGAGGACCTTACAGCCTCCCGAATTCCTTGTTCGCTAAAAGACAAGGCAATGTCATTTAGTCAAGCCACTTCAGCTGTTACCAAACAGCTCCTTAGGGATAAATGACTAGATTATACCATATCAGCTAAAAAACAAACAGAACATCAAACATTACAACATAGAGTATTATGTAAAACTAGCTAAATATTTTGAAAAGCTAAAGCCTATGTTCTTCATGTCTATAGCACAAAATTTGTGAATCAAAGTGTGAGTATAAGCCTCACAAGTCACAACGTGTAAGCATGTTAGCATATGCTTTTCAATAAAAAATAATATAATGAAGCTAGGGTTGAATTACATTAATTTGGACTTCCTTACATTAATTATGTGAGAAACATGATTAGAACAAGAAGTTGTGAAAGGAACCAGCTATAGAAACTGTCCCAATTCAGTACTACATTTGAGCCCAAAACATGTGTTCTATGTACCCCTTGCTTGGATTAACAGTCCTCCTCACCCATTTCACTTGGATTAACATGTCCTCTGACAGCCATTTGAGTTTTCTGAATTCATTCCTCAAATGCCATGCCACCCCTTCCCCTTTAACCAGCCACTTAATCACAGTTTCAGAATCTCCCTCAAAAATCAGCCTTCTAATACCCTGTTCTTTTGCCTTCTCAACCCCAAAAACTGCAGCCAAAAACTCTGATCTTGCCACATCACCCTGCTCCACAGGGCCAGAGTATAAAGCAATTATGTTCCACTCTTCATCCCTAATGACTCCCCCAATACCTGAGGGCCTTGGGTTACCCAAACAGCTCCCATCAAAATTCTGTTTCTTCCAACCATTTATTGGAGGAGACCAAACCTCAACAGATCTTTGTCTTGTAGTTGAGGATGCAGTGATGGTACCTCAAGCTCTAAAGAAATCTTCAATCTTGAAATCTGAAAACAGCTTCAAACTTTTTGCTCAATGAGCTACCCTCAATGTCATAGTTTCAACCAAAGCTTCCTTGCTTCGTTCCCAGTGTTTTAAAAGCGCAAGGCACAGGGGTCAATTTGCGCTTGAGGCGCAAGGCGAGCGCCTTTTTAAGCAAGGCACAAAAATTTTAAAAAAAATATCAAAAAAATCAAAAAAATATATAAAACATAATATTAATAAAAATATAAACTTAAATTTTAAAATAAATGTTTTAAAAATCTATTACCTAAAATTAAAATACATAAACATAATATGTAAAACATATTCAAATGAGAATTTAAAAATGGAGTCAAACATATAAAACATTTTTAAGATTATAAAACCCACAATCTCTTTTTTTTCTCAATTACATTACTTCAAGTAGCTAATGGGTCTTAAATTCTTAGTTTTCACACAAAAAAATAATGATTTTATAGCTTTAATTGCTTTTTAAAAAGATATTTTATTAGGATGAATGAATGGACAACATTACCAAATAGGGGGTTCTTGAAGCTCTAGTTTGCTCGCGAAGACCCAAACATGGACTTACTTGGGTTGGCCTCGAGGGGCGTGGCACACGCCTGGGCTGAGGCGCAAGGTGCACCAGGCATGCGCCGTTTGAAAGGGTTGCACCTAGGACCTAGGCAAGACGCCTACCCTAGAATGTGCCTCGCTTGTGCGCCTAGGCACGTCTTAGGTGTGCCTTTTAAATCATTGTTCATTCCTTCTCTTCATATATTCTTGCATTTCTTTCCTCCCACACAGTCCAAATTAGCATTGCTCTAGTGCATCTCTACAAGGTCCTACCCCTCTTTTTTGTACAACTAATGCTAGTAGGGCTAAACAAACCCTCCAACCTATCAGGAAGAAGACCACTTGCATCCAAAGAGAGAAGTAAACCAATCCCAAAGAAAGCTAATAAGCGGGCAAGAGATAAGAGATGAATTGCAGTCTCACCATTCAACTTGTAGAGAACAGACCAGTTGGGGGACAAGCACCAATTTGGTCTCTTCCTTTGAAATAAAGCAAAGAGTATTAATGCTCCCATGAAACACTTCCCAACAGAAAGCGCTAATTTTAGGGGGAATGGGAGAACACCAGACTTCCTTAACTGGGAAAGAATAGGAAGAAGAGGTGGCAACAGAGAACAAAAGAAGGACTTGCAAGAGAAATCCCCCACAAAATTAGGATGCCATATTCTAGAATCCGAGCCACTTTCACACAAGAAAACTGAATTCAACAAGCTCAAAAGATCAGTCATCATAGAAAGTTCAGATTCTCTAAGGTTTCTAATGAAGCCAAAATTCCAATTCAATCCTGTAGAGAAGTGATGCTGAGTAAGGAAGTCAGAGATGGGCCTACCCTTAAACCTAGAAATATCAAAGAGAGAAGGGAATTTAATACCCAGAGGGGTATCCCCAATCCACACATCCTCCCAAAACCTGATTTTTTTACCAGTGGCCAAGTCATACCTCATATGATGTAAGAAGGTAGGAAGATAATCATGGATGGCCTTCCATGGGGCAGCCAAGGTAACTCTACGAAGACATCTTGCATCCCATCCAACATTAATTTGGACTTCCTTGAACTTTCACAACTTGTTATAATTCTTGAATTTCTTCACCACGTTCAACATCTTCTCTACCAAAGTTGACTCTCCATCAGTTGATCTGTTGATGACAACACACCTTTATCTTACCATCCCAACAAGAGGTCCTGATTCATCTTCTTGATCCAGCTCAGATCCACCTCCACCCTACCAATAGGACTTTTACTTCTTTCAAAAGCTGGTATCAACTCTTGACTCCGATATTAGTCCTTCCATCTCTAATTCTCTCCTAAATGGCCCTACCTACTTTTGTCATGTGGAGAGATTCTGTGCTGAATACAGATATTTCATCAAGGAAGGGATCCATTAAAGTGGTATTGGCACCACGATGTTGCATTGCCATTTAGTGTTGAGTCGAAATGCCTACACAACACCACTAACCATACTTCAAGAAGTGAGGTTCCCAAGACTGCCATGTCAAATTCCATCAGGCTCCAGTGCAGTATGGTGGTTCTTCCCTCAGCTCCTGTTTGAGGAAATGTAGGCTTGACACTTCATCAATCATCCTCTGGTATGACTTCCTAAACATAGTGGTTGTGCAACCGTTTCGAGTAAAAATGTCCCCAACCAAATTGTTTTTTGAATGTTAAACTCAACGTGCTTATGCGTCACTGGTGTGGCAGCATTCTAACCAAAAACAGGAACTTAACACCATGGTGCCAAACGCCACAGCCACATATTCAATCCCGCGGTCAATATCACCCCTATATCCAGGTTTCAGTTGAAGTTTTGCTCAATCAACAGTACCATTCGAATTTTTAATTATTTAATTTAAAATTTACCCATAAAAGAGGGTTTATTTTGAAAACATGGCAAGGCCTTTTGGTCCAAGATTTTTTTCCATGAATGAAGGATCAGGAAAGACATTTTTTCCAGTAAGCAACAATCAAAACAACTTTATCAATATCACTTGGGAACATAGAAACCTTGCTGTTGTGAAGTTGATGTGTCCTACTAATTTCAGATCTGGTGGTGGGCTTTGTGGGGATGGGTGAATGAGGACTATAGCTAATTACAGATGAAGAATATGGATGGAAATGCATGTAGAATGCTTACTGTCCACAAAGAATGAGAAAGAAATTAGAAGAAAGAAATGAACTCTTGTTGTTAGGGTAGCTGCAAAGAGACAGATTGCTTAGAAGAAGAAATGAGAGAGAGAGATTTCTGGCAACCAGATTACCAGATTTCACCAAACCAAACTTTATTTCATCAAATCAACTCTCCTTCAACTCCAACTGTAATGACTTATTTATACTCAACCTATGATTTTTTTTTTATTTTTGGATTGGCAACAGAAAAATATATTTTATTAAAAAGAAATAAAGTCACATCTCTTGAGTAGCCTCAGCTACCCCAGTAAAGCTTAAAACAGCAAAGAACACTTTCTTAGAGTTACAATTGAGCCCAAAAATAATGCCCTCTATTAACCAACAATGATTTATGAACTCGGATGTCCCTTTATAAACTTTAATTTGGACTAGGAAACTGACCCAAAACAGCTTCTGATCGCTTTAAAACTAAGATAAATCCATAAGTAACCCACAACGACACTTAAAGGACTCCAACTCCTAAACAACCCTAATAAGACTTTCCTAATTCCACTAAAACTAACTTAAATTTAAAGAGACCGGAAATTACTAAAAATGGTTAACAGTAAACCACAAGCTTATAAAATTAATAATTGTGAAACAGCAATAAGATTATTAAAAAAAACAGAACCGTGTTTTTAAGACACCAACAACTAGAAAATAAATAAATAAAAAGTGAAACAGTACGAATATTCTATAACCCAAAAATTCTGAAATTGGTGTAGAAATTGGAAAACTGATTTAATTTTCCATTTATTCTTTCCTTTCTTCCTTATCTGAATCAGAAGTGCCCGCTCATTCAAGTGTTTATTTGCCCAGTGCCCACTTATCTTGCTAGGAACTCAACCAAGGCATTAGCTGTCCATTTAAATGAGCTGTTCCAGGGGACAACAAAAGCCTTGGCCTCTCTAAGCATTAATCTGAAAAACCCAGACTCTCAGCATAAATATAATCCATTGAGTTAACAACCATTACAGTAACCTTCTATTAGCAACCTGTACCAGACTGAAAAGTAGGCCAACTTTAAGCATTGTAGGAGAGACAAAAGTTCAGCTTTTAGAAAGGTAATATATCCTAAAAAATTAACAATGTTCTTCCTTCATGTATATTCAGAATGCCACCCCCAGATGGGCCACGTTTACCAAAAGAAGACCCACCAAAGTTGAACTTGTGTCATTTATCAAAAAAAAAAGGTTGAACTTGTTTCTGCTCATGCTGGTGCAATTCTTCGCCTTTCTTGTGCAGACCCAACCACTACCTGTCATCCTCTAAGTAGAGAGTCCACAAATACACCACTTAAAGCTTCCTCTTATACCCAATTGGCCACTCTCACAGATTTAAGATCACCTCAGTCTTTTTCTTGTTAAAAATCCAATCATTTCTTTCCATGACACTCTCCAAAGGACTGCCACCCTAATTCAATTCCACAACTGTCCTTCTTTAGTCCTGAGCAAGGAAGTCTTTTGAAGAAATCCACATATTATTTTGGAGGCAACCAACATGCTACAAATGAAGGGAAATTTTGGTTTCATATGTATGTTGTAGAAGAGCTAAAAAGGGATAGATGGTTGACATTGTCTCCACTGTTTAAGGAAAGAACATGAACAGGAGGAGAGAGATACCAAGCTTTCCACCTCCACTGGAGAATCCCTTGGTATCGATGATTTTTAAAAACAGCTTCCCAGAAAAATGTTTTGATCTTGGAATCAAGTTGTACCAAGGGACTTTAATAAATGGGAAAGGAAGGGTCAGAGAAAGGCTAACAACAAGGCTTCTTCAAGAAGGAAGAGCAAGAGAAGTATCCCAAAGGATACAAAGCCCACACCCTAGAGTCTTTATCAAATAGCACCAATTTCAGAGGTTGCACATACAGAACAACTATGTCACTCGAGGGCTATAATGAAAGTCATGAAATACCGAAGCACAGTATTAAATCCAACTCGTGCTATGAAACTAACTCAAATAATACTAATCGGAAAGAACATAAAATACCAAAATTTAGGTGCTATGAAACCTCAGATCACCTCCATGACCAGGATTATGTTCAATGCAATTTGAGATTTAAGGTATTCCTAATGCTTTCAATGTACCCTGGTATACCTTTTTGTCCTCGGAAACTAAAGAAGGAGCCATTGATGTTCAACACAGGAAACATTGATATGCATGCATAAACTACTTTACAAGGTAATTTCATCCATCTCGGGTCCTCTCCTCCAATAACATGGTACAGCATCTACCCATCAGTGCTAAAGAGAAAGTAGAACCCGCGAATATCAAAGACGGAATAAAAAAATTGAAAACTTTGAAATTTCTCATCAAAAATATGCGCGCAATGGCAAGAAAACGAAACTCACAAACCATAAACCCTAAACCCTATCTGTAAATCTTCAAGCAGAGTCAAAACTAAGAATTTCAATCTGCATGTACGGAAATTTGAGCCGATGATAGAAAGATATAAAAAATGAAGAACGATTGCGAGAGACCAAAAATATCCAAAATTCAACCATACAAAAAGCATGTAAATGAAACGAAAAAAATGAAAAAAATAAAAATAAAATAAAAAATAAAGGAATAAAAGAGAGAGAGAGAGAGAGATAGGACGCTCACTGTTACCTGGGTCCGACTAATCTTCTCCGGGTTCAGATTTCAGAAAGACAAAGTCTGGCCAACAGGAAACATAGTAGAAGCCGCCATTAACATGGACGCACAAGATGTTAGAGTATAGGAGCTGCTGATGCTGTAAGGACTGGTTTTGCTTCAAATCCTTTGGAGTCTTGGCTACCGGCCTTACTGATTTCTATTTAGCCATTTAGGGAAAGAATAATTGCTGAAATCTCCCCTTAACTTTTAAAGAAAATCTAAAATTCCCCTTACTCTTTAAAACCGTCCAAGAGGATCCTTATGTGTATCGGACTATCAGGATATCAAATTGCTGAAATCTCCCTAAACTTTCCAGTTGTTGCTGAAATCTTTTCTAAAATCACCTTTCCCAAACTTTCTAATTGTTGCTGAAATCTTCTCTAAAATCACCTCCACTGAATTTTGTGATAGTTGCAGTTTGCAAGTAGCCCTTTTTATCAAAATCCTCTAAAAGGAAGCAAGTATGAAAATGTCTAAAATATCCATAAAATTACTTTTCACTAAAATGTCCAAACCCATTCAATCTCTTTTAAGAAATTGATTTATTTTTTTAAATTTGCACTTCATATCAATCACACAAAGGTAAAATTGCTACTTTAAATTCTATTTTTTTATTATTATTGTTTTTCCTATATGAACCGGCCTCAATAGTAGTTGTATGGGTATTTTAGACATTTTAATGTCTTTTATTAATAGATTCTAACAAATGGGGTCTGCTTGCAACTGTATTATAAAATTCAAGGGAAGTACTGGCTATTACCAAACTTCATAATAGGTTTCAGAAAAACTCAGAAAATTCAAGGGTTGTTTCAGCATTATATTTTTGGAAAATGACAGACAGCCACCCTATGTGTAGAGAGTAATGACACTTAACCCCCTGACCTTTGTTTTGTAGTAACTCGTAACCCCTACTTTCTCGACTCTAACACTTTGCTCTTTGTCAAAACTTCTAAAATTAGGGCTATCAATGGATCTAGTTCTATCATGAGATTGAGTCTAGGTAGGGACAGGGTGCCCTAGTCCTATTTCAATTAATTACTAACTAGGGGGGATTCATGGGATGCACAGGATTTATCAAGGAAAAATGAAACAATGGAAACTGATAATTATATTAATAATTTTAATAATTTGTTATAAAAATAATTTAATAATTTAGATTAATTATATTAATAATTTTTAATAAAAATAATAAATTACTATTAATTACTCGATAAATAACTATTATTTCATATTATCCGTTAGTGTTTTATTTTAGTTCTTTTACTTTATTAATCATTAAATGCTATAGTTTAATTAATATATAGATTGACTTTTTTAGTCATACTTAAGTTTGGAGCTTAAGGTTTAAGATTGTGAAACAAATTCTCATCCCCATCCCCTCATCTTTGTCCCCATCCTCAATTGGCTATCATCATCAATCCCCACCCTTGTCAAGGCAATATCCATCCTTAACCCCATCGAATCGGGTTAGGGAAGCCAAGTACCCGATGGGATAAGGAACATTGTCATCCCTATTCACATTCGAATCTTATTTGATGAGGGGTAATTTGGCCCTTCAATGACATCACGCCATGTGGCACTTTCTAAATCGTTGCATAACACCTCGATGCCATCTAGGCAATGACTTGCCTTCACCAAGATTATGGAGTTCACCTCGGAACCACCTTAAGCACACCTGGCACACCTTGAGAGTGTTTCAGTGCCACCTTGGTAGGGTTAAGTTGGTAATCTCATGACTGAACCAAAGACATCAGCACGAGGAGGAACCTCCCACTAAGGTTCCACCGATCTGACTGAGGTCTAAATGGCGTCCTGCATAACGTGGCCAAGGTTCAAAGTATCAATACGTATTAGGCAATACGCCCCTACAAAGGGTGTATCGGGGTTTCGACCAGTTCAGGGGGTGGATGGACCTCCTTTGAACCAAATTTGAAAAAGAAAACTAAAAAAAAAAAAAAACTATCAATACTACCCGATACGCCTCTACCAGCGTATCAAGCATATCGATCATTTGAACCTTGAACGTGGCAACCAGCCTCTACCACATATGACTTATTGTCTCCGAGTCCTCTAGGATTGCATCACCTCACCAATGGAGATAGCTCTCGCACCACCCACTTCGTAGGTAAAATGATAAGCTTTATCACTTTATGCGGAAATTGTCTCTAAACGTGAAACCACCTCCAAGCGTGGCGGGCCAATAAGCTACGTCCTCCCGAAAATCTCGAACGCACTACGTGAAACTCACAACTACTTGTGCCTATATAAAGGTGCCCCTTCAACCAGAAAAGATACATGTGATTTAGCTCTCATGACTCTCATGACTCTCTTGCTCTCCCGCTTTCTAGCTCTTTAAAAATACCCATTGATAACTTAAGCATCAAAGTCCCAACCCTGGGTAAAGCACCCTGAGTACTCTGACTATCTTGTTGCAACTCGACCAGCCGACCTTGACAGACAAGTGTCCGAGCTGTCCAACAATAAGGAGCACTAGATTGTACACCATCAATTGGCGTTGTCTATGGGAACCGCTACACAAAATCTAAAGTACTCACAAACTTACCGACTATTAAGCAATGGCTTTACCTAACAACATCAACAATGCCGACAACATCCAGACTAATGACACCTCAACTGGGGGGCAAAACTAGTCTGTCCAGAACGTAGTAACTCAAAATGTCCAGATAGGGAAAATCTCCATCCCCCTAACATTGTTGACCATCCCGATGTTTTTGGGATAGAGCCTCCCTTCATTTCCCACTTCGACTATGCCTCCCTCACCGGTCGAGCCATCAGTGGTTCCCATTGGGGTTGATGGCCAGTAGTTCCAAGAGCTAGTGCACATCCGCAGCATTGACATGCGAATGCAAAGCTAGAAAAGTTGTCTCGTTGCACTGGCCTGGATGCAACAACAGTACATGCCTGGCTTACAGATGCCACGAGTACCACAACAACAAGTCATCAGTCAGGTCCCCACACTGATAGTGAACTTGAACTAGCAACTCAACGACCAGAACCAAAACCAGAATCAGGTGCAGGAGTCCCTCCGCCAACACAGCATCCCAAACACCAACAACACATAAGCACCTAGGACCGCTAACCTGGAGAGGACTCACACCTCGGAAGCTCGGGACTCCACCTACGTCTCAAGTGAAGAAACTAGTCAGGCTACCTCTTTGGTTGGACCTATGAACACCGGCTCTAATGAGGGGTTTCAAAGGAGACGCTAAAGACATACCTAATGTGATCCTAGAAAAAGTCGTTTCGCACCAAAGAAGGAAGTCAGTTAGACCACCACGTCGTCTTGCCCCATACGTTTCTCACACATCTTCGTTGTCGGCCGATATCCTTGCAAACCCTTGGCCCAAGGATTTTAAGGCCCCCAATCTCAAATCATACAATGGTGTGAGCTCCGAGAAGCTCATGGTTGGCTGAAGGAGATGGAATCGCCACCCATTTTTTAGAGGAAATGGGCCCTCATTTTTAAATTTAAAAATTCAATTTAAGTCTTTGATAGTGACTCCGTATTCCATGGAAAAGGCTCATAATTGAGAGATTTCAGGTCCCAAGGATTGGGGGAGGGAAGGTATTAGGCACACCCCTCTCCAAACTATTATAGTAGCCCACTACAGGAATTGCTCAAGCTCAACTTCTTTTAGAGAAAAGCAGAAATGGTTGTAGGAATTTCTTAAATCTGGAGAAACATACTTTCAACTTCTCCTAAGACCAATTTTGAGGTGATGTTATCGGGTCTTAGGTACTAATTTCCCTAAGACAATCACTTCTCTTCCTCTATTCTCAGTCAAGAAGAAATTACAAATAATGGTTTTTCAACATTTCAAAACCTTAAGTAACCCAAAAACACTAAAAAATACTTACCTTTCGTATGTACCTTGATAGAAGTTTTCTAGCAGCTAGAGATGAGATAGAATGAAGTTTAAATGGGTTCCTGAGCTAGGGGTGCTTCTAGTTGCAACAACTTCCGCTTGAAAATGGAAGAGGCAAGTTTGGAATTTGGGGTTTAGAATACCTCCAAATTTCAGGTGAACAAGAGGCAGTATATGGGCTAGGAGAAAGCTCTCTTCTTTCTTTGTCTCTCTCTTTCTTTCTAGGGGCCTCCCTCAAGTTTCCTCCTTCTTCAGTCCCTTTTTGAGCTTAAATTAAATCAATATTTATAGAGAAGAGGAGGGGGTCAGGTTTGAATTCGTTCAGCTAGTGCTTGGGATTCAATAGAGGTTTTTCACACAAATAGGCAAAGATTCTTCAAAGAAATAGATGTCCATTCAAGTTTTCCTGTTTGGTGAAACATTTTCTTCAATTTGGGGGTGGTTTTCATGGGTTTTATGCGTCCAATGGGATTTTGGGGCGTGCTTGTCATGGCAATCTCATATTTGGGGCCGTTGGTGGTAGAAAATATAAATTTCTTGAACTTTAAAATGAAATTTTGTCATTTCTTATCCTTAAAGTAGGGATATCTTAGGGTTTTTGGGCTTTTTGGGACTATTAGACTCTATTCCATTCGTCCAAGTGTTCTAATTGGTCAATAATGGGTATGACATCAAACATTATCCTTTTGAGGCTTCATGTTGGGACAGATGGTGCAGCAATTCAATCTGGTGCATCAAAATGGTATATTTCTAGTTTAACGGTCAAACAAAGGAGTCTAGTAATGAAATTTGGCGTGATGGGGTTTTTTGGGTCTCTAAACAAAGTGGTGAGGTCTGATTGGACAAATAGGGCCAGAATGATGGATATCCATGGCTGACAAGTTTGGATTAACGGGATTTGCTGAAATAGAATATTTGCTTGATAAAGGGTCAAACGGAGGAATTTTGGGATAAAATTTAGTGGATTGGCACTTTTGAACATCATAAATCTAACGGAAGTGATGGATCTTTGATCAGAAGTGTAGGTTGACTGAGTCTTAGCTTATGGTTTTCCAATCAACAAAAAGGCCTAAAATGGAATCTTACTTTTTTAACGGTCAAATGGAGGTGTTTGGTCGTAAAATTTGACGTGATAGGGATTTTTGGGTCTCCAAACACAATGGTAAGGTCTGATTGGTCATATCAAGTTGGGGTGATGAAATCTCTAATTAATGAGATTTGTTGACATAGGATCTAGGTTTGGTGGGGGGTCAAACAGGGGAATTTTGAGTTACAATTTGATAGGTAGGCATGGATTAAGGTGAGGAGTCAAGTGGAAGGGTTTTGATCTGAGAAAGATATGGTTGATCTTGGTATCATTCAAGGCCATCATAATGGGATCTTGATATTTTTTTTTGTTGTTGATCATCGTAGATTCGTGTTGGGATTCGCTAGTTGATTGTTTCCTAGTGATCTTGAGTGATGGATATGTTGGATTTGATTTTAGAGGAGTAGGAATTTGAATATCGTATAGATTGGGGCCATAAGAAAAGAAGTGGATTTTTGCAGTTTAGTCATGAAAAATGATGTGTAACGAATTTGTAGTTTTCAAAGTCTAGGGATGATGTTTGATCAAGGTTCTTATTTGTCATGTGGATTGTATCAAAGGAGGCTATTTCAGGTTTTGGAAAGTCTCTAGTTGATTTGGTTGCCTTTACAAGTTTCCAGGGTCTAAGAGAAAGGTACATAGAGGTAGGGTGAAGGGACCGAGCAAAAATTGGGTGTTGATAGATGGCATCAACAACCTGATGAACCACATTGAGAGTTTCTAAGCCCTAATGTAGCTACACTGGGCCTCAGATGTGAGCTTGTGCATGGCCTTCCTAACCACTTTCCAAGGCATAGCTTAAATGCAGTACTTCATGCTGGCCGCGGGTTCAATCCAAACTTGGAGACAGTTCATGGATTTATTTACAACCCATTTCGCTACTAGCATGCGCTGCCCTAAATCTGCCACCAGATTAATGAATATGGTTCAACACCACGGTGAGTAATTCATAGACTACGTCAAGTGGTTCAACCTAGAAAAATTGTAAGTCCCGATCCTTGACCTAGTCATCCAGATCACCGCAGCAGTTAACAGAGTCTGATACCCTAACTTGTGCTGGGATGTCAAGTTGGACCCTCCTGCCTCTGTGGAGGAGTTCCTTGACTAGGCGGCCAACTACATAAAGGTAGAGGAAGCACTTGGTTCCAAAAGAGAGCTAAAAAGGAAGAGAAAGAAGTCGGAAGATGATCAAGGTAGCAACAAGCATCGGAAGTAAACCTGTTCATGGGCCGAGTAGCCCGATAGCCTGGCCCATTATTTTTTCGGCTTGGACAAAACTTCAGGTCCGTGGGTTTGGGGTTGGGCTTTAAATACCAAGCCCGACCATTTTTCGAGCCAGGCTCAAGCTTTCTCAAATAAGCCCTGTCTGGGCCTAAGCCTAACCTGATACTATTACATATAATAAAAACATTTATGTTATATATAATAATTATTTCTTAAATTATTAATAAATATTAATTTACTATTAGAAAATACAAATTAGTTTATTCATTTATTAAATTATTGCTAAATTAATATAGCATTAGTTTATTAAAGTACACTAAAAATAAGACATTTTGTGTACAAGTCAGGCTTCAGGCTTTATATAAGGGTCGGGCTCGAACCTGCACATTTTTTGTTGATAAAGAGGCAAAGCCTAGCCTAGTCCATGAACATGTATAATTGGAAGAAAAATAGGTCGCCTACGCGCAGTAGGTTTCCTCATAGCAGACACAATAGGTCTCTCCACAGCAGAACTAGGTCACCATAGAGAAGTAACAGGTCGTCGAGCTAACGCTTTTGGACTCCTTAGTACAAACAATTACACAACATTTAAATGCCAAGAGAAGCAAGATTCTAGTGGAGATCAATTCGACTGAATATCAGAACTGGTCGGCCCCATTGAAAGGAAACCCTGCCAACCAAAACCAAGACAAGTTCTATCACTTCCATAGAGAGAGTGGACATGACATAGAGAAATGTAGGAATTTGAAGGACGAGATCGAAGAGTTGATCTAAAGGGGATACTTGAAAAAGTTCATCAAGAGAGACGACCATGATCGCCTTGTTGAACAGCCAAGGAGAGAAAAGACTCCACTGAGGAGAGAACAGCCCCTGCGGGAGTAGCAGCAAAATGACCCCCCACTCCGTGGAGTTATTCACATGATCATGGATGGGTCAATAGTAGCGGGTTGTAGCACCTCGGCTGGTTGAACTCTGTCCGTGAATGGTACATGAAGAAGAGAACTTGCTAAAGCGGCTACGTATTGAGGAAGTTATTTACTTCACCGAGGACGACACTCGCAGAGTCCATTACCCTCACGATGATACCCTCGTAGTCAAGCTTGTTATCCACGACTACGAAGTGAAGCGCATCTTTGTGGACTTTGTCAACTCAGCAGACATACTATTATTGGAGGCATTCGAGCATATGAGACTACAAATGAAGGACTTCGCTCCAGTTGCAGTACCCCCGGTCAGTTTCGATGAAGAGGTGGTGTGGCCTCTTGGAAGAATAAATTTGTCAATTATAGCAGGATCTACACCAAATAAAGTCAGATTCAACCATGACTTCCAGGTGGTTGCTACAGTGTCGCCCTATAATGGAATCTTGGGCCGCCCTATCCTACATGCCTTAAGAGCAGTGGTATCCACATACCACCTTACAATGAAGTTCCCCACTGTCGTAGATATGCAACCTCCCAGGTCTATTAAAGAGGTCTAAAGGCTAACAGGCCGATTAGCCGCCCTTAACCAATTTATGTCTAAGTCGGTTGGGCGATGCCTTCCATTATTTAAAGCCATGAAAAAGGCCTAAGACTTCGAATAGACCAAAGAATATCAACTCACTTTTGACAAGCTCAAGAAATACCTTAGCTCCTTGCCTTTGCTAACTAGGCCAAAACCCGGAGGTGAAATAAAACTCTACCTCTTTGAGTGACAAGGTAGTCATCTTGGTCTTAATCTGAGAGGTGGATAAGGTGTAATGACCTATTTATTATATAAGTAAAGTGTTACATGTTGCCGAGACCAAATACCCAAACATAGAGAAGTTAGCCTCTTGTTGATAGAGTAGCTCGCAAATTGCATCCATATTTTCAAGCCCACATGGTCATTGTCCTTACTAGTAAGCCTCCGAGGCAAGTTTTACAGAAGCATGAGGTGTTAGGAAGACTAACAAAGTGGGCAGTTGAGCTTAGCGAATACGATATTCGGTTCAAGCCTCACCTAATGATAAAGGCCCAAGTCTTAGTCGACTTTGTCACTAACTCCACATTTAGCACGTTGACCCCTGAAGATAGAGAACCTGTGACCACTTCGGAGGCTCCAACAACACCTATCCTGATCTAGGATGAAGAGCCCTAAATCCTCCATGTGGATGGCTCATCCAACTAGAGAGGAAGCGGGGCTGGACTAATCCTCCTCGAACCAAGCGAGGTCAAGATGGAATACACTCTCTAATTCATGTTCCGAGTGTTGAACAATGGTGTGAAGTTAGAGGTACTTATTACAGGCTTAGCATTGGCCAAGGAGGTCAGTGCAAAGCATGTCATTATCCATAGCAACTTCCAACTGGTAGTCAACCAAGTAAATGGGCATTATGAGGCTCAAGATCCCACCATGTTGCCTTATTTGGATAAGGTAAAAGAGCTCCTCCAGAACTTTTGTTTGTCATACATCTAGCAAATCCCGATGTTTGAGAATGTCGAGACTAATGTGCTTTCTAAACTAGCTAGGGCAATAGACACAACTCGAAGGACCATATATATCGAAGACCTACCACGTTTGAGCATTGAGAAGATGGCAAAGGAGGTCACTCCCGTCTTGGTAGAAGAATTGAGCTAGATAAATCCACTCGTTGACTATCTATGCCATGGGACCCTACCAACAGGCTGCAATGTGGCACAGAGCTCGCTATGTACTAGTTGGTGAGTTGTTATATCATAAATCATTCACTTCCCTACCTACGTTGCTTGCGGCCCACCAAGGTGAACCAAGTGCTACGGGAGATCCATGAAGGTCTTTACGGTTGATACTTAGGGAGAAGGGCATTGGCCCAAAAGTGTGACAAGTGCCAAGTCCAACTATGAAGGCGAACACCATACAACTCATACAAAAGTGTGACAACTACCAATGACACACCAACATACCTCGACAACCTATTACTGACCCAAGGTACCTGACCAGCCCATGGTCGTTTGTGTAGTGGGGGATTGATATACTCGGTCCATTCTAGCCAGCAACAGGGTAGAGAAGGTTTTGGGTCGTGGGTGACCAATTGAGCAGTCCTACATGGTTTTTGTTAGTGGCAGTGGACTACTTCACTAAGTGGGTGGAGGTCCATCACAACCCAGAATATACAGGGTTTTTTTCTGGAGGAACATCGTTTGTCGCTTCGCTCTTCCTTGCGTGCTAATCTCCGACAACAGAAAGCAATTCGAAGATATCAAGTTCTAGAATTGGTGTGCCGAGATGGGGATCCAACAAAACTTCACTGTGGTAGCTCACCTTCAAGCAAATGGGCAAGTTGAGGTGACCAATTGAGCAATCCTACAAGGTTTTTGGTTGTGACAGCGGACTACTTCACTAAGTGGGTGGCAGTCCATCACAACCCAGAATGTACAGGTTTTTTTCTAGAGGAACATCATTTGTCACTTCGATCTTTCTTGCTTGCTAATCTCTAACAACAGAAAGCAATTCGAAGATATCAAGTTATAGAATTAGTGTGCCGAAATGGGGATCTAACAAAACTTCATTGCGGTAGCTCACCTTCAAGCGAATGGGCAAGTTGAGGTGACCAATTGAGCAATCCTATAAGGTCCCAAAGCTAGACTATCTCGAGCTAAGGCTTTGTGGGTGGACAAATTGTCTAGCATCATGTGGGCATATAGCACAACAATTAGGATGACAACTGGCGAGACTCCATTCAACTAGACATATGGTACCGAGGTTGTCATTCCCACCAAGATTGAAGTTCCTACCTTGCGTTCTAAAGCGTATGAAGAAGAAGTGAACGATGACAAGATGCTAACAAACCTCGACCTAGTGAAGAGGCCTGAGACTTAACATATATCTGGATCGTGTCATACCAATAGAAAGTGGCTAGGTACTATAATGCCCAAGTTAAGAGATGCCAATTATAAGATTATGACCTGATACTCAATAAGGTTATGGTACCTGAGACCGATTCGGGGAAATTATGTCATAATTGGGAAGGCCCCTATAGGGTAAGAAAGGTGATTGAACTTGGAATGTACAAGCTCAAAACTCTTAAGGGGAGACAAGTCCCCCGCTCATGGAACATTGACAACTTACAGAGATATTACATCTGAAGCGCATTGCAATTCTGACCTACATATGCTCAAGCCCAGAAAAAAGGTAAAAAATTCAAAGTATGGTATAACACCTCAGTAGACGCACTACTACCTCAAGATCTGACCACCCACTCTAGTGACCTGGTCGAGCTTACTCGTGCTATGAGCGCTTTGGCTAAAAATGAACGGGAAGCCTGACCACTCTCAACTCAAAGGCAATCTCATGCTGACCTACCTGAAACATGTTGGTAACTTGTGACCAATTCGCACCATGCGCACCTTGGCACGTTGAAACACCTTGATGACGTTTTGACTTAGCTGAATTTATAGCAGGTCGATATGCTCTTAACACCTCGACTTACAAATACCCAATACCTCGGCAAACATCCTTAGCCAATTTTCTAAGTTGGAAAATAAAAAGACAAAAGGGGGGCACAACACGTTGGAGAAAAGTAAAATTTCATTCCCCAAAAAAAAAGGGATGAGTTCATCGATAAAAAAGCAAAGCATATTAATTTTTAGTGTTCCGAGCACGTAGGCCTGGGGTACATCCAGCTAGAAGAAAAAAAGAACCAACTCTTTAGTGGCTACTCCTCGTCGGCATCGTCATCGTCTCTAGCCACCTCCTCAGAGTTGTTCTCTCCGTCCTCCTTCTCCTCGCCTTCCTCCTTGGTCACAAGCTCTGTACTGACCTCGTTGGCGATCTCGCCTAAACTGACCTGATGGACACGATGCCAAAGTCAAAACTCAAAACTAGGATGGAGAGACTGGAGGAAGCAACAACACAACTTGAAGCCCCTCTTGAGGCAAGGAATGTCGGCCTCTGCCTTCTTAGGCTCATAATCTGACGAGCAGTGGAATTGCTCGATAGCAACCTCTTGAGCCCAACGGACATCCAAAATATTTCCTCTACCTCTCTTTGAGATAACAGTTCCTCTCCTGCACCTTGCCAACGATTCTCTTTGGCACTAAGACATGATCCCTCTAGCTAAGACCTAAGGGTCCCCATGTCGGCTCTCAATTGGTTTGAGCCACACTCCAAAGTGGTGACCCGGTCCAACAATATCTAGCCCATGGTGTTAGCATGCAAATAATAGAAATAAAGTAATCAAAGTCAATAGATGACATGTGCAAGCATCCGAAGTGGGGATACATACTGAGAGGATGTGTCGAATCATCTTTGTGCCAATCTTAAGAGAGTCTTGCCCTCCAAAGACCCAGACATCCTCAAAAAGGAGAATTCCCTTCTCTAGTTGAAGGGCAACGAAGGGGCCCCAAATCTAATCGGTGGTGGAAATGCCCCATTGAGGGATGAAGGGAGGACCATGCGAACAAGAGGCTTTGGTTGTAGGTTCAGATGCAAGGACGTGGGGCATCGATGACCGAGATGTTAGGTATGGTATGACATAGGAGTACGAATCGATGTACATTGGGTCTTTTCCCTCCTTGAGGTCAACCACCTCATGCTAACCGACCTATCATCAGCCAACCCCTATTCCATGATTGACGAATGAGCAAAGGAATCACCGACCCTTCTCTTCTTCTTAGAGGGCCTCTTAGCAACAACCAAAATGGACAAAGTTCTAGACATGTCTGCCATAGAAACAAAAAAAAAAAAGATAAGTGGAAGCAATAAATCATATTAGATCACAAAAGTAACTATGTGCAACAAGGGAGCCCTACCTACAAGCTCAGATCGACTTGGATGAGCATCAGTTCGGATAGGAATTCATCGACTAGTGGTTGTCGTGCTACGAGGAATTTAACCTTGTTTAGTAAAGTCTCGTTGAACTTGATCTCATGAATCTTTTTTGGCTTAACTCTCCAGGTGGTGCCCATAAGCCAACCATTCTCCTAGGACAAGAAGAAGCATCTCGCCTCCCAATGCGCTACCTTAATAGGGAAGCCACCCAAGAGATTGTAGCTAGGTCGGTAACTCAAGTAAAAACAATAAAGCTAATTGGGTATTCTCTTTATCTAATAGATCCCTAAAAAATGTCTATGTTCGAGTGGAAACCATGGTGGTGGCAAATGAAGATGGTCCCCATGATAGTTCTGATGGAATTGAGATGAAGTTGACCTAAGGAGATGCCATAATACCTAAGCACCTCACATATGAAGGGGTGGAGAGGGAAATAGAGACCGACAATCAAGGCATCATCGAAGAAATAGACTTCAGTTCATCTATGAATCCAAGGATATTGGTCCTCATAGGGTTAAATGCAATTATAGGTGTATGAAATCTGGTAGCTTGTGACTAAGTCTACTATTTCCTCATCACTTAGTTCGGTTGGTTTGAATTGATACCTCATCTTGGGTTGACGTTGAAAGGTCAAGGCCTCTTTTTAAGATCCTCGTTGCTCTTAAGCCAAGGAACCCACCTCAACTCGAGCGGCCTGGTGATACTCCCTCTCCGACTACTAGACATAATTTAAAGCAGGGGAAAGTACTTATTGACACGATTGGGGAACTGACCTTGCTTGCTCTCGCTGAACTCTTTGACCTCTCACTCTATCGCTCTACAAAAAACTCCAAAAACAGTGCAAATGGGACCCCTCAAGCCCCCTATATATAGGTAAGGGACCCAAGTGACTGACGGTTGCAATGCATTCAATCCAACAGTTTGTAGAGGAACACCACTCCACGGGCGGATTCAAAATTCATATTTTCCACGCGACATCCGCGCGCCCAACATGACCTATTGGACCAATCTGGGAAAATAGATCAAATCAACAATGATGAACCAATCAAACCCAATCACTTTGGGCCAAAGACCTACATTGAACTACTCCCTTCATCGAACCGACTTCGACTCAGGAGTGGGGGAAATTGATGAGGGGTAATTTGGCCATCTAGTGACATCACGTCACATGGCACTTTCGAACCATTGCATAACAACTTGGCTCTACGTAGGCAATGACTTGCCTTCGCTAAGATGATAGAGTCCATCTTTCGAACCAATCAAACATAATCACTTCGGACCAAAGACCTACATTGAGCTACTCCCTTCATCGAATCGACTTCGACTCGGGAGTGGGGGAAATTGATGAGGGGTAGTTTGGCCATCTAGTGACATCACGTCACATGGCACTTTCGAACAGTTGCATAACAACTTGGCAATATGTAGGCAATGACTTGCCTTCGCAAAGATGATAGAGTCCATCTTGGAACCACCTCAGATATACCTCGCACACCTTAAGAGTGTTTAAGTGCCACCTCGATAGGGCTGACCTGTAGGCACCTTGGTAGGGTTAGGTCGACGATCTTAGGATCGAGCCAAAGACCTCGACACGAGGAGCAACCTCCTGCTAAGGTGCCACCAATATAACTGAGGTCCAGTTGGTGACCTGCGTGATGTGGTGACTGATCTCCACCATGTGCGACTTATCATCTTCGAATCCTCTAGGATCACATCGCCTCATTGATGGAGCTTTTTGCAAAAACTATTTCTGTACTTGAAACCACCTATGAGTGTAGTGGGCCAATAAGCCACGTCCTCCTGGAGATCTCGGATGCGTTATGTGAAGCTCACAACTACCTACACCTAAATAAACGTTTCCCCATCAACCAGAAAAGGTACGCACGATTTAGCTCTCATGACTCTTGCTTTCTCACTTTCTAGCTCTCTAAAAACACTCATCACTAACTTAAGCATCATAGTGCCCCCCCGGATAAAGCACCCTAGGTACTTTGATTGTCTTCTTGCAGCTCAGCTAGCCAACCTTGTTAGACAAGTGCCCGAGGTGTCCTCCATAGAGGTGTAAATCGGGTCGTGCCACCCATGGCTTGGCACAACCCGACATGATAGCACGTTGGTAGTGCTGGGCATAGGGTTTTAGGTTCGCGGGCCAAGCCGCTCGCGGCTCGCGTGCTCGCACTACCCAACACGACCCATGTATATATATAATATAATATAATATAATATAATATGTAAATTATAATTATAATAAGATATAATAAATAATATATTAATAAAATAAACAAAATTTTCAATTTTATTATACTAATTTATTTAATTATTGTATATATAAGCAATTATATACATCAAATTCATATAAAATTAAGATTTTATTTTTTTTTCAAATTTTTTAAATAAATAGCTTTTGCCCTACCTACGGCTCAGCCTGGCCCAAGGCTTGGCCCATGGACCAGCCCAGCCCGTAGCACGACATAGGCATGCATGGGCTTCGAACGTGTCGGGCCGACCCCCCAAGTTATCCCAGGGGAGGGCGGCATGGCACAGCCCGGACTGTGTCGTGCTATCCTAGCACGACCCGTTTTACCCCATCATTATTAATTGGTTAATTGTCATAAAACTGTAATTTGAAACCTAATAAATAAAATTAAATTTTAGAAAAATTTATCTAGAAACTATACTTAATTAATAAAAATTAGTAGTTCATAAAATAATAATAATAATAATAATAATAATAATAATAATAATAATAAGTAAAAAATATTAAAAATAATAAAATAAACCACTTGCATTCCATGTAAAAACTATAAAATTTAATTAAAATATTAAAACTGATAATGACTTAATTATAAATGTCTTAAGACACCTAGTTAGGGATGACCATTTATAACTTAGCCTAAGCTCGACTAAACCAACAAAATTTTGGGCTCAATAAACCATTTTCTTTTGAGCTAGGTGTAGCTCAAATCTATACCAACCCCACACAATGTAGACAGTAGGATTGTAAATGGTTTGGATTCAGATTAAAATGAATTGCATCCAGTCTACATTCAATTATGAAATCTAGATCTACACTCGTTTCTGATTATTATGTTGGGTTTTGGATCATCTTCGCATTTAATATGCAACCATCTTATTGTGTTTAAAATGACAAAAAATTAAACGAGTTTTAAAGATCCAATTATTTTTAAAGTTTATATATGTAATAAATGTATATAAATATAAAATATTAAATTTCTCAGTTATAAACTTTATATAGTTATACATAATATATATGTATACATAATTGTTGGATCCTGATTGCTGTTGTTTGGTTCAGTTGGAGTTGGAATTGGAATCAACTAACAATGTTATTAATATTTGGTTCATTTATAATGAATATTTTATATTCATATTTTATTTGTGCTTAGTATTATTTAATTACTAATATTAATATTTTCATTTTAATATTTATTTATTACTTAGTTAGTAGTAATATTATTATAACTAAAATGATTTTTCCTACCCAAAATATATTGTATTAATATTTTATTTAATATATTTGCTTGTTATTATTATTATTATTATTATTGTTGTTGTTGTTTGCTATTACACACACACATTAATACTCTTTCTTAATTGTCTATCGTTTGTAATATAATCTCTCTCTCTCTACTAATATAATATCTTGGTAATAGTGTGCAACTTTAAATATTAATGATATACAATTTTTTTAATGACAATAATTATTACTTTATATTTTTGAAACAAAAGAAAATAAGAAGAATACAAAAAATGAGAACATAGATAAATACCTATGCTGATTTTTATAAATAAAAATTTAATTATTATTTTATTTTTTTAATAAATGGTTATTTAATTACTTTTATAATTTTTACTTTTTATTATCAATTTTAATTATCCTATTAATTTTAAATATACTAATTTTTATAAATGGTCATCCTTAAGTACAAATTAATACTATTTTTTATTAATTTTTAACTTTTAATAGTTGTTAGATAAAACTTGCTAAATTTTAATATTTGTATTAATTTTAGTAATATTATTAATTATAGTTATTTGGTTTCAAATTATATTATATTATATTATTATTATTAATGTTATTATTATTATTATTATTATTTTATTATTATTATTATATGTCATGTATCACACATTATAGGTAGACCTGTTCATGGGCCGGGTCGGGCCGGGTCGAGCCAGGCTCGGGCTAGGCTTTCACTCTGTATTAATAGATTTTTTAAGGCCCGAGCCCGAGCCTGGCCCTCATAAAAAGCCTGAAGCCCCGGCCTGGGCCCGAGCCCAAAATTTAGCCCATACTGTTACTATTACTATTGCTAAAGCGATGGAATAGAGAGAGAGAGAGAGAGAGAGAGAGAGAGAGAGAGAGAGAGAGAGAGAAATTATAAAGAAAAGAATAATAAATATATATATATATATTAAATTATAAATATATATTTAATAAATGTTATATTATTTATATTATTTATATTATTTATATAATATATAAAATACACATTATATATTTTATAAAATATATAATGCTGAGTTAGGTCGGGCTTTTTTGACAAATCCCGAGCCCAACCCGAAATACAATCGGGCTTGCTGTGTTAGGCCCGAGGTCAGGTCCGCGGGCCTAATTACATGACCAAGTTCGATCGGGGTGCGGGCCGGGCCATCGGGCTACCCGACCCATGAACAAGTCTAATTACAGGTTTCTAGACGAATTGGAACCATTTTTAGAAATGGGTCAACACAGACCCATTTAGTTTGTCTTCTTTGTATAAGTGGTAAAATGGTTTCTACATTTTAAATTTTCATTAACTTTTTATTTTTATATAATTTTAATGGGTCTTTTATTTTAATTTAATTTTTCTAAAATCATAACTGACATATTTTTCTCAACTTTCAATGAAGTTTATGTTTGTGTTTCATTAGCGCCTTGAAAATGATTTGTGTTTCATAATAGTTATTTTCATCATTTTAGAGATAGGATTGGCTACATGTAATTGCTGTGTAGCAGGTAGACTTGTTCATGGTCCGGGTAGCCTGACGAGCCGGCCCGACCTAGCCTGGCCTCCAGACGGGCTTGAGCATGCGTTTTAGCCTACGAGCATGACCTTGGGCCTAAAAGCCCGAGCCTGACTATTTTATGGGCCGAGCTCGGGATTTGTTAAAAAAGCCTGGCCCGACTTTTGTATAAGTTAAACCCTAAATTCCTAAACAGCCTAACCCTAACCCTAAATTCTTAAAACTTTTCTTTTCATTCTCATTTCTCACTCTCACACTCTCAGAATCAGCTCTCATTTATCCCTCTCAGACTCTCAGAATCAGCGAACTCAGCTGCACCTACGAACTTAGGCACCGACGATCGACGCCATCAGAACTAGGTCGTCTCTCTCTCTCTCTCTCTCTCTCTGATACCATTTTCATCTTCTATCTTCTTAGTTCTCACTTTTTTTCTCATTCTCACTTCTCTCTCTTCTCAGAACTAGGTCTTCTATCTTCTCAGTTCTCTCTCTAGCCGGTGCCACCAGAACCCAGGCGCACAGTTTTCACTTTGTGAACTCAGGCATTGGCAGCTGGCGCTACTAGATCTAGGTCATCTTTCTCTTTGGTGGTGAGATCTCTCTACGCCCCACAAGGGGGTGCCCCTCAACGTTTCATGGTACATCCTCGCCGTGTATTGGCGGTGAGCTCTCTCTCTCTTTCTCACTTTCTCAACTTCTATTCTCATTCTCAGACTCCCAGGAATCAACGAACTCAACTCAGGCACCATTTTCTCAATCTCAGAGGGCATCGATGCTTAGACTCCCAGGTCGGTCTTCGGGCTCGGGCTAGAAAAATTTCTGTTAATGAAGAGCAAAATCATGGCTCGGCCCGGTCCATGAACATGTTTACTAGCAAGTTGTGAACCCAATGATAACTCCCCATGCTAGTCATTAAATGCATACAATCACTCACTCTTTAAGATAATATTTATCATTGGTGTGGGGTATTGGGGTATTGTTGCTTGATTCCACACTTGGCTGTATTCTCATTATCTTAATTAATCATTTTGATATTTCTAGTAAACCCATAGGATCTTGAATGCAAAATTTAGGGTCCATTTCATTGGCAGTTGGAACCAAAATCCTTAGAACCAGAATTGGAATGGTTTATTCCCAGTTTGGTTCAGACAGGAATGGGAATGAGATTCTGATTCTACCCAACTAGACAATTGGAATTAGAATAGCCCATTCCAATTCCGATTCGGATTCCGGACCCCTATTCCTACGAACCAAATGGGGCCTTAATAATTTTATTTTTGCTACCAACACCGCTAAGCATGTCAAGGGGCAAAGTGTTGGGGTATAAAATTGTAAGGGCGGGGTTGCAAAACAATTTTCTGGAGGCTAAGGTGGCGTTTGATAAATCTGAGATTTAAAGTCTAAAAAGTTAAAAAGATATTAAAAGTGCCTGAAATCTGAAAAGAGGCATAGATGTTTTTCTACTTTTTAGAGGCTTTTAATCCATAAGTTTGTTTGTGTTCGACCAATCCTTTACTATATGAAATTCACTGATTTTACCATTTTACCTCTAAAACATACTATTTGGAAATGTTGAATTCAATTTGCATTATCTCATAAAAAATAATTTTCAACCTTAAAATAATATTGAAACTATACAAATAAAAAATAATAAATTAATAATTAAAAATTACTATTTTTTAATTATTAATTTATTATTTTAATAATAAATTAATAACGAAATGATTAAAATTAAAACATAATTAATGACTATAAAAATATTAAAATAATTAATAAGTTACACAAATAAAAATCAAAGTAATTTTTTAAAAAATAATGAAATAGTAAAAAATTACTAGTTAATAAAAATAATTAATAATCAGTAATGTTTAATAAAAATAATTAATAATTAATAAAAATACTAAAATAATTAATAATAAATTATTAATAAAAAATAATTTATAATAATAATTATTATTATTACTACTCATCGAACCGCTGTTGCAAGTTGCAACGGTGGTGGTAGTGGCAAGAAGATAGGAGGGAGAGAGAGAGAGAGGGAGGGAGAGAGAGAGAGAGGGAGGGAGAGAGAGAGGGAACCGTCGTAGTTGCACTTGCAGCAGTAGTGACGAGAAGACAAGGGGGGAGAGAGAGAAGGAATCGCAGCCACTACAACTTGTAGCAGCAGTGATGGGAAGGTAAGGGAGAGAGAGAACGCAGGAGGGAGAGAGAAGAAACTACTGTTTTGCAGCGGTGGTGGCGGTGGAGCTTTGTTAGATTGTAGACTCGTAGTGAGGTTCTTCGACCTACATGAAGGACAAAAAACATGTAATATTAAAATATTTTAAGGGCTTTTATGTCTTTTACATACCTCTTAATTATGTCTAACCCATTAAGTAGCCGCTCTATCTCTTAGAAATTAAGATCTGAAATCCAATTTCAGATCTCTAATAAGAGGGCATACCAAACGCTTGGTGGCGTTTGGAAAGCAATTTTTTTTAGATTCAAACATCTGAAAAGTACAATCAAACGCCACCTAAGTGTTACTACCACCTATGTAGTATAAGGTGACTTTTTGTAATTTACCCATCTTTTTATTTTCAAAGTCCCTTTTAGTCCCTCTCGGTTCAAAAGAGCTAGGAACGACAACGGGTGTGTTTGGACTTTGGAGTGGGGGTCATATTCCTTGTCCTTGATCCCAACTTTTAAACAAATCCCCATCCTCGACCTCGATCCCTGTTAGGGATAAAAATGACCCTCCATCCCCAATCCCCAATGAAGATGAGTTCCTTGTTGGAGATTTGAATCTCTGAATCTTTTAATTTAAATTAATTTTAAAAATAATTTTACTTAAAATAAAGATTTTTTAAATATAAAAATATTTTAAATATATTTTGATATAATGTAAATAACAGGGTTCTATTCTTATTGGTTTGAATTGGATTGGGCCAATTCAAAATAAATTGGTCCATATTCTTATTGGTTTGAATTGGACCTAAACCAAATTTCCAATAATCCAATTATGAGGCCAAACCCTTGTCCAATTTGAAATCAATCAAAACTGAAGCCAACATAAAATCACTTTTATTGAAGTATTTTTATGAATTTCATAAAAATACTTTTACAAAAGCATTTTTACAAAAGTACTTTTATGAAAGCACTTTTACAGAAGTAGTTTTATAAAAGCACTTTTACAAAAGCACTTTTAGAGAAGTATTTTTACGAAAGCACTTTTACACGAAAGCATTTTTATGAAATCACTTTTACAAAAAAACTTTTACGGTAGTACTTTTATGAAAGCACTTTTATAAAAGCACTTTTACAAAAGCACTTTTATAAAAACACTTTTATGAAAGCATTTTTATGAAAACACTTTTATCAAACAACTTTTACGAACACTTTTACAAAAGTACTTTTGTGACAACACTTTTATAAAAAACACTTCTAGGCAAGTACTTTTACGAAGGCATTTTTACAAAAGCACTTTTATGGAAGTACTTTTATAAAAGCACTTTTGCAAAATCACTTCTACAAAAGTACTTTTACAAAATCACTTCTACAAAAGTACTTTTAAAAAAGTCTGGAAATACTTTTCTAAAAGTGCTTTTACACGCACTTTTATAAAAACACTTTTATGAAAGCACTTTTAAGAAAATACTTTTATCAAACAACTTTTACAAAAGTACTTTTGGGAAAGCACTTTTATAAAAACACTTTTGGGTAAGTACTTTTACGAAAGCATTTTTACAAAGTACTTTTAATAAAGTGCTTTTGTAAAAGCACTTTTATGAAAAGTACTTTTACAAAAGTGTTTTTTCAATGCCAGAAGTGCTTTTATATAATTTTTGATATTTAATTCAGTTTGAATTGGATCCAATCCAATCCATTTGCATTTTAATGGATTGGATTGGATTTTCTTTGTATTGGATTTGCTTTGTATTGGATTTGGACTAGATTGGGTCCAGTCCATTTGTAAGTGGACTCACATTGGACTGGATTGGGTTCAACAAAATCTAGTCCAATTGACACCTCTACTTGTCCCCACCCCCATCCCCATCCCCATCCCAACTGACTGTCATGGAGTGATAGAATGGGGTATTTGGCTAGAAGTTTTCTGGATGTTTCTTGAGGCTTTTAGCTAATTCTGTAGGTTTTTGGGCTGTTTTGGAGAATTCTAGGGTGTTCTGGAGTGTTCTCCATGTGTCTAGAAGGGTCTAGATGTTGGTGGAACTCTCAAGAACCTTGTGGAACAATTCAGGTATGTGTGGAACAACCTAGAGGGGTTGGGAGCAATATAGACTTCCTCTAGAGTGTTCTTGTATCTTATGGAGAAGGCATCCCCTAGAAAAGTGTAGAAGGTAGAATGTTCTAGAGGTGCTTCTAGATGATACCAATTGTACATAGTTCTAAAAGATTCTTTGAGGGGGTTAGTGTATAAATAGGGGTCCCTTCCTTCATTTGCAATAGGCTTCCAAGTTGTAAGTTTTCTTCCAGTGCAATACAATCTCTTCTCTTTCATTACTAGGTGTGCTCTTGTGTGCCTTGGTGAGTGTCCTTAGCACTTAAGCAACCTAGCAAGAAGGGTCTTGGGTGTGCAGTTTGGTTGACTTGCTTGGAAGGCCAAGTGAGTGCCACACGACTTAGCCAATGGGAGCAGTAGGGTCGTGACACGATGGTGGCAAGAAAATTACCATCCTAAAGAGAGCATATTTGCAACAATCATGGTCACATGACTCTCTTGCAACCTCCTAGTGACTCACAAGTAACAACATCAACACACTAGCAATTGAAATAGAAAAGAGTTTTCACATGATGTTTTGGATTTAATTGATTCTCTAGTGCTTTGTAAATCGAGGTTGTGAGTAGACCTGTTCATGGGCCGGGCCAGGCTAGGCTTTTATTCTTCATTAACAGATTTTTTTAAGGCTTGAGTCCGAGCCCGGCCCAACCAATGGGCCTACAATTTGGGCCCGAGCCTGGCCCTCATAAAAATCTTGAAGCACGGGCCTAGGGCCTAGCCCAAAGTCTAAAGCTCAACTTGTTGCTGTTGTTATTGCTGAAGCGGTTGAACAGAGAGAGAGATTATAAAAAAATAAAAATTATATATTAAATTATTAATATATATATATATATATACAACAATAAATATTATATATTTTATATTATATAAATTAGTCTGGCTGGACTGGACTTTTTTAACAAATCCCAAGCCCAACCAGAAATACAATCAAGCTTGGTATTTTGGACCTAAGGTTAAGCCTGCAGGCCTAATTAAATGTCCAATCTCGACCGAGGTATAGGCCAGGCCATCAGGTTACCTGGCCAATGAACAGGTCTAGTTGTGAGGGAGTGGTCGCAACATATATGTTCTCCTGTTGCGCATAAGCCAAATAGAAGGGAAATTACAGAAGTTGTTTTCACGTTTCCAATTTATTTGATTCACTAGCGTGGTCACGAATCATTGGAAGTCACAAGGGAGTGATCCAACCAAGATTGCAGTAAATGTGTTATTTACATTTAACAATTAACAGTAATGAGCCACTATGCCTTAAAATCTCCACAACATAATCCCCACTTATATTTTGTCTCCCAACATCCATGTTTTTAAACTTTTGGGCCCTTCATTCATGTTTATTAATTTTTGACCCCCAAGAAAAAAAATCCTAACACTGCCCCTTATATTAGGTAACATTTATTTATTTATTATTCTAAAAACCCCAGATTATGTTAAGAACTAAAATAAACTTTGTTCACCATGACCCAACCGGCAACAACAATATGTTTGTCAGTGTATATAATTTGGTTTTGGAAAACAAAAACAATTCTTACATCAGAAAAATCCTACACAATGAAAAACAACCCCTTAATTTATTATTTCCATTTTGAAAGCTTATGCAATTATCTTTACAACAAATTCTTGAAACCACCTTAAAACAGGCTTAATCTGGAAAAAAATTAGCTCCCTCAAGTCTCTCTCTCTCTCCCTACCTATGTGACAAATTAGTTCACAAACTCCATGCAACAATAACAATGCTTAAAGCATGGATAGGGCATGCGAACAGCACAGGCTAGTGATCATGGATAAGCAAAATTTTTTCTTAGCTAGCTCCATCCTATTTGTTCTAAATTCATAATATAAGATGATCTTAATCATATAATATACTATTAGCATTTACCCATGTGATGCACAAGCAGATGATCAAAAATGTATTTTTTAAGAGAAAAAATGAAATAATAATGATTCACTAAAGTTTTATATATTTTTATTTCTTTACATATAATAAAACAGTAGAAAAAATAATTTCCTTTACATTTGAACTTCAAATTTATTCTTTGTTGTATGATTTATATATTATGAAAAGTGCATAAATCAACTATTAGCATGAGAATCAATTGATAGTGACTTAATGGGTGGGTTCTCTAACAAATTGTAGTGGAGACTTAGGATCAAATCCCTGTTGCCAACAAAGTTGGCTGTTCTAGCATGACATGACACAAAATCAACATGTATTGCCCACCTGAACGATATAACTACTTTTTGGGGGGCATGATATTAATAGTGGCCAAGTCCCGACCCAACCTAAGTAGAAGTGGCAATAATACCAAACACAACATGCTACAAATAAAAATGGTAATGAATAATGATACCAAACACAACCTAAGTAGATGGTATTAATAGTGTAACATCATATCTTCTTATCAAACAAGTGTATGAGCCACCTTATTACGATTTCTACTAACATAAAACACTCAGTGGTGGGAAATATTTAGAGCCTGGGTTTGATTAAATAGCATGACAATAATAGTTTTTGGGCGGATTAGCTAGGTTGGGCCTAGGACAACCAAAACTTTGTCCTAACATAACTTAGGATTGCTCAAGTTAGGCGATGCCTACTCACATCTTGAGCATTTTTGGCATTAATTAAAAAGAAGTGATTTTAAGCTTTCGGTGAAGTAAAAACAGAAACAGGTTGTAGGGTTTTGTGATATGACAAGTGGAAACAAACAGCTTGACCATGTGGATATAGGACTGGCAACATGATATGGGGTGCATAACTTACCATATATGATAAAATTGGATGGTTGAAGATTAAAGTTTAATTGGGCCATAACTGAACCTAAAATGTGATTTGATTCAAATATTTGGATAGTAGAAACAAGCTACCTAAATCAGACAACTTAGGTAGGTCATGTTTGGTTTGATAGAAATTAAGTTGAGGGTTTCTCCCTTATTTTCTATCAAACCACACTTTGATTCAATAAAAAACTGTCCAGTTTTACAATTTTGAAGTTAAATCACCCAATTAAAAGTAGGAAAGCCAAAACCAATTCCGGCTCATTTTTGGTTTGAGGTCCAGTCCGATTTCCAAATTCTGTTTCTGTTTACATAAATACATCATCAATATAATAAAAGAAAAAAAGGAGCAGATGTTCAGTTCAAAATTCCTTAAAATAAAGGGCACTGGAGTCCAGTCCAAGTGTCCAATTCAGCATGCAGGATAACCTTTCCTACATTAAAGATGTCTACAAGGGCAATCGCTTTCCTTACAACTGGGCTAGTGGGCTTCTTGAGGCCCACGTGTAAACTTCAGTCTCCCTGGAGCTAGGTGAAATGTACCAGAATTAAATTAGACCGTTTTTTTTTTTTTTTTATAATTTTGAAAATAATCCTCAGGTCTGTTCCACAAAATTAGACCTAGTCATAGGTAATGAATCTCTCTCCCTCTTTTAATTATTCTCTTGACGTGTCCTCACACAGAGAGACAAGACATTAGACATAAATGATTCCAGAACCCTAAAATCTTTGAAAGTTACGTAGAAAAGAGCGTGCATGTATGAGTCTAGAACTACTACTACGTCTAAATGGGTAACAAGTCAAGTCAAGATGAACACAGCCATTTCAAAAATTAATTGCAGCGACATTCCAACTTCCAAGGTATAGCCACGTGTCCAAATGCGTGGGAGAGACTAAACTTTCAAACTTTCAAAAGTCTTGTGCCTGTTACCATACCCCGTGTCCCTGGTACGAGCCTCGTCAACCACACCCTCAGGGTCTTAACTCTGAAGTCTCAACAACTTCATTTCAAAGAGGCCGGTTCCGTCGATCAACAGATTAATGGACTAAATCATTCTGGAAGGTTAGACCTTGGAAGAGCAACGTCTAGTTTATACTTTCCAATTTTCTTCAAGGTTGAAACTTGATAAAAGTTTGGATTTGGAGCTACCTTATATGCGTTTTAAGGACACACGTTAAGCTGTTCAACCCATCCTTCTTAAGGTTCATAATTTTGTATCTAAATTTTTAATTAAAAAATATTAACTCTTTTATCCTACACCCATGCTTAACATGTCATACACATGAAACTTTGGAAACTATTTTTTTTTTTTTTTTTCTGAAAACAGATATAATGTATAGTCTTTTTTTATTTGTGTATATAATATAATGTATAGTCAAAAGTCAAAAGAGTCGAGAGCCGCGTGAGAGAAAAAACAACGATAGAGATGAAAAACCGCGTTTAACGTGTACTCATTAAAATAATATTGATCACATCTCTATCAGTCCTTTGGATTTAGTTCTCACAGAATCGTCTTCACACCGTCCTTTTACAGTGTATTTGGATTGTGGAAAATTTTTTTATAAAATATATATAAATGCCAAGATATCCTCAATGCACGGCTGCAGATGTCTTTGAAGACGTTTCTCTGAGAATCAAATCCGATCTCCGCCACAAATAAGTGGGCCCCGAGAATGGAATCTGAAAAGCCCAACTCCCATAACGCGGCAAGATATGATTGACCAATCAACTTATCATCTGATTAATTTAATATGAATGTTAAAAGATTAATTTAATATGAAAAGATCCAGCGTTAATTGGTGGGATCATCCGATAATGATCATGTCATGTCATGCTTAAGAGTTAAGATTAACTGGTCCAATCGTCTTGAGAGACCCTTCATCAGACAAAAAAAAAAAAAGCAAAGAAAAAAAAGTCATCTTGAATGACCCTTTTATCATAATAAAAATGGAACTTTTCCTATTAATACCCTATTATACTTTGTGCCTAGTGCCATTTTCGTCTTTAAATTTTAAAATATAATAATTCAGTATTTGAACTTTTAAAATATATTAATTTAGTATCTATTGTTAATCAACCGTTAAATGGCATTTGAAAAAGATATAAATGTCCTTCGAGTGTCATCTAATTTTCTTTTAGCAATCATCTAAACATTGACAAAAAAGTAATATTACAAATCCTTGCTTCTTTTATTCAAGAAAGTTTGGGTCATATTTCAATGAGCATTTTGGACCCCAACTTTCTTAAATAAAAGAGACAAGGATTTAGGATTGTTAAATTTTTGTCAATATTTGAATGGTAGATAAAAAAATTAAATGACACTTAAAGAGCATTTGTACCTTTTTCAAATGCCACTTAATGACTAATTAATGGTAGATACATAATTAATATGTTTGGAAAGATCGAGTATTGAATTATCGCATTTTAAAATTTAAAAACCAAAATGAGACTAGGCCCAAAATACAAGGTAATAATAGGGAATTTAAAAAATCATCTTGAGAGGCCGTGCAATTTATGAAAGGCTTGAACTTGTGGAACTCAACTTTCTTCATTTACATATGTTTTATTTTTTGATAAATTGCATATTTGCATGTAATTTGAGGGAGTGACAGGTAGCCCCCTCCGGAGCTTACATTTGTGAGTGGTATTTTAAGTTTTTAACACTTTGCCATTCTTTGTTAGTATTCCTTCAATTAACTTGGAAAAGATTTCCATCTAATTTTTATATGCTTGTTAAGTATTTTTAAATCTCCAAGCAATAAAGTTAATCTTGATCTCAATTTCTCTTGGGACTTTCTATTTGACTAACATTCAATGCTTAGATTGATTGGTATCCATGTCTTCATGAAAGCTTAAAGATAGGCATATTATATTCTCAAATCCTTTGCCTTTTTTAATACCCCCAAGTTCACTTCAGGTGGTCAGAGGGGCTGTCACCTTAAATTTTATTAACTCACTTTGCCCTAGAAAAAAGCATGCATCCTTGTCAACCAACAAAAAGAACCAAACAAAAACAAAAAAACAACAAATCATTACAAAGATAAAAGACTTAACTAATTGATTCTCAGCTTTCGAATTCTCATGTAGTGTTCTCTGGAGGAGATCTTTTGGAATCACCGAGTGCGTTTTCTTGAAGTGTGAGAATAGTTAAGGTGCATACTATTGCTTCTTCTCCAAATGTCTTACTGAATGTAAGTGAGACATCTCAGTTTGGAAAGAGTATAAATACAAATATGTAGAGTGCAAAACTATATATTGCTTCTTCTCCAAATGTCTTACTGAATGTAAGTGAGACATCTTAGTTTGGAAGGAGTACAAATACAAATACGTAGAATGCGAAACTATGTGTTTTGTATGCATTTGTACTCCTTCCAAACTGAGCCCAAGGGAGATGAATCTTATCGATGAGATCTAATATCAATTAAACATTTGTTATTGCTCTTCACCTCAATTTTCAGGATATTTTGACTGAAACATGAATTAAGTCCATCAAAAAGAACAAGTAACTCAGCTCTGTGGGAATTCCCTCTCCATAAAAATTCTGGAAGCCAAAGAAAAACACAACATAATTCCCCTTTCATTAGATGGAAGTGGAAAATGATTGATGGGTTTGACACGATATAATTTAATCTATGGAAAATAAAAATGAAAATATCATTCATTCCCCTAGTAAAATGTGGGAAACCATTTCCTTCAGTCAATTTTGTTCTTTATTCAAAGAAGATATACTGCTTTAGATGAAGGACCTAGACACGATTGTTCTCTCGTTCTTCATTTTGCTGAAACCAAACATTGTTTAGTAGATCTAAAAGTCATAATTCTCTTTCTAAAAGCTTGATATGAAGTGTTAGAGGTATTTTTGGAATAAAAAAAGCTTAACCTATGCCCTTAAACATTTTCCACTCGATTAAAGTGGCCACATAACCATTTCAAAACAATAATACAAACAGTTCTTAATGGAAGATTGATTAAATAAAGGGATAAGTGGACTGCAATCCACCTTAGAAATCTGAATTGCAGCCCCCTCCTATTCTACTAGTAGCCCCCCCCCCCATAGAAACCCCTTAAATAAATCAGTAGCAAACTATAGAGGGTATTTTAGTAAAACACTAACTATAGGGTAGGTTTTAGTAAATCGATAAAACTTAGGGAATGTCTTTGTAGATGAGCCTTGTTAGAAACTTAGAATAAACTTTTATTTATTTATTTATTTTTGAGAGTGAGAGAACGAGCTGAACATAGAGAACATATTAATTATTTGATTTCATTACATAATCAGAATTCTTGGTTGGATGCATAAAGAGTGGTACACATCTTAACATTATTGTTGGGGCCATGAAATCCTTGGGCCATATCTTAGATATCTACCACAGATTATTTATCCAATTATCTCAATAATTTTTGAATAATATATAAAGTCCTTATCATTAATTATCATGGAGATGGAACCAACAAATCATAGCGACAACACCTTGTGTAATTGTCCCCATGTGCAGCTGTGCTGTTTAAGTGGGACTCGGTTTAGGATCTCCAACATTTCTTATAAAATCTACAATGTAATTGTCCCTATCTGCAGCTGTGCCCATTCCTATTCATAATACACCCCCGTGAATTGGGAACATCTCCCCCTGTATAATACTATATAGAGGATGAGACGTTCTCCATGTATGGCTGCAATAAACATGGACAGGGTTCTCGTGGACAGGGAGATCTGGGCTCATTTATTCTAGCCATGTGACAGTGATTTTTGGGCTCAAATTGGACTCCAGCAAAAGGAACAAGTGGAGCCATTTTGATCCCAAACCAGTTTACCAAGCCCTCAGCTTTCCTTTCTATTTAAAATAAGTTGCCAACTAGAGGACCTACTCTGTGGTCAATCCAGACTGTTCATGGATTTGTTTTGGTAATGACTGATGAATCCAACTGTTGATTAGCAAGAGTGTTTTTTCCTCCATTGATAATAGTTGTTCATTTTTTTTTTACTTTTTCTAATTTAAAAGTTATCTACACAGTTCATGTACAACACTACTAACATCTTTTAATGCATCACAGAATTTTCAAAAAAAAAAAAATTCTTTTTCATGAACATAGAACTCCATTAATTGATCCCAAGAATAATTTATCAATCATAAGTTTTTTGAGGGTATATTTAGCTCATGGGAATTGGGGTCTGGAATCGGAATCAGAATGACCCATTCTATTCCAACCAAAGCCATTTCGTTAGAGAGAATCAAAACCCAATTTTAATTTCCTCTATTTGAGCAAATGACCATTCTCTCCCCCTCCCTTAAGAATGAGATTCCCATTTCAGTCAATTTAAACCAAACATGTAGGGGAATAGAACATTCCAATTTTAACTGCAAACCAAATAGAGATCAAATCAGCCCCCCACTAGGTTGCCCCCCACAACGTCCTACAGTACATCTTCGCCATGTATTGGGAACATCTTCTGATGATAATATCATCATTTTTGGTATTATCGTCGGAAGATGTTCCAAATACACGGCGGAGATATACTATCGGACGTTGTGGGGGGCAATCTTGTGGGGACTGATTTTAACTCAATCAAATATACCCTTAGTTGTTCAAGGACTCAACTACCAAACCTGCAAAATTTCCAATTTTGACCCTAATAGCAATGCACGGCAACTATTTTTATTGTTACCCACTGTCATTCATGTAATTTTTACTGAATCATTTCTTCAAAATCCATGCAAATAATTATACATACTGTTCCTTCATTTACCAAAAAAAAACTGTTCAATGAAAGCAACTAGGGGGCGTAGGCCTTGGTTTAATTGGAAACAAGTCTAAACAATCCAATCCTTACAGTTGTTAAAAATAAAAATAAAAAGAAAGAAATGAAACCATGTATGGATGCGAATAGATAAAAGAAAGCCTTTTTTTTTAATAAGAGGAATTTAAGTCATGGTCAAGTCGACTAACTCGACTTACTACTGGTTTGATGGACGACCAGACCAAAATATGAAATTTCTCCTTCTGAAATTCTTCCATTCAACCCGTCATTAGACTCGCTTCGAGAAAATTCAGAGGAAAAAAATGGGAGTTTCTCTTAAAGCGTATTTGACTGTAAATTTCGTTTTGGTTATTAAATTAAATTAAATCAATGCAAACTACTTAGCAAGTTCCCACTTGGCAATCCTATATATACCCAACGAGGTTTGAGAATCGTCTGAACTTTCACAAGACTCCGTCCTCTCTCTCTTTGTTTTTAGCTCTCTAGATCCATCCCCCTCTCTCTGTGCACACAGAAAGGCTGTTTGGTTTCTCTTTGTTTTCAAACCAAGACGAGCATGGCAGATGTTTTGACTGAAGAGCAGATCGCTGAGTTCCAGGAAGCCTTCTGCCTTTTTGATAAAGATGGAGACGGTATATATGTTCTCCTAAACCCTTCTTTTAGGCTCTCATATTTGATGTTGTTAGCTGTTTCTGTTTTAATATCTTTAGTTGATGGATTTTTGTGGATTATCTACTGGTAGTTGCAAGATGTCTCGTTTCTGATCACTTCTGCATCCTGGTTCTTAATTAATTATCGTTGTTTTTGTTTTTGGTTTTTTCTTTCTGATCTCTGGACAGCTGGGTCTTCTTTTTTCTTAGTTATTGATGAGTTGGTTCATTAGTAGGTTGTATTACCATAGAAGAATTGGCGACAGTAATCAGGTCACTTGATCAGAATCCGACTGAAGAAGAACTGCAAGAGATGATAAGTGAAGTGGATGTGGATGGAAATGGCACCATAGAATTCGGAGAATTCTTGAGTCTCATGGCAAGAAAAATGAAGGTAATTCAAATTAAAGATAAGATTAATTACAATTAAGAAGAGATACAGATCTAAATCAACTTAAGATTTAATTTTTGTCGTGTTCTTTCTATCTACAGGAGACTGACGCAGAAGAGGAGCTAAAAGAAGCTTTCAAAGTATTTGACAAGGATCAAAATGGATACATATCAGCTAATGAGGTAGGTTTCTTATTGAGAGAGAGAGAGAGAGAGAGAGAGAGAGAGAGAGAGAGAGAGAGAGTAGTGCTGATAAGTTTTCTGAAATGTTTTTTTTTTGTGTAGCTGAGACATGTAATGATCAATCTGGGGGAGAAACTGACAGATGAGGAGGTAGAGCAGATGATTAAGGAAGCTGACTTGGATGGTGATGGCCAAGTTAATTACGATGAATTCGTGAGGATGATGATGGCTATTTGATCGAAATTCTGATCAAGATCCAGAGCAGATAATCTCAACCACCACAAGAGAGAGAGAGAGAGAGAATCCAGATTGTGAGTAATGTGGTGGTTAAGGCGATCTAATCAATGTACCCATTTGTTTTTATTTTTCTTGAGTTTTGTAAATCCCCAAAGCACTGAAAGCTACAGAAAACACAATAATCAACAACCAGATAATCACCTCATTCTTCCTTTCATCTGTATGAAACAAACAGTTTCTCTTTTCCAACAAAGCAGAAGGGAACAGCTGTCTCTCACCTTACTTATGTATTTTTTTGTTTGTTGTTTTCTGTTTATTGTAGTTGCATTGATTTCTTCCTCAGATTTTCAAGGTGCTTCATTTTTCTACCTTTTTGACATCTTTCTATCATATGCATGGTGTCCATTAATGCAGCTTAAAACATTTATAAGCTCTCCAGCATGTTAAAATTGACGGAGTGCTCAGTTTTGTTTGTAAGTTGGACCAATAGGGCCAATTGGATGTGCGTTGACATGTCCTTTGGTTGGTGGTGGGTGGGAAAATTAAATCAAAATATTTGAATTCCTAATTTCATACGAGCATTTCATCTTTCAAAAGCTTGGCCAGCTAGCATGGGGTCTATGAGTTCTGGGTTTGTTCCCAGTGGTCAATAGGTGATTTTGTTTGCTTCATCTCTCTAAATTAGCCAAAAGTCTTCTGGTGATTTCTTCTGAATCTTCCAAAGTTGATGCTTTTTTGTTTCTTTCTTATTACTTTGACTAAAGGTGTCAATGCTAGGAATTGAAAAGATATTCATCCATTTAGGCGCAAAGTGTTCCTGTATAAAAGAAAAAATCTACCCCGTACTTGACGCTGTGGATTTGGGAAACAACAGGAATTTTGATTCCATTAAAAATGGAAAAAAAAAACCCAACCAAAGATGGGATCATATCCAGTTTAACCATTCTGTTTTGTTCTGTTCAGTGCCATACACATCAAATTGCAAATTAAAATCATTAATGGAATTAAGATGACAATCAGGAGACGTAATGCCCATTTTATTAGAGGTTGGGATTTTTGTTTAGAGAATTGAACAAAAGGTTTCAAATCTCATTTAATTTGCTAGGCCAAACTCATTAACTTATACTTTGTATAATTTGATCCTCTTATTATTTGGATGAAAATATAGAATTATCAATCATGATAACTAGAGGCTCCTGCGAATGGAGTATCTTTGGAGGGACAGATGCACTCAACCTTACCGCTAGAGAAGAGAAGTTGTTTCTAAGATTTGAACCTTGACCTCACGTTGCAATTTTGCAACCAATTCTTGCACTAAGCCCCACTCTAATGATAACTGAATTAATAAAAACTAAAATTCTCAAAACTTAACAGTATTTGATGCTAACTCAAATTCTATAATTTCATTCTATTTATAGAAGTAGATTTGTCAATTACATGTCTTTGGTTGATTCTTTCCCTTTTTTTGAAAACCGCTATTTCCATTCAACAAGTTCCACCACAGTTAAAGCCATTGTGATTCAAGCAAGGTTTTAAAAATTGGATCGGACATGAAACCGTTTTTGGGACCGATTTTCAAGTTGAACAATCAGACCATCTAGTTTTAACAGATGGCCCATTCTGGCTTAAAAAATAAATTAAATAAAAGAACAACCACAACCATTGTCCGAATCAACAGATCAACAGATTGACCACCTGGGTCAATGGGTCACTGACCAAATCAATGATTTTAAGATGAAACAAAACCGATTATTACCTGACTGATTCCCAGGTCAACTGGTCCAACTGTCCCATCCGATTTTCAAAACCATGAATTCAAGTGGAACTCCAAATTACAAATTCCTCTTAATTCAAAAGGAAACCCTTTTTCTAGTGCAAAACTTGGCACAGTATCCAACTGGAAAATTATTCTCAATAGGAGACATCGATCGTATTCCCAATTTCCTAGAATTTTACTTAATATGGAAAACATGCCTAATATAAGATATAAATGAGAGGACCTTCTGTTTGAAATGTCATTTTCCTAAGAAACATTAACCACTTTAAAAAGGGTTTTGAAATAATTGTGTTGTGATTGCTGTTTTGACCAACAAACAGTAGGTTAAATATATCAGTCGAGTTTCTTGACTAACAAAAAAAAAAGGGGGGAAAACAAATAGAAAAGCTCCAGATTAGTGATTACCCATAAACCCAAATTGGCTAACTTTCGGGCCTTAACCTGGCTCATGTTGATTCCTGCCCAAGTTAGGCCTGCACAGTGCCTTGGCTGCATACATGATGGCCCGGACAAAAGAAGTGTGATCACAAGTCAAATGAACCCATTAGTTGTTTGTCACTTTGTTGGTCGACATTGCACTTTTATTTTTACAGTGCTTTCACATGGCGAAACCAAACATGCTTTTTATACTACAAAAATTACTCTATAGGCTCAGTTTGGAAGGAGTATATATGTAAATTTGTAGAGTATAAAACTTTGCATATTATGCTATTTTGTATGTATTTATATTGTAATATTTGTACTTCTATCCTTTCCAAACTGAGCTTTATATTAAAATCTTAATAAAATTCTTAATAATTTGAAGGTTTCTTGACTGCTGTGTGTCTGCATTTGGTGATTGGTTTGATAAGTGGGCTTGCATTTGGATCCAGTGAAGTGGGTTCAGATTCTTGATACTTTGAACCACTGGTGATATGAGTTGGATCTGGATGCAAGGTCCCAATTTGGATTTGTGCTCAGCCGCTAATTTGGTTTATTCAATTCAATCCAAACTTGATTAAATTAGCAATCAACAGAAAACAAGGCTGTGATATAGGGGGTATTTTTAATCATGGTTGAGTTAGTTTTGTTTTTGTAGACATAGTGTCATACACCCCTTTAAGAAGTACAACTGAACCACTTTTTAATAAAATCATTGTCTTCAATTTTTTCGAAGGGAAAGGTGTGAGAGAAAGAAAAGCAAGTAGAAACAAATAAATATAAGAGATGAAAGAAAGTTGCTCAAAAGGATGAACCTCGCATCATAGAATATTGAGTCAAAAGACAAAAGCCACAAATGCTTAGGGTTCCTAGTTACAAGTTCCAAGTTTACAACCCCTGGTAGTCAATTTGGATGGATTGGATGGACCAATAAGACATATAAACTTGGACCAGTGCAGAGTATTTATTTATTGGATTGGATTGGAACTTGTTCATCTGTAATGAATTTATATTGGATTGAGCCAATATCTGATCCATTGATAGAAGATAAGAATATAGGCCTCAATGGTGGGCCAAGTTTGGGTTAAAACCAATTTAAATTAAAACAAGTTTGAACAGATTGGATGGTCCAAACATTGAATTAGACCGATTTAAAATGGTCCAAAATATTCATTGAATTGGATTGGACCTGATCCATTGGTAATGGACTCACATCCTTTAGACTGGATCAGATTGAACCAAATTCAGTCCAATTGACACCTATGAGATCGACTTTATCTTGACATGAGCCATGAATCTTCAGATAAAAGATGCAGACCGATAAATATATTTAAGATGCTTTTCACAAGCCCAAACCCATCAGACCATTAACCCAACCCAACTATTAGTTGATGAAAGTAAAAAATTTGAACAAGGGAATTGGGGAGGGGCTGCACAAACGCGTACCCCAACTACCACAAATTATGACGTACACTCTCTCACTTTTGGGGAGATTAGGCAGACACCCCTCCTATGTGCGATGTGCAATGGAAGTCACCAACCTAGGCCATGGGCCATCTTGATCACCAATTGACCCGTCCAAGTAAGTATTTTCCATCCTCCCTATTTCGCTCTATTTATATTCCTCTATTTGCTCCTCAGCTCCTCTTCGTCTTATTTAGGTGATGTGGGATTGATTGATTCCGTAGCAACTCAGGATCTTTAGACTGTATATGCAGAATGTAAAGCAGCAAGGCTATATATTGCAGCTTGCAGATGGTGAAGTTCTGTTAGAGGCTTAGAAGTTAGACCTTCTCAGCTGGTTATTTGATTCCTTCAGTCATTATCTTAGCTGATTTTTGTTTAGCATTTTTATTTTGGTAAAAGATGATGAAGAAACATTAATAGAGTTTCACAGGCAACATGTTGGCTTGAGGAATGGCATTTTCGTAATCTCGGCCTCATGCAGGAGTAGCATTTTCGTCATTACGGCCCCGATTATATAAAGGATTAGCGAGACCCGTGCGATGCACGGGAATTTTGAAAGTATTCAAAGTTGTTAATATTTAAAATTTAAAAAATTGTTATTTTCATTTAATGTTGATTTATAGAAAATAATTATTGTTAATTTAATATGAATAAATATTTTTTAATAAATTTAGTTTTATTAATAATTTGTAGTAATTTTAATAATAATAATAATTATTATTTTTATTATGTTTACATGAAATTTTAATTAACTTTAAATAAATAAAAATAATTATAAAAACTAACATTTTTATTAATTTCACAAATAATTAACAATTATATAGGAATGACAACTAGGTGGATTAAGGGCGGGGCACCTCATCCTTGTTCCTGCCACATAGTCAAGACGCTCTACTCCATCCCTGCTCTATCCCTATTGTCAGGACTCAGGCAGGTTCAGAGTAAGGCAACCACTCCCCAATGTCAGGCGAGTTTAAGTTAAGTTATAAACAATTTGTTACTTTTTCTTATTTATTATTAAAACCTTGTAATTATTAAAATTATCATATTTTCATAAGTATTGCTAATTTCTAGGCTAAAACTAATTAAATATAACTTTCTAGTAATTAAAATTTATAGCTTAACTTATAAACACTGTTAATTACAGTTTAAAAATCATTTAGTTACAGTTTAAAAATAATTAGTGTTAATTACTGTTAATTAAAAATATATTATTTTAAAAAAATAATGTATTTATTAATTACTATTAATTACCGTTAAATGTAATTACTGTGAATTACAGTAATTATTAAAATACTAAATTATTATAATTTCATACTGCTTTTTAGTAAATACTGTAATTAATAAAATACTAAATTATTAACAATAATGTAATTGTTAAATTACTGTATTTATTGAAAAGATATAATTATTGTCAATGATTACTGTATGATGCACTGTTAATTAAAAATTATAATTACTGTCAATTCTGTAAATTAATACTATCTTAAATTATAATTTCTGCTAATTACAATCTAAAAATAATTTAGTTACATTTTAAAAATAATTACTGTTAATTGCTGTTAATTAATACTATTTTTTTATAAATATTGTTAATAAATTAAAATGTCGTAATTAATAATACATTATTTTACATAAATACTGTTAGTTAATTAAAATACTCTATTTATTGAGAATACTGTTAATTAATAAAATGCTGTATTTATTGAGAATACTGTAAATTATTAAAAATACTATTAATTAATAATACTGTTTTTCAATAAATACTGTAATTATTATATTTACTGTATTTATTTAAAATACATTAATTTCTGTAATTTATATTGGCAATTTCTTGTTTAAAACTAATTAAATGTAATTTTCTGATAATTGTGTTATTTTATGATATTTATTGCTTAAATTATAGATACCGTTAATTACAGCTTAAAAATAAATACTGTGAATTATATTACTGTTAATTAATACTATCTTAAATTATTATGTTAATTTATTAATACTGTTATTTTTTAAAAATACTGTAATTGTCAAAAATACTATTTATTATTAATACTGTTTTTCAATAAACACTGTAATTATTATATTACTGTATTTATTTAAAATACATTAATTTCTGGAAATTATCATTTTTTCAGAAATATATTGGTAATTTCTTAGCTAAGACTAATTAAATATAATTTTCTGATAATTATTTGTAATTTAATGCTATTTATAGCTTAAATTGTAATTATTGTTAATTAATACTATCTTAAATTATTATGTTAATTAATTAATACTGTTATTTTTTAAATACTATAATTATGAAAAATACGATTAATTAATATTACTGTTTTCAATAAATACTGTATTTATTGTATTACTGTATTTATTTAAAATACATTAATTTCTGCAATTTATATTGTTAATTTATTGGCTAAAACTAATTCAATATAATTTTCTGATAATTATGTGTAATTTTATGTTATTTATAGCTTAAATTATAATTATTGTTAATTACAATTTTCTGATAATAATTTATTTAAAAATAAATACTGAGTTATATTATTGTTAATTAATACTATCTTAAATTATTGTGTCATTCAATAAATACTGTAATTATTAATTTCTGGTAATAGTTGCTATTAACAATTTCATACTGTTATTATTATTATTATTATTATTATTACACGGATATCTCAACCCGCACCGTAACCCGAATAGTATTTTCGGAAACGGGTATAAGGTGACCCGATTAGATAGTATTTTCACCCCCATGCTAAAACGGGTCCTGCAATGACCCGCTTAGTTTATTTTTACCATTTTTTCGTTTTTACAAATTTTTAATCGTACTTGTTTATTGCTGTTTCTTTTTTGCTTTCAAAAGGCTAGAACCGATTTGATTGAAGTGTTTCTGGGTGAAAGCGCACCTGAAAACTAACCTGAAATGGAGAAGAGTTACCGAAGTCGTAAAACAAAGAAAAACAAAGAAAGAAAAATGTAAAACGATGGACGAAAAACAAAGAAAAATGAAACTTATATCTCCAGTTTACTGTAAGATGAGAAAAGAAAAACAAAAAAGAAATTACTAAAACTTATCTCCAATGTTCTCACTACTAATCTGTAAACTTCTTCAAAACTTTATTTCCAATGCACTGAATTTCATAGAGAAACTTCCCTTCTTAATCTCGTAAACCCAGGACCAATTTACAGAAAAAACATTGATGAGAGCAAATATGAAATGCCTGAAAAAAATAAAAAGAAGAATGGATAGAGCTTGACCATTGATAGGATAGAAGGAGAAAGATTTCTTCATAGTATTAATTATCATAATTAATGTATTTTGAAAGTCAAACGACTACCACTTTTGATTGGCTTTTTTAGTAAAAGTAAATGACATTTTTGCATAGATATAGAATTATAGATGTAGATTAAATGGCATGGAGCACATTTTGGAAGTCCAAACGACTACCATTTTGAATGGCGAGACCTACATATTACGTGGATTTAAAAAAACGAAAATTCAAAATTTTGAGAAATTAGAAAAGGGGTGGGAGAGAAAGGAGAGTTATACTTACATGGCAGGACCAGTTTTAATATAGATACTAGTAGGGACCCGTGCGATTTACGGGAAAATCTGAAAATTTTAATAATTTTATTTTTTATTTAATGTTGATTTATAAAATTAATTATTGTTAAATGAATATAAACAAATATATTTTTTAATAAATTTAGTTTTATTAATAATTTTAATAGTTTTTATTCTTTTTATTATTTTTAAATGAAATTTTGATTAACTTTAAATAAATAAAAACAATTATAAAAGCTAACATTTTTATTAATTCCATTAATAATTAACAATTATATAGGAATGACAACAGGGTGGGTTTCCTTTCCCTGCCCCATAGTCAAGACACTTTACCCCATCCCCACCCCGTCTCCAGTGTCACGTGGGTTCAGGGCAAGGTAACCACTCCTCAATGTTGGGCGAGTTTAGGGGAAATGCACCCCACTCCTCATCAAGGATGGAGAATCCTCGAATTTCCCTGCCCCGCCCCCAGTATTGGGTGGGTTCAAGTTGAGGTGTAAATTGGGTTGTGTTGGGTCGGCACAACATGACCCGCATGTGGCCTGCACAAAGTGCGAGTCATGCCATGCTGGCCCACGAGGCATCCCGGGCCATGCCTCCCTCCTCTAGGATAATTTTGGGGGTCGGTTTGGCATGGCCCACGGCCCGTGCCATTCCGTGGGTTGGGCTGGTCCATGGGCTGGGCCTTGGGCCAAGCCATGCCGCACACCAAGCCAAGATCAAGGCAAGGCACCCGCTCCCCGTCCAAGGTTTTTAAAATTGGACCGGATAGGGAATCGTTCAAGGGTCGAACGGTCCGAACGGATGACTTGCTTTGACAAAAAAACTAGAAAAACAAAAAAAGGACAAAAACTGTTGTCCAGGTTGATGGTTCGACCGCCCAAGTCAACAGTTCGCTAACCAAATAAACAGTTTTTGGACAAAAAGCGGTTTTCAGGTGAAACAATATCCCATTCCCAATTTTTTTGGTCTTACCATCTGGTTTGATCTAGTTTTGAAAATACTGTCCCCGTCAACCCAATATTCAGTTTGATGATATAAATGATCAAAATGATATATTGAGTATCAACCACATGGTAAATTTCTATTATTGTTGATTGAAAGATTTAATAAATTTCCATTCAGTTGGACTTCAATCCCTATCCCCAACCCCGACCTAGATTGGGGATTCCTATTAATCATCGTCCCCGCACTTGCCCCACCAAAACAATCCCCATCCCCAGCCCCATTGGGTCGGGGATGGGGAAATTGTCATCCCTAAAAGTGTGTTCTAATAAATGACCCTAATAAAAGCACATAAGAGTATACAATTGTTTTATATTTTTAACTTTTTAAATAATTATTCATATTTTATATATTACTTTTAATAAATATTTTATAATACAAAAATAATAATAATTAATTTCAGTTGGGTTTATTTATCAAACAGATGAAACCGACCAACCCAATTAACTCGACTTGAGTTGGTCGGTTTTCTAGTATTTTAGATTGGCTTTGGTTCAAAAATTTCCCAATTCAACCAAGTTGGATAAGTTCCACTTTAGCCATTTGTAAACCAATCAAAATCGAATGACCTAACCATGGATATATATTAATATTTTATATTTTAAATATATTTTTTAATATGAAAAAGTGGGAATTTTTCCATATTTCTTATTCTAAAATGTTTTATATCATAAATATAACTTTTAAATTTATTATTTAAAAATTGCACTATAATTTTTAAAATTGAATTAAATTTTTAAGCTTAAATCTTTTGAACAGACTGATCAAACCAATACAACTTGAGTGGGTCGGTTTTCACAAAAGGTAAGTCGGTTTTAGCTAACCAACTTCCTAACCTGACCAGGTCAATTTGGTTGACCAAATAGCCTACGACCGCACTAAACCAACTCATGAACACTCATAATTTCAACTAAATTATTAGTCTTATCTCTCATAAATAACAATAGTTTAATTTCTAATAATTATTGAAAATATATATAATGAAAACTACAATAATTACAAAAAATACAATAAGTCCTAAAAATATATTAATTTAACCAAATAATAGTTTAATCTCTACTAAATATTAATCAATAACTTATAACATAAACACAATAAATACAAAAAGTACAATAAGTTAAATTTAAAAATTTCAACAATAGTAATTTAATCTCCAATAATTATTGAAAATTTTCTATTAAATAACTAAACAAATTATATTTATACATACTTATTGAAAATACATTTATCGCAAAAGACAATAAATATTTTTTTACAATATTGAAAGTTATTTACAATATTACTTGGTATAAGTGAAATTAATTATTTACAATATTATGTAAAAATATTAAATTATTATTAATTTCAATATCATGTTATAATTATTTTTCTACTTTTAGAGGTTTTAGATTTATTTATTTTAACTATTTAAAATCTAGTTATGTTAAATATTTTGTTATTTAAATACTTAAATAACATGTAAAATTTTTAATTTTTAAAATATGAATTGTTTATTGAATTTAATTATCCATAAAATCATAATTTATACTATGATTACATAATTTCATTATTAAATTTGTAATATATTAAATTATTATTAATTTAACTATTATGTTATAATTATTTTTTCTACTTTGAAGGAATTTTTTATATTTATTACATAGTTTCGTTATTTTAACTATTTTAAATCTAGTTATGATAAATATTTAAGTAATATATAAAATATTTAAATTTTTTTGTTATTTGAATTTTATTTATTTAAAGCTTTTACATATTATTAATTATTTAAAAAACATTTAAATTGATAATTTAGAAAAAAAATAATTTAAATTGTTATTACATAATTTTGTGATATATTTTGTGAAAATATAAAATTATTTTTTTGTGTTTTTAATAAATATTTTAAAGTTATTTTATAATTTTGTTAGAATATTTAAATAATTCTTAATTTTTTTTAATCCAAAATTTCTTTAGATAGATGTAGTTAAAAAGTAGGGGAGAAGATAAATATGAATTAGAGATAATTTAGGAGAGAAACTCTCTACTAAATTAGAGATAATTTTGGAGATAAATAGGAATTAGAGATAATTTAGAAGATAAATAGGAATTAGAAATAATTTTGGAGAAACTGGGGAATAGTTGGGGAGGTAGTTTAGAAGTAATTTTAAGAGAAGAGATTATTTAGATTATTGAGAAAGTGCTTCTAATTGCTTGTTTTGAAAATGACATGAAATTAAAAAAAAAATAAATAAATTAATAAATTAATAATTTCTCTCGACAGAAAGACATGCTAACATGGCAAGACCACTTTTAATATATATATATATATATAGATTCCATGGCCTTACCCTTAAAGTATATCTCTCTACATTTGCATTTTCAAATTTCAGCTTCTTTTGAGCCATTGGAATCCTCATCACGTCTTTTAATTGTTCGCAGGTGGGACCCTCGGCCTCGAAAATGACAAAACTGCCCTTATCTCCATATTTGACAATGATCTTGTGATTTTAAAAATACCCTATGTTAGAGTCACTGCCGGTGCCATTGATTATTTGGACCCAAGGTCCTCAGCAGCTGATGGTCTCCATTTCCTTGTTGGCCCTCATGAAAAATAACTGAAAGCAGCATCACATTCACATATGATACGAAGGAACCAGAGTTAGGAGCACAATCTTAACTGAGAGTTTGAGACATTTCAGACCATATTTAAATATGTTCACAAAAGATAAATTTAATGAGAGTATGATGTAGGCCGTCGTATCAAATATTAAAGCTGATAAGACCAGATAACTAAAGGCGAATAAAGGTATGCTTACACCAGTTGCTTCTGTTGCCTTTTAATGTCCTCGTTTCACCTTCCCCTTTTCTCATCAGCCGATGTGGGACTAAAGTCGATTCAATATTCCCCACGGTAGAGATCCTCATTTCCCTAGTCCCTGCCATCCATTGATCCAAGATCGACTACTCTCTGGCCTGTCTCTTCTGGGTGAACACTCTCTATTGCCGAGTGAGGTGAAAAGCTTCCCGAGCTTTCCAGGGAGTTCTGCCCTGATTATGTTTGATAAAAATAATCTGGTTCATATTGCAAATGGATCGATTCGCTTTGACTCAAATAATTATCCATGCACATTATTGAATTTCATAAACATAAGCCCACTTATTCGTTATTCCTGACTGAAATTTAATTTTTTTTGTTGATGATGGACTCCAAGTCTACAACCAAAGTTTTTAATATTAGACACATAAAGTAATGGCAATAAAGAGTAGTGAGGATTGCTTATGAGCACAGGAAGGGCCCGTTTGGGAGAGTTAGGTGAAGCTTTCTTTTAGTGTGTTTTCATCCACACTCATCTATATGGATGAAACACACCACTCCCAACAAGATAGTTGTTCTGCACTGTGGACAAAGATGTGTGGATTGACACACCATATCTCCATAGGTGTTTTACAAGGTGTGCTGCATTTCAGCACACACCTTGTATTACGATTCCATGCATCCCAGTTACAACATGGGCTAACACACGATATGACATTAATGGGAAATTGGGAATAATGCTTCTCCCAAAATCCAACTAATTTTATAGTAGCAGGTGCATAAATTCTTACCGGTGGTGATGATAGTTGTTGCAATGGCAGACAATAGAGCGTAGGGGTGCAAATGGAACGAGCCATGATCCAATCCAAGATCTGATCCTATTTGGTCAAATTCGGATCACCTTTGTTTGGATCTTTGGATCAGATTTGGAAAACCCCTATCCAATCCGATATATATGTTATATTTTTTATGTAAATATATATAATACATATATATATATATATATGTTATTTTTTATTTATAGATATATTATTTATATTGTATTTTTGTAAATTGTTATATTATTTATTTTTTATAATTAAACATGTATATATATGATGAAAATAATTAAAAAAATACTTGTATTTTTTTATTTTCTTTATTTAAATTGGTATATTTTATTCTTTGTTTAATAATTTATTGTTTTTAAAGAAAACAAATTGGATCGGATTAGATCCGAATACCTGTCTTCTTGATCGGGTTCAAATTCAGGTCCTTGCCTATCAGATCCGATCAGATCAATTTGAAATGAACTAGGGTTGTTCACAGGTCGGGTTGGGTCGGTTTACTGATGTTTTTCTAACCGACCTGACCTGGTCGGGTTACCTGAAATTGAAACCGAAACCGACCCTATGTTAAGCAAAACCGACCTGATCAGTTTGAGTCGGTTTCAGCTCTACTTAGTGGTGACTTAGTTGCTGTACAACCTAAATTAACTAGGATAGAGACAACTTAGTTAAGTAGGAACTAAGTAGGTTGTAACTACTAACTAGGAACTAACTACTAAGTCAGTTCGGTTCGGGTCAGTTTCAGTTTTCACTCATGAAAACGAAACCGAACCGAATCATCAGTTTATGATTTTTTATAACCCAAAACCGACTAGTGCTGAAGAAAACCCAACTGACTTGGGTTGGGTCGGTCCGGGTTGGTTAGTTTGGTCAGGTTGGTTAGTTTGGATTTGGATAATACCCTCATTCAAATCTGATCTGATCCATTTGCATCCTTAACGGCAGTAAATGGTGAACAATGGCGAGCTTCTGCCCAACAACAACTTGTAATGGCCAATGAAACTAAACGGTAAGAGGGAAATATTACACAAAAAAAAAATAAAAACAAAATGACAGTGGAAAATGGAGATGAATCACTTACACTTGACAGTCCAATGATGCAGTGGTGTTCGGATTAGCAGCAGTGCCTGAACTGCATCATTAATATGTTGAGAGTAGTGTGAAGCATGGGAAGACACACTATAGAATAGTGTGAAACATGGAAATAAATTGGAGATAAATTTCCACAGTAGCAATGGTCTGTCCATGAGAAATAACCGTGATTTATATTTTTCCATGTGGTGTAGACCGATCCACGATATAGTGTAGTTTGATCCACACTACGGTGCGACCCAACAGTACTGATTTTGGGGTGACATGTTTGAAAACACAATATCTCGTGGTGAATCCACACCACCAAACACCACCTTAATTGGAAAGCTGGGTTTTTTCCCCTTTTTATTCTTTATGAAGGAGAATAAATTTGGACTTTTCGAGTTTTTTTTATAAACCGTATGCTCAGGTGAAACCCAGTGACCTACCTCGCAATAGGGGATAGGGATGTAACAACTTGGTTGGATCGAATTAACATTTTACACTATTTTAGCCTCGGGCTTTAGGTAAAATTTATTGAAATTTTGATAAAATCCTAACCCTAATCCGCTTAAATTGCACCCCTACCTAGCAAAATCAAAAGCCACCATCAGTGTTAGTGCATTATACAGCATTTCAATCACAATTTACTTCTACAGCCCAAGTAACAGACTTGTGTAGCTAGCAAATTAAGCTGCAAACATAATAGTAGGTCAAATGCCAATAATGCCTGTATGAAGCCATATTTATTGGGGATAGCATTTGTCCCTCGAAATCCTCCATTGGTGGTCCAAATTGGGGTTGTCAAGAGGTTGAACCTGATTCAATCGGAGTGTATCTGAGTTCAATTTGATCATGCAAGATACCGAATCCGAATTCAAGATGGTTCATTAATCTAATTAATCATGGTATAACCAAATGAATTATTATGAATTTAATAACTGATTCAAATTCGAGTTCATTTTCTTTGCAATAAAGATAAAGAAGGAAGCAAAGCATTGATGCATACAGATTTAAAAGGATATCAGGTATGTTCATTTGATTTCAAAGAAAAAAAACATAGGAAGAAGAAAAGAAAGAAAAGTGAACCATCACCATTTTATGAAGGATTAAGGTATTGATATAATACTCCATATAAATGGTCATGGATATTGGATGTGTATCCCATGAGTCGTGTGTATCGATATTATATACTTCCGTATTGCGTCGTATCATGCTGTTTCAGTGGATACTGTCCAATACACACAGATACAGAGGCATATCCGTGTGTAGTTTGACAAAACTGTACATTGACTATATTTAGATTTTTTTCATCTTTAATAAAAATTAAAAAATATAATTATAAAATTGAAATAAACAATTTAAGATTTAAATTTTCCAAAAATTTTTAATAAAACAAAAATTATAAAAATAATATATTTCATTTACCTTAGATGATTTGTATATTTTATTTTACACATAATTATATGTTAAAAATGAAAACATAGTTATTATTTGAAAAAATATAGTTACTATACTAAATAAATAAATTTTCCCAACAAAATTAATGAAAATCAGGAAAGTATAATTATAAAAACTGAAGTGAATAGTCTAAGATTTAATTTCCCAAAAAAAATTAATAACAACTGAAAAATATAAATAATTTATTTTATCTACCTTAAATTATTTATGTGTTTTATTTTAAAATTATATGTAAAATAAAAGCATTATATGTTAAAAATGAAAACATGTTTATTATTTAAAAAATAGTTGTTATTTATATAAAAATATTAAATTAATAAATATTCTAAAAAATTAATAAAAACTAAAAGTTATAATTATAAAAATTGAAAAAGTGATAATTATTGTATGATGTTTGGATGTTCTTGAGTTGCAGTATTATTTGTTGTAATGTTTCTCTTTATATATGATATAACCTATTTAGGTATGCATTTCTCATGTGTTTATACATTATTCATAGACAATTCAGATTTTGGTTTAGTATTATTAATGCATTTATGTGGTTTGCATGCATTTCCCTAGCATATTTAAGTGTTTCTGTATCTTTTGTTCTCATCCATGCATTTCTAAAGCGTGTCTATATTTGTATTCGTCTTGTCCAATACGATATTCAATACCGATACTTTGATCCATGCATCTTACAAGTTATGTGGTGGTGTATATACACAATTATCCATAACTAGATTTTTTTTTCATAGTTGCTCTCGGACATGCATTGTGAGTTAAAAAAAAAAGAAAAGAAAAGAAAAGAAAGAAAAACGAAAAGAACAGATTTGGTTCATATAAGTGCATTAAGCATGTGTAGCCGGTTTTCTTGAAAATTTAACCGAATCAGCGAGGGTATATTTGAATTAGAGGCCCATAATTGGATAAATGGTGTGGATGGGGTTTAAGTTTTAATCATCATAATTAGATAAAGAGAAATCTCTTAAACTACTCCTAAGGTTGTGTTTGGTTTGAGGAAAGATTTTGGTGAAATGGAATGAAAAATGAAAAAACATATGGAAATTTTATTAGATTATGGCATGCCCGAATGCAACATCATCATTTGCTGGATAAAAAGACCCATCATAGAATTCTTTAATGGTGAGTGATTTTTAGGCTTAGGGATGGAGTACAAATACAAAAATGTGAAGTGCAAAGTCATGTAGTTTGTATTATTTTGTATGTATTTATATTTGTACTTTTTCCAAACTGAGCCTTAGAAATTGGTGCTGTTCCATCTCAATATTTAAATCGAGTTGTATTGGCTGTTGATACTCCTATCGAATCATACTCTAGATATCAAACTGTGGGGATCAATGGATTTAATTCTTACATCCCATATTAATCTCATGATAATGCAAAAATTTTCAAACATCATATATCTTTCCTTTATGTTAATAGATAAAAGCAGGTTGTGCATCGATTTCAGGGTTTTGTTCTGTTTTGTTTTTTTACCGCCTTGTGTTAGACATTTGGTCCCCCAAACTTTCTTTTGTGATAAATGCCCCTAAACTTTCAAAGTCTAATACCTAATCTCCCTCCGTTAGCATTCTCTAAGTTAATTTCGAAAAAGACTCTCTGTAACTTTATTTACTTGTTAAACATCTCTAAATACCCAAACCACCATTTCCTTAATTTGTGTGATCATTTTTCTCTTTCTCTTGTGTATTTCTATAAACCCTTTGTGTTTCTTTTTCTTCTTTTCACAATTAAGATTTTGTTTAATTAGGGTTTAGAAGCAAATTGGGCAGAAAAAAAGTGTTTTACCCTACTCATTTTCGTCATTTTAAAGTATTGTCCTCTTGCCTGTTGGAATCTCAAAAGACATTTGAGCATTTTAGTAAATTAACTTCCTCCATCAATCCAGTTAATAGTTAATGGAGAGGGGGTAAAGTATTGAAATTTGAAAATTTAAAGGAGTCTTTGTAACATATAAAATTTCGGGGGGACAAATATCACTTTCGATTGGAATATTTAATTTATCCAAAAAAACAATGCAAATAGAAGTCGAATTCATCATAAGGAAAATCTACAATACGGGAAAGATACGCAAAAAGTTTTGACCAATTAAAACCTATCCATCAATTTTGATAAATAACACTTGTTTTCTTTTTCGAGGTAAATAGGCCTGTCAACAGAGTGTCGAAGGCCATTCAATGAAATTGCTCGGAATTACAATCTTCATGTAGAACATTAGAAAGAAACTCTGGTAGAAGAGACCAAGTAAAAGGATGAGAGACTAACAAAGCTCTTTTAGCTAAAACGTGTTGCATGATTAGCAGAATGAGCAATCCACCTAACCAAGCAGTGAGGGATAGGGGTGGATTCGAGTCGAGCTGAGCCAAGTTATTTGAGCTCGGCTTGCCAAGACAATATAAGGCTCAAGTTCGGTTCATGCTAGAGACTTGAGTTCGAGTTCAGCTCGAGTCAAAAGCTCATAAACTCAAGTTCGATTGTAAATCAAATGCTTTATAAAAGTAAAACAATTATATATAAATATTTTATTTTTTATTTGATATTTAAAAGATTAATAATTATAATAAGGATAAATTTCTTAAACTACCCTTATGGTTTAGCTAATTGACTAAGTATACCCTTACTGTTTGATTATTGTCTGACGTTACCCTTATTGTTTCTAACAATTGACCAACTCTACCCTTGCTGTTAATATTCCATTAAAACTCGTATAGATTGATATATAATTTTTTAAAATCCAATGTTACCATCTTCCTTTCACATAGGCAAACTGAGCTAACTCCGTCCAACGGTTGCCCTCTGGACTGGTACAGGATAGCTAGTGACGAGTCAGGCTCTATGGCTGGTATCACCATCTTGGGTGGAAGAATAGAAAGGTGGAGAGGCTCTGTGGCTGGTATCGGCCCTAATGAACTGGATCGAGACCCCAACTTCCCACATCTGCAAGATAGTAAGATATCCATTCTCACCAGAGTTGTGTGTACAACGAGGGGGATGATGTCTACCATCTTGGGTAGAAGAATAGCAGGTGGAGATGGAGGAAGTTGGGCTTTATGAGGAGAGGTGGGAGGGTGTTCACCGACAATGGTGGAGGTGCATATTTGGAAACTCCCAAATCGCTCGTTGGCGGTGTCATTCAACACCATTGACTTTACCATCCCCGACTCGATTAACAACATTTCAGCCGTTGTCGTGTGATTCTAGTCCAAACCCTTTTGATATCTCAAAGCAAAAGAGACTTCTAGTCACAACCCAAGTAAAAAAATGCCACTCTGAAAATCGAAACCCTCCGCTTTTCAATTAATTTGGGTGGAATTTTTGCATTGGTTTGCCATTACAGTCTAATCTTCTTCCATGTCACCCTGTTACTGTAGTCTAATCTTCCCTGAACCTATCCTTCCTCTTTGTTGAATCCAATCATTTGAAGTTTGGGGGGTTCTTACAGGAAAACCACAAGTAAAGGGTTCCACCATCACTAACTCCACTTCGCCAAACACAAGACCTCCCAATCCCCCATTTGAGTTGAAGACTTCCTCAACACCACCAAAGACAATCTAGATAACAAATGACCGAAAAGGTGCCGGTGCAAATGCTGCAGGATGTTATGATCTTATCTCGAATGCGTTGGGGGAGGGAATTTCTGGATATGGCGATTCGGGGAGCTGCATTTTGGCAAAAGCTATTGGACGCCATGATGTATTTCTCCCAACCATCATGAAGAAGAAGGAAATTTTGAACTTGTCTCAGATGTTGAAGTAACAAGACAAAAATTTCCATTTTCTCTCTCATTCTCCCCTTTCATTGCTCTTGTTTGCAGTAGAAGCTCTTGTGATTTGAAGAAGCCAAAGGCAAGGCAAGAACCTCATTTGCTCTTTTCTTTTGGTTATGCTTCTGTATTTTCTTAAACAACCGAGGGTTTCTTACCGTCGCACCATCGAATAAAAGTTAGGGGTTTCCAGTAGCGACAGTGACAACCACCAACTGAAGAGAGAGAGAGAGAGAGGGGGGTTGGAGGTGGAGGGGGCTACCATTGTCTCTAGTTAATGTTCAAGCCAGTTCGGTTTGCTGACGGTAAGGGTAAATTTAGGTTTTAAAAAAAGTATACTAAGTTTTGACGGAATATTAACAGTAAGAGTAGAACTAGTGAATTGCCGTAAACAGTAGGGGTAGTGTTAGACAATATTCAAACAGTAAGGGTATACTTAGTCAATTAGCTAAATCATAAGGGTAGTTTAAGAAATTTACCCTTATAATAATTAGTTATTATTGATATATATAAAAATAAAAATATTATATATATATGCATGTATGTATGTATGTATGTATGTCTGTATGTTTGTAGAAGCTCGATTAGGCTCGCAAACCTCACGAGCCAAGCTTTATTAGGCTCGAGCTCGGCTTAATTAGCAAATGAGCTTATAAACTGGACTTGAGCTCAGCTCGAAAGTTGGTTTAAACTAACCCGAGCCAGCTCGAACAACTCGTGAAAAGCTTGACTTGTTGCCCCCTAGTGAGTGAGGCTTGAAATGATGAGTCTTCAATCAGATATGATGTGTCTGATCCTCCAAAAGGAGTGGGATGATCAGGATTCAACAGACTCCGAACTATGATAAGAGAGTATCCCTCTAGTAAAATAGCCTAGAGGCCTAGTTCTTGAGCAAAAGAGAGGGCCGAGAACGCTGCTTGAGCTTCAATTTCTAGAGGATCTCCAACATTTAGAGATTAACAACTCTTGCAAAGCATAAAGAGCCAGAGGAATCTCTGACAATACAGCCAACGCCACTTGAGAATGAATTACATGCTCCATCAAAGTTCAATTTTAGTATAGAAGCTGGAGGTTTTTCCCAAAATTCTCTTCTCTCCATAGGTGCACGAAAAGTAGGAACTTGTTGTCGACATAGAGATTAGAAAAGATAAACTGAATCTAAGACTGAGCGGCCATCATCACAAAAAAAGGATGAAAGGCCTTATTTTTCATCACCATATGACATCCAGATCTGCCACATGAATATATATATATAGCTCATCTAGTTTGCACCGACAACTCAGCTGGATTTAGAGGGTTATCTAACTAAAACCAATAAGCTAACCAGTCCTTAACATTCCACTGAGGATTGGAGTCCACCTGAATAGATAAATTTGATGCAAACCACAATATGTTAATAATAGGCCAAGCGAAGAATAAATGTGTTGTGGATTCTTCTTTCAAGTCACACAATCTGCATATTGATGTGATACCCCTGGCACCAATTCGAATGCCCTTTAGCCTATTCCCAGACAATGTTGTGAGCAACATTTTGGAGAGAACGTCGACACCCAATATGAACAAGTACGGGGAAAGTGGACAGCTTTGGCAGAATCCCTTGTGAGGTTGAAAAGGGGTTGTACATTCACCATTGATTAGTATTGAATAAAAATCTATAGCCATATACTGTAGTACAAGGTGACAAAAAACATTAGAGAAGCCTTTCATCTTCCACACATGAATTAAGAAATTCCATTCCATGCGATTATACAGTTTTGACAAATCTAACTTCAACACAAATGAACCAAACTTGCCTCGTTTTTTATGGATTCAGAGGCAATAATTTTGTTATGAATTTAGTAATTACTTTGTAAGTCACATTTGTTAGTCCAATAGGCATGGTTTTTGAACTGCCATTTACTTGGATGGTCGGACTGTTCAGCTCAAGAACCATCCAGGAAATCGATTCCATTTTACCCCAAACACAGTCCCTGACCAAAAATCATTGAATCGGTCAACAGGTCATTGACCTGGGTGGTTGAATTGTTGACCCATCAACCCGTTCAACGATTATTTGTCATTTTTATATTTTTAATTTTTTTTATTTAGAAATTTTTTGTTGTCAAAATGGGCCGTCTATTTGAATCAAGCGATCGAATCGTCGACCCAAAAATTGATGGCCATAACAGTTTCATTTCTGTGTCATTTTTTAAAACCATGCCAATAGGTCTAAAATCATATACCAGTTCAGGTCCCACTTTTTTTTGGGATTAAAACTATATTAATGCCATTGATGGACCTAATATCCTAGGGATTCAGAAGAAGTTGTTGAACAAATGTAATTAAATCCGACTTGAGCACATCCCAACAATGCTGATAGAATTAGAAAGCAGCTGAAATACCACCCAGGCCCAGGCCCAATAGAAAATAGAGCAGTTTTAACTTCCTCGGCTGATGGAATGAGCAAAGAAAATTATTATCATCTAGTGTGACCTCACAATAAGGAGCAAAGTCTTCTAGAATGTTATCACAAACAAGAGAAGAAGAGGAAAATAAATTCTCACAATAATTCCAGATGGTACCTTCTATTTGTAAAGATTCAAAAGTCAATTGCCCTTGAAAATTGTTTGAGTCAGAAAATACTATTCTTGTGTTTGTGATTGGAGGCATACATACGGAATAATTTGTTGTTTTTGTCACCCTCCTGTAACCAATTGCACATGGTCCTTTGATGCCAATAAGCATCCTCAAGTTCCATAACCAAATTCAGTTCTTTTTGTAAATTTCTTTCCTCCTGAAGATTGGCATCTGTGCAAGAGAAAAGTCGCAAATCTGAGATTTTAGATATCAACAAATCCCATTGATTGTGTAATTGTCCATGAGTAGCTAAAGCCCGTTCATGTAATTGAAGTTTGGTATGAGAACATTTATCAGTGAAGCTCTCTGAATTGGAGTTCCAACTATTAACAACTTGGTCTTTGAAACCCTCCATCTTTGTCCCATACGTTTCACAATGTATAGTATTAAGTATTATTGGGCTGTGATCAGAGCCAATTGAAGGTAAATGTGAAACCCAAGCAGATGAGAAGAACCACACCCAGTCATCTGAAGCAAAAACCTGATCAATACATTCTAAAATAAGGTGTTGATGATGTCTCCTATTGGACCATGTAAAGTGGGGTCCCAGAAAGCCCAAATGCTGAAGATTGTAGTTAGTTAATAATGAGAGTAAAGCTACATTATCTGTAGAAGTAACATGTCTTTCACCCTCTTAGATAGAAGGATGATAGATATGGGATGAAATACTGGGTTCTCATAAATCTCTTGAGACCTAGGTAAATGCATTTACAACCAAGCAATTACAGTTAGACTTGATAGCAGTCAAATAAGATAGTATACATAAAGAAAGATAGACCCAATGTGTTTGACACATCTGGGACTCTCATATCGTTCTCTTTCACACCCCCTCAAGTTGAGCGCGCTGGTGTAAACAGGTTCAACTTGTGTCGTAAAATGTGAATTCTCTAAAGAAGCAGGGATTTAGTAAAGGCATCAGCAAGTCGATCCCGTGTGTGTATGTAGCTGATTTGGATATGGTGACGTAAGACTAAGTCTCGTGCAAAATGAAGATCTACCTCTACATGTTCCATTTGTGCATGGAATATAGGATTGGAGGAGAGGTATAGAGCACCAGTGTTATCACACCAGACAACAGGTGTAGTGGATTAAGGAACACGAGGAACACGGAGCTCTCGAAGAAGTTGCTGCACCCAAATGATCTTTGTAACCGCAATAGCAACAACACGGAATTCATCTTTGATGGAGGATTGAACAACATTATGTTGTTTATTTGTACTTCAAGCAAGAAGATTGGGCCCAAGAAATAATGCCAAACCACTAGTGGAGCACCTATCACCTGGACACCCGGCCCAACCAGCGTCCGAATAAGCCTAAAGTTGAAATGAAGTGGAGGGACAAATGTGCAAGCCATGGGAGATAGTGCCCTTCAAATAGTAAAGAATGTGCTTCATGGCACTCCAATGAGCAGTTTCTGGTGAGCTAAGAAATCAAAAACATGATTAACAACAAACGCCACATTGGGCTTTGTAATGGTGAGGTACTAGAGAGAGCCCACAATTCTCCGGTAACGGGTGGGATCAGGTAATGGATCACCAGAATCCTTAGAGAGATGACAATTAGAGGCCATGGGGTTCGACATGGCTAAGCATTAGCAAGATCAGCCTTGTTCAAGAGGTCAATAATGTATTGGCATTGAGAGAGGAACAAAGATGTGGGTGTACGTGAGACTTGAATGCCAAGGAAGAAGTGTAGATCCCCCAAGTCCTTGATGGCAAAACTCTGGGGGAGAGAGAGAGAGAGAGAGAGAGAGGAGATGATAGACTCAATGGCGGAGGCACAACTTCTACTGATGATGATGCCATCAACGTAAACCAATATGTAAATAGTGGCTCAAGTGGAAGTGTGAAGGAAGAGAGATGGATCAAATGTAGAGGCACGGAAACCCATCTGTAGTCGATTAACCCATCTATAGTTGATAGAACTAGGCCCGTGGGGCCTATTTTAGTCCATACATGGATTTACACAATTTGTAGACAAAGTTGGGTCGAGAAGGATCCACAAAACCAGGCAGCTGAGGCATATAAATCTCCTTAGAAAGAAGCTCATGAGAAATGCATTCTGAACATCCAACTGTTTGATGGGCCAATGATGAGACACAACAAGGAAAATTTGAGAGAAACCTTACACTACTAAACGAGCCTTGTAGAGGGCCAAGGATCCATGAAAATTTCTCTTAAATTTGATGATCTACTTACAACCAACAATAATAACTTGTGGATGTGGTGGAACAAGTGACCATGTGGCATTTTTTTGGAGAGCATCTTATTCGCACTGCATGGCTTCCTGCCATTCTGGAAATTTGGATGCAATGGAGTAGCTAGTGGGCTCGGTGGTGGCAGCCTCGGCAATGAGAGCTTCAGGAAGAGCATCGCGTGAGTGATTGCCATGAGGAGTGGGTATTGCAGGTGCATGCCGTAATATATCAGTAAGGGGAAGAACCTTCCATGGAGGTGAGCCATCCGAATCTACAATTGAGACTTGTGAGATACGTTTAGGTGGGATTGGGCTCAACGAACCAATATAAGTGGCATCATAATCAACAGCAGTTGCATGACCATTGGAGGTGGGCCCAGTTAGGGCTGATTGCAAGTCTAGAGAACTGGGAGAGGCAGCAACACTACTAGTGCAATCAAGTTCTAAAGGCAAAGGGGATGTCTCAGAAGTGAATGGTCCCATAGAAGAAGATGCTCATAATTAGGGGCTGTAAAAAGATGTCACGATGATGTAGGTGCCTGAATTTGGAGTAGCCGATGGGGTAGAGACTTCAGTATAGGGAAAGCATGTCTCATCAAACTGAATATTACGAGACATGATTATCTTTCCAGTAGATGGTACCAAGCACCTATATCCTTTATGAGAAGCATTGTATCCAAGAAAAATGCAAGGATCAGTCTGAAATTGAAGCTTATGCTTGTTGTAGAGTTGTAGTAACGGATAGCAAGTACACTCCATGAAGGTGTGTAACATGGCATAGTTAGGTGGGAATTTAAAAAGCTTTTCAAATGGGGAGAGACCATTGAGAATAGGGGACATGAGACGATTAATAAGATAGACAACACATGAAATGACATCATCCCAAAAACGAAAAGGGAGAGAGGCATGATCGTGGAGCGCCAATGTCGTCTCTATAATGTGACGATGTTTAGGCTCAGTTGTACCATTTTGTTTGGATGTATGGGGACAAGATAGCCAATGGGTGATACCACACTCACGAAAAAAGAGAGACATTGATATTCTCCTATCTAGTCACTTTGAGAGTATTTGATGGAGGAGAAAAATAGATTTTCAACATTCTTTTTAAAACGCAAGAAGGCATCAAACGCATCACTTTTATTAACAAGAGGAAATATCCATGTAAACCATGTATAATGATCAACAAAGATAACATAATAATGATACTCATTATTAGACGCGTAAGGAGGACCCCTACATCTGAACTAGCTAATTCCAATGGTGAAGAAGGCTGAAACTGTGAAGAAGAAAATGGTAAACAGTGACTCTTGGCTCGTTGACAAGATGGAAAAAGAAAGCCAAGATCACCTATACTTATTTGTTGGCCTAGAAAAGCAAGAACACGAAGCTGGTGAAAACTTGAGGAGTGTGGGTATCACGTAACAGAGGTATAGATGGAGGAGAAAAACAATATAAGCCATTTATGTTAGGCCCTTGTTGAACCACATTCCCCGATGTAAGATCCTTCACAACAAAATGAGATGAGTGAAATTCAAAAACAAGATTATAGTCATGTGTGAACTGAGAAACAAATAATAAATTTTTAGAGAGTGAAGAAACATGAAGCAAATTTTTAAGAAGAAAAGAACGATTATAATGAACAAAGGATGACTACCCAATATGACTAATCGCCAAACCTGAACCTTTATTGATTTGAACTTGATCATTCCCTGAATATTCTGATGGAGAGTGAATATTGGAGACATTTGGTGTGATATGATTTGTTGTGTCGGAGTCAGGATATCAGTTGGGGTCGAAGTTGTGTCCATATGATGTTGCTTGTGAGGGAGCAGTTTTAGCTGTGTAAGTTTGCATGTTATTGGGCTGAGGTTCTCCATGGTAAGATGCATCAAATCGTCATCAAGATGTTAACATGGCATGACATGGACGACTGCAAAGTTGACGTATAAGTCCACTGGTATGCTATGAGTTCCCTCCATCTTGATTTCCAGTGTTGGAACCGTGGCCCCTGCCTCTATTCTTATTATTGGACCCACGGCCACCAAATTAAGAATTTTTGTTGACATATAAGTCCTCAGTTGAGAACTTTTGTTGCCAACATGTGCCATATTAGCCATTGGGAAAGACTTCGAAGTAGGTGGAGTATGGTGTTGATGAAGCCATATCTCATGACTGAGGAGCAGTCCATGAAGATCCTCCACAATAACAATATCTGTATCCATACAAGTTGTGAGTGATGTAACAAATGATTCATCCAAGATGTAAAGAAATAGATAATTGTCCGAAATTGGTTCAGACACAACAACAAGGCATTGAGCTATGTTTCTTCATGGTTTGTAGTTGCAAATGAAGCTGAAGAATACGAGCCTGTGAGGGTGAACCATATGACCAGGCAAGAGTATGCCGTACAGCTTCTGAAGTTGGAAGACCAACAACCTGTGAAATAACACCTTTTGAGAGAGATGATATGAGCCAACTTAAAACAAGTTGGTTGAATTTGCGCCAACTGATTACTAGAGGATTGTCAATCTTCCTAATAGGATCTCTGGGATCTAGAATTTTGGAAGGTGGACACGGTATGGAACCATCAACTAGGCCCATGAGATCATGGGTGTTGAAGATTAGAAAGAATTGCACTCTTCATATGTTATGGTAGTGATTGCAGTGGTAATGAAGAAGGGAATACAGTCTTCTAAACTCATGAGATTTTGGGCTTGGGTTATAGATTGCTCGATTGAGTTGGTTTGAGTGGTGGAATCCATTGGAGTTTGTGGCTCTAATACCAAGATAGAAGGATGATAGATATGGGATGAAGCACTGGGTTCTCATGAATCTCTTGAGACCTAGGTAAATGTATTTATAGTCAAGCATTTTTAGTTAGACTTGAATTAGGATACATCAAGAAAGATAACAATCCGATAAGATAACATACATAAGAAAAGATAGACCAAATGTGTATGCGTTTGACACATTTGGGACTCTCATATCATTATCTCTTACACTCTTTATCTAACTCTGAGAAAAATGCATTAAAATCTCTAGTCAAAAAGTGTAAAGATGAAATAATCGACGAATGGAATTCTAGACTTCAACTCTATGAGTCTTGTTAGGGTGACCATATACAATGAAAATATATTGGGGAATTTAGTATCTCTACCACAATTACATTAGTGGAGGAATAGGAAACAAAAATTTATACATTAGCCATCCACAAAAACCATAGTCCACCACTTAAGCCCACATGAGTAATTTGACAATGGAACTTACGAAACTATTGTCGAATTCTTGTAGACTTTCTTAAGTCACATTTGGTCTCCATTATAAAAGAAAGTTGTGGTTGTTCAATCTAAGGAGTCTATGCAAGTGTCAAATTACTTTCATAAAACTACTTTTACAAAAGCATTTTAAAGAAAGTACTTTTATGAAAGCACTTATATGAAAGCACTTTTACAAAAGTACTTTTACGAAAGCATTTTAAAGAAAGTACTTTTATGAAAGAATTTTTACAAAAACACTTTTATGAAAGCACTTATATGAAAGTACTTTTGTAAAAGCACTTTTACGAAAGTACTCTTATGAAAGCACTTTTACGAAAGTACTCTTATGAAAGCACTTTTACGAAAGTACTTTTATGAAAGCACTTTTATGAAGCATTTCCGTAAAAGTACTTTTGTAAAAATGCTTTCATAAAAGTACTTTCTTTAAGGTATTTTTGTAAAAGTTCTTTTGTAAAAATGTTTTTATAAAAATGCTTTCATAAAAGTACTTTCTTAAAAGTGCTTTCAAAGGGTATATTTTGAAAATTTGAAAGAAAATGAAGGACAAAATAGTTACAAATGCTTATTTAAGTGTTTATTCGAGAAAAAGACTACCAAGAATCCAATATAAAATAAGTTCTTATTTTAAAAAATAAGCATTTGAAAAAGTTTGGTGCCCAATGCAAATAAGTACTTATTTGAATAAGCAGTTATTTTTTAACTTAAGCACTTCCAAACATTGCCTAAGTCCAATATTGATCCCAGGGTTCATTGAGCATGAGCAGGTATTAAGGGTGCAATTGGAAGTTGTCAAAGTGCAAGCAAACTCAGACTGGTGCTTTAATGACATGTTATTGAGTGAAGCTTCATCCGATGCAATACAAATAAGTTTATTAGTGAAATGCAGAAGAACTAGTGGTCTGTCTACAACAAAAAGAGAAGGAAGCTTGCCTTCATTGACTACATCACTTTGAATCAAACTATGACCCTTAGGCCGCGTTTGGTTGCACTAGTACAAATGCCCCCCCCAATGGCCTAGAAATCTCCACATATAGTACATTTTTACATGCTAGTTTCTTCCCTCCCTAAAGCTGTAAAGTGGGCCGAGCCGCCCCGATGAAAAATTTAGGGGTCGGCCTGGCATGACCCACGGCCCAGACCCGTGCTGTGCCATAGGCCGAGCCTTGGGCCAGGTTGGGCCGTACATCGGGCTAAAGCGATTTATTTAAAAAAATTGACAAAAAACTTAAAATTTTAATTTTATTTGAATTTAGTGTGTAAAATTGCTTATATACAATAATTAAATAAATTAGTATAATAAAATTAAAAAAATATATTTATTTTATTAATATATTATATACTATATAATATTATATAAATATATATAATATATATGGGCCATGTTATAGGCTGGGTTGTGCCGCCCCACGGGCCGCGGGCGGCACAGCTCGCTCAGTCGTGTCGTGCCATGCCGTGCCGGCCCGTGGACCTAAAACCCAGGCCCAACATAGCCAGCATGATCGTGTTGAGCTTGGCATGGCCTATGGATCATTGTGTCGGGCCATGTTGGGCCGCGGGTGGCATGGCCCAATTTACACCCTCCCCTCACTTTCCACCCAATGGTTGCCCCCCCTATGGAACATCCATAAGTTTTGCCCCCCCATAAAAAACTCCTATCTTCGCCCTTGAAAACGACCTCTGAATTCTATATTAGCACAACTAGGTGGAATCACTCTGATATCTTCTAATAGTCTACTATAGACAAAGCTTTAAACCTTTGAAGCAAATCAACGTCAACACAGTCATGAATGTAAAAATTCAATCTGTATTTTATTCTACACCCTTCGATCATGACCCACTCTGGCGCAAAAGTATAGAAGCGATGGATGCGTTCAAATTGAACACGCACTCTGATGGTTTCTGATGGTGCGCAATCTAGTTTTCTCTGTTCATAGATAATTCAGATGTCAGACTGAGTAGGTCGCCTGGTCGATTTGCAAGAAAGTGATGATTAGAGTGTTCGAGTTGCTTTACCCGGAGTGGGCACTCTGATGCGAGAGAATTAGAGTGCTAGTGAGCTGTGAGAGTTAAATCGCATGTACCTTTTTTTTGAATGAGGATGCCTTTATATAGGCTAGTTGCCGTGAGGCTCCTGAAGCTCGTCTGATATCTCTGGCCCATCTGGTTCAGAGGTGGTTTCACGCCTAGAGATGGACTCTGCATAAGTGATTAGTGTCTATCCAATCGCGTTCGAAGTGGGCGGGATGATAACCAGTTCTTCCAACGTGGTGTCGTGATCCCTGGCAAGTCAGAGATGATAACCCGTTGAATGAGGTCGCCCGACACATCAGGCAAGTCACTAGCTGAACTCAAGCCAGGTCAGCATAAGCAAGTCGCCTCTTATGTTGACCTAAAGTCTTATATTGTGGTTTGCAGTTCGATCTATCAAGGTGGTGCCGAGGTGTTCGAGGCGCTCCCGAGGTTTGCTTACGTGGTGACTAGTCTGGTTCCTTGTAAGCTTGGTTTGATTCGCCCACTTGGCCTAGAGAGTGAATTGCCACGCGTGCCAATTTTTTTTTGGTGGTGTGCGAGTTCAAATTTTGAATCTCGCTATCAAGTGTCAAGGTGGCTGAACAAGGTGCAAAATTTTGAATTTCCAATTCACCACCTAGCGCTAAATGGCGCGTGAATTCGAATTTCAAACTTGTCACCTTTGCTGAATGGTGTGCTTTCTTTCTGAGTCATCAGATAAGGTGCATCTCCGTCATCGATCTGAGGGCGATTTCACTATAAATAGGGCCCCCCTAACGGACGGGGGAGTATCCCTAAGAATGGCAAGGTCGGTCTTCTCGAGTAGCTCATGGAGGATTTCGGTTTTCAAGCAAGGTCGGTCTTCTCTCAGTTTTCAGTGAATCTTTGCTTTCCACACTATGTTTAGTGGGTTGGAAAGGGAGTATCCCTAAGAATGGCAAGTTGCTGAGCAGCTCCCCTACAAAGGTGGTGGATTAGAAGTCAATGTACTTCTTCCTATCCCAGGAGGACAGCTAGCCCATGGATACCACTTGGAGGAGTGAGGCAAGGAAGATCTGTCCTGTTGAGTTTGACAGTGAGGTAGTGGACCAGGTTTTGTTTGCCGTTGAGCAGCACTCCTGGGCTGATGAGTTCTTAGTCGAACCGATGCTCGTTACGGCCGGACTGAGTCCCATGGGTAGGTCTCTAGCATGTTACTTTACCATGCTACTCCCTTTTGATGCCCTGATCTGACCAGATTGCTTTCTCCTTTTAGTAGGTTTGTTGGACACAACTTTTGTTCTGGTTGTGATGAAGAGGGCGGCCGATTCTACTCATGCTTTGGAGACGGAGTAAGAAGCTGTAGAAAGGTTGTCGGCTTGGGATCCCGATGAGGTGGGCATCGACAATGATCACGTCAATCTGACCTCTATCGACCTTGTGAGCATTTCTAGTTAGTTTGCTCAACCCCCAATGTGCATGTTTCTCGACATCACCTATGAGTAGACCTATTCATGAGCCGAGTAGCCCGATGGCCCGGCTCGTTCCCTGGTCAGGCTTGGTCATGTAATTAGGCCTACGGGCCTGACCTTGGGCCTAACACAGTAAGCCCGACTGTGTTTCGGGTCAGGCTCAGGATTTGTTAAAAAAGCCCAGCCCGACTAAGCATTATATATTTTATAAAATACATAATATGTATTTTATATATTATATAAATATATAAATAATATAATTTTATTGAAATATATATTTATAATTTAATATATACATTTTTTATTTTTTTCTTTATAATTTCTCTCTCTCTCTCCCTCTCTCTCTCTCTCTGTATATATATATATATTCAGCTGCTTCAGCAGTAGTAACAGCATGGGCTAAATTTCAGGCTCGGGCCCAGGCCTGGGCTTCAGGCTTTTTATAAGGGCCGGACTCGGGCCTTAGAAAAATTTGTTAATAAAGAGTGAAAGTTCGGCCCAAGCCCCGCTTGGCCCGGCCCATGAACAAGTCTACCTATGAGGAATCCAGTTTGCGTTGGTAGGTCTACCTCCCAAATTGGGATGTCACCGCCACGGATAGGATCCGAAACCTTCGCGTTGCCTTCAAGGTGAGCATCGATATTCTAGGACACGTTGTCGGTAAGTACTGGCCCTTCAATACTTGGTCTTCGTGTAGATTCATTTTGCTAACTCTTTATTTTTTGCAGGCGAGTTGTATGACCCATGCTTTATATGACCGTGCCATCATTGTTGAGCGTGACAACACGTAGATGATGACTGAGGTCAAGTCCCTTTGGTCACAGCTAGAAAGTGCTTGGTTGGAAGCCCAGGAAGATCACTGATGGTTCCTCGATGCATCGTCTAGCCTGACTCGCCAAATGGAGGAGGCGAAGAGCAACGTTGTCAAGTAGGCTCTTGAAGAGAGGCAGAATATTGTACTCTAAGCCTTCGAGCTCGGTTTTTTGTTGAGAAAATTGGCCCCTTTTTTGCTAGTGATCTGCTTGATGTGCCAGGCGACCTCCTTATTCAATGGGTTATCATCTCTGACCTCCCTGGGGTCATGGCGCCACATCGGAAGAGCTGGTTATCACCCCACCCTCTTCGGATGTACTTGATAGACACTGTCCGCTTACGTGGAGTCCATCTCTTGGCATGAAACCACCTCCAAACCAGATAAGTTAGAAATCTTAGACACGCTTTGTGAGCCTTAGAATAGTTAACCTATATAAAGATATCCCTATTAATAGAAAATGTACGTGCAATTTAGCTCTCGCAGTTCACTAGCTCTCTATTTCTCTCGCTTTTAACTCTCTCAAAGCTCTTCGCTGAATTAAGAATCAAAGTGCCCATCCTAAATAAAACAACCCGGACACTTTGATCATCACTTTTTTACAACTCGACTAGGCGACGGGTGACCTACTCAGTCCGAGTCCATGCTATCTACCAACAATAATCACTGGATCGTGCACCATTAGTTTCCTCACTAAGTATAAGGAACAATCTTAACTGGATTGTGAAATCAATAGACACTTTGAATCTGACAAATTTACTCCAGCGTGAAATGTCCTTTTGAGATGGACGATAGGGTTGTCCTGTTTGACTTCCTATATGTAAGGCAGCATTTGACACGTAGGAAATCCACCGGTAAACTTTATTACTCTCCGGTGGTTGACGTGGAATAACACGTTCAACTACAATAAGATCATTATCAAACAACCAGGGCTCTTATCTATATTTTGATCACGGTCAAAAACATTGGTAAACCTTACTGAAAAGGAAGAATCAGTAAACTCCAGAAAACGAATGTAAATATGTAGAAAAGCAAAACCTTATATTCTATATTATTTTAGTTATATTTATATATTATATATTTGCATTTATATTCTTTTTAAATTGAACCTTATTGACTAACATATTTATAATTCCAATTGATTCATTCGAAGTTTTTGGATATCATATCTTTTTGGTCTCCGGATCTCCTGCCCACAACATACTACCTCCCCGTGCATAAAGGAGATCCAGACTCGTCTTTCCGATATCATAATCGAATTTTTTGAATCATTGATTGGATTAGAGTTTCAAACACCGTCTATTAGCGGTCCCGAGCCGGGCCTTAACCTAGCCCAAGCCTGGAATTGCCATGAAGGAGCTAATTTCCCCATTCCCACAGTAGTTACTGAACTTACTGATTTCCCAATTCCTAAACTTCACCTAATTTGTAATATATTTATTTATTTGCTGCGAATTTGCAAGATACCTTTCGTTGCAGAGAAAATGGCTTCTTGGCCATTAATGGCCAGGTGACGATACACATACATGTACACAATTCTTTTATTGGAATAAAACAAATAATTACAATAATACAAGAAGAAACTGATGACGTGTACATTCCCGATGCCGTTGGTTACCGACTTGTTGCATCACCATCATCTTTACAGACTTTACTCCACGTGGATTCCGGTATCAAAGTCCACCATCAGCTTGCCCAGTTTCTTGTTGCTGATACTTTGCTTGAATATCCTTGTATCCTGCCACCTGTATAGTGTATACAAAACCACATCCACATAATTTTAGACAAATTTACGGTGATTATGTCATCGAGAAGATCAATCCATTTGGACACGTAAATCCCAGGACACGTGCAAGTTCTCCTTTCTCAACTGTTGCACGCAAGGACATACACGTGGCCTGATGGATGTTCGTGCAAATAGCCAACAAACTTTGTGGATTTTTTTAAGGGCCTGCGAAAGGACAGAAATACCATCAAAGACGGAAAATTTCACCTTTGTGGTATAGCGGAGGGAGAAGAAGGGCGGGTCAACATCTGGTCGAGTTTGACTGCGTCTTCCGGACGATTGATTACATGGTTGAAGCACAGATAACGCCCGTACGATGAGATGTCTTCGTAGACGCAGATGTGGGCATCCACCAAGAACTTCAGATCCACGGTCACGAATACCCCATCTTCGTACATCTCGGCCGCTCCTTTCAAGTACGGATTCGTGATGGACAGCTCTGGCCCCGTCAACAGTCCCGCGTTGATGGTCACCATGTTGAGCTCTCTGTCCATTGCCAGCGCCCACGCCGTCTTCTCCGCTACCGTTTTCGATAGCGCGTGCCACAGCTGATCGAGATCACACGGTGAACGTATATATCAGCCGGAGAATTTTGAATTCGAATGAAATGACGAAAATATCCTTCATAATCATAAACAAAACGTGATTGGCTTGGATATTTTGGGTACCTTCAACTTGCGGCAGAAATTAACGTCGCTCCAGTTCCGTTCGTCGAAATCGGAAGCTGACTTGCCGCGCTCTTCTCGCCAGACGGCGGCCGTCACCGACGACGTGAAAACGACCTTGTCTATCGTATCCGTCTGTGCGCACGCTTCCAACACGTTGTGCGCCGCTCTCACCTCTACTTCCACCATGAATTCCTGCACCAAACCCCAAGAAACAGCGTTAATAAAAGGCTTCCTCTTTTATTACGAAACTAGCCTTGCGTTCCGTGTTAACGCACCCTTCTCTTATTGCGTGGGGTGGGAACAGAATTAGATTTACAAGAACATCACTTAAAAACCGTCCGGTTGGAACCCAAGCATCAACCCAGGTTCCATTGAATAGGAACGTGCCATTTGGCAGAAGGTTCATTGACGAATCATAGACACTTAGACAGCACATGGGACATGGCGTGTGCCAGTCATCGGCCCAACACGGTTCGTATGTACTTGTCAACTTGACGTTAATAAAATAAAATAAAGCTTCAAATACCAAATAAGTCCTCTAGTTCAATATCAGTGGAAATTTGGAAAAGGTGAAACTTGAAAACTGGAATTTAAGTGTGAATGAATGATTGTGTGTGGAAGTGGAAGTGGGGAATTGCAAAGGAACAGTAGAGGCACATACATCGAAGGTGGGCTGGTACTGGGGAGGCTCGAAGGTGTAGAACAAGCCAGAACAGCCCTTCAAAGCATCTATGATGCTCTGGTAGTCAAACGGATCTGCGTGGAAGACTTTCAGATTCTTGCTATTATCGGAAGAAATTTCCTTGAATGCTTCGAATTGCAAATCACCTAAAACAAACAATCCACGCAAGAGAGGATGAGAACAGACGTAAGTGTGATTATAAAGCAGAAGATGAAGAAAGAAAGAAATTAACCATGGTTCTGGACAGCGGCGTGGACGGTGTAGCCCCTTTGAAGGAGACGATCCACAAGGCTGGAGCCTAAGCGGCCAGAAGCGTCCATGACGCAGACAGTCTTCAATGTATCGTAATCAGGGAAGGAAGCCGCTGCTGGTGCCATTTGTTTCTGTGTCTCAGACTCAAAGAGAAAGGAAATGAGTGAGAGAAGATTTTCGGTACTTTCGTTTCTTTGGAAGCAATGAGGTAGATGTGTGTGCATGTCTGTGTATTTAAAGAGGGAAGAGGGAGAGAGGGCTACTGGCATTCAAAGAGTGTGTGGTAAGTAGATGTTGATGGTTGGAAGGTGGTAGTTGAGAAAAAGAGAATGAAATGAGAGAGAGAGAGAGAGAGAGAGAGGGGGGGGGGGGAGGTTGTGTAGAAAGCAAAATAATTGATGAAATTGAAATTGATTGACGGGTGGGTTGGGACCATCGGGTCGGCAACCACCCGATCATGGTCGCCTCCCCAGCTTAGGCCACGTTTCATTTGGAGAACCTGGTTTACTCTTCACCCCGGGCCCGGGAGCATAGTCAATAAGCATTAATTAAAATACCGGGGCCATAGTCAATAAAATACAAAAACCTCCCTTAAATTTTTTTGACAATCATAAAATCCTCTCCTTTAATTTTACTTTAACAACAATCTCCTTAAAATTAAAAAAAAATCGACAAAAACTTCCCTTTGGTCATTGACTCAAACGGAAAACGTTAAATCCATGCATCAACATTTTGTAAATTACTCTCTCTATTGACCCTCTCTCTACGAGTCAAGTGACACTGCTTCTTCACACTTTGATCCGTTCTTTCCCCAGCTTCAAAAGCCACAACCGCCCCCCACTTCAACCTCCCTTCTTTTCCCTCCTTTTCTCTCTCTCTCTCTCTCTGAGCTTTTAAATGCCCCATCTCGCTTGATGTCATGAAATCTTCGTAAGCCTATGCATCTGTATTACCTAGAAAAGAATATCAAAGTCAACAACTGAACTGCATCATCAAACTAATGGATAGATGAGATGGGTAATGTTCTCGAGAGGCCTTTTGATCCTCCTCGTCTTTTATTGGTGAAAGAGGGATTGATTGCATGAGTTGGGCTAATCTAGTTGGCAAAGAAAGGAGGGATGTTCTCTTTGTTGTTTTATTCATGGAGGGAGATGGCATCCATTGCTGTTGCCCGGAAAAAACGAGGGAGCAGGAGAGATGATGAAACAAGGAGGGAGGGAGAGATATATGTAGCGGTGGATAGTGGATGCTTTTTGGCTTCTTTTTGGAGGAGAAATTGAAGTTGTGTTTTTTATAATTTTCATTTTTAATTTCACAGAGGGAGAACGGGAGTATTCTCTATTCTAATTTTTGAAATCTCAATCAGAAAGTTATAAAGGAGAGAGAGGAGGAACGGATGGGAATAGGGGCACACTCATGAGGGGGAATTTCCATTTTGAAAAAGAGAAAAGATTGTCAAAGCCATTTTTAGGTGCTACCAGTTCACTGAAAATTCTGACTTAAGATTATTGATCGGTCCTCTGTTTTCTGCTTCAGTGCCGCAATAATTTGGTTGTTTCAACGGCAGCAATAGTATATGGTGAATGAAACCCCGAAACAATGGGAACCCATCTGCTTAAACCTTGATTTAAGCATTTGTACGTCATCAGTGGCGCTCCGGTTGGTGCAAAACCTATTGTAACAAATAACATTTCTCTACTTTTGGCACCATAGAGCCATTTCTAGATGTTGGATCGGTTGTAAGTAATGCTGATACATAGGGTTACCAGAGATTTCATAATGTCAAGGGAGATGGAGCATTTGAAAGCTCAGAGAGAGAGAGAGAGAGGTGGGGAACCAGGGAGCGTGACTTTTGAAGCTAGGGAGAGAACAAGTCGAAGTGTAAAGAAACAACATCACTTGACTCCTAGAGAGAGAGGGTCAGTAGAGAGAGAATTACAAAAGGGTAAAATAGGTATTTGGAAAATATTGATGCATTGGTCTAACGTTTTTTGCCTGGCTAAGTGACAGAAAGGAGGTTTTTGTCATTTTTTTTAAGTTTAAGGGAGTTTTTTGTTAAAGTGAAACTAAAGGTGAGTTTTTTGTGATTGTCAGAAACTTTAGGAGAGGTTTTTGTGTATTTTGCCCTTAATTAAAAGTTAAAACTTAAAGTATTGTTTATGAAAATACCCCTGCTTTCATAGATTTACTAAAACCTATGATATAGTTTACGTTTTACTAAAAGCACCCCCTTTAAAGTTTGCAATCAATTTACTTCATCAGCATATAAAATGACAATTTTGATTCTAATGTTCATTTCAATAAATTTAAATAAAAGAAAATAAAAATAAAAATACCATTTTTATCGTTAATGAGCCGCAATCAACCATCCTATTTGACTTTATTTTATCAATATTATTTCAATATGAAAAATTATTAGGGATAGTTTTGGAATAAATAATCACAAACCTATTTCCTTTAGCACTTTCCACTCACTTTAAATGATCATGTTACAATTTTAAGATGATAAAACAAATGCCTATTAGTGAAAGGTCAATTAAATAAATTGGTTGCAAATTATGGGAATGTTATAGTAAAGGAAAATTGTAGGGTAAGTTTAAGTAAATCCCTAAAACTATGTGAGTGTTCTAATAAATGACCCAAACTATAGGGGGCCTTAGATACCACAACAGTGTTTGATAAGGAAGGCTACAATTGGACAGCCAACATTTAGGGTGGATGATAAATGTTGTGATCCTTATCTGACAACAGATGGATGCTTCGTGTAGAAGTGTAAATCAGGCTGCCGCTTGCGATTCGGCATGAATTTGAATCGTTTCAGTACGACAGTCCACAGGCTGTGCTAGATCTAGCATGATCGTGCAGGCCATGTTGGTCTTCAGATTTTAGGTCCATGGGTTGGGTTGGCACAACATGACCGAGTTGTCAAATTTTTAAATAAATAAATTTGGCCCGATGTACGGCCTGACCTAACTAAAGGTTCGGCCCACAGGCCAGCCCGACCTACAGCACGGCATGGCATGGCACAAGCTCACATAGACCTATGCCATGGGCCATGTTAGACCGACCCCCAAGTTATCCCAAGGGAGGGAACATGGCCTGCACTTTGCATTAGACCTTATTAATTTAGGTCTTCATTTTTCTTTTCAATTAAAATATTTAGTGTAAAATTGTAAATATCTATTTGCCCATACTCATTATGAGACAGTAATTTTTTTCTGTGTAAAATCGTAAAATGGTCAAACCCGAGAGTAAATTATGCCCAAGCCTTTTCCTGATGTTCAGTAGGTCTAGGGAATTTACAAAAGTAGCCCAAGGCCAAATTTTATGTGGATTCTGTCTTCTTGGTCTAATGCAGTATCGATGCTGCAGATACGGTGCTGCTGATGTTTAGGTTGGAAGCACCGTATTTTAGAAAAACGGTGTTTTATTTGTTTGGAACGTTGTTGTCATGTAGGATATTTTTTGGAGCAACACTAATCTTTTCTGCTTGGTACCAATGTTTTAGGAATCTATTATCTAGTGCCACCTTATGTTCATGTCACTGACAACTCATGTCTTTGTTAAAAGCAACCTTGAGGAAACAACAAATTGGGCATTGCTCCAACCTATGTCTTCCTGATTTTCAAGGTGTGATTTGGAGCACCGTTTTTTATGAAAAAAACGATTTCAAACAAATATGTATTTCTTGGAACACTGTTTTTTTTCGATGTGGTGCTGATGTATCATCTTTTTCTAAAGCAATGGCATCAATACCAAATAGACGCCTGAACCATCAGACTGTTCAATCCGGGAATTGTTTAGGCAATCAGTACCGTATCACCCCTAATTCGATGATTCTTAACTAAAAATCGTTGATTAGGACAGCAATTCATTGACCCAGGTAACAATTAGTTTTGGTCATTTTTTATTTTAATTACATTTATATATATATATATATATATTTAATTTTTTAAATTAGAACAACTGTCTGTTTGAATTGGTTGGTTGAACCGATAGAACGAATTAATAAGGCCCACCCATAGTTTTATGGATGAGTAAAACTATTGAAAAGTCCATGCATCTATCTGTTTCATAGCTGCGTACAAATAAAAAGCTAAGGGGTTTTTATAGTTCAGTCCACCCGTAAGGTGGAGCTAAGATTTCTAGGGGTGGACTGTATCCTACCCGTGGATTGATGCCAGATTCATGGATAGGATGCGGTTTATAGGAGGGCTACTAGTAGATTAAGAGGGGGCTGCAATTTCAGATTTCTGAGATAGATTGCAGTCCACTTATCCCCAAAAAAAATAATAAAAAAGAAGTCCATACTTCTATTTTAACTATGTTAGAACTGTTGATGGGGTTTGATTCGACTATGATATAAAAAATATATGATATTTGAAAAACTTCTAACCAGTTAATTAAAATCATAAATTTAATTGCCAATCAAGTGTTATTTATCAAAATTCTTGAATGAGTTTTAATTGCTCCATATTCTTTTTATACCATGTCTTTCCTGCACCATAAATTTTCTCGTGTTTCTATATATGAGAAGGTTCGGGCTGGGTCAGGTATTTTATGCCCTCTTCATTTAGTCAGGTCGGATCAGGTTCATATGTGGATAGTGCAATAGATTAGCTTCAGGTTGAGCCAAACCCATTCTGAACCCGTCCCATAAACATCTCTACCTAGATCCAAGCCGATTTCCCATTTGAAAGTTTCTAGACGTGGATTGAGACCGGTGGATTTTACGGGTGGAATTCTAAAATTTGGAATGGTGAAACAACGTTCCAAAATCTGGTTTGTCCAAACGATAGAATTAGAGAGGGAGTCTTTGGATGTGGATCTGATAATCATGTTTGGCCCAGGTACCCTCTACGGACTATGGTGGGCCAGACCCTTCTGAATATGTCTCAATTTGCAACTTCAAAGGCCCAATCCTATCCCCTGTGGGCTGTGGCCCATCACTGAAATCACTATTTCAGAACTAGCAAAAGTGGATGCATTTTAGCATTTATTATGGACCCAATACTTTCTCATTCACAACAATCAGGCAACAACCCTGGTTTGTAACGGCCTTTGACAGCCACCGGATGTGAATATCCTGACCAGGTATGGCTGAATGCTTATTCCAATCGGGTGGTTGTCTGATTGAGATTATTAATTTAAACGAGACTGAAAATTCCATCTTAGCTAATAGCATGATGTAGAAGATTAGGTAGTTGACTACCATTAAATGGTAGGGGAAGAACACTAGAACAGTTCGGTAGGAGCAGTGGCGCACGTTCTACCGACGGCCGCCTTTCACTGTTTCACATACGGAAGTCACAACAGCTAACCCTAACCCGCCAAGTACACGAAGCTTTAAAGGGAGCTAAGAAGTTGTCAATCTGGGGCAACCAGTGGAATGGTGGACAATGGTGGTGGACCTGGGCTGGTTTGACCTAGGTTGGCATCAATCTGTAAGTAGGGCCCATGCAACGCAGGACACTCCTCCGTCCTAGGATTTTTATTCTTTTATGAGAATGCCCACAGCCCACGTAGCCATTTGTATTAGTTATTAGATGTGTCAAGTCGCCTGTTGAAAGTAAATCCTACACATCAATTCTTGAACGGCCGTTGGGGAGTTTTCTTTTGTACACATAGCGTGAGTTAGGCCCCCAACTAAATCCTCATGTCAATGGGTCATGTTCTTTATTTGTTTGACTCGACCCGAACCCGAACTGAAATTCATGCCAAACTGAAGTACTGAACCCGACCCAACCCAACCCATTCCATATATAGTGCATTTATACTCAAACTGTCTACATGTGATGTGAACATTCCAGCGCTCAGATGTCAGTGCGTGGGGTTAGCATGGGCCTTCCTCAACCCGAACTTACCTGAACCCAATGAAGTCCGACCGATCTTAACCCGATAGGATCGGATCAGTGCGGGTTAAACATTTAGATCGACCTACTTTTCATAGTCATTTCCCAGGTTTTAGGTGGACGAGGTACAGCTCAATACATTATACATGCTAGGTAATATGCTGTACTCTGTAGAGAAAAGGTTGGTCTTCTATCTAGATCTCTCAAAAACGTTATTTTTGACAGTAAGATGTGACATTAGGTGTCCCATAAGCTGAATAATGTAAAAATGTCTACGTGTTAGTGAAACATTAAAAAAAAAAAAAAAAAAAAAAAAAAAAAAAATCCCCTATACAGATTACACAGAATCCGAAAAAAAATTGTTTATTTTATAAATATTTTAACCAAATAATGTTTTAAATTTTACTGAAGAAAAATGTAAGTTTAATAGATGCTTTCAGGTCAAATCATCATTTTTTTTTAATTTAAAAATGTCGTCTTAAAAAGGACAATATTTGCCCACGTATAGAGATGAACCCTTGTTAGCGGTTCAACATTGTATGCTCGTGTGTGTCACTTGGATCTATAAGTTGCTATTCTACTCTTACAACTAAACTTAGGAACTGAAGGAGTTGGGGATCATGGGTGTTCATTTAAGGAACATTGTCTGCTATCTGCTTGGCAAATGTAGATATGAGATATTTATGAATTTAATGAGTCAATGCATTATCTTTTAGACCATTATTTTGTTATTATCTTGTGCTATTAACTACAATGGATGCTGCTGCATCATCCTCGACCTCTTTGGATAGACCCACTCACTTGTTGAGGATGTGGTATATATGGCCCAAACAAATCATCCCCAATGTCATGTGCTATCTACTTGTTCTGTTGTTCACATTAGGGATGTCAACGCCTTAGGTCAGTACGGGTTCACCTAAAACCCTATTTAAAACCGTCCTGATCCTAACGCGATAGGGTTGGGTTAGTGTAGATTTATCACCTAATCTGATCCACTGACATCTCCAATCCTAGGATATCATTTCAATTGAATTCTAATAGAACAGCTTGGGCTTGAATTTGATTAGATTTATTTTGAGTTCAATTCTAATCGAAATCAAGTTTGAACCTCAGGATAAGTTTGATTAGTTATTTGAACTTGAACTTGACCAATAAAAAGTTTGGTTCGAAATGTTTTAAGTCTGGCTTAATTATTAAAACATATGTATATATAATAGAATGTATATATAATAGAATGTAAAAATATATTTTTATATTCTATATATAATATAAAAATATCCTATATAATATAAAAAATATATATATCATACACATTTATAAAATATAAAAATATATTTCTTTCTGAGCTTTCAAACAGAACTTGAATTCTATCGAATATTTAATAGGATCAAGCTCGAACCAAAAAAATATAGTTCGAATTAGATTCAAACTCAAACTCGAACATAATATTATTTTAGTTGAGCTGAGCTAAGATATGCTTAAAATTGGGGTTGGCTTAGCTTTTTATTTCTTTTGCTTGGCTCAATTGTACCTTACCTAATTCACACCAATTCTATTGGTTGCATTTTCTTTTTCAATGGAAAGGGAAAAGAAGAAAGTTTCTGTTGTCGAAAAATTCAGAATCTGCTGAAATTTATTTTTCAGGCTGATAAAACTTTTTACCCTCGTTTTCAACCAGAGATATGAGATTGATGGTTTGGATTTACAGTGTCAGAAGTGGTGCATATTAATGATCTTAATTGATATTTATCCAAATTCACGTAGGTTTCTATTTGGATGGCACATGGGAAAGAGTGTTTGAGTTGGAACTTGCCCAGACATGTTGATGAAGGAAGATTTGGCCCGACCTCTTTATTATGTGACACGTGGCAGAAACGACAGCTCGGCAAAAGGGGCCAAGCCTAGGCGGGAACAAGGGCACACTCTTCGCCGAACTGACCCACCTTATAACAGCTCAGGATGGACTTCGCCGAATTGACCCTTGTAACAGCTCGGGATGGACTTCACCGAACTGACCCTTGTAACAACTCGGGATGGACTTCGCCGAACTGCCACCCTGTAACAGCTCGGGATACACTTCGCCGAACTGACCCACCTTGTAACAGCTCAGGATACACTTCGCTGAATTGACCCTTGTAACAGCTCGGGATGGACTTTGCCGAACTGACCCTTGTAACAGCTCGGGATGGACTTCGCCGAATTGACCCTTGTAACAGCTCGGGATGGACTTCGCCGAATTGACCCTTGTAACAGCTCGGGATGGACTTCGCCGAACTGCCACCCTGTAACAGCTCGGGATACACTTCGCCAAACTGACCCACCTTGTAACAGCTCGGGATACACTTCGCCGAACTGACCCACCTTGTAACAGTTCGGGATACCTCCGAGCTCAAGTTCGCCTCGCTCAGCACTTCGCATCATCTTCTGGGCACCAAAGCCAAACAAGTCGTACCATGCCTGACACTAGGGAAGTCCATGCTCGAGGGCGCCACGCCTGACTGACTTGGGATCTGACGTTTGGCAGCAGCACTCTAAACGGCCACTGACGCCGCCATCTCCAGTTAGACGGTTAGGCAGTGACGGTTCTGTCCTAGCAGAAAGGACGACGGTCGAGTTGACAAGCACAAGGGTAATCATACCCGACCTGACAAGGGCCTCGGGACGAGTACACGAAGTGACTATAAGAGCCCCCTGCCCCCCGACAACGGAGGTATGAAAACTTTGCGCTATCTGGTATTACCTTGCTTTTGAAGGATTCTAACTTGAGCTTCGGAGCCTCTACACCGGGTTCCCCCCGGAGCTTTCCCACCTCTTCCGTTTCAGGTTCCCTGCTACCCCGTTTAGAAGCAAGGCAGCGGACAGCTAAGACCAGCCGGATCGCGCTCCATCACATGCATGTACCACATGGAAGAATACTGGGTCATCTGGGGGAGTTGGGATCTGTTGCAAACAATGTATAGCTCGTTGTACAAGATTGGGTTATGTTGGAGTCGGTTTGGGCCGGGATTCATAGCCCATTTTATACGTCTAGTTTATAGCAAATGCAAATCCAGAGTGTCATTCGAATCTAACTGAGTTTAGCATTTAAGGAATTGGTCACAACACCGGATGGACTAGAAACAAAGTGGGCTAAGTAACCTATCAAGAGTAAAGATGCCAGTGTTTCATGCACATGAGTTCACATAAAACCTACAATGAACAAATTACTTTATATCTAGTCCATTTGGGCTCGGCATAATGAAATAGGGGCATGCCGGCTTTGGAAATGTAGGGGTGCTTACAATTCAATTAATCAAATCATGGGCCTATTTTCCAAACTGAACCACATACCATCAATTATTTTTGGAAAACTGTGAAGTGAAATTGAACAAAAACCAATTGGTTGATCAGTTCAATTTTTGATATTTTACCATTTATAATATATAATATAAACAAATATATAAATATATAATATAAATAAAGAAAATTTTCACTTTAGTACCTTAAACTTTGGGAGTAGTATCATATTAGTACCCAAACTTTTACACATGTCACTACAGTACCTAAACTTTCAAAAAGTGTCAAGTTGGTCCCTGCCATTAGCCGATCACCAGTTATCTGTTGAAAATGTCAAAACTATCCTTCAAAAGAAGACACTGTTCATTGTCTTCTACCTTGAGACTGAAATGGTTATCTTCAAAGAAAAAGAGAGAAAAAACATGAAATATGATAGAGAGAAACAATAACTAAAAGCAAAGAAATAACTAATCAAGAATGTGTTTCAGATCTAAAGGTAGAAGACAATGACTTCATTAGTCTAAAATCTCAAACACCTCAACTGGTTCAGTCTTAAGGAAGGAAGATAATGAATGGTGTCTTATTTTGAAGGGTAGTTTTGACATTTTCAATAGATAACTGACGGTTGATTAACGGCAGGGACCAACTTGACACTTTTTGAAAGTTTAGGTACTGCATTGACACATTTGAAAGTCCATTTACTAACTTGACACTACCCCAGAGTTAAGGGTACTAAAATGAAAATTTCCTATAAATATATATATATAATCATTGATTTTTTATATTAATTAACCAACATCTAATTCATACCTTTCGATTTTTCAAAAATACCAAACTGATCAATTCCATTAACCAGAAGTTTTTGTTTGGTTTTCAGGTTTTTATTAGCACCCTATGAAATCAACCAAGCAGTTCCAATGATATTAGCACCCCTATGATCAGTCTATGTTTCAACTGGGGTTTGCAAAGGTATCGGAAATTGCAATGATATTTTGCTGCTCTCATTTACCACCTTGTAATGAACATAGTCAATCAAATATATAAACAGTCGGCAATGTGGCACCTACCCATTGTTCTAGGGCCTAGTGTTTGCGTTGAGATCATTAGTTAGGCCATATTTGGATGTGATGTAAATCAATAATCAATATAAAATTTACATCGGTTTGGTTTTGTAAGCATTAGAAAGAGGGTGTAATTATTATTGACGTAAAATTCCACTCCAGTTCGGTTTTGCATGCATTTGGATGGAGTGGAATTTTATGTCAATAATCGATATAAAATCTCATCAGTTCTAAAGTTTTGCATCAATTTTATCATTGTAAAACTTTACATTCTTCCACCTATTTGAGAAGACTACAAATATACAAATATAAAAATGTTCAATAAAAATATAAATATGTTTGGTTTAAAAAATGATGTAAAGTTGGTTTAGTTTTGCATTGATAATTTCATACTTTTACAATAGATACAAATATAAATTTCAATACTGAAATCCTCCTTTTTTGCATTGACCAACTTTGAATGCAAAAGTTTGACTGATATGTATCCTATATGGTGCTTACCTATCAATACATACATGAAAAACGGTGATGAAAATCACCTTACCAACAGCATAATATTGCTTATTGCCTACGTGGTAGAACTATTTTTTTTATAAAAAAATAGGTCTTAAAAGCATGAACATTTTTTATTTTTTAAATCGATCCCAGAAAGCACCCACGCTTCCAAACACCATCATATATGCCGAAAGGATCATTTGTTTTCCTTGTTCATGAATAGTAGAATACATGGTAACTTTTAGGGTGATCTTCATCCAAACCGTTGTGAGACATGGGTCACATGGTCTGTCATCTGTGGGACAAGGAGGTTGACATGGCCCGTCGTCAGTGATCGAGGCCCAACCAATGTTCATCACACGTCTCACTTCATCTGGGATGTATTGTGTTCCTCTGCATTAACTTTCTAGCTACATTGGTGGTTCCAAAGGATGCCATGTCACCGCTCTTCAATTTTCCCCAAGCTCTCACCTTGACAACGTGGTACTCTTCAACTTGGGCACCTGTCAATTCTAGATTGATTTACGTGGTGGTCTAGACCAGACCAGGTTTACATCCACATCAGTTACACAAGCCCATTATACAAAGTAGGGGTGAGCATGCGCTCCTTCAGTTCAGTTCCACGTACGGTTGTCAATGGGTCGGGTCCGACCGGGTAGATTCGAACCGATTGGGCCGGTTCCACTTAGTCCCGAACTGATTCAGACCATATTTATTTTTTATTTATTACAATCGGGTTTGTCAGGTCAAACCCAATTGTCCCATGAACTGATTGGTTCGGTTTTGGGTCCAAAAATTATAGACACTATCGGGTCCGGGTTTTCAACATTTCATGCTGGGTCAGTTCCGGTTCCAGTTGGTTCCAACCCAGACTCAACTCGTTGACAGTCCTAGTTCCACTGCAGAACTTAGAACCTATCTTGTAGGGGTTAATTCCAAGTTTTTTGAACCAGAACTTACCCTACAAAGGTTGGTTGTATGGTCGGTTTTGGCTTTGGTGGTTTTGGGGTCGGTTATAGGGTCTACCTATAGAACCTGTACTTTCTTTACTCTCCCCCTTCACAAAAAAGAAAAAAGAGTTCTTTGAAATCTTGATTTTTAATAAATATAATATAGTTTAAAGCTTATATTGTCTTTATTGATTAAATTGAAAAACTTAATATGTAGATTATCATTATATGGTTAAAAACTTATAAATTCAATTTAAATTTTATAAATATTACCTTATACACTATTTATCAAATATATTTAAATATTAAAATGAAAACAAATGATCAAATCACTTAAGTAACTCAATGGTCAAGTGAAATCATGGCCTTTGTAACTATGAATGCTTGGGTTTATATCTTCACATCCCCAAAAGTATTCTGGGGTTTATTTCAAGGCAACTTTGATCTCATGGCAAAGTTCCAACAAGGTTAGTTCCACTAAGGCCAACTAAGGTTGGTCCATTGGGCCAATTCAGGTAGGGTAAACCCTTAGAACTTGAAAATGGCATAGGTGGGGTCAATTTCAAGAATTTTGAACCAGACTCTACCCTATAACTAGACCTGTTGGCCCCCGACGGGTTTGAACAGGCTTTTTGGGCCACGGGCTTAACCTCGGGCCAAAAAGCCCAGCCCGCATAAAATTCGACCTAGGCTTGGGCTTTGCCAAAATAGCCCGGCCCGAGGCCGGCAACCCAACCTATAGTTAAACCTAAGTAAAAACCCTATGTGATGTCCATTTAAATAAATTTTTTGATTTAAGAAGGTTGTTGATTCACTTGTAGGCCCATTGTTCATTTAAATAGGGGAAAAAAAGCATCTGAATTAAAATAAATAATGTCCATTTGAATAGGGAAAAATTTGAATTTCTTTTATTAGGTTGGGCTTCGGGCTCGGGCTCGGGCTTCGGCTTCGGACTTTTTATCAAGGTCGAGCTCGGGCTCGGACCTAACATTTTTCTGTTAATAAAGAGTAAAAGCCCGACCCGGCCCATGAACATGTCTACCTATAACAAATTGGTAGGGTCAGTTCAAGGTTAATTTGAAGTCAGTTCCATTTAGTTATGAGATAGGCAGTGAGGAAAAAGGAATAGCATCGGTAACCGTTGGGGGAATTAGAGCCCAAGTCCAAGACCCGTTTGTTGCTCACCCCTAAAACTGGGTCTTGCTCACTCGTATGCAGTGAGCAACACTATGCAGAAAAAGGAAAAACGGGTCTTGCTCACCCCTAAAACCACCGGCATGCGTCTGAACCTCGAACTTGGCACAATGAGAACAGAGAGAGAGATTACCAGCGCTTGCATTGGTGCCAAAGAAAATGACGGTATCAGCAATCTCCAACAATGGATTCAGACAATCCGAGGAGAATTTCCTAGCAAACAAATACGAGTAAGTCGAGTTCGAAACTCGGAGCTTGTAGATAAGTTCAGGTGACACTTCGGCCGGTAGATAGGTGTGTGGGCATCCGCTGGTGCTTCCAGTCCAGTTGACTCGAGTGAGCATGAAGTGGCTGCAACCCTTTGGATCCTCAGTAATGCTCCTCTGGATAACACGACTCAGTCTTCAGACATGGCAGTCTGAACTTCCACCATAGCTTGCGATCCCTAATCCCTAACAATGTGTGCCGCCTCATGAGCACGAATAACTGCGACCCAACTCGGAATTGCTCAAAGGGTATTGATGAATGATGATTTGACCCGATCAATGAAATGGCGACACGTGGACATTGACCTGACGTAAGCGACAGCTCAGCATTGCGGCCCAGTACAGCTAAGTAACGGGCCCATAAAGCAACTCGCCACATCATATCATGCAAAAGGAGGAGCTCACCACGACGCAAGCTTCGGATTCCCCGATCTACCTCCAAAGGGATATTCTGAGGCAACTTCAGCTCGCAAGCTAAGAAAACCAGCTCGCCCGAGCTCCCAAGCAGACAAGTCATCCGGAGGACTAATTCTACTAAGGGTACTCCTGAAATATTCCAAGCTCGCTACAAAGTAGCTCGCGAGTGGGCCGCATGAGCATTCCACAGGAATCTTCTATCTGATAGGCCATACCAATCAGACTGCGCCATATCCCTTACTGACGGCGCAGTCATTGTCCTTTCGACAGTCTGCGCCCACGTCTCTCAGTAGGCGGAGGCGTGCCTATCACTTTGGGGACGTGTCACTCGCCCGGGTAAGGAGTATGGCACAACGGCCACCTGTGCAGCCCTGACAGGTAACGGCTGTGGCAGGGGGCCCAGTGGCGGTTATGCCCGATCTCACAAAGAGCACCTCTATAAAAGCCCTCAGGGCAGAGGAGAAACTTCTTCTGAGACCTCCAATCTCTCGAGTATAGGAAAAAAGCGCGATCTTCACTCATAGCCTTCGTTTTTCCCTTTACTACCCATACACAGTATTAACTTAAGCATCGGAGTATTCTCACCGGGTAAATCCTCAGGAATCTTTGCTTTCATATTCTCAGGTGTTGTTCGTTGCCAACAATGAGTCAATTAGTAGTCAGTTAGGAGTGCCTGGATCTCGCTAGATCAGGTATCTCTTGCATCATCACGTCTTTCCCCCTCGCAGTGTATCTCTCCCATAGACCGGGCTCTTTTGACAGTATCTCGATGAAGCTTCGATACCTAACTTGCCCTTACCAAGTCGAAGGGGCGTCTGGGTCGGCGTAGGGCGAATTGACGGGAGTAGAAGCGAAGAGGGAATGGTAAACGAATTGGAAGGAGTGAAGTGGGATGCAATGCTGGGAGACGAGAGCAAAGAAGGAATTGGTGGGATCGTCGAGAAGGGTTGTGGTGAGAAGTCTCCGGACGGCGGAGATTAGGGTAGGGGAGGCACGTTGGGTCTTCTTTCCGGCGATGATGTAAATGTTGAACAGATGCTGATTGCACTACCATCAAAGAACTTCTCTCAGAGAGGGGCGAAGAAGAGGTCGGAGTTTGTGAGGAACAAGAAAGCAATCTTGGGCGGAGGATTCGTGGTACCCAGATGGGAAAAAGTGGATGTCGATGAGGACGAATGTGAGGCGGAGGTGGAGGGCGCGAGAGAGGCTCGACGGAAGAGCGTGAGATCGGGAGGTGCCGTGGAGGGGGGATCCGAGGGGCTAGGAGGAAGAGCAGAGGTAGGGAGAGTAAGATACGTTACACCGATGAAGATTGAAGCCATGGCAGAAATAGGAGGGTTCCGACGAAGATTGAAACCACGACGTTGAGGAAGTAGTTTTTCGAAGGAGAAGAGAGGCGTTACACCGATGGAGAGATCGGGAGTTTTTTTACATGATTCTCGATGCAAAAATATGTTTAAACGCTCTTTTACATCGACTATCATTCCTATTTACATTCCATCCAAACGTATACAAAAGTGAACCAGAATGTAAAATTATACTGAGCCGGGTTTTACACCACTTCCAAACGCAGCCGTAGACGACTGTACAAACTACCTAACTAAATAAAGGTGAATAAACGAGAGTGTAGAGTTTGGTCCTTCGATGTTTTTACCAAATATTGTATTTTTTTAGGAAAGTTACAGATTAGTATTTATACTTTGTTCCCCGAATTTCAAAGCAAGTCCATTCAGTATCTAAAATTCTAAAACTTACCAGGAATTAAGTGCATGTGAAAAGAAAATAATACTCTTCAGATATCATCTAATTTTTTTTTATTAACCATCCAAATGCCCAAATAACTTGTAAATTGATAGAAAAAAAGAAATTTTCTTCATCAACCGTCCAAGTGCCCAAACTAGAATGGATGCATATACCATTCCTGTACTTGGTCATCAATGTCATTGCCTTCCAAGATGATGCTGGGCATTAAAGTCATCAACCTTACAGATAAATAAAAGATTATAGAGAGGAAAAAGGAATAGCATCTCCGGTTATTTCGTTAGTTTTAGTTTAGTCCTCAATGGGCTCTGATTCAAGGGAACCCAAACGATGGTGGTTGTCAAATTTAATCTGGTGGTCACCATTTCACCGAGCTCGAATAGCTACATGTAAGAATAATAATAATATAAAATTATAGAAAATAATATATATAATAAAAATATTATATATACTATTTTTACTTTTATATATAATAATAACTAATTATTATAATTCTTAATTTTTTAAATATCAAATAAAAAATATTTTTATATATACTTTTTCTACTTTTATAAAACATTTTTCTAAAGTCGAGCTAAGCTCGAGCTCAAGGTTCTTCTCAAACCGAGTTCGAGCTTGGGCTTCGTACTACCTTGGTGATTGGCTCGGCTCGAATCCACCCCTATCCCTGTGCAACACTTGGGTCTTTTCAACGTTCACATACTTCTACGCATGCTTCATGAGCGCGGTCAGGTTGGGAAAATGATTCTTTTGCAAAGAGAAGTTGAACATTAAGGAGCACAGACTGTTCATGATGGTGTTCACGGCCACCGACTGGTCTAGAGTCGAACTTCGAGGACCTCGATGTTGAACCTCGCCAAGTATTACCTCAGGGTCTCTCCTTTCCTCTGACGCACTTGCATGACGTTGACTAAGGTCTTCCAATGCCTTTGGTTGCTGATGAACTATGCTATAAACTGTGTCTCTAACTAGGTGTGTTCATTATGCGGTTCTAACCACAAAACCGAACCAAACCAAATTGAATTTATGGTTTGGTTCAGTTTATACCTATAAATGGTTTGGTTCAGTTTGAGAATTTTCTATATTGTGGTTTGCGGTTTTAGTTTAGTTTATTGAATTTTATAAACCAAACCAAACACAAACCGTAAACCAAAATTGTATATACATATATATAATATGAATATATGAATATATGATATGTAAACATTATATATAATATATCTAAATGGAATGCATAAAATTATAAATATATAGCGAGTTCTTTATTTTATAATAAATAATAAATAAAAGTTTTAAATTTTAATTTTTAATTTTTAGGGGAGCTATTTGGGCTTTCTAACTGGGTGAAGCCCAAAAGAACCATAAAATGGTCCAAAGTCCCCAAACCATATTAGAAATTGCACCAAACTGTAACAAAACGGTTCAGTTTCCATACCAAAATGGTTTGATCCGGTTTAGAAATTTCTCAAACCGTAATTTTCTAGTTTGGTCTGAGATCTTCTCCAAACCGCATTGAACCGGACCGTGAAATCCCCTATCTCCAACTACTCCTAGGAGGAAATGGATCGTGATGGAAGGGAGGCATACCAGATCTTGGAAACTCCGTGGAGGCTTGTGACGAAAGCCTTGCACTTGAGATCCTTGGAGGAGTCGTGCAACATCATTATCACCTTGAACCCCTCAATGTGATCGTTGGGGCTCCATCATATTTCTGAAATTGAGGGGGTCGCCAGTTGGCTAGGGAAGCTCATTAGCGATCTCCTGGACGAAGATGGGTTCCTTTGTGGGCTGGTTGTGGTGCTACTTTGAGGGCCGGGCTATTGGAGGAGCTAAGTTTCTATCTTATTGGTTGTGCTCCAGTTCGGCCAACCGCTTTCTTAGTTCTCTGATTTTGGTGTTTTTGTCGGATGGGACCACAGTTACTAACTTTTCCCCTTTTGGAATCGTGGGACGATCTCGGACCGAGCTGAACTCGGCTATCGAGATCAGCGGCTGCTGCAGACATTGGTTGAGTCATTCTTTCGCTGGTACCCGAGTGGCGGAGTGATGGGATCTACTATGGGCGTTGTGCGTGCAAGGCCCGATTGGGGAGTCAAATCTTCTAGATGGCTACAGTCGTTCGTGGTCAGTTGGGCCTTGTGCTGCATACCTTTTGGGGTCCTCAGTGCAAGGATTTGCTATAGTAGGCGTTTGCGCAGCAGGGCGAGTAGCTTGGGGGGAGTGTGCCGATTGCCCCAGCGTCTCCATCATGTCTAGGATACGATCGACCTTCTACTACATGGCTTGAAACTGCATAGGGTCAACTGTTGCCTGATGCTAGGGCTCCCAAGGCGGAGAGTTGTGGAGTAAGCGGGATCCTCAAGATGGGGAATGGGCTCCAGATTGGGGTTGGTTGTGTTCTTAGGCATTGTTGCTTTTAGTGCACAGAGAGGGGTTTGGGATATGACTTTTTGTTTGTTTCCCACAGATGACACCAATCTGATGTTGTCCAATTTGAGGTATTCCGAACCGAGGACAAAATTAGATAATCCTGCCAACTGGGCGAGGCCAAGGTGGAAGGACGAAGTTGCGCACTGAGATCTGCAACCAAGAGAAAGGTCAAAGGCATGTTCCTCGGGTAGATACTCCGACACTCAAGTTAGTGGGATAGAGAAGGACGTGGCCAGGATGAGTAGGTTGAAATAATGTTGGTCGGAGCCAAAGAGATAATGCAAAGAGGTATCAAAGGGTGTGGTTCCGAAGAGTCTCTTACCTCAAGCAGGGAATACCTATTTATAGTTGGGCATCCGTGTCCTAGATGGATATGGCTTTCGGGGTTGTCGAGATGAGGATGTTCGTCGAGGTCTTCAGGAGATTAACTCCTCCCCTGTGGAGTTCGCTTCCTTGTCCATACAGAACACTCCTTCTTAGTCGTGCTCTTGTATTACGTGTGACGTCGATGTGGCTTGAGAGGGGGCGGTTTCAGAGATAGCCACATAGCCATGTGGCACCCTTGGCCAGTTCAACCATCACCCGAAGAGATATATTCGTAGCCTCTGCTCATGGCCATTACTAGTCCTGATTTGAGTAATGGAGATTGCAATAGGGTCTACGCTTGACTAGTTTTCAGCGCTGGCCACTTCAAAGAATGATCTATGCTTTAAATTTTTGGAACACTGCCCATTTTATTTATTTATTTATTATTTTGACCAATTCTATCATCTTGAGATAATATAGTATTTGCAACGTTGACCTTAAGGCTAAGTTTGGGATTGCTTAAACATTAGTGCTTATTTTTGGGCTGGAACCACACCAATAAGCATTTATTTGTATTTTGAGAAATAAGTCCAAAATAAGTGAATAAGCATTTATTTGAGAAGTTCAAATTTTGGGCTTATTTTTAAGTGATATTTTCCTTTTTGGCCTACCTTGGCCCACCACATCATTTAAAAAATACCTATACTATCCCTATTTAAAATAAGTGATTTTTAACCAAACATGTATAAATGCTTATTAGAATAAACATTTTTTTAAACACTTATTATTCTAATAAACACTCCCAAACTTGGCCAAAATTTCTGAAGCAATGATATTTAAAGCTGAATGCGTAAGATTTATTAGTTCACTTCACGGGTAAAGAAAAACCGAGCATGCTGCATTTGGTAGTGTATATTGTTGGTCATCAAAATGGGCATTTGATATGAGTAGTTGTTCTTCGTTTCTACTTCCAGATTCAATGTTGGGAGGCGATTGGGTCACTCACCAAATTGGACTAGTTGCTTGAGAGATGTCGAGAGAACCATATCCATGAATGGTGGCAGAAAAATGTGTTAAGGCCCATGAAGGCCTAGAAGTAGAGAGAGAGATGATAGGTAGAAGAAAATGAAGTTTGGCCCTAGTTTATTTGAATGGGAAGCAAAAATATGCAGACTATCCCTTTTGCAGAAGAACATGAACTAAGTTTGATTCATTGCCAACAAATGAACCTTTACCATAATTCAAACACAAAAGGCCCCAAAAAGTTTGTACTTTATCACCCACTACAGAAGAAACGTCCAACAATGTAAACCCTTTATTTTAAAGTGCAAGGCGACAAAATTTAGCTTGTCATATTCCTTGTCTCAATTTGTAAGGGGAAGTTTGGGAGTCAGAGAGCAAAGAAGCAAATTAAAGTCAACAAAATACTTCAGTCCTTATGCACTGCACCCCATTCCAATCCAAGGGAATCCTGTATCCCTTTTAAGTTCTATGTTTTGTTTTGTTTTTTCGTTTTTTTGTTTTTTTTTGTTTTTTGTTTTTTTTTTTTTGTCTATCTATGAATTTATATTATTAGTTTTCCATCTCTACTTTCATTTCAATTTTTGCCCAATTAAATGTTTTCCATTTGTACAGTTTGTAACATGTAGAACTGGCACTCCAGTCTGGCTTTGTTTGGAAAACTTTGGTTGATTGATTCTATCCTATGTTTCAGGATTTTAACCTAGCCATATTCAGATTGCCAATTAGGGGTGCAACAAATTCTTGTCTAGTAACTTCTTCTGCTGCTGCTTGAGTTGACCCCAATCTCCATTACAAGCAGTCAAAGACTATTAATTGAGCCAGTTTGGCACCTTCATCTAGCAATGTATCAGTTCAAAGGAATGACCTGGCCCAGCACAATAGAAAATTTACACTCAAACCCACAAACCAGAACCACAACATTTCTATACTGAGTACTGACCAGAGCCTTGAGCTCATGTGGGTCCAAATTTGCTTATTACTCAGTTGCTACATCTCTAATAACAATGTGCCACCTATGTCGAAACCATATGAATGCTCTCCAGATGTTATTTTCCTCTTGGTAGGAAACTGTTGCTGTTGTGGCTATAAGAATAATGAAGTTGCTCCAAAATTGACAGCAGGTTCACACTGAAAAGCCCCCCTAAGCCTGTTTACACTTCCATCCCCTCCCACTAAAGACAGACTACTAGTCTATATATTTGAATCATGTAAAGAGATTTGAGATGATTCAATGATTTTATCAAGTTTGTTCACTAGTGATTCTCTTTTCCTTCTTCTCTACATAAAAAAAGACTTGCTTGTCTTCTTCTTCATCAAATAAGTAGTAGTGCCCCTTTCTATCTCTAAGAGCAATGTTGTCAGACTTGGATCGGACTAAAAGCTGAACTGCTCAATGGGTCATGGTTTTATCAGTTAATTGGGCAATTAGTCCACTCAAATAGTAAAAAATGCCATTTGATTGAGACCTGGAATGCCTGTCGGTTCGTGATTTTCATGGTCTGAATGTCAAGTTTGATCTGAATCTTATAACTAAGGGTGTAAATGGATCGGTTTTGGATTGGACCCAGTTTAAATCAAGATTAATTTGGAGGGATTGGACAGGCCAATAAAATATATTGAATTGGACCAGTCCAGACTTAATGGCCCATAAGTATTTTTTGATCGGATTAGACTTGGTGCATCTGTAATGGATTTATATTGGATTAGGTCAGATTGAACTAATATCCTATCCATAAGAATGCATTTGTCAATGGACCAGGTTTAGATTAGAACAAATCTAAATTAAAACTAATTTGAACAGATTGGATAGTCCATACATTGAATTGGACCAGTCCAAAATGGTCCTGGATTAGACTGAATTTGGTCCATTTGTAATGGCCTCGTGTTGAACCGGATTGAATTGAACCAAAACCCCTACTTATAACACTGTATAAGGACATGTTTGATAAGTGCTGAAGTTACTAAACTGAAAGACTAATTGCTTTATTTTTAGTTGTAAAAATAAGTAAAAGAAAAGATGTTCAAGGATAGGGAGCTCACAGCCCACTAACCTCGTTATGATCTTATTTACTAAACTTTTCAGTTCAACATATTCAGCTGTTATCAAACCGCCCTAAGAGCCGTCACAGCCACCAAGGCACCAGTTCTTCCCAACTGAAGGCCTCTGGTTCCACCATACAGCTTGTAAATGCTCACTAAGGGTTCGTTTGGGAGGGTTTTTATATTGGAGGCGAGGTGAGATGATTCGGCTATGATGGTTGAGGACCTGTGTTCCAAAAATGCTACCTGGAATAGCTTTTTATTTCACTAGAGCTTTTGGCATTCAAAATACAATGAAGGGCTGTCCGGATTTTCACCAAAACACAGCTTCCGGCATTCGCGTGTTGAGGCCAACTCGGAACCTCAGAAGCTGCACCCTGAAAGCCCTCCCAAACAAGTACTAACACTGAGTGCTGGGCCTCCTGGCGTGTGCCTGTGCCAACCCAATCGGCCGACCCGAGGTAGCTGCTTATGGATATTGATCAAACCCTAATGTTAGTTAATTCTGGCCTGGTTTAAATCAGGCCGGGCTTCGAAATGGGCAAACCAGGGTTATATCCCAAGAAAGTAGGTTCATGCATCAACCCAAAATGAAAACAAAACAAACAAAAAGTTAGGAGAGATTCAATGATACCTTCCCCTTCTTCTGTGAACCTTGGGATGAATGTACTGTTTCATCTGTCTCCTTTATATCTGGCCCCACCTGCGATGATTGTCTGAATTAGTGAAGTTACGTCGCGACGACATACACACACTCCAAGATAAACAAAACAAAGACATCTCAGCCGTTGATTATCCATTCATGAATCAGTCATCTTCTATCTGCGACAACTGTAGCAAACTGGCAACATGGTTGTTTTGATTGACCGTATCAACTCTCCAACTTTATCATATCGTATCACCAGTGCACCACTACTCCCATCTGTTGTCTTTCTATAATTCTATCGGAGGTGGGTACACCACACGATCTGTCACTGTCGAATTTGGCGGTGGGCCATAAAGTAAGTTATGGTGAATGGGCTTTTCTGTGACAAGTGCTATTGGCCTATTGTGGTGGAAAGCGACGCCCTGGGAACCAACGGTCTTAAACTTGGGAGAAAAATTAAAATTGTTTGTGACATGGGCCCCCACTCAACGCTGCTTGGCCCAGAATAAAAAAAAAGGAGGTAGAGAGTAAAACCACCACCCGGCATTTGGTTTTCAAGGACATGGGTTCGTTTAAGTCGGCTGAATAGTTGAGACAGGAGACAAAGGTTTTGAGGTCGTTTATTTGCATTTGCCACCATAGTTGCAACATCATTACGAGACTGCCATAGTTCAATTTACCAAAATGGCCATTTCCCCAATTCTCTTTTGTTACGCGAAATCATCACCAGTTCGCCACACCAGTACTACAATAAGACAGTCCAAAACATCACCCCCCCGGGTTGATCTGTCGAATTGTTGATTATCTCTGCTTCCCTTTTTCCTCAATAAAAAAATTACTACAAGAAGACCGAATGGGGAGAGAATTCTTTAACTATGGCTAGCTTAGTGTACATAAAGAATATTTTGACACGTAAATTAGTTGATAAATGAAAAAATTGACCAACATTTCTTTAAATTTTTCATATTTAGAGAAAAATTTGGTTAATGGAAAAATTGATCAACTTTTTCATATTTTTTATTAGTAAAGTGAAGGTTTAATGAAAATAAAAGTTTTATCTACTTGGGAGGTGGATATTAGGGAAATTAATCAAATAGTATAGTATTAAAATGTCTTTTTATAAGAAAAAAAATTAAAGAACCTTTAGAAAATTTGTCACTTACCATATGACAAAAGAATACGGGTAAATATGCTTATCTTGATAATGTTTCCCATATAACATTTGTCTAGGCCAGTAATTTACATAACTCTAGAGGTGTAAATCAGGTCGTACTGCTTCCGGCCCGACACAATTATGCAGGCCATATTGGGCCTAGGGTTTTAGGTCTACGGGGCAGTATGGCCCATATATATTTATATAATATTATATAGATTAACATTATATAATAATATATAGTATATAATATACTAATAAAATAAATAATTTTTTAAATTTTATTATACTAATTTATTTAATTATTGTATATAAACAATTGCATACACAAAATTGATATAAAATTAAAATTTTAAGTGGACTTAGGAATTGTTGGATTGTTTATATAAATGAAGTTGCTTTGGTCATTTCTTGAATTTTTTTTTTTTTTGTATATGAGAACGAGTGCATTTTGGGGAACTTCTATACTCATGGAAAAGACATGCTCCGTACAGATAGTATACTCTCTGTTGAATAGACCTGTTCAAGCCCGTATGTTTATAGGCATATGGATTTAAACTCGGGCCAAAAAGCATGGCCCGTAATAAATTTGAATCGGACTTAGGTTTTGTCAAAATAGCCTAGTCCGACTTGACCTAAAATTAGACTTAAAATGGGTTATGTGATTATGTCTATTTGAATAATTTTTTTGATTTAAGAATGTAAAATTGTATTTTAAAACGTAAAAGAAATGGAAAAAAACCATCTTGTAGGCCCATTATTCATTTAAATAGGAAAAAAAAAACATCTAAATTTTTAATTCTAATTTGAATAGGGAAAATTATAATTTTTTTTATTAGGTCGGGCTTCGGGCTTGGGCCCAAGTTATGATCGGGCTTGGGCCTAATATATTTCTATTAATGATGAATAAAAACCCGGCCTGGCCAAAAAACAGGTCTAGTGCTGAACTATGTAGGGAAGTGGGAACTACTTTAGCAGAACAGAACAATTCTCACACGTGAATTCAGAACGCCTACAATTCTACTCGTAAATTTCACACACGTTGGGTCTGACGTATCAAGATCTGCCAAGTAGACTCCCACTCCTTCAATTCTACAGTAATGACCCAACAGGTTTTCCCACATCATCTGTGCTATGGGACGTTGTGGGGGCAATCTTGTGGGGCTGATTTGAATTCCCTTCCTTCGTATGCAAGTTGCCACGCGTCAACACCTTATAAGTCCTCAATTTAACGCCGTCTCCTTCACTAACGACAACCACAAGGCTATATAAGTCCCATCACTTGCCATTTGTTCGTTGTCTCAAGTTCTCGGTTCTCAGTTCTCAGTTCTCAGTTCTCAGTTCCTTCCTCCCTCCCTTCCTCCCTCCCTCCTCCCTTCTTAGAACTGAATTGTTGAAAACTGTAGTATAAAAATATAGAATCAGGTTGACGAAATGTTCCACTTCTGAGGTTTCTCTCTCCTCAGTTCTCACTCTATTTCGCCATGGAAGCTGCACTTCTCAGAACCGGTTCAGCAACCCTTCGTGCATCTCTCTCTCGATCACCCAAGGTTTCTCTCTGCGATCAGGATTCCCTCCCCGGAATGTTATCCTCCGATAAAAACAAGAAAAGGGCTTCTTCTTCGAGGTCCTCTCTGCATTTCGAGAGCAAGGTCAAGCGGGTTGATAATTCGAGGCTTATCCGACGGACGCTTTCGGACTCCGACACGGTTTGGTCGGTTAACAAGGACTCAGGCTGGTTAACAAAGTTGAGTGGACTCGGATCTCTGTCTTTCCCATCGAACCCTGTGCTTGATCGCGGGAGTTCTGCTGGAGTTTTGCGGGGGAACCTCGTTGAAACGGAGGAGTTGGAATTGGCCAGTGGTGGAACGGGTAAAGGAAGCAAGGTTGGTAGAGGAGGAGACCGGGGTGATCGTGGTGGCGGTGGCAGTGGCAGTGACAGTGACAGGGGTTCATCAAGCAGCGGTAGAGCTGATCACAGCAAGATCGACGCTTGTTACCGAGAGATGCTTAAGGCAAACCCTGCGAATCCGCTTCTCTTGAGGAACTACGGCCAATTCTTGCATCAGGTACTTTGAATTGATCGATTTTATCGACTCCTACTTAAGAACTCGGGGTTCTTGATCTTCGGTTGATCTGATATTTTGCTGTTTGTTGTTGTATAAAGGTGGAGAAAGATCTGGTTAGAGCGGAAGAGTACTACGAGAGAGCGATATTGGCGAATCCAGGAGACGGAGAGTTGCTGTCTCTGTACGGGAAACTGATATGGGAAATGCATAGAGACCAAGACAGAGCTGAGTCTTACTTCGAACAGGCGGTCCATGCATCTCCTGACGATTGGTACGTTCATACTTTCAATTCCGTCCTTTTAGGTGCCAAAATTTGAAAACAAAAAGAGTGAAAAAAAAGGATTTTCAAAAGAAATTTAGAGATTGTTTCCCTCTTTTTTCTTTATGTTTTTGTTTTGATTGAATGAAATGTAATTAACGAATCACCGGTATGGTATTGATGGGTGCAGCTTTGTGCTGGGTTCATATGCCCACTTCCTGTGGGATTTGGAGGAGGAAGAAGAAGATGAAAGTCAAGCAACAGTAGAGACCAAAATACCAGCTTCGGTTGAGGCTTTTTAAGAGAGTGACGCTGTACGCAGACGCACCTGGAACTGTGGAACTTCCTCTTCTCTCTCTCTCTCTCTCTCTCTGTCTGTTATAAGGTATAGTTATATTATAGGTAGTGTTTTCTGAGAGGTCTTTCCCTGTAACGAATGAAGTAACTTTGACTAACAAAGAAAAGGCGGGGGTAGTGTAAGGAGTGAGAAACAGAGAAATTTCTATAGAGAAATGTAAGAAAGTTTCCTTCTTGTACAGAGTAAAACAGTTTATATATATTTACTGTATAATAATACATTACAATACAATGGGTTGATGACTCTTTCTCAAGTTCTGTCAAATCTCCTTTCTGTTATATAAATTAATGAAACATTAGTCGATAGCTGTTAAAGCTCTACCTAAACTAAACTCAAAGTTCAAGAAATTTTTACAACATTTGATGGTTGTGCTTTGCTCAACCGTGTTTTCTTCTTCAACTTGCACCAAATCCCCATTTTCCAGTGCAACAGTTTATGCTCAACTTGTCCAGTTTATAAATTCTCTTCCTGAGAGTTGAGAGTTGGAACAGAGAGAGAGAGAGAGAGCATTGTCTAAACTTCTAGCTAGCTTAGCCATAATCCTTCATTCTGCTTCGTGCAGACCCACCCAAGGGGGTAAAAAACAGCAGAAGATGCTCTTAGATGATTTAAATCATCATTTCAATTTTAAAATCAAAGAATAGATCAGTAATTTCTACCTCTAAACTCATTCTAAAGACTAAAAGTACAATAACAATAAATTATCCTCTATGCAGTGAATCTCTGCAATTTGACTGCAAATGAGTCTGCAATTTAAATTCACCCACAATGACTAACTGCAAATTTAATCTTACAAAACCCACAGCCCAGATAAAAAATCTATGTCAATTACAGCTACCTCTTCTTGTATTGTGTGGAACACAGTTCGATATAATTGTGACAACTGACAACTAGGTTTGCCCTTCTTTACTTGTTTTGTTAGGAGAGAGAGAAAAGGGCTGCTGGTTGTGTTTGTCCTTGTTTGGCATAAATATAACATCAAGGGCTATTAGCATAACAACCCTGTACTCAATATGGGCAAACACTCCCACCACCCAAACCAGAGAAAAACAAGTAAAGGTCAAATTTGTAACAATGACTATCATCTCTCCCATTTGATGAGGGGTGATGGTATTATATTAGTCATCCACAAATGGATAAAATCTTCATCCTCTGTTAAAGCACAATACTTCATTTGCAAACAAAGGCAAACCACACAGCAATAACAGATTCAAATAAACTCTAATTAGAGGAGCATTTATGAAGGTTGCACAAATACCAGAACAGCCTCCCGGCTTGCCTACTCATAGAATTCTGGTCTGTTGCCATGATTGGACCTTGCTTTTGATTACAAACTACAAAATTGATGATACTCCAGAATATGTATAGTTTTCAAGGATTCAAGCTTGCATCTTGCTTATGGGGAAACAAAGCACCAAAGGTTGCTTGAGCCCCCGTAACTTGTCTGTGTCAGTTCCACTGGGAAAACATCCTACACCAGATTATTCTTTAACAGAACCCCTTTTTCTTCTGCTGTCAATAATAGATTCAACCCAAAAAGCCTAATGATCTGTTGAACTTGATTTCCTGCTTTATTAATTACTATAAAAAATTGTGTGAAATTTATATACAATTTAAACCGGATCTTGTTGCTAATTGGTTGGTTTCCAATAATAAGCAGAGCATTAACAATAACCATGATCCTTAATCTTTTATGTCTTGAGAGTGCTATATTGGTGGGATGTAGGAATCCTATCAATAAGTAAAAAGGAGTGTCCCACTCACTCTTCCTTAGGATTTACATTTTGTGTTTATCCTGTTAACGAAATGATGCTGCTCATGTTCTTAAGGGAATCATAAATTCTAAAATAAATATAATGGTGCTGCAGTCAATTTTAGATTCTAAGGGTAAGGTATTCATATTGCAGTCCTAGAGTCCTAGATTATCTTCAATAGTAAACAGTGTCTTCATGCAACTTCTCTTTTATCCTCTAAATCATACCATCTTCACCTCAGTATGAATAGAAATAGACCTCAGTATGAATAGAAATAGACTTGATCCTAGCCATGGGCATCCTTTCTGTTGACAACAGTAGTAACACTTGATCTGAGGATGAATGGAACTGATTCACTCTCATATGCAAATACGATGCGCACTAAAGAGTACACTAGGATACATAAATCTGTAATGTTTACTGGGGATGAATATCAGAATTATTCCTGGTTGTGGTCATAGAATGATAGAAGATGGTACAAGGGTAGAAAAAGACGGATAATGGATAGGAATTAGATAATCATCCTAGTTGGTTTTCAGCCAAGGTGAGACTAAATCCATTTGATGGTGGGCACACAAGAAGGAGGTACATTCTTAAGTCGGGTCAATTGGACCAACTTAACCAGCTCCTTGCCTAAATAGCCATGAAGGTATGTGATGTTACTTCTCAATGGATATATTAAGGAATAAGGTATTGAACTTCAAAAGGTTTCATAGATTAATGAATTCAAACAATTCATTCTTCAGCAAAGATAAAGCAGGTTCAGTTCAATCTATTGGATGGCCAACAGATCAACAATAGCACTGGTTAAAATATCCACCCCATCAGTTATTTACAATCAGGAAAACAAATCTAATGGTCCAAAAGTGGCTTACTGATGCCATCATTTTGACCAAATGGCAGGAGTAATTCTTGGATTAACCAAAAAAAAGTGCTCTGCTACCTGAAATTGAATCAACCCACTCAACCCAGTCTATCAGCATTTGCGTCAGCCATAAAGGTGCAAAATGTAATTGGTCCTTGCAAGTTGCAAATGCCATCAATGCAAACTTTAATGGTATCCCCATCATAGTAGAGTTAAATTAGTCCATCGGATGTTCTGTAAGGAACTTAGGAACCCATGATAATCTGATTTACAAGGGGGCATTGTAGATAGTTTGATACGGACATTGTATTTGTTCTTCCTGCTCAGTTTGGGAAGAGTACAAATACAAATATGTACAGTGAAAATACAATATATAAGGTTTTGAGCTTTGAACTGTACACTTTTGTATTTGTACTTCTCCCAAACTGAGTCTCCAGGTCCAGTGAGATGAGGAACTCTACAGCAACTGTCATCTACAAGGGCTCAAATAGAAAGCAAAGCTCTTAAAAAATGCTAAAAAATTGATAGATAATAGTATAATACACACAAAACTGTAATGAATAAATAATTGTCAACCGTCTGTTATTCTGGAGCACTTGTTTAGCCTAACAAGCAATTGGAACTTGATCAACACTTCTCCCCATATTTTGGTTACTTGAGCGCAAGGATCGAGATATTGCAATGTATCGGGATATATCGGTTAATATGTATCATATTGGTAATCCTCCAATATATCTTTACACTTAGGCGGTGTTCGATACCGCATTCATCTAATGGACGGGATCATTTCAGTCCTGTCCACACCCCAATATAGCGTCAACAGGAAAAACTTGTGGATGTGTCCCCTCCACAGTTTATTTTTGATCCCATGCTTCACAGTCTCTCTGAAACCTTATTGTCTGTTTCACATTACCATTAGAGGTCTCTGCCGCCCACCCGTTGAAGCTTCTCTCTCTCTCTCTCTCTCTCTCTCTCTCTCATAGATTCATATTTCCACAGACAACCTGATGAAAAAAAGACAAATGAATGTTAGCTCATTTTTTTTATCAGACAAAACTGATGAATGTTAGCTCATTCTCCACCCATCAGTTTCTCTCTTTTTCATCAGACAAAAAATGAATGTTAGCTCAGAAATGAATGTTAGCTCATGTTAGCTCAGGAAAAACAACTGCTGTTTATCAGAAATGAATGTTAGTTCTCGAGAAAAAACAACCTGCAAATGAATGTTAGCTCATTGTTTTTAATTTTTTTACATTTATTTTCATCTTATACTACGGACCCAATTGTTGAAATACATAAACTTGTTGTAATTCTTTGTTTCCTTGTCTTTTCATGATAATGAAAATTGTGTTTTCTATTGTACAATTTCTGCAAGTATACAGATTGTGGGCAAGTAACAGTATGTGAATAGAGTGTTGATCCCTCAGGGAAGGTGTTGTCAAGTATCAAATTTTAAGATTTCTCTATTATTTAGAAATTAGAAATTCAATTCTCAAGCTAAATTAAAAAATTGATAATGCAAGTAAATAGGTTTAATTCAGAGTATTATAAAAATCCTAGGATTCGGGTTTCATCAAATGATTACCTATGACATACTTATGTTTTCTTAGATTGGTTTATTATTGTAGGAATTTATGATCAGATTTCCCCAAATTGTGTGAAGTTCTCTCTCAAGATACAACACATGTGTTTATGCTAACCGCGTGTCTACTCTCGTGATCAGGGGCAATGAACACAAACCCATTAAGATAAATGGAAATCAGTTTAACAATCACAAATGAGTGTTCTTATCTCTAAGCAACACATACCCTAGGTCAATTATCTCAATGAACTAGTATTTATGCTTCCACTCTCGCTACTTCACACAATACCTTAATTCAAATATTTAATGGCCCATTAATTACTAGCATTAAGCCCTAAGATAAAAGATAAATCCCAACAATCAACGACCCAATCAGTTAAACAAAGTATCATAGGCAAATTAAAAGACTACATCCAAATCCTAGATCAAGAAATTTAGCTACTCATATTATTGATGAAAAGAATCATTCCAACGATAAAATTTAGATTAAACATAAGTGAAATTGAATAATAACAGAGAGTAAAGTTTGACGAAAAAAAACTCTTGAATAGAAGTTGATTGAGGGGAACTCCTCGCCCTTGAATCTTTCAATTCTCCTCTCTGCCGCCTTTCTTCTCCTCCTGGGTTGCTGACTGCTTCCTTGGAGGCTGAAGCTCTCTTGGAGGATTTCTCCTTGCTCCCTTGATTGATTGATGCTAGTCTGCCCCCCCCCCCCCCCCCCCCCCTTTATATAGCTTTAGGAGGAGGGGCTGTTTTCAACTCCTTTTTGGAGTTCTTTCTCAAAAATATAAAGTCCTAATTCCTAATGATTAGTTTAGATCTAATCATATCCTATCTCTTATCTAGTAATCTCAATCTCTTTTATCTTTCTAGAATTACATTAGAAAATTAAATCTGATAGGACTCTTTGCAATTTCCTTATTCTTGTATTCGTATTGGGCTTCTGCTGCGAACTGGGCTTCCCTACGAATTTGCTCAGACTTTGGGCCCGATTTTGACTTTGATGCTGTCCGAATCTATCAAAACTCAAAACATGAAAGTTTTAGATATTTTCCTTATATTTCCAATGCATCTTGAATCATCTCAATCTGAGTTCGGATGGGAGATTTATGCCCAGATTACTATGCGGCACCGAAACTGTGCAAAATTACCCGATTAGCCTTGTTTATCTCCTGACGCCTTCTTTCATGCCCTGAATCGAAATACAAGCATAATGAGTCCAATTAACTACTAATTAAGTATAAAAGACTGAATATTTAGGGATAGAAATATGATAATTTTTATTCTTATCTTTTTCTCTTAATTATATACTATACAAACCTCTTGAAACGTTCTCCTTAAAAAAAGAAGGAAAAGAACAACTCAGAGGAAATGGAATCTATGTAACCAATGCCAAATCACTGAGATAGTCTATGTAACCAATGCCAAATCATTGAGATAGTCCGGGGAAATGGAATCTATGTAACCAATGCCAAATCACTGAGCACTCATACATCTACATATAATTTTTCTAGAATCACATACCCTTATCTAAACTTGATTGGGTTAATTTGAAGCAGCTTCATTACAGGACCTTTTATTTATTTACTTTTTTTTTAATTTGATGAAATATCTGAAGACTTGTGAAAGAGGTTTTAGGAAGGATATGTTGAAAAGGCATAAAAGAATAGTTTTAAAGCAATTCTTTTCAATATGATTGAAAATAAAACAATATCTTTTAGTGAATTGGTAGATTCCCTTAACTCCTAAAGAAAGGGAGTATGAATTGGTATATATCTATGTATGTAGCTTTCTCTGGTGCAGAGATGCCTTGGGCAGAGCCATGTTGACTGTACAAAGAATCTGTCAATGCACTCAGCTTCTCTCTCAGAGAGAGGAGGGGGGAATGCCTTAGTTTGGTTACCATGCGACTCCCTCACTGAGGATAAATTAATTTAATGAGAATTAAAAAAAAAAAAACAGAAAAAACTGTTACAGTAAAAGATAGAACATACCCTATTTTTCTAGAAGCACATACCTTATCCAAAGTTTAGGCAAACTTTGAGTACTTGGATGAATGCTTAGTTCTACTGGATAAGCTTGAAAAAGAGATAACCTCCTAGGTAGAGCAGATGCTAGGTGGTGGAGGGAGTGCAGAAACAGTCAATTTTTGGTGAAATCCTTTTACAATGTACTTATCTTGAACCAGGCAGATATATATAAATTGGCATTGAGGGTAATCCGGTTCAACCTAGAGTGGAACCCTTTGTGTGATTGGTTGCCGTGGACTGTTCTTACAGCAAATAACTGAACAATAGATGACTCCACTTTCCTAGTAAAAGCTATTTGTGTAACAACAATGAAGAAGATGATAGTATCATTGTAATCTGTTAATTGTTTGTGTCTTTATCAAATTTATTTGTTTTCTTTTTATTTTCTTGTCTTGTGAGACGTGGCTGCCACTTGGCAGGGTAGTCAATTTTTGCATCTTGACCTACAATCCAGGAAAGTAAGAATCTTTTGGACCTGCATTCTTTTTGCTGTAATTTGGTGCATCTGGAAGTGGATAAATAAATAGAAGAATTTTTTATGGTATTCAGAAGTGTACCAAAAGATTGTATACACCAATTGGAGATATGATCTTGGTTGGATTCTTGTGCATCAAGAATTCAAAGATGTCCAGTGGGAAACTTTTTGGTCATCCTTTTGGACCACTTTAGAACTGCATTGGGAAACCTCATAGTTGATTGCATTAATTGTTTCTGAAATATTTTGTAGTAAGTTTCTTATTGGATTGTGGTGCCATCTTATCACCATATCCAGAATTGCAGACCTTGTATTTCTTATATCTTAATAAAAAGGTTCTTTTTCTTTTTCTTTGAAAACAAGAAATTTCTTTTACTTTAAAAATATGCACCTATTAATATCTTTGAGTACTATTGGATGTTTATGGCTAACTCTATATAGTTGAGTTGAAGTACTATTCAATGTTTATATGATTTCTTTAAGTACTATTGATATGCTGTTAAACATGATGGAATGAGGGTTAGATGATACCCAATTATGAAAATTGTGCTACTTGGGTTAGGGTTACATATTTGATGGTTGGGTTGGGTTCATTGGATTCAGATAGGTTGGATTGGGATAGGGTTGAGGAACCTCTGTTTTGGATTGATCTCAACCCAACTTGACCAGGCCCAAGTTGCAACCTTAATTGTGCCATCAATCTAACCCAACGAGTTAAAAGCAACAGGATGGAGGCAGCAAATGAGTAAAGTGTGGGTAATTCTGTTTACTATCTGAATTGTTATGCTGAAAAGTTTCCTTTCAGTTATTTCTATTAATGTTGCTCTAAGCTCACTATTAACTCCATATTCACTGTGAATATTGGATGGACATATTAGGAAATCTTTTTTTCCATATTAGGAAATTGAGCAAAAGGGCAGTCCATGAGGTGCATGTAGATCTTTGAGATCAATGGATTTTGTGACATTTTTGTGACATCCTGATCACTAGTTATTCAGTACTTCACATACAATATCATTTTCCTCTCTAGAATTCAAAATACTTGATACTAAAACATGTATTTCTCATTTGTCATTCAATGATGCCATCTGTACATGTTATCTGTTATGTTGGCTCAAGTTTTAAACATGTCTAGTAAGGGTGTTGGAATACTAAATGTTTTATCATACTACGCTTTATGCAATTTTAGAGGGTTCTTCCAATCTTTTGAAGCTTTGTTATTTGATTTATGAATTTATTTCTCGTTGAAGATTGTTTTTCCCCTATCACTCGATCAGTTTGTTGATATTCATACCTCAAAATGCCTTTATTGTGCTTTCAATCTTTTGAACTAAGCAATCATTCATCATTTTTCTAGAAGCACATACCTCTCGAGAGGGAAGAATTGAGTACTCATATGCCATATAACTTTAGGCAAACCTTTATGATGTAGTTTTGCCATATGTTCATTCAATAAGATCAGAAGGGATTTTTAATGAAGGGGAGAAAAATCTTTCATTAGGCAAACCTTGATGATGTAACCATAGATGTAGATATTATCCTTTTCCATAAACCAATAACGTTACTAGTTATCCATCAAAAGAACTTTAACTCCTTGTTCATATAACTTTAGCTCATATGTCATATAACTTTATGTTACGGTCTGACACAGCCTTAGCTTTGCCCATACTTGGCAGACTTACGTTAGGGACATCACCGTCATTTTTGCTTGTAAGATTTTTGGGAGAATTGATGTTATCTTTAGGCAAACCACCAAAAGCTTAACGTACTCTTTGAGGAGGGGTGGTCGACCTCCTTGGGTGCCTAACCTTGGCACTCCTAGACCTTCATCCCTTGTGGGGCGGCCCTGGTTAATGGCCAGCATGGCTACCAGGGTTCCTCATGGGCGCACACATGCTCATGGGGACAGTGTTGGACCGGCACTGCGCTGCTGACACTCAAGGGAGGCTTGGCATGCAGGCCTAGCTCAAGCATGACCCTTCACCTCGCCAGCCCCTTGCCCAAGCTGATTGAGCTATCCCGTTGCCCCTAGTGCACGGGTGTGTTCCGGCCCAAGCGGTTGCCTATCATCATGGCACACAGGTGCCTGTCATCATCGACATACAGGAGACCCTTCACATCGGTGCCAAGTCACCTCTTCGGCGCACAGTCACCTTGCATTATGGTTGTCCCCCTTTAGCACGTAAGCGGTGCCTCCCATGGACCGGTCTGAGCCAGCCGAGTGCCTCGACCATTGGACTTGAGGTCATGATTCAGTGCTACTGACTTTGGTGGAGCCATCCCATCAGGCAACTCCTAGCCTCTAAGCGCATAAAGGCTTGTCCTGTCCTACCTTGGCCTGGACGCCGCACGGGTTTCTTCCGCTATAGAATTACCCCCATGATAGTTGGTATCAGAGTGAGCTAGCCAATTGCAGTCACAGTTGGTGTCAAGAAGGTTAGCCCAGAGCCAGTTGAAACAGTCTTCACGACAAGCAGCAACATTGTGGAGTGCGGTCCCTAGGCACTTCCACCCAGGATCAAGCAGAATTCTTATCAGACCTGGCAAGAGGCCATTCGTTGTTCGTGTCCCCATTCCAATGACCCTAAAACAGATTCCCTTGTGGGGGCAGACGTGTGAGCCTTGTTAGAAATGTGGGTACACTGGCCGTTGGAGCATGGCGGCCCTACACCGACAAAGTATCAGGTGGACATGCTCAGTTCAAACAGGTGGATCACTTGCAGCAGCATAAGTGCATCACAAGGCGAGTGCATGTTCGGCAACTCATGGGTAAAGTTGCCACACTCGCGTTCAAAGTGGTCAGGTCTCCTTGAGGCAGCAGTGGGGCCCCCTCGGAGTGAAGAGGTACCCGAGTCGGCGAGGCGAAGCGTAGTTTCAAGGGCCAAGAGAGCATAAGCCATGGCTAGGTTTGAGTAACCCGAATCGGCGAGGTGAAGTCTGCAGGCCAGCATGGTGAAAGGGTACCCAGGTCATCGCCAACATGAGGAGTAGACCTATCAGCATGTTCGGTAGCATCACTGAAAAGCTACCAAGAAGACGGTTGAGCCTTGAGGTAAGATGATACATGGGGCAGACCTCCGCGAAGCACCACATACATTTCTTCGAGGGCCCTTCTTTCACAGTTCAACGACATAGCCATTGCGTAGTTTGAGTAACCTCAACACTGGGGGTGAAGTTCAGGTAGGCCGGCATGGTGAAATGGTTTTGTCCCCATAAATGGACACCAATATAGGCGAGACAAGGGTTGGCCAGGCGAGCCCTGGAACTGGCCGAAGAGTGGATGGCACGGGACACAGGCACTCATTCACGGAAGGAGTCATTGTTGAGGACGACAATTAATTGAGTGGGGGAGCTTGTTACGGTCTGACACAGGCTTAGCCTTACCTACGCTTTGCATGCTTATGTTAGGGACATCACCGTCATTTTTGCCTATAAGATTTTTGGGAGAATTGATGTTATCTTCAGGCAGACCACCAAAAGCTTAACATATTCTTTGAGGAGGGGCGGTCGACCTCCTTGGGTGCCTAACCTTGGCACTCCTAGACCTTCATCCCTTGCAGGGTGGCCCTAGTTAATGGCAAGCATGGCTATCAGGGTTTCTCATGGGTGCACACATGCTCATGGGGATAGTGTTGGACCAGCACTGCGCTGCCGACACTCAAGGGAGGCTTGGCATGCGGGCCTGGCTCAAGCATGACCCTTCACCTCGCCAGCCCCTTGCCCAAGCTGATTGAGCTATCCCGTTGCCCCTAGTGCACGGGTGTGTTCCGGCCCAAGCGGTTGCCTATCATCATGGCACACAGGTGCCTGTCATCATCGACATACAGGAGACCCTTCACATCGGTGCCAAGTCATAAAGGCATGAAGTATGAACATATGGGCTCAAGACAAAAGTGGTAGATGCCCAAGGGAGATGATTTTTGTTACTTCTCGGCTTATTTAATAATCAGGCCACTGTATTGGGCTCAAGCTCGAGCTCGAGCTCGAGCTCGGCTGAAACCGAGCCGATTCGAGCTCGAGCAGCTCATGAAAAGCTCGACTCGTTGCCACCCCTAGGAGGAAGAAGAAGAAGAATAAGAAAGAGGAGAGAAAAAAATTGACAGTGGTTAACTTCGTCGGAGTTTCGATTCAGATCAGTACTTTGAACTTTTGTCGGTGGAGGGAGTGATGAGAGAGAAGGGGGAGTGAGGGTTGGAAAATTGGATTCAAGTAGAGAGAGATTTGAGGTTTTTTTTGTCATTTTGGTTTTTTCTTATATTAAATTGCGGGAATAGAATTCCAATTCGGGGGTGGGGGTCGGGAATGGCCATTCCCTAAAATGGGGGATTGCCATTCTACCTGGAATGGAAATCGGATTCTGATTCCCTGAAATCGAAATGGACCATTCCGATTCCGATTCCGGACCCCTAATCCTGTGGACCAAACATACCCTTTAGTTGAGCTTGAGCAGACCTGTTACTAGGACTGTTCATAAGAAGGCCCAACCCGCCCAACCCGACCAACCTGGACTGACCAGACTTGAGTCGATCGGGTTTCATCATCACGGGTCGGTTTCGGGTTGTGGAAATTCCTAAACCGATGATTCGGGTCAGTTTCGGTTTTCACACAAGAAAACCGAAATCAACCCGAACTGAACCGACTTAGTTCCTAGTTCAAACATGAAGTTCCAAAGCTCATTAGGCCACCTAGTTTTTGAATGGTTGCAAGAAACTTTGGATTAGTGAATAGTGATTAATGAACAACTTTTGTAATTAACTTTTCATTTAAATTTTATCATAGGAGATGGCTGAAATGATGTTCAATTTATGGTTGTTTTTAAAATTAGCAAGATTTTATCACAGGGATGAACTTAGAATCGAAACCGACCCAACCCGACTCAAACCGATCAGGTCGGTTTTGCTCAACACTGGGTCGGTTTCAGTTTCTATGTCAGGTAACCCGACCAGGTCGGGTCGGTTGAGAAAACCACAGTAAACTGACCCAACCCAACCCGTGAACAGCCCTACCCGTTACATCGCATGTCACAAATGACACCATTAATAGTAAAAGTAGCAAAAAGTAAGCAACCCTATCTTTATTAAGTTTTCATTTTGTGCCCGATATATCGGCTGACTAACATAGTAACAATTAACATGTTTCGTAATCTGTTCTTGTTTAAAGCGTTTCTACTCCTTCAAGACTACTCGAGAAATTCTTATTCGCCAAAAGAGATGGCAAAGAAAACAAAACCGAAAGGCGGAGAAGCAGAGAAAGCTGAGAAGAAGAGCCATGACGGAGGTTCATCCACCAACGTTTTCAAAACCCTCTTCGGAGATATACCCGACGATGGTGGTGGCGGTGTTTCTCTCTTCTCTAACAACCCCTTTCGAAGAAACTATCAAGAACAGCAACAACAAGAGCAACAGTTGGGATTAGGGTTTTTTGGTTCGGGTGGTGAAGTTAGTGATGATAACCCCAAAGGTGGAGGTTCTCAGGGAAATGGGGACGAAGACCTGGGTGAGGAGAAGAAGAGGAAGAGACGCAAAGAGAGGAAGCCGGAAATGGATGCCGAATCGATTCAGGATAATGGTTCGGAGAGCCTGAAAGAGGCGAAAAAGAGAAAGCGAGAGGAGAGGAGAAACCGAAGTTTGGATATTGATTTGATCGAGAAGAGGACGAATGAGATTAAAATAAGTGATGGTCTCGATGTTCCTGTTAATATGGATAGAGACGGGGAAGAAAACAGGAACGCTGAGGGGAAGGAGAAGAAGAAGAAAAAAAGGAAGAGAGACGAGATTGAGGAGGAATACGAAGCTAGGCGTTATGGGGTGGTGGTGAAGGTTGAGAATGAAGAAGGGAGATTGGGGGGGAAAGCAGTTGGCGAGAAGAGGAAAACGGTGGATGATCCTGCGGAGATGTTGGTTTCCAAGGACGGCTTTGATGATGAGAGTAAGCTTTTGAGGACTGTTTTTGTAGGGAACTTGCCTCTGAAGGTGAAGAAGAAAGCCGTGTTGAAGGAATTTAGCCGTTTTGGCGAAGTTGAGTCTGTCAGGATACGGTCTGTTCCACTTCTAGATGTGAGTTTGTATTTTTGTTATTGCCCTTTTGCCCTTTTTAGTGTTTAGAGAGCTATTTCAATCTCTTTTCTTCTTAATAATATTGTTCTCTCCAATTTCTTTTTCCGTTTATCAGAGCAAAACACCAAGAAAGGGTGCAATTTTCCAGGGGAAAATCAATGAATCCGTTGACAGGTTTGAGCTTGAAGCTAAATAGCACGTTTTGTTTTTCACTTTGGATTATCCAATTTAATCTACTCTGATTGATTTTTCTTACTTTTCTTGATATCATGGTTTCTTTTGTTTTGATGTTTCCATTTAACTAATGTCATTTATGTGGTTGTCCTCTATCTACATTTGCCTTCTTTCATCCCTCACTTTTATGAACGGTTTTACCTATTTGTTTTTTTTTTCAGCTGAATTTTATAAGATGTAGTGATGTACACAAAAGTATATAATCCCAATATGGATAGCTAATAAAAATTAAAAGTTTGGAGCTGATCAACTTCCCCAATCCCTATCAAACAATACATGGTTTACATTTATCATTTCTTTCAGTGAAGCTACAACAATGCAAATTCTTCACCCAATAGTTATTTTACATAATCAAGTTAGATTAAACACCTATCAAGACTTCTCATGGATGTTGGAGCCTGTTTGCACCTAGTGCCACCCATCTCTCTCAATGATCTTTTTATCAAAATAAGACCTTAAATGTGTAGAATCTCATAATCACTATACAAAACATATTTCAGCTCAAGGGAAACAAAAAGTAAAAGGACCTATTTAACAATTAAGTTGAGTCCAAAGAGGCTATGTAGTCAACAGCTCAATTGGTTTTTTGCTGTATCTGCATAAATAAACAATGGTTAAGGAAGATCAAGGTGATGCTGGACCCACCAAAAAGCACTTATTAGGTGTCTGGAGTAGGCCTAAGCTAACAGGGAACACGTCACAAGGCCCTGAGCTTGTTAGTTTAAAAATTAGCTTTGATTGTCCAATAAAATAGGCTGGACAGAACTTAGGAAAGTTAAATGATCAACCAACTGGTAAAGCAGAATTCATCAATTGTTGAAATGGGTTTTGAACAAAGGCTACAGGAGGATTAAGTGAAGCAAAGACTGGTAGAGGCCTTTAGGGGTGACATGGAACATTAAAGATGAGTATCTAATGTTCTAAGAGAAATACAGAAAACCTAGGGAGTAGGGACAGAAGAAGTAAAGAAGGAAGAGGGAGAAGTGGGAATAAATAAGAAATAAAATGAAAAGTGAGAGAAAGGAAAAAGAAAGAGAGCTAGAGAGGTAAGTTGGCAATGGAAGAAAGGCTGATTGAAGGGAACTTCAAGTAGTCATTTTCTTGGCTAAAATCTGAAAATGAAGTTCCTTGGGTATTCAATCCATTGTTTGGCAGATTATCTCTTTGGAAGAAAACTGAAGTGTTAATTCAATTGGGTCCCAAGAGGCACTAATGAAGCCGTGGATAGACTAGCCAAATCAGTAATTCTGGGTCTGAATTTGTTAGGGTTGTGTGGGCCCCAGGTTTTTGTAACAATTTCATAGATCACATGATGTGAATACTGATCAGTTTTGGCTGTTTATGTGTCCTTATGACCCTCAGGGTCATCTTTTTCTTGATTTGGAATGAAATTCATTAAGACTTCTTGTGGTACAACAATGGATAGTTCCAGAAGAAGGTATGTTGAAGTTGAATTTTGATGTTTGCACTAGGGAACTTAAGCATTTGGAATTGGGGGGAGTGACTTTGACACTACTATTTTATGCTATAGTTTACCAGTCAATGTGGGCAACTCCTTAAAGACAGAACTTTATGCCTTCTGTGATGTCTAAAAATAGCCTTGATAAAGGGTTGGAATGATTATCTATATAAAAAAGGGTTGCAATGATTTATTGGTGGAGAGTAGATGTGATTCAGACCAATAATAAATAGTAGAATAATTTAGATTATGGCAAAAGTAGAGAAGAAGAAGAAGGAAGAATGGAGAAGAAAGGAGAAAAGGAGTTTGATAATCTCCTCTTTCCTCCACACTAATCTTTTATTAATCTTACTTAAGTTGCATAATTTACAACTCTGCCCTTAATTTGGCGTCCACCTCATTAGCATACTTAGAAAACATAAACAAGAATTAAAGGCCCATAAAGAAAGGTCCGTTAAGAACAAATAACAATAAAGAACTAATAAATAAGACACTAATGGGCTAGGGCCCATTCAGCCCAGTCTCTCCTATACCCAGTTCTTCTAAAAGTGATCTTAATCACAAAAGTTCTGAAACTTCATGTGCCATTGCCTTGTACTCTACTTCAGCTGAGGATCTAGCCATTACAGACTGCTTCTTACTCCATGATACAATGTTCCCTACTACCATAGCATAGTAACCTGAAGTGGGCCTCCTATCATCAATACATCCAGTCCAGTCAGCATTAGTGTATGCTTCTAGCTTCATGTGTCCATGCTTAGCAAACGAGATACCTTTCCCTGGAGTCCCTTTTAGATAGCACAGAACCCTCTCAGCAATTGCTAAATGTGCATCTCTGAGAGAATGCATGAACTGGCTAATTACACCAACTGCATAGGAAATATCTGGTCGAGTCATGCAAAGGTAATAATAACTTCCCAACCAGTCTCAGAATACTCCTCTATTAGTCAACAATTCACCATCAATAGTTGACAACTTATGATTTAGGTCTATAGGAGTATAAGCTGGTTGGGCACCTAGTTTGCCAGTCTCTGCAAGGACGTCAAGAACATACTTAAATTGAGAAATGAAGATACCATATTGATAAAAAAAAAGAAATGAAGATACCATCCTTAGATCTAGCAACTTTAATTCCTAGGAAACATCGAGTTATCCCAAGTCTTTAATTTCAAACTCAGTGTTACGAAAACTTTTGAGATGAGCAACTTCTTGAGTATCATTACTAGTAACCACAATATCATCAACATAGACAATCAGAGGGGTCACTAAGGAATCTCTCTTCTTAACAGACAGGGTATGATCTGACTGAGTCTAAGTGTACCCAAAAGTAACAAGAGCAGCTCGAAACCTGTCAAACCAGGCTCTAGGAGATTGCTTAAGGCCATAAAGGGACTTTTTCAATTTACAGACCTTCCCTTGCATGTCCTTCCCATACGCCCCTTGAGGTAAAGACGTATAGACCTCTTCATGTAGGTCCCCATTCAAGAAAGCATTTTTTACATCGAATTGATGAAGTGGCCAATCAAAAGTAGTAGTTATAGACATCAAATTCAAACTGAAGTCATTCTGGCCATTGGGGCAAAAGTTTCTAGGTAGTCAACACCATACATCTGAGTGTATCCTTTAGCAACCAAACATGCCTTAAATCTCTAAATAGTACCATCTGAATGATACTTAATAGTGAAACACCCACTTACATCTAATCGGTTCTTTTCTCTTAGGCAAATCCACAATTTCCCAAGTATTGTTCTTATGCAGCATCTAATTCAGTCATCATTGCATCCCTCCATTTTGGTTTGGACAAGGCTTTTGGGACAGATCTGGGAGTCGCATGTGTGGACACAGAGGCAAAGAAGGAATAGTAGGAAGGGGAAAAAAGGCTGTAAAACAGGTGTTTGGAAATGCAATGAGCCATACATTTCCGTTTGCCTTTGCAAAGAGCAATAAGGAGATCAAGGTTAGGCGTCAGGGAAGGTATCCGAAGTGGTAGAAGAGGGCTGACCTATTACCTTAGAAGCGATGGAGGTGCAATAAGAAGCTCATCTGAAGGTGTGGAAACAACTTGCATGTCTCTGAGTCTTTGTCTCTGGTACCACTTTTGGATAATAGGAATGTAGGATGGGAAGAAAATGTGGGAGGATGAGTAGGAGGAGGGGGAGCAGGAATATGAGAAGAGCCAATGGAGGACTCGATTGGAGGAGACTCAATAGAAGATTCAATGGGAATTGGAAGAGGGATTGATGGTGACAATGCAAACAACTCCTCTGAATGCTCCCCCTCAGGAGAACTACCGAAGAAAGGAACAAACTCTGCAAATGTGATATCTCTGGAAACAAAGTAAGTGTGACCAATTGGATCGAAACAACAATACCCTTTTTGTGCGGAGGCATATCCCAAGAAGACACACTTGTGTGCTTTAGGCTCAAACTTATGTCCTTCATGACTGTGAACTTGAACATAGCAAGTGCACCCAAAAACTCGAAGAGGAAGAGAGGCTAAAGGGAGTTTTAAACCCAGAACTCGGGAAGGCATTCGATTTATCAAGTATGTAGCTATAAGGACATCCCCCAAAAACTTAACAGGAACATGGAAAGTAAAAAGGAGTCTCCTCACAACCTTAACTAGGGGTGCTCACGGTTTGTTAACCGAATCGTGGGGCACTTTTTGTAACCGAATCGGTAGTACCGATTTTTGGAAAACTGGTAATTGAAACCTATTGGTTAACCGGTTGATTGGTTATTTATTTTTTACAATGTAAATTATTAAAATATATAATAAAAATTATAAATATATATAAAATATTATATTTTAAATAATAAATAATATATCATATATTATACATATTTATATATATAATGTATATTTATTAATTTATAATATATATAAAATTATATTCATTCATAAAATATATATATATAATATAAAATACACATATATATAAAATATATAGAAATATATGTATACTAGTTGGCTTGGTTAATCGCTGGTTTTCTATATTGGTTAACTGAAACCAAATTAGTACCTTTGGTTTTTTAAAAAACCGAATCGATCGGTTCAGTTAACTGATTTTTCGGTTTGGTTTTGGTCAGTTTTTTGGTTGGTTCGGTTTTTCGATTTGTTTTGCTCACCCCTAACCTCAACTACATGGCGGTTCTTCCTTTCCGCCACTCCATTTTGTTATGGAGTGTAGGAACAAGAACTCTGATGAGTAACTCCAAAGGTACTGATGAGTATAAATCCGACCTCCAAATTACCGAACACGTGGAATGTTCGGGTGAACTGACAACTTTGCCTTCAACTCGGAGACACCTCGGACTCGGCTCAACACAAACATGTGGGTTCCACCGACCTCCGAGGAGATCTCCCATCGAGACGAACTCCCACCTAGGAGAGCTCTTCCCTAGTAAGACGAGCTCCTTTTCAGGTGGCCACCTGGCAATACATGCAATGAGTTTATCAATATGTAAGGTGAACCCGCCAAGTAACCGGTCTCAGGCCCACTGCATGCACTGAAGACATGGAAGATAGATCGACATTGGATGTCATAACTATACATCATGTGGCTAATGCATGTTGTAGGTGGCAAAACAGGTAGCACTGATTAGGCTCCAGGTGTTTGAGCCGGACCACATGTGTCTCGATTGGATACTAGCTAGCTTGAACCAGGCCATAGGTGTTCGGACCGAGCATTATGTGGTTGAGCTTAAAAAACAGGTGTCTTGGCAGAGCCCTAGGTGTCTTATTCGAGCTTCACCGAGGCAAAGCAAGCTCCAGGTATCTCAAGCTACGACAGGTGTCCTACATCTGCCCAACACATATACGTCCTGGCAGGTATGCCGAAGCCTATTTAAGGGGCAGGTGAGTATTCATTTGATACTTTATGAATCTTGAATTCTCAACCACCTCTGAATACTCGATACTAACTTGACCGTTGAAGCTACAAGCCCAGGATATCATCCAAGGCCCTCTGACTTTGTTTCCTTTTACAGGATATCACTGAGCTCATTCAGAGACCACCACTTTCTGGCGACATCAATTGGCGCCGTCTGTGGGAATAAGAGACTAAAAACCCTTTTCCTTGCAAAACACTCTACCAGCATGTCGCAAACAACTAGACACACCCATAGGACCTCTCGCCATTCTCCCGACGACACCTCATAGAGACACCACCGACGAACTCCATCTCTAGATGTACCGGAGGGAGTTTCCCGTGAGGAATTTAATGATCTGGTGCAAATTGTGAAAGACATGAACCTTTGGATTCAAGCCAGAGATGAGATTGTGCAAATTCTACGCCAGGCAGCGAGAGATGCAGCTCTAGAAGCCATGGTGCAACAAAATCGACAACCACCACCGCCGGTAGAACAACCAGTCCCACTAATGCAGCAGAACCAAGTAGTGCAACCCATCTAACAAGTAAAATAGCAATAGCTGCCTCCACCACCGGTTGACCTCCTAGCTTCACAGAACGAGACGCCCCGAACGAAGAGGCAAATCACCCTTGCGCCATGATCAACATCGCGGTGAATGAGAGGAGAGGAGAGAAGAGGAAGGGCGGGATAAGTACAACCGACATTGGCAACTTGAACTTTTAGCTCGGCGTTCTCGTGTTTTTGAGGAAAAAGGCCAAGGGATCAAAGGGAGAAGGGACATCAGCTCGCCCACAAATTCCACCTCGGAAGTTTGAAGCGTATACACCCCTAAACGCCCCCCAAGGTGAAATATTGATACAAATACAAAATGAAGAATACCTGAAATGGCCCAAGAGACTAAAAGGGAAGCCAACTTAGAGAAACCAAAGGAAACATTGCAAGTTCCACAAGATAGTGGGACACGACATGAAAGATTGCTTCGACTTGAAGAATGAAATTGAAGAATTGATAGCAAGAGGTTACTTGAAGTAGTACGTAAAGGACAACTGACCTGTAAAGAAGCAAAAAGAGAAAGAGGATGAAATGGACGATCTCACAGAAGGCATCACAGGAATAATTCATGTCGTCGTAGGTGGATCTACAGTAGTTGGATGCAGCTACACTGTGAGAAAAGCTATAGTTGTGAACCGGCTTGGAGGATTGACCTAATAAGAAATAAAGGAACCAGGCCCACGCAAGGACAATGACATCAACAAGTAGCTCTCTAGGTGGATGAGCTGTGCCACGTGCCAGGCACGCCATGAACCTAAGAGTGTATAATGTACAAAAAACTTAGAATTATAATAAAGTTCTAAGTTTTAATGATCAGATTTGTTGCAACTCATTTTGGAATAGAACTGAGCTGGGAACATCATTTTTGTTACTTAACGTTGTGTTAATATTGTTAAAAAATAAAAGCATTGATGTATTAACTCGGCTCCCTACCAGGATGACTCGAGCGTACGATGATACTCAGCTCAGGAAAAAGGGGTAACGGTTAGGAATTAATAACTCAACCGAGCTGGTAAATGCATGAGTGAATGACTTTTAAGTTAGGAAAACTCACTTGAAACCATAGAAATAGTAGAAAACAAACATTTCTATTACTGCTCAAAAGTTTTGTACAACATAAATAAAAAGAGCAAAAAACAACAAGGTTCTTTCAAATTTTACCGAGCATAGAAGCTCAGGGGTGCATCAAGAAGACAAGAAAAAAGATCATCGGGAGGCTTGGTTGCTAGGAGTAGACCCAGGATCATCAGCCGTTGGTTGAGTGCTATCTTCCTCCTTGGGCTCACTCTCAACTTCGGCTGCCAAAACGAGCTCCACATGCCAGCTCGCTAATTAGGCGGTCAAGAGTGGTGGCCGAGTAAAGCTTGCAGAGCCTAAAACCCTTTCTAACGAAAGGGATGACATAATCAAGCATCTCATTGTCATACTCCTTTGAGAGCTTGAAAGCGACAATGCCCTTTTCACTTGCCACCTCAAGCTTGGCTTTGATCTCCTCCTCCCACTTCGTGAACTTCTCCTCCTGCCTCGCGCGCTATGCCTTCAGGCTCTCTTCCCTCTCCATGTTAGCCTTAAGGTGTAGGTGAGCATTCAATTGACACTTTATCGTCTCCAGGTGAACAGAGTCTAGCTTATCTGAATGCTTCCGTTGTTCACCTCGGCGGTTCTCTGGTGTGCACGATCTTTGCTTCCTAGTCTGTTGGTGAATGAGAACGCCGAGCTGAAAGTTTAGGTTGCTAATGTCGGTTGTACCTATCCCGTCCTTACTTTTCTATTCTCTCGTTCACCGCGATGTCGGCCACGTTGCAAGGGCAATCTGCCTCTTCGTTCGGGGTGTCTCTTGTCCCATGAAGCTGGGTGGTCAACCGATGGTGGAGGCGGCTTTTGCTGGTTTACTTGATGGACGGGTTGCACTAGTGGGACTGGTTGTTCTACTTGTGGTTGTGGTTTTTGGTTTTATTGTGCCATGTCTTCTAGAGCTGCATCTATCATTGCCTGGCGTACAATCTGCACAATCTCGTCTTTGGCTTGAACACAAAGGTTCATGTCTTTCACAATTTGCACCAGGTCATTAAATTCCTTACGAGAAACTCCATTTGGTGCATCAGGAGATAGGATTCACCGGTGGTGTCTCTTTGAGGTCCCATTGGGAGAATGGCGAGAGGTCCCATGGGTGTATTTGGTTGTTTGCAACATGTTGGTAGAGTGTTTCGTAGGGAAAAAGGGCTTTTAGTGTCTGACTCCTACAGATGGCGCCAATTGATGCCACCAGAAAGTGGTTGTCTCTGAATGAGCTTGGTGATATCTTGTAGAAGGAAACAAAGTCAAAGGGCTTGGGGTGATATCTCGGGCTTGTAGCTCCGACAATCAAGTTAGTACCGAGTATTCAGAGGTGGTTGAGAATTCATGGATTCATAAAATATCAATTGAATGCTCACTTGCCCCTTAAATAGGCTTCGGCATACCTGCCGGGACGTATGTGTTGGGTAGATGTAGGACACCTTTTGTAGCTTGAGATACCTGGAGCTTGCTTTGCCTCAGTGGAGCTTGGGTAAGACACCTTGGTCTCTACCAAGACACCTGTTTTTCGAGCTCAGCCACATAATGCTCGATTCGAACACTTATGGCCTGGTTCAAACTAGCTGGTATCCGGTCAAGACACCTGGTATCTGGCTCAGGCATCTGGAGCTTAATTAGTGCTACTTGTTTTGCCACCTACCACATGCATTAGCCACTTGGTGTATAGCTGTGACATGCAGCGTCGATCTGTCTTCCATGTCTTTAGTGCATGTAGTGGGCCCGAGACCGGTTACCTGGCAAGTTTGCCTTACATGTCGATAATCTCGTTGCATGTATTGCCAGGTGGTCACCCGATGGACAAGTGTCGGAATGAAGAGCTCTCCTGAAAGGGAGCTTGTCTTACTAGGGAAGAGCCCTCTTGGGTGGGAGCTTGTCTCGGTAGGGAGATCTCCTCGGAGGTCGGTGGAGCTCACATGTCCGTGTTGAGCTGAATCTGAGGTGAGTCTTATCCTTTGAAACGACGGCAAGGTGATGTTCTCCGAGCTGAAAGCAAAGTTGTCAGTTCACTCGAACATGTCACGTGTTCGGTAAGAGGTCGGATTTATACTCATCACTTGCCCCCCACTTTCGAAACCGAGGTGACTAGGCTCGGTTAAAGGATGTACCTGACTATGTCGTTTGTTTGGGTGTTACCTCTTTTGTTACCCCTGCCTCCTTGTTTGGTGACGTGAGTTGAGAAGTTCCGTGAAGCATTCTAGCTGGTATGCACGGACTTGAAATAGTGCCGGTTAACTACTTTCGGACTTCAAGAGCGTGCTAAACTGATTTGGGACCTTAAGAAACCCAACGGTCACGAATCCGAACCGTTGGGGCCATTCGATCATGGCTGTCTGTCCTCCACCCCTTTTGGCTATACATAGAGACCTCTTGGGGGGACCATTTGTGCATTCATCCTCCACTCCTTTCATTATGTTTCATTTTATAATGAAATATATTCTGTTAGTTATTCAAAGCTACTCAGGTTGCTAAGGAAGCATCTGCATTAAAAGCATGACAACTTTTACTGATTTGCAGTTTCTTGTGTGTAGTTAGTAGCTTCAACCTGAAGGCCCATTTCTAGTAAACCACGTCCTTGTGTCCTTGACCACCTGAGAAATGAGAGCTTCCACAGTGGAATTGGTTACCAAAAGTTCTCTGGTTTCTGTCAATCCAAATGTGGTGACCGGTAAAGCTACCATGGAGATGTTTGACAGAATAGCCTCTACCTTAAAATGGTCAATGATCCAAGGGAAGTCAAGCACCCCAAGATCAAGGTCTTCTCTGCCAACAACTCTGCTGTGTTGCAGTCATGAGTCACCCACCAAGCACCATGGAGGTCTTCATTTGTTGTTGGTTTTCTCCAACTCTCTTCTGAAAAGGATCTCTACAAGACATCATTTGGTTCGCAGACCATATAAAATTACCATACAAAACGTCTTCCGAATTATAGGAAATGCTGAAGTAGAAAACATTCCACCTTTGATATCCACCTTGATACACACCCTAGGAATATCTTGTAGTGAGAATTGAGTCATTGACTTGACAACTTCATAACTGTGCAACAAGTTAAGATGGCTAAGTGACACATAAGCATTCTGCCCTGGCAAGGAAAGTTGATGCTTAGGCGAGAAAATTGAATATGTAATGAATAAAAAAGTGTATACATATTTTGTGATGCATGCATATAATCATACATAAGGTATTATGTAATTTACATGTTAATTATAACATTTTGATCATTATGTTAATTATAAAATACTAAACCAAAAATTCAATAAGTAAATGATTAAATAACAACTTAAAAAAGGAAGCATACACAGGTAGGGGTGTTCAATTGGACTGGATTTGGTCCAATCCGAATCCTGTCCAATGTGAACCCATTACAAATGGACCGGGTCCAATCCAATCCAAAGAATATTTTGGACCATTTTGTACCAGTCCAATTCAATGTTTGGACCAAATTTGTTCAAATTTGTTTTAATTTAGATTAATTCTAACCCAAACCCGGTCCATTGACACCTTATGTTCTTATATATTATTTTTATCAATGAACCAAATATTGGCTCAATCCAACCCAATCTAATATAAATTCATTATGGATGGACCAGGTCCAATCCAATCCAATAAATACTTTCTACCATTAAGTTTGGACTGGTCCAATTCAATGTCTTATTGGTCCATCCAATCCGTCCAAATTGATTTTTGGTTTGGATGGGGTCCAATCCAAAACCAGTCCATTGATGCCCCTATAAACAGGGATTAAGGGTCCTAATGTTTTAACTTGTACTACTATCAATACAAAATGGGTTCTAGACAGCCATATCAATATATTAAGTAAAGAGGGAATAATTAGTTGTTTGCCCCCAACTAAGGTGTTTATGTCAATATCACTTTCTAATTGGTCTCCTAGGTGATAGGCTTCCAAAATGCCTGGGTGGTTGCCTAGTCAATGCCTAGGTGACACTCCAACTACAAAGATCCATAGCTTGTTATGGATGCATTTGTGGGAAAGGCTTACCGCCGTTGTGGGCAGCAGCAGTAAGGAGGGGCCCACACGACAGCTCATTAGGGGCCCATGCTTATCTTGCCACGACAGCTCTGCTCGCCAACTCGCCACCAGCTTACATTATCCCTCATCCCATCTATCCTTATCTTATGTTCTTAGTAAGAGTTTTGTTTACCACTAGAAGTAGGAGTTTGGTTACCATTAGAAGTAGGAGTTTGAGTTTGATTTAGAGAGGGATTATCCTAGCCTAGCCGAATACAACAAGGAACCCCCTCTTGTAATCTCCTATTTAAGGAGCTGTGAATTGGAATAAAGCATTCAGTTTCCAGTTAAGAGAAGAGTGAGGAGAGTTCGGGTGGTCTCTTGGACAAATCACCCATTCGGTTTTCCACAATAGGGTCTGCACGCAAGGGGAAGCAAGAGGTTCTCCTCGTGGACCGACCCGTGACGAGATCCCCGTGGACCGACCCGTTGTCTTCCAGGGTCCACGAATTGGAACATAAGCTCGCGAAACCAGCATGGAGGTTCGTGAAGTCAAGGACGATGTCCGAGAGCTGCGATGCCTGTTGGAAGTATTCCTCTCCAACAAAGAAAGAAGTTCGGAGGGAACCACTACCACAAACAGTCACCGTCCGGACTGGGCAGAGACGTCCAGCGAACAGCAGATCGCTGCCCCGACAGCCGCAGTTATTCCCAAGTATAGCCGGCTGGAATTCCCATCTTACAACGGCATCGGAGACCCGCTAGGATGGCTGTATTGCTGTGAACAGTTCTTCCGTAATCAGCGCACTGATGATAAGGATAAAGTCAGTCTGGCCGCCTTCCACCTATTAGAAGAGGTGCAGGTCTGGTTCTACTGACTGGAGCAAGAAGAACCCGGTCTCAGCTGGGGACAGTTTAAATCATATTGTCTCCTCAGGTTTGGACCCCCGTTGACAAGCAACCCGCTGGGCGAGTTAATCAACCTCAAGCAAACTGGAACCGTGGCAGAGTACCAACGCCAGTTCCAAACCCTTCTCGCCAGAGCAACCTCGGTTCGCGTAGAACCCCTAAGAGTGGACGTAGAGATGCAACATCCTCATAACCTGGCCACAACGATGAACCTCGCATGCACCTTCGAACAGAAAATGCAGCTCTCCCACAGAAACCTCAGTATAGGACGACCAACAACAACCTGGGCACCTTCGAAGACAATAGGGGTGTCTCCTTCGACAGCCAGCAGGGAACAACGACCTCTTGCCGGTAACCCCTCCAGATCGGCATCAAGTGCAGGAACTAGCAAGACAGCACCCCCCATTAGACGGTTGTCCCGAGCTGAGATGGCAGAACGACGCGCAAGAGGGCAGTGCTTCAACTGCGATGATCTGTACTCCTCTGGTCATAGGTGCAAGAAGCGGTTCTGTCTTCTGGTGGAAGAACCCGAAGAGGACGAGGAGGAACCTGCAGCATCAGAACCAGAGATCTCCCTCCACGCCATCACGGGGATCAAAACTTCCCAAACCATGCATCTAAGGGCGCGGATAGCAGGGCAACCAGTTCGTGTTCTTGTAGACTTCAGAAGCACCCATAACATTGTCAGTGAATAGGCTACCCGTCGGTTAGAGTTACCGATGGAAATCAGGCCACAGTTACAGGTAGCCATGGCCAACGGGGAAAGAGTTCACAGCCCCGGTATCTGCAGACACCAAAAATCAGGTCGAATCATAATCCTTCCGGGCTGATTTATTTGTACTCTCCTTGGATGAATTTGACATCGTCCTGGGAGTCAAATGGCTAATCACTCTAGGGCTCATCCTATGGGACTTCAGTGCCTTGACAATGACTTTCCACCTGGATGAACCAGTTACATGGCAGGGAACCAGAATAAGGACAAAAACGCAACTGCACACACTTCAAGGTGAGGACTCATGTGCAATAGATATGGAGAGGCTCCTCACGGATTTCTCTGTAGTGTTCAAAGAACCCAAGGGGCTCCCACCTTCCAGAGCCTGCGATCATCAGATCCCTCTGATAGCCGGATCATATCCCATTGTCGTCCGACCCTATTGTTACCCACATCGACAGAAGGATGAAATAGAAAGGCAGTGCGCAAACATGTTACAGCAGGGGATCATCTGTCCCAGCCACTCCCCCTTCTCTCCGGTTCTGTTGGTACCCAAGCAAGATGGGACTTGGAGATTTTGTGTAGACTACAGAGAACTTAACAGTCGGACGGTCAAGGACAAATTTCCTATCCCCATCGTAGATGAGCTATTGGACGAGCTCCATGGCGCACAATACTTCTCAAAACTAGACCTCCAGTCGGGTTACTTCCAAGTCCGAATGATTCTCGAAGATGTAGAGAAAACGGCCTTCAGAACACATCATGGCCATTTCGAATTCTTGGTTATGCCATTCGGCCTCAGCAACGCTCCTTCCACGTTCCAGGCCTTGATGAACAAGGTATTCCACCCCCACCTCCGCAAATTCGTCTTGGTGTTCTTTGACGACATCCTAGTCTATAGCAGATCGTGGGTAGAACACGTGCAACATCTACGGATCGTTCTTGAACTCCTGCAACAACACCAGCTCTTCCTTAAGCGATCCAAATGCTCCTTTGGGTAACGTCGAGTCCTTTACTTAGGACATGTGATCAGCGGGCAAGGGGTCACTGTGGATGACTCCAGGATTCAAGCAGTCAGGGAATGGCCTAGACCACAATCCGCCAAGGCTCTCTGCGGGTTTCTAGGGCTGACAAGCTACTACCGCAAGTTCGTACAAAATTATGGACTTTTGGCGGCCCCACTAACCAATTTGCTCAAGAAAAATGCCTTTCTCTAGGATAGTACAACCGATGTAGCCTTTGTGAGTTTAAGAGAAGCCCTCTCCTCCACGTCGGTTCTACAGTTGGCAAACTTTGATCTCGAGTTCATTGTGGGGTGCGATGCATCCGGCACCGGCACCGGCATCGGCGCCATACTACAGCAGCAAGGGCATCCAGTCGCCTTCTTCAGCCACAAACTGGCCGACCACCACCTTAAGTTACCCGCCTACGAACGTGAACTAATTGGACTAGCAAAAGCAGTGCAACACTGGAGGCCGTACTTGTGGGGCAGATCCTTCATCGTCAAGACGGACCACTACAGCCTCAAATATTTGTTGGAACAACGGCTTACCACCTCACCACAACAACATTGGGTCAACAAACTCCTTGGGTTCGATTTTCGGGTGGACTACAAGGCGGGAACCTTGAACCGTGCTGCAGATGCCTTGTCTCATCGAAAAGAAGACAATATGCTGCTCCATGCTATCTCACAGCCCTAAGTCACCCTGCTAGAAGACATTCGGAACATACTGCTACAATCACCGGAGTGGAACGAGCTGGTCAAGAAAATAGAAGCCGGAACGACCAGCCCAAACTGGTCCGTGCACGACGGGTTGGCACTATACAAAGGGCGGATTTATCTCCCATCTGACTACCCTTTAATTCCCTCCGTCATCTCCAGCATACACAACTCCATGCATGAAGGTGTCTAGAGAACATTGCACCGCATCCATGCTGACTTCCACTGGCAAGGTATAAAGGATTCGGTGCGGGACTTCATTAAGAACTGCTCTATGTGCCAACAGAAGTGGGAAAACTTGCATCCAGTAGGCCTTCTCCAGCCACTTGCACTCCCAACTCAGATCTGGGTAGATATTTCCATGGACTTCATTGAGGGCCTACCCAAAGTTGGAGGGAAGTCGGTCTTATTTGTAGTGGTGGACCGCCTTTCCAAATATGTGCATTTCCTTCCCTTATCCCACCCTTAGAGCGCGGTTTCAGTCACCCACGCCTTCTTCACCCACATCTTCCGATTGCATGGGCTACCCGGATCCATCGTAAGTGACAGAGACCCGATCTTTACTAGCACTTTCTGGAAGGAGCTATTCCGTCTGCAGGGAACAACCCTGGCCTTCTCCTCAGCTTACCATTCGCAGACTGACCGCCAAATGGAGGTGGTAAACCGAATAATAGAGATTTACCTCCGCTGTTTTGTGGGAGACCAGCCCCGACGTTGGTGGAGTACCTTCCGTGGGCCGAATACTATTACAACACCTCATACCACTCCTCTCTTGGCATGACTCCCTTCCGTGGGCCGAATACTATTACGATCCCGGTTCAACACGGTTGGAAGAAGTGGATCGCAGCCTACAAGATCGTGATGCCCTCCTGGCCGAAGTCTCCTTGCGCTTACAGCAAGCTCAGACACGTATGAAGAACGCCTACAATCAGCGTCACCGAGAAGTCACCTTCGAGCAGGGACAGTTCGTTTGGCTGAAGCTCCAACCTTATTGGCAGCTCTTCCTCAGACGCAGGGCCCCCCCTAAGCTGGCTCCCAAATTCTACGGGCCTTTCAAGGTTTTACGACAGATCGGGAAGGTTGCATATCATCTCGAGCTACCGGAACGCAACAAACTCCATGATACCTTCCACGTGTCCCTACTCAAACCTTTTACCGGGACTCCTGCTCAGGTACCTTCCCTACCCCCCTTGAAGGACGACAGACCCATTCTCCAGCCTCGGGCTCTTGTTCGGTCCCGCATCAACTGGGGTACCTTAGAGGTCCTTGTGGAGTGGGACGAACTACCATCAGCGAAGGCCACCTGGATTCCCTGGTCTGATCTTCATGACGCCTATCCGGATCTCGAGCTTGAGGACAAGCTCGTTGCCCAGGAGGGGTGTGATGTTATGGATGCATTCGTGGGAAAGGCTTACCGCCGCCGCGGGCAGCAACAGTAAGGAGGGGCCCACACGACAGCTCATCAAGGGGCACACGCTTATCTTGCCACGACAGCTTTGCTTGCCAACTCGCCACCAGCTTACATTATCCCTCATCCCATCTATCCTTATCTTATCTTATGTTCTTAGTAAGAGTTTTGTTTACCACTAGAAGTAGGAGTTTGGTTACCATTAGAAGTAGGAGTTTGAGTTTGATTTAGAGAGGGATTATCCTAGCCTAGCCGAATACAACAAGGAACCCCCTCTTGTAATTTCCTATTTAAGGAGCTGTGAATTGGAATAAAGCATTCAATTTCCAGTTAAGAGAAGAGTGAGGAGAGTTTGGGTGGTCGCTTGGACAAATCACCCATTCGGTTTTCCACAATAGGGTCTGCACACAAGGGAAGGCGCAAGGGGAAGCAAGAGGTTCTCCCCGTGGACCGACCCATGATGAGATCCTACGCCTGGGCCCATAACATAGCTCTACCCAGTCTGCCATATTGAAACACATGACTCATTAACTATACCATGATGAGATCCTACACCTTCCTATTTCTCTATCATATTCTTGGATCAAATGTGAGGATCATTGAAGATGTTAGTTCCAAGAAAGCAAATCTCACTGAGAAAAGAGACAAGTTCCTTCCCTTTCCTTCTCAGTAATCCTTATACAACATTCTCACCTCCTCTTGTCATTAATCCCCCATTTGAGATGGTTTTCAACCTTCTTTGATTGGTTTTCTAAGTCTAACATAGTGCCTTCTCACATACCCTTTTTCATCTTCCCTAGTCGTTTCATCCTTCTCAAGTTTAAAGTAACAACAAGCATGTATGCCTCATCCCCTGGAAAAAAAGAGGCCCAGCTTATCTGATAGTTTCTCTTTCATTTTACCCCTTCCTCAACCTTATGATGCACCGATTCCCTAGTTCAGTTATCCTGGATTTAGGGGGTGTTCAACAACATGGTTGGTTTTGTTTTTGAAAACAAAAGAAAACTGTATTGATCAAAAAAAAAAAAAAAAACAAAAGAAAACTGCCACATTAACAAAAAATCAAATCTTTAAATTCACCCCCACGGTTACTTTTGTTAACAGGTCACAGGTGTCTAAGAGAATTATTAAATACCTTGAAATTGAATTACGTCTTCCAATTGCTTCCTGAAATTTGATCTAGGAATTATGATTTGCCTGTACTTTCTACCATTTTTATTTTTAATTTTTTGTTTCTCCCATCAAGTCATGGACTCATCAATGTCTCCAAGCTCCACTTTTGAATGATAATGATGCTGCTTCTCTCTCAAGAATTTTTCATTTATAAGCATGGCACGCTTCATTTTTCAAATGGTATTGGCCCATTCTTTGGTGAGATCACCTTTATGTAGTTCAGAGATGTTTTAGGTGGTAAAATTGTAAACATCTCAATACATGCAAATGTCATGGTTTGGTTATTCAATTGGAAGTCTTTTCTAGCAGAACTGTATTTTTACTCTTTTTGGAAATAAAGATCGACTCATGAAATTATTTCATACTTTAATGCTGGAGAATGTGCATGTTGAAAGGAAACAACAATTATTCCATATTTATTTATGTGTTGTATTCAACAAGGGTTAAACATTTAAATATTTCTGGCATTAGGCCATTAGAAGGGTGCCCATGTAGGGTCAATGTCATCAGTTAATCACAAAAGCCATGTGCACATGTTCTGGTCAAATGAAAGAAGAGGAAGAGGGAAGAAGTTGAAGGGGAAAAAAGTTTGTTTATCATTCTATGGGCTTTATGTCTTCAGTTCCCCATTATTTCTTTATTTGATGGTTGATGTGCAGGTAGCATAAGCAGATGGGTTTCATTCATGAGGGCTGAATCCTGGGATTAGGAGGGGATTCTCTTGCTTTGAGGTGTTATATGATCAATGTAATTGGATTTTCTTGACAAGAAGCTGTTGTATCCCTATTTTGTATTGTCACCTTCCCTTAATTTCTCATGAAAATACTCTTTTTATAAAGAAAAACTAAACAAATAGGCAGATTTTAGGATGGTTTATAAAACCCCATAATTCTTTTTATTTGCACCAAAATCTCTGTTTGGTTTGTCCTCTTGTGACCTGACAGCAACGGGCAAGACTGGTGATGCTAGGAGTGCTCGAAGAAATAAACATCGTTAGGGCCCAACAGAATTCTGGGTTACTGCTCAGTGAAGTTACTTGAATGATACTGGGTAATTGATTTATTTCGTTTATACATATGTGTGTGCACATAAACTGCCCATAAAAGGTTGACAAGTTTCTCCCTTTTACATCACTCAACATTTTCTTATAATTCAATAATATTGGTAATAAATTAGCAACAAAGATGACATCTAATGGATCGTGGGATAAGAGGTATGTCTCTGGTAGACTGGAGATCTTAAAGAGTCTGGAAACCCTTGGCACAGGGATCACTTTTTGTTTCGTTTGGTTTGGTTTGGTTTGGTTTTTACTGAGTAGATAAGAAAAATCAGGTTAAAGTGGAGGAATTTCTGGAAGAAATGGGTAAAGGAAGCACATAAAGGAGTAGAAGGGGCTTTAAAGATGTAATGGGGCAAAGATGAGGAAGCTTGTCAAGGGTGCAATTTTATGCTTTATTCTCTTAATGTGGGATTTCTTAACAACTTGAGCAAAATTTACTTTTCTTTCTTGTCTTAATTTCTCATTTGTTATTACATTAATTTTCTCCCTACAACTCTATCTGGTCCGTGTTATGATGACTGGTAGGATTACGACATGCAGGCTGCTGCTAACTTGGCCGTCCAGAAAAAGTCACTGAAGCTCCGAGATCGTGAATTGAGACTCTACCATGCCAAGCCAGATTCTACTCCAGCAAAGAAAAGAAGTATTTCACCCACATGGGCAGATAATTCCCCAAAGAAAAGGTTAGTTGTGGCTTCCAGTGGGGGTGCTTCATCAGACAAGGGTAAGGCCAAGGCAAGACCTCTCTCGTACCAGGGCTTAAGAGCAAGCAAAACAGGAATGCAAAAGAAAGGGGGTTTACGCCCAAGAAAATCTGAGCAAGGGAATGTAAAATCTAAAGAGGGTTCTGGGCAGAAAGAACGCAAGGGCAAAAGGCCTGCAGTCGCTGCTAGAAAGGCAGCAATGAAGAGTGGTGCAACTCCAAGACAACCAGGGAAAAAACGGAAGCTTGAAAGCCGGACCCCAGAGAGTTCACACAAAAACAAGAAAGCCAAGAAGTTGAAATAGGAAAGATAATTTTACAAGGGTCTATTCTGTTGTACTAGCTTTGATAATTTAAAGGGAAATTTTATGAGAACTTGGATAAAAATCACAGCTCTTGTTTTAGTTGCCTTTTCCCTTCCATTGAAGAGATCGTTGTAGCATCTAAACTATTATGTATTATTCAATCGATTGGTATATGTAACAGATATCTGTTGCGTTATTTATTGATATCTCTAGTTAGTTTCTTCCCTCCATTTTGTTATTGTATCACTTCCACTGTTTTCGATTCCGGGCGATACAAATACAATTAGATAGAAATTTAGTAGCTTATGTTCCCAATGTTTTAAATGGTCCTTTATTTTTCTTCAAATTTCTTACTATCCTTTTCCAAGGCTCCATTTGTCTCAAGCTATGTTGTAAGTTTCTTATATTGATTTTGAAAGACTTGAGCGGCATTTAAAACATATGCAGCAGAGGCAGCAGCTTAAAGTTCCCTCGGGTTGAAGGTTGATGGCCTACGGCTACAGGGTACATCCCTCCCTCACGGTAAAAGGCTAAATGCTATTAGCCTTATTTCACATCACTAAGGCATCATGGTATATTCCACTCCGTCAACGGAGGCGTCAGGCTTGTGGAGGTCCTTCAAACAAACAAAAAAAAAAAAAAGCATTATGTCCCTCAAAAAATAGGAAGATTTCAAGACTGAAAATTTAACAAAGAATATAGATATATTCCTTGATAAGTGAAAAGGTAGAAAAGGATGAGTACCCCAATCCCACCAAATAATTGGGAATAAAACTATGTTGAGCCTAAGGATAACAATGGAATAAGTAATATTCTATCTTTGCTAGCTAAAGTTTGTCTAATAGATGTTCTGGCATGGGGTGACGCACGCTAACGTTGCCTGTTCCTGTTAGGCCTCGTCGTCATGAATGAAGTAGAACGATACTTCATGGGTTACTTCTTTTTGCCTCTAAAATTATTTTCTATACTTCATCTTCCTAACCTTCGTTTTACTGTAGTCTGAATTTAACTCATCATCCTTTTTGTCACAACTCGCTAGTCGCCATTAATTAGGACTTCTGCTCTTCAGGTGGCATGTTTGGGTGGGATGAGGATGGGGGAAGGGGGGGAGATGAGGTGGTAGCAGGAGTATATCATCGATCCATTATGGTTTATGGCGGCCTTCATTAGCTGTTTTTGTTTTGTTTGTGAAAATGGCTGGGCATCTTGCACGAGTATGTCAATCCACAAGTGTTGCGATTGTACAACATTTGTCACACCACACTAACATTTATCGACCCCATTGAGACACCGAAACATGAATATTAACAATACATACATACATTAATAACTAACTTTTAATGTATTAACTTTAAATACATTTTGAACGCCAGGAGTGTGGTTAACTTATGGATACAATCAATGACAATGGGACGTGCAAAACCAATTTAATGATCGCATGAGCCACACTATTCCCCGTAGCCATCTGAAGATTTGTCTGACTAAGGCCAGAGTGCAATATTCTCTCAAGTTGTTGCAGGTTTGTGGTGGTGAGGATCTCTCTGCTAGCGGTAGAGATGTAGCTGCAAATTGAACTTGCTCTAACTCTACATGTAAGGACCTGCTGTGATGCTTCTGTGCTACCAAAACACATGGAGGACCAATCTGTCTGAGGACGCCCTACACCTTGCTCTTGCTCATCAGAGTAGGGGTGACTGTAACAACCCCAATAAGGAACATGGTGGCAATTGCCTGGAAGTCATAAAGGTCACCTACCGATTGCAACTCTCCAAGAGTTATTCCAGCCTGCACAAAAGCAAAGTTGAAAACCCATTTGAGAATCTGCCTTGTTAGAAGAATAGATATAGTGGTCGCATGCTGTAGGGATTGGATGTGACAGTTTATAGAATGCTTATCCCATGAATCAGTCCAAGTGGTTCAATAATTGAGAATCTGCCTTCTTGGATGCCCAGAAAGATGGCAACACAAAGGTGTTTCTCACCTAAGTCTTAGTTCTAACAACTAAACATCAATCTGAAATCAAAGTATCAAACAACAATTGATAGAAAATTGCCTAGACAGGAAATACATCGGCAAACCCCAACAAATAGATATCCTATCATTGAACATTTAAGGCCTGATGCAGTGGCATCACAACAAAGCATTTACCCCAACCATGTCGAAATAACTCATGCCAAATGATCTTAAAAAGAAAAATGCATACCCTCACTGTGACATAAGCAGCTGGGATGAGTCCAAAAAAGGTTGCCAGGAAGAATATATGGTACGGCACATCTACTATTGGCGAGGCTACGTTAATGAATGTGTTAGGTAATGTGGGTGTCACCCTAAGGAAAAGCATATAGTTCAATAGGCTATCTCTTCTTTTAGCTACCTGAGAGAGCAAACAGCAAAGACTGAACACTTGTTATTTGATAGAATTTATAGAAGCAAAGATAATGCCAGGGTTGAACCAATTTTCACCTGGGCTTGGAAGAAACTCAATTTGTCTGGCCATAGAGAGAAGACAAGGGGCCTCCCTATCAATTTTGATAGGAAATAACATGACGAAGCACCAGCTGTGGCAGTGAAGACAACCAAAGCCACACCCTTGAGGACTCCAAAAAGGGCTCCAGCAAGCAGTGACATAAAAACAGTTCCTGGAATCATAAAAGTCTGCATGAAGATGTAGACCACACAATATCCCACCAGAACCTGTATGGTGTAGTCGCTGGTGTAACTTTCAAGGTTATTCCTACAGATGTAACAATACTGAAAAGTTAATATATACCAATCAGGTCATGTATGTTCCCAATCATCAAGAATCAGATTAGCACGTGGCAATTCTAGCAGGAAGAAAAATCTACGTGGCCAAAAATAAGAGATTAGCATGTGGCAAAACCAAAACAAGATAAATTGCTGACCAAGGAAAACTATGATGATAATCCTATTGATAGTTTTTATATATAAAATAAAGAAAAATGCATCTCTATAATGTAGGTAAGCATTCACGAGGTCTATGCTCTAGAAAAACATGGGAACTGAGGAACTCTAACACTCGAAAAATTCAGTTTAGTAGAGAAATGCAGTGGCAAAGCTGTAAGCTGAACAAGGAATATCACTGAACAGGTTGATGTGAATGATAACTTAGTGCACACCAACGACCTCATTAATGTGTTGTATAAGAATACACATACACACGCATGTTTGGATGCATGGATGTGCATAGGTCTGCCAGTTGACTCTCATATTAACAGGAACAGAATTAATTTTAGTATTTGGTATATGGATTATTTTTCTTAAAGTTCTGATATTTCTCTTTTCTAATTCTCTTCTTTTCCTCCAATCTTGGTGGTGGTAAGGTGTGGCTTGAACCTCAGAAAAAGATTCACATTGTTTCTTTCTTCTGACAACCGGTTTTCTTTGACAGAGATGAGTTCCCCATGATGATACCAAAAAATCAATATAGAACAATACCACAGCTACGGTTAAAATTTGGAGAACTTTATATGGTTTTCTAAGAAATTGTTGTGATGCCCCAAAAACCCAAGAGAAAGTTAAGATCCAAAGTATTTCCTTTGATGGCTTCCCAGAAAATAAAAATGCCTTTGTAGAAAAATGACAATTAGGTGTTTAATTCCCTTTGGTCGGAAGTTGAAAACATCATAACAATCATCAGTTCAAATTCACCAGTTCTGACATTTGATATTGAAGACTGAAAGAAGTTGGATGGATCAAGTAAAAAACACGTATTGAATTAGAAGCTTCCATGTGCAGGGTTCCCAAAGCCTAATTCTGCAGATTATCTACTGCAACACCCCTAAACTGAAATATCCACACAAACAATTTCATATTGTATTTACATGGACCTTCACCACAAGTCATATCATAATCTGAAAATGGAAAAAAGATGCTCAGAATATGGACAAAAATAGAAATCGCAGTAAGCCAGTCAGCGAATCTGGACATTTTCATACTGAACGCATTCAATAAAACCATGGAATTCCAGCATCTATACAAAAGGTAGAATAAAAGGGGGGAAATGGGCAAAAAAAAAAAAAAAGATTCATTGAAAATTGAAATGCCCACAAATCTCTTTCAGAACATCAATAAATGAATACCATAAATTTCTCTCAAAAAACTAATAAAACTGAGAACTGCTTACAAATCAAATCACCAATAAAAAATAATCAGAAATCAAATCGGCATATAGAAACTCCAAAACTAAAGTCGCAAATCATCCAGAAAGCGGAAATTCATGGAACCCAATACGCCAAAACAAAGGGCAAGCCTCCTCGTCTCCTTGCAAAGAAAGCCCTAATTCAGTCTTTGTTCCTCATTAACAGAAAATTCCCAAACGAATTCAAAACCCTAAAATCGGACAGAACCCATCAGAATCCCCTAGCTAAATAAATTTACCTGAGAATTTGAAGATCCTCGAGAGTCCTGGGCAACTTAAGGAAGCTGTAATCAGAAGCCGGCATCGTTAAATAAACACAGGCAAGCCCCAAGACAAAGGTGAAAACGACGCTAGATGCTGCCGTCACCTCCCAGAAACTCAAAGGAAACTTAGATCCATTGTTCCTGATTGCGATTTCCCCTCTCTTCTCCATTCCGCTCTAACTAGAGAAACACACCGACAAATTAAGGGTTGTGTTTTCTGCCTTGGCGTGATATTTCAGACGTTTCAGCCCAGGTGCATTAGAAGAAGAGAGAAGGGAAGGAAAACGCAACCCTAATGTTTTAGGGTTCGTTTGGATTTCGTTTCAGACCTTATCTTCTTCTTCTTCCTTGGTTCTTCTTCGCCTTCATCTCTCTTCCAGGGATAAAGAATATTCCTTGGCGACTAAATTCCCTCCGACCAGCTTTAATGGAGTTATGGAGGTAAAGTTTGGAGAGACGGAAACGGTTTTTGCAGAGGGATGGGGATATTCTGTGACACGTCAGCCACGATTGCCAGATGCAAAAGGCCGCCGCGGACAATCATTGGTGTACGCAACAGACGCCATCTGCTTTCTCCCTTGTTTCTCTCCTATGCACGCAATTCGACGCTCATTGGAAGGACAAGAACAAGATTCGTCAATTGTTTAAATTTACTAAACTACACTTATGTTCTTTTTAATAAATAATTTTGATATTATGGGCCTAATTACTGAAATCTCCTCCTAACTACATGCGTGTCAATATGAGAGAAGCCATATATCAATCCCACGACTGCTCCAGTTATTCCTGATGTGCGGTTGTTAGTGTTCTGTTCAATAGCGTGCGCGCAGCAGATCTGCTCTCCTTTACAGCCTTTGAAGGTTTAAAACGCTTGGATTGGAACCTACTTCCCTTTTAAGGATGGACGGTTTCGGAGCGGGGATTATATTCTCCGTGCCCGTCCCCAATCCCCAAGTTCGGTGTCATTTCTCAAACTTAAATGAATCAAACCTTAATCATTGAGACTTCAAGATTAACGAATAGTGAATCAATCCAACCGAAACAAAAAAAAAAAAAAAAAAAAAGAAAAAAAAAAGAAAAAAAAAAAGAAAAAAGAAAAACGGATCCCATCAGAGAGTTCAGTGAATCATACCCAACAAGATCAGAAAAGATTGTCATCCTTAATTCCACTCTAATGCTATTAAAAAATATCTATACATAGATATATAGGTAGATATTATATAAATAAAATTAAATAATCCACGAAGGAATTTGAGTTTTTTAAGACCTCTTAATTACATTTAAAAAAGATATTTAAGAGAGAGAGAGAGAATAGTAATACAATATAATAAAGTAAAATTGTAATAAGTCAAATAATATAAATAGGTTGATGTTAAACAATAAAACATAAAACAATAAAAATAAAAATATAATTTTAAAAATTATTAATTTAAAAATCCATTAAACTTCCACCTAAAACTAATAAATATTAACAAAACTTAGTAAAAATTAAAAACATTTCAATTTCACTTAATAAACACTAATAAAAATAAGTAATTTAAAAACAAAAAATATTAATTGATAGTTTTAATAATATTATGATTTAAATATGGGTTTGATATATTGCAAATAGAACATGTGTTCTAATGTTGTATTTTGTTTTGCATATTCTTTTTTATTTTATTAGATAATTTTGTATTAATATATTTTTATTAATTAATTAATTATATCATTAAAATTTATAATTTTTATGAGTCGAGTTGAAACCTTTATTGTGCATAGTGCCAATACTACACAAGAGACTTATATAAAATAGATGACCCATTAAAAATGATATAAAAATAAAAAATAAATGAAAATTTAAAATATAGAACCCGTTTTATCATTTATATGAAGCAAACAAGCCAAACAGGTCTGTCTAGAAACTCATAACGTGTGATACACAACATAAAATAATAATAATAATAATAATAATAATAATAATAATAATAATAATAATAATAATAATTTATATATAATTTGAAACCTAATAACTATAATTAATAAAAATTACTAACGTTAATACAAATATTAAAATTTAGTATAATTTGTACTAAATTACTAAAAATAAGATAATTATAATTAATTATAATAAGTACAAATTATAAAGAATAATAAAATAACCATTTATTAAAATATAAAATAATAATTATATTTGTATTTATAAATTATAAAAATCAGTATGGGTATTTATCTATTACCAATGGGTCTGAGGATGGAAATGTTCCTCATTCCATTGGGTACTTAACTTCCTCGACCCAATGGGGCTGAGGATGGATATTGCCTTGGCAGGGATGGGGTTTGATAATGATACCCAATTGATGATGGGGACGAGGATTTGTTTCATAGTCTTAAACCTTGTGTTTGGACTTAAATTAATTTAATCATGACTAAAAAAGTTAATATATAGATTATTTAATTATAACATTTAATGATTAATAAAGTAAAATAAATAAAATAAAACACTAACTAGTAATATGAAAAATAATTATTTATTGAGTAATTAGCAATAATTGATTATTTTTGTTAAAAATTATTAATATAATTAATCTAAATTATTAAATAATTTTCATAACAAATTACTCTAATAAAGATTACTAAATTTATTATTATTATTATTATTATTATTATTATTATTATTATTATTAGTTTATATTGTTTCACTTTTCCATGATAAATCTTGTGCATCGCACAGGTCTCGGCTAGTACCAATACAAAATAAAAAAAAACAAATCGAACCTAATTCAAATTAGCGACCTATGGATTGAAAACCAACTATAGTCCTCCACTCTACATAATAGGGGTCGGGGTGAGAATTTTACTCCTCAACTCCGATTGGGTTTCTAAGTTTATCCCTATCCCTGTCAAAGCATTCTCCATACTTAACTCTACTAGGTAGGGGAGTTCGGATATCGAATGATGGGAGGAGAAAAATTGCCATTCCTAATTTCAATTTAATGATACTGGATACGGATCTAAACTGGCGAGATCCTCGGAGTAGCTTGGAGTTCACTTGCAAGAGGAGAGATGAGGTTAGAGGGCCCGATGTGATCCTTAAAAATTTGATGATCAAGTTAGTTGCCTATGATCATCCCAATTGAGTTTGGGGTTCACTCTATAACAGAATTTTAATGGAGACACCACCCATTTATTGAGGGTCATAGGAGTGATGGGCCTCCCATGCTTGGAAACACTAAGAAACAAGAATCACATATTTTAATGGCATTGTCAGAAAATTTTTTCCTTTTTTATTTTTTTATTCTATGTCATTTTTGAAACAACCAATGAGATGCACTTTCCCAATAACCTAAATAGCCTCTTTTCCTAAAATTTCTCCTAAACTACCTCCCCCACTTTCTCCAAAATTATCTCTAATTCCTATTTATCTTCTAAATTATCTTTAATTCTTATTTATCTCCAAAATTATCTCTAATTTAGTAGGGAGTTTTCCTCCTAAATTATCTCTAATTCCTATTTATCATCTCCCCTACTTTTTATCTATATCTATCTAAAGAAAGTTTGGATTAAAAATTTTAAGAATTATTTAAATATTCTAACAAAATTATATAATAACTTTAAAATATTTATTAAAAACAGAAAAAAAAATTATATTTTTACAAAATATATCACGAAATTATATGTACTAACAATTTAAATTATGTTTTTTTTTCTGGATTATCAATTTAAATGTTTTTCAAATATTTAATAATATGTAATGGCTTTAAATAAATAAAATTAATATAACAAAAATTTTAAATATTTTATAGATTATTTAAATATTTAAATAACTAAATATTTATCATAACTAGATTTTAAATAGTTAAAATAACGAAATCATGTAATAAATTTTAAAAAAATCTTCAAAGAAGAAAAATAACTATAACATAATATTGAAATTAATAATAAATTAATCAATTATAAAATGAATAATGAAATTATGTAATAATAGTATAAATTATGATTTTATGGATAACTAAATTCAATAAATAATTAACATTTTTAAATTTAAATATTTTACATATTACTTAAGTATTTAAATAACTAAATATTTTAAATAACTATATTTTAAATAGTTAAAATAAATTTATTTTGTTTTGTTATTTAATAAAAAACTTTCAATAATTAATGGAGATTAAACTATTATTATTGAAATTTTTAAATTTAATTTATTATACTTATTGTATTTATTGTATTTTTGTTACAACTTATTAATTAATATTTATATGAGATTAAACTATTATTTGAGATTATACTATTTATTGATTAAGTTAATATATTTTTAGTACTTATTGTTTTTTCATTATCAATAAATTTTCAATAACTATGCATTTTTGCTATAAATTTTCAATAATTATTGGAGATCAAACTATTGTTATTTATCAGAGATGAGACCAGAAATTTAGTTGAAATTATAAGTGTTCATGAGTTGGTTCAGTTAGGGCATAGGTTATTTGCTCAACCAAATTGACTTGGTTAAGTTGGGGAGTTGGTCAGATAAAACTGATTGACCTTTTGTGAAAACGGACCCACTCAATTTGTATTAGCTTGGGTCGATTTTTTGGTTTGGTCAGTTGATTCAAAATATTTAAACTTTAAAAATTATAGTGTAATTATTAAAAAATAAATTTAAAAATTAGATTTATGATATAAAACACTTTAGACTAAGAAATATGAGAAATTTTCCATGTTTCTATATTAAAAATATAAAATATTAATATATGTCCATGGTTAGGTTGTTCAATTTTGGTCTGTTTACAAATGGCCAAAGTGAAACTGATCTAACTTGGTCGAATTGGAAAATTTTTGAACCAAAACCGACCTAAAATACTAGAAAACTGACCAACTCGGGTCGAGTTGATTGGGTTGGTCAGTTTCATCAGTTTGATGAATAAACCTAACTAAAATTATTTATTTTTATTTTTATATTATAAAAAATTATTAAAAGTAGTATATAAAATATGAGTAATTATTAATTATTTTAAAAGTTGAAAATATAAAGCAATCGTGTAGAATTCACATATGTGCCCCACAACATCCCATAGCATATCCTTGTTGTTTATTGGGAACATCTCTTGATGATGACATCATCGATTCTGGTACTATCATTTGGAGATGTTCCCAATAAATGGGGAGATGTGTTGTGGAACGTTGTGGGGCGCCCCCTTGTGGGGCACAGTTGTGAACTCTACTCTTAGTGTTTCTATTAGGGTCATTTAATATAACACACCTTATAGTTTTACATATTTACTTAAACCTACCTTAGAGTTTTCATTTTACTAAAACATCCTATATATTTTACAACGTATTTACTTAATCAACATTTCATTAAGGAGTGATTATTTTTCCATTAGGCCCATGATTTTTTATTCAAAAAATACCCTTAATTTTTTTTTGTATATAAAAGAAAATTGACCAAATATAGCCAATAGAGTGGTTGCCCGCAAGGTTCAAAGTATCGATACACATCTATTGATGCGTATCGTGTCAATGGCTTCTCGATACACCCCTTGTAGGGGCATATCAACCTTTCATTAAGAAGTGATTGTTTTGCCATTAGGCTCATGATTTTTTATTCAAAAAATACCCTTAACACTTTTTTTTGTATATAAAAGAAAATTGACCAAATATATAGCCAATAGAGTGGTTGCCCGTAAGGTTCAAAGTATCGATACATATCGACTAATGCGTATCATGTAGATGGCTTCCTGATACACCCCTACAGGGGGTGTATCGGGGTTCTGACCTGTTCAGAGGGTGGAGGAACCTTAAACCGCACCCCTGAACCGGTTTTGAAAAAAGGCAAAAAAGCACTATCAATATCACCCGATACACTCCTACTGACGTATCAGGCGTATCGATATTTTGAACCTTGGTTGCCCATGTCCTATTAAGGGAAAAAATGCATGGCAATTTAATTTTTATTTTATTTTGATTAAATTTATTTAAATGAGCATTAGGGTCAACACTATCATTTTCCACTGTAATCTAATGGAAGATTGATTAAATCCATTGCAAAGTATAAGTGTTGTTTTAGTAAAATACTAACTATAGGGTAGATTTTAATAAATCCATGAAACTATAAGGGTATTAGATCAAATGACCATTTTTATTATTTATCTTTCACTTAATAAATCTCGTGCATCACATGGGCCCCCGCTAATAACTATAAGAAATTAAGAAGCTCTAACAATTTCAGCATGTGTAGTTGGGATGTTTTTCGTCATGAGTTGCATTCTATTGGAAATTATCCTTCTTAGTCATTTCCCAATACTCTCTTGGAGCAAAGTGTGGTAGGGGTCTCCCCTCCTCTTTTTTATCCAAGTGGGTTTCCTACAAGCAACCTCCTTTTTGGAATTTCAAGAGGAAAGCAAAGTGATTGGAAAATCTATTCTCAATCCTTTTTCTATTTTTTTATTCCCTTCATGCTTCATTAGAGAGCTTCCATCATGCAATGATTCAAATAAAGATAGGCATGAGGCATCATTAATGTTAATCTAAGCACATTAGACAAAACTATGATTAGGGATTGGTAAAGGAAAGATAGTCTCATAGCCCCAACGTTTTCGAATCCCCGTTGATCTGGATGGTCAGACTGTTCACCCTAGGAACTGTTTAGGCAATCGATTCCATTTTACCAAAAACCTAGAATCTGGTAAAAAAGCGTTGAAAAAATCAACAAATTATTGACCCGGGTGGTTGAACCGTCGACCCGTTCAACATTTTTTTACCCGTTTTTATTTTTTAATTTTTTAATTTTACTGTCATAATAGGCCATCTGTTTGAACCGGATGGTCAGACCGTTGACCCAAAAACCAGTGACCAGAACGATTCATTTCCGGGTCGTTTTTAAAACGTTAAGGATTTATACACATGAAGAAAAGAGGATTAATTGAATTCTACGAAAGACAAAACCTAAGCTAACCTTATTAAGAAGAAAAGAATAAATCAGCAACGCTATTAACGTCAATCAAATACCACTAATTTTGCTTAAGTTAGCTAATTAATAGAAAGCTTATCAAACCCACTACATGACTAAAAACAAGTGGTCTGAAACTAACATCATTAGCCTCTTGACCTGGAAACCAAATCAATAAGACCTTAACCATTAACCATAACATTAAAAATAAAATGATCTATTCGCGCGGTTAACCATTAACTATTCATGCCACGTTAAAAACATGATCTGCTACTTTTGGACTTATTAATGAAACATCTGACCAAGAACATAAAGCTTTTGCTTAACAAAATAAACTTGAGCTAACAATGTACAAACCAGAATTAGATAACAGCTATGTTAACAATCATCGGATCAGAGAGATCTTCATCACACACACATGCAATAATAAAAGAAGCAAGAGAGTAGTGAACACCTTTAAATGTGGCCTTCTGACTGGGAAACTTTGCTGCAACGTGAATCACGATGGTCGTTGGAACCCCTATGCAGAATGTGACGATCGTCAAAGCTGGACTAGTACCCAGGTTTGGGTGCAGGATTTTAATTTATGAACGGGAGTTGATGGATTCCAGCACCTTGATCCTACGTGACGATGCTGCTATGGACTGAGTCGCCAGAGACGAGCATATGACGGAAGAGTGCCTGATAACTAATGGATCAATGGTTCAGTCGATGGCGTGTTCGTCCATTAAACTGATGAGTCTCTAAGTCGGCTTTAATGCTGAAATTCAACTCATTTGACAACCGGTACAAGGAGATAAATGACCCAAAATAAAAGAAAAGAGGGGAAAATGTGGTTAAGAGAGTTGAACCACGGATTTGGTTTGGTGTTGTTCTGATTGGTGTTAACGACGGATTTGGGGCGCTGGCTAGTAGGGAGAAGAGGATGGGAGGTTGCCACCGCCGCGGGTTTGAGTCGCAGCGGCGGTGGCGGAACAGGGAGAGAGAGAGAGAGAGAAGGAAGAAGGAAAATGGGTGGCCAGAGGAAGAAAGGGAGAACGCCCCTTCTGGTTATGGGTTGTCAACGGGTTGGGTCTGGGTCGGAACCAGGTGCATCCGGAACCGGCCCAGCATTATATGTTGAGGATCCGGACCTGGACCCGATATGGTCTGTAATTTTTTTGGACCCGGAACCGAATTGATCAGTTCTCAGGACAATTATGTATGACCTGATATACCCGATTATAATAAATAAAAAATAAATATTTATGCTTAATATATATAAAATATTGTATATATATATATATGTTGGATTTGAATCGATTCGGGACTACATGAAACCGGTTCCAAACCGATAGTAATCGAGACCCTGTATCAAAACCCGGAACTAGCCCGTCAATTCTAGTTCCCAGAATCAAAATTGACCCAATCGGTTCAGGTCCATCGGACCCGTCAAGACAGACCCGACCCATTGACAACCCTACTTCTGGTTCTTCATTGCTAGGGTTAGTATCGAGAGTGAAGGAGATGAATAGTGTATACCTTATGTCTATGAAGGTTTAGGTTATATTTATCATGGGGCATAAGGGGTATTTTTGTAACTTTTGAAATATTTAAGGACATTTTCTTAATTTTGGGTTTAAGAGGGCAAATCAAAATACTCATTAAACTGTGGGGATATTGGGTCAAAGAAAGAAGGGTGGAGATGGTCTTGAGGGTGTATGGCGGTTCTCTATATATGTACTAACAACATTCACAAAAGCATAATCATTTTAGTTGATGGGGCAAATTATGGTGTTTTTTTAGTGAAAATTGATAGCATAAGGTTTTTGGGTATTTTGGATCAATTGGTGGGGTCAGATTGGTCCAAGAGTTCTTAGATCATGGGATTTTTAAGGTACAAACAATTTGATCAATGAAAAAAGCCTGAAATGGAATCTCCTTTACTGGATGGATAAATGCAGGAATTTTAAGTTGACATTTATCTAGGTAGGGTTTCTTAGGGGCCTAGATAAAATCATGGGGTTTTATCAATTTGGATGTATTCAGATTAAGGGAATTAGAGATACGAGTGATCTGACTAATGAGAAAGCTCGAAATGGAATTTTCATTTGATTAATGGGTAAATCGAGGAATTTTGAGTGGAAATCTTGTAGGATCAGATTTCTAAATGTCTTGGGTAATTTGGTAAGGCTTAATCAGTTCAAATGTGTTCAGATTGAGGGAATTTGAGGTACGACCACATCAACTAATGAGAAAGCCCGAAATAGTATCTTCATTTGATGAAGGGGTAAATGAAGGAATTTTGAGTTGAGATTTATTTAGGTAGGGTTTCTAACATGTCTGGAGAAATTGGTAGGGTTTGATTGGTCAAATGTGTTTGGATTAGAGGAATTTAGCGTACAGGTGATCCGACCAATGAAAAGGCTCATAATGGAATCCTTGTTCGATGAACTGGCAGATAGGGGATTTTTGAGTTAAATATTGTACGATGTTGTTTCTAAGTGTCCTAGATGAATTGGCAGTGTTTTGATTAGTTCAAATGTGTTCGAATTAAGGAAATTTGGGGTACGAGTATTTCGACAAATAAGAAGGCTCGTAATGAAAACTTTGTATGGTGAATGGGTAAAATGGATATTGTTAAATCTGAAATTTGTTGGGTGGTCAATCAAGTGGTTGAAGAAAGTTTTGGTGAGGTGGGTGTCATGGGGGAGGTGTCGTGATGGAGATTTGTGATTTTTAGAGTAACGAGTAATAAGAGTTATCGATTTGGAATCTTCGCATATGAGGAGTAAAATGGACATTTTTAGGTCTAAAATTTTCTAAGTGGTCAATCAAGTGGAAGATGAAAGTTATGGTGATGTTTGGAGTCTTAGAAGTAGTGTTGTGATCGAGATCTAAGATTTCAAGAGTAGTGGGTAATGGAAGTGGTCGATTTGGAACCTTTCTAGATGAGGGCAAAATGGGAATTTCAAGGTCTAGAATTTGGTGGATGGATATCTTAGGGTCCTTTGACTCTAATGGGAGTGTCCAATGGCTTTAGAAATGTGGGAATCATGAGAATCTAGGTTGTGGGTATTTTGGCTAATGATAAAGTTCAAAATAGAATCTTGGTTTGATAGATGGGTAAATAAATGAATTTTAGGATGAACTTTGGTAGAATGGAATTGATTTGAATTACAAGGCCATTGGGAGGGTTTGATCATATCAAGGGACATGTGGATCGCCAGAATTTTGGCACAAAAAGTGTTGGAGTGTTAAATGTGTTGAAATGGAGTTTCTGATGGATAAACGACGAAATCAAGGAATTTAGGGATAAAATTTGGTTCCCTGGGATTTTGGCATATTTTGGAAAGATTGGTGAGGTCTGACTGGTCATCGGGAACATGAGAAGTGGGTTAGAGAGGGGACTGAGCAAAAATCAGGTGTTGACATCACCGAACTATCCGAAAAAGAGTATGTGAGAATTTAATGATGCATAAAGTATGAATCCAATGCTAATCTGGCCTTTATATAGGCTTCAGATGCATACTAGGAGTGTATGTGTTGGGCAGGTGGAGGACACCTTTCAATTTTATGGAACACTTAGAGCCTGACTTGAACACTTGAAGCTCAGTCAAGGCCACTTGGCACTCGAGTGATACATGCTCAGCTAACCTGCCCACCACGTTGTAGATGCATGGAGTGGGCTCGGGTCTCACTGTCTAATGGGGTTCAATGCCCTGAGGTCATGCTATGTCATCGAAGTTCGGCTCATGGTTCAAACTACAGCTCTCCTATGGCTTCCATGTGTCCAGTTACCTTGAGATCGGTTTTGCCCACATCACTTGCCCCCCACTTCTGAGTCAAGGTGGTTCAACTCGAGTGTAGGAAGTCTTTACTTTCATAAATCATCCTTATTGGATGTTTGGTCACTTGTTCTCTTCTGAACCTCTTGGTCTGTTTGGAAACATCGCTTGGAAGGGCCCTAACAGGCGCGTCACTTGTACGCGTAGACCTAAGGCTGTTTATTAACCCATTTCGAACTACAAAAACTTGCTCAACTAATTTGGTTCCTCGAGGACTTCAACCGTCGCGGATCCTAGCCGTTGAACCCATTCGATCGTAGCCGTTTGGCATCCGCGATCTCTAAAACTCGTAGGGAGTCGAGGCAGCTCACTTCGGCCCCTAACAAGCTCGAGATTAGCCCTAGCGAACCTTTCATCCCAACCCAATGTACCTTGGCTGACTTGAAAAGATTTTGTCTTCTCTACAGGGTTCTTGATATGTTTTGTTTTAGGCTCCCTACTCGAAATGAGGCCCCCTAACATCATAGTGACAATGAGGTCTGTGTGTTTGAGCAACACTTTATTGTGGGGTTGAGGTTTCCCTTCCCACTTCTCATGACTGACCTCTTAAACTGCTTTTTGATTACCCAAGGGTAGCTTTCCGCTAATGCCTTCAGGCCCATCATAGGGGTAGCCTTAACAAGGCACGCATATGGGGTTCCCATCAATATTAGGAATTTCTTGGCCTTGTGTGAGCTTAAGCATCACCCCAGGAAGCGGGTGTTGGGAAGTTTCATTGTTAAGAAGTCGAGGTCAAAGAAGAGGAAGATTGCGAAGGATAAGTCTTCCCACTCCGTTAAGGCACAGGTCATTACGAGTACCATCGAGGTCATTGCCTTGGAAGACAAGGAACCACAGGTCCAAGTAGCTAAGCAACCCATAAGGCTGAAAGTACGAGCTAGGGCCAGGGATACTCCGACGTCACTGCTCCCAGAAGTCCCTTGATCTTTGAGCTCATTAGCCCCCCATAGCTCCCGAGCAAGCACCAATCTAGACTCTCGCTTGGTCGGTTTGCCGAAGTTACTCTGTACAGGAGCATACAGTTGCCTACAAGCTGTGTCGGCGGTCGGTGCTGCCTTCATCCTAGGCAAAGATGGTAGCCCCTTATCCTTCTTTCTTCCGTATTTTCTTGCATTATTCCCGATTTTACTTGACGTTTCAGGCCAACACTATGGCTCAAAGGGTTTGTGCGCAGGCTCAAAGCCATCAAGACCGAGTTGATAATTTGGCTCTAATTGAGGAGAGGAACCTTAACAAGGTGTTGGTGAAGAAGGCCCAGGTGTTGTTTGATTTGGTGGCTCACAAGGCTGAGCATGAGGTAGTCATCTCTATCCATCAAGCGGTCGTTACCGAGCTGCTCCAAAAGCTTGAAGCTTCTAAGTCTGAACATCGAGGCCTTTTGACCCATGCTAGAGAGCCCAAGGCTAGGATGGAGATGGAGGAGGCAAAGAGGACTTAGATGCTGAGGGCCCAAGAGGAGCTAAAGTTTGAATTTGAGAGGTTCAAGGCGGACAAGGCCAATGAGCAAAGGGTCCAGGAGGAGCTGTTGGTTGTAGCTTGAACAGAGGTGATTACAACATACAAACTCTCAAAGGAGTACGAGACAAAGAAGGATGATTATGCAAAGTCTTTTGCGGCGAAGGCCTTTCGGTTGTGCAAGCTTCTATCCACTATGATACCAGACCGTCTCATCAACCAATTAAAGATTACGAAGGCAATCGATGATCTCTTCTTAGTAGCTGATGTGGACAGCAAGGCCGATGAAGAAGGCAAGGTGACCAAATATGACATTGTGACTCCTGCCAGCAACCAGGTTCCATGCGACCTACCCCCCATTGATCAATTGGTGTCTTGTTTGTTTTCTTTGATGTACTGTTTGAGCTGTTATGCTAGGTTTTTATGGTGTGAACTCTTGTTGCTTTCTCTTTCTCTTTTCTTTTTTTTTTGGACTTCTATGTACTGAACATTTTTGTTTGATTAGCAATAGAAATGCTTTTTGGATATGTGGTTCTTAATTGAGTTATTTGATTTAAGTCATTTCCCCTTGTTTTTCCACCTCAGTTGAGTTATAGACCCTTTACCGTTTCCTGAGCTAATCGATCGTTTGCTTGAGTTCTCCTGACAGGGCACCGAGTTCATATCTCAACGTCTTTATGTTTTTTAGGAATCCTTTTAACATGGCATTAAGTTATATGATTAAGAATCCCACCTCGGTTTGTTCCAAGTTGAATTACAATGAGTAGTAAACTGAGGAAGTTAGAATTTTATTTCCATTCCAAGCAATCTCATACGCAATACATCCTTAAATTCATAGCATGCCAAGTGCGAGGTACAACTTGTCCTCCCATAGTTTGCAGCTTGTAAGTCGTAGGTCCTAATACATTGATGACCTTATATGGTTTTCCCAGTTTGGGCCTAGTTTTCCTACTCCAGCCTCCAACATGATCAATTTCTTGAGGACGAGGTTGCAACCCTGAATTTTCTCTTGTGGACTCAAGCGTTATAGTACCAAGATACTTGTTGCCAGTAGGTTGTAGTCCATATGTAGGCTTGGTCCTTTACTTCTTCAATTAAGTCCAAATTGTTCTTGAGCTCGTCTTCATTATAGTCTTCCTCGTAGGTCTTGGTTCATAATGTGGGTACTTTGATCTCAGTTGGAGTCACAACTTCTGTCCCATATGTTAGGTTGAAGGGTATCTCCCCAGTGACCATCCTACTCATGGTCCAGTATGCCTATAGCACACTCGAGAGTTCTTCCACCCAATGCCCCTTAGCTCTGTCCAACTGTGTCTTCTACCCTTGAAGCAAAGTGTGTTTGGTCACCTTGGCTAGACCATTAGTTTAAGGATGGTTAACCGAGGTAAACTATTGGCAGATGCCCATCTCCTTGAACCAATTCTGAAATCCGATGTCGTCAAACCATTTTCCATTGTCCAAAACTAGCACTTGAGGTAGCCTAGACCTGTAAATGATATTCTTCCACACTAAGTTCTATATGTTTCGGGATGTAATCATATCTAACAGCTCAACTTCTACCTACTTGGTAAAGTAAACTATCATGACCACAAGTTGTTTGTGTTGTTTTGAAGCAGGAGGAAAAGGTCCAAGTAGGTCAATTCCCCATTGAGTGAATGACCATAGACTAACGAGGTATTGGAGGTCAGTTTCTGACTGGTGAGGGATGTTGGCATGTTATTGGCAGCAATCATAACTCTTAACAAAACAAAGTGTGTTGGATTTCATTGTGGACCAATAGTACCCCTGTCGAAGTGCTTTTTGGGCTAGTGACACGCCCCCTTAGTTGTGCTCTGCACATCCCTTTATGGATATCATGAAGTGTTCATTTGGCTTCAGAAGGCTTGAAACATTTGAGGTATGGTAGGGTGAATGATTCCTTATACAACTGGTCCTTGATAATAATATACCGAGATGATTTCAATTGCAATTTCCTGGCTTTCGAACAATCTGGGGGTAGAGATCTTGTTTGCAAATAGCTCAGTATTGGGTCCTTCTAGCTTGGTTCGGGTACCAACACTAGAGAGACCTCGACAATAAGGGTATCCAAGATGTTGGGTCGTTGTATATCCTTGACATACATAGTTCTTTGGCAATTGACATCCACCAAGCCGGCTAGCCTCGATAGTGCATCAGCTTGGGCATTCTACGACATGGGGATTTAATAGATAAAGAACTCATAATGGGAAACTAATACTCATACCTTTATTAAATACTTGGCCATGACGGGATCTCGAGCCTCGTAGCGTCTTGTCACCTAATTGACTACAAGCTGGGAGTCTCTATACATCATGATCTTCATTGCCCCGACTTCCTTAGACATTTTTAAACCAACAATTAGTGCTTCATACTCTACTACATTGTTTGATGCCTTGAACCCGAATCATAGTGCATATTCTAACTTAACTTCTTTGGGCCTAAGTAAAATGAGGTTGGCACTATTGCCCTTCCAACTGGACAACCCATTTACATGTAGGACACATGTCGTCGATGAATCTGGACTAGGGCTAGGTGCTTCTTCTGGAGTGGGTTGCTCTGGTGTGAAGGTGCATTCAATGATGTTGGTCAATGCATGTGCTTTGATCGCAGGCTGAGGGTCGTATCTTACGTCGAATTTGCTAAGTTCGACCAGCAATTTGACCAGCCTTCCCAAGACCTCGGGCTTCATTAATAACTACTGAAGTGGCTGGTTAGTGAGAACTAATATGGTATGTGCTTAAAAGTAAGGTTGGAGTTTTCGAGTTGAGATGATAAGTGCATAGTCCAAATTCTCAATATTCGGATATCCGGTCTCAGCATCTTGTAGAACCTTGTTGACAAAGTATGAGATGCTAGACATTATCCACTTCTAATATGAGCACCGATTTTATGACCTCATCGTGAATAGACAGGTAAAGAAATAATACTTCTCCTAGGTCAGGTATTGTCATCAAAGGAAACAAGTTGAGGTATTGCTTCAATTCTTCAAAGGTTGTTTGACATTCCAACATCCACTCAAAGTCTTTAGCTTTTTTAATGGTTTTGAAGAATGGTAAGAATCGACCTCTGAGCTTCGAAGATAAATCAACTAAGAGCATCAATTCGGGCAGTTAGCCATTGAACTTATTTAACAGACCTCGAATGTTGCATTTCTAATATGTTCTGAACCTTCTCAGGGTTAGCTTTGATTTCATGCCAAGTTACCATGAATTCCAAGAATTTTTCCAAGGTGACACCGAAAACACACTTATTCACATTGAGTTTAAGTTGGTACTCTTTCAACACCCCAAATATCTCGTTCAAGTTGTTATATGATTGTGAGTAGCTCAGATTTTAGCCACCATATCATTGATGTACACTTCAACATTTTTTTCCTATTAATTCTTTGAACATTTTGTTTACAAGTCTCTAATAAGTGGCCATAACATTTTTAAGCCAAAAGGCATTACTTTATGGAAAAATAAACCCATTTCTATTACAAAAGAAGTTTTCTCATCGTCATTTGGGTCATCAAAAATTGATTATAGCCAAAAACTACATCCACGAAATTGAGTTGCTCATAACCCAAAGTCGTATCAACAAGGTAGTTTATCCAAGGTAATGGGAAGCAATCCTTAGGGCGGGCTCTGTTTAAGTCAGTATAGTCTATACAGATTTGCCACTTCTCTTCACCTTTTTATGAGTACAACGTTGCTGACCTAGTCGGGGTACTTCACCTCCCTAATGAAGTCAACATCAATAGCTTCTTGACCTCTTCCTCTATCGCTTACAAGCACTCAGGAGAGAACTTCCTTCTTTTTTGCACTAGAGGTCTAACATTTTGGTCGACATTATGCTTATGAGTTATGACTGAGGGGTTGATCCCTATAATGTTGGTTGTGGACCAACCAAATACATCAAAATTTAAACAAAAAAACCTTACCAGCTCATCTCTTAAATCCGGAGGGAGGAGGGAATTAATCTGGACTGTCTTATTAGGATCTACCATCGAGATGGGTACTACTACAGTCTACTTGATGGGCTAGGCCATATTAACAGCCTCCTCTGTTGGTCGGTCTAAGTTGACGGCTACGACTTCCTTGTTCTCGGGCATTAGTTTCTTCTTCAACTTCCTTGGCTTCTCCTCCTTGGTGGGTTGCTTCCCCTTTATTCTTGGCTGGTTACCCCAGACAATCCCTGCATTATTCTTGGTTGGGAATTTCATCGCCAAGTGGTATGTTGAGACCACGGCGTGGAGAGCGTGCATTAGGGGTATACCAAAAACAATATTGCATGGTGAGGGTGAATTGACTACCAAAAACTTTGTCATCACACTAGCCTGTCTCGGCATGGTCCCCATTGTTATTGACAAGAAAATCTTACTGATTGGTCTAACTACCTCCCTCGAGAAACCGACCAGAGGTAGGTCGCTTGGGGCTAGTTTCTTCCTGTCTACCTTCATCTGCTCAAAAGTTGCGATGAACATTATGTTAGTTGAACTTCTTGAACTAGTCATAATTCTTTTTACCAAATAATTCACCATGGTCATGTAGACAATAAGGGCATCGTCATGTGGAAAACGAACATTCGTTAGGTCATCGTCGGTGAAGACTATGGGCTCACTATTCTTTGGCTTCCTTACAAGTTGGTTTCATTGATCAGTTCACAACTCTTGGACTGAAGCTCTCCTTGTGGTCCGGCTACATCCTGCTATAGTCGAGCCTGGTACAATCATATTTATAATACATGCAATGTCATCCAGGAGCTCGTCTACATCGTCAAACCGCTTTCTACTTGTTTGTAGCTCGACTGTCCTTTAGAAACTACTTCAAGTTACCTCTCAAGATCAGTTCCTTGATCTCATTTTTCAGGTTTCAATAGTCTTCTGTGTCATGATTAACTCTATGGTGGAACTTACAATACTTCTTCAGGTTTTGTTTCACTAGGTTCCCCCTCAAGCAAAGTGGTCACTTCAGAAATTCTTCATTTTGGAATTGCATCAGGATCTGACCTCGGGGGGAGGGGGGCATTTAAGGGCATGTACAATTCAAACTTTTAAGGAGGAGTTTGAGATCGTGTTGATGATCCTTCACCCTTCTCACCATTGTCTTCTTTCGTCATTCTCTCTTGTCTCCATCTCACTTGCATTTTTTCTCTGTGTTTTTTTTTTCATCTGGAATGCTTCCTCTACATTCATGTACTTCGTTGCTCGACTCGAAAACTCCTTTATGGTCTGTGGGTGTGTCTTTTTCAAGGAGAGCCCAATGTTCTTGTCCTTGACACCTCAAACTGTTGCTACTAATTCAACAGTCGAATCAAGGTTGCTTACCTCCAATGCCTCATTTTTGAACCTTTGCACATATGCCCACAAACTTTCTCTGGGATTTTGCTTGATGTGCATTAACATCATTGTCATTTTTTGGCACCTACAATTTGTCACAAAATGAGTAATAAAAAACTCAGTGAACTGGGACCAACTCACGATAGAGAAAAGTGGCAGCCCAGAATACGATAGTCTAGCTACTTTCCTAAAAGTAGTGGGAAAGGCTAAACACATGTTGGCTTCTAAAGCACCATGGAACAACATTAAGTTTTTGTTTGCCAAGTCTTTTTCAGAAGATTTGTTACAAGATCTAATAGTTAAAAGAAAGGGTGAGCTTTTGCAAATAGATCTTGGAAGACCAAGACTGTTTGGTTGAAATATTTTTCATAGATCTAGGAAAGACCATAAAATCTAGAAGACCATTTGGTAATGTTATGAAAATATCGTTGTTATGTATATATGAATGTCTTATGTGTGGGCCAATAAACCTTTAATTTAACATGTGGGACTGACATACATCTTCTAAGGTGGGCTCCACATAGACCTGTTCATGGGCCGGGTGGCCCGACGGGCCGGCCCGGCCCGGCCCAGCCCGGCCCCCGGACAGGCTTGAACAAGTTTTTTGGCCCGCAGGCTTAACCTTGGGCCAAAAAGCCCGACCCACATAAAATTCAAGCCTGGCTCAGGCTTTGCCAAAATAGCCCGGCCCGAGCCCGACCCGGCTCGACCTATAGCTAAACCTAAGTAAAAACCCTATGTGATGTCCATTTGAATAAATTTTTTGATTTAAGAAGGTTGTTGATTCACTTGTAGGCCCATTGTTCATTTAAATAGGGAAAAAAACATCTGAATTAAAATAGATAATGTCCATTTGGATAGGGAAAAATTCGAATTTCTTTTATTAGGTCGGGCTTCAGGCTCGGGCTCGGGCTTCGGGCTTTTTATCAAGGTTGGGCTCGGGCTCAGGCCTAACATTTTTCTATTAATAAAGAGTAAAAGCCCGGCCTGGCCCAACCCATGAATAGGTCTAGTTCCACATACCATTGTTGGACATGTATGTGGGGCCCACATGCATTTTATAAGGTGGATTCAACATACCATTGGTGGACATGTATGTGTGGCCCACATACATTTTTCAAGGTGAGCCCCACATACCATTGGTGGACATGTGTGTGGGGCCCACATACATTTTATAAGGCGGGCCCAACATACCATTGGTGGAGCCCACATATATTTTTCAAGGTGGGCCCTATATACCATTGGTGGATATGTATGTGGGGCCCATATGCCATTGGTGGACATGCATGTAGGGTCCATGTAGGTTTTTCAAGGTGAACCCCACATATATTTTCCAAGGTAGGCCCCACATATCATTGGAGCTTTTTCCCAATAGATCTTTCCATTGTCAAATGGGAAAAGCCTAGAATCCAGGCTTCCGGGCTTCTAAACAACTTAAAGCCCATGCGGAAAGACTTGCCAAACGCGGCCTAAAGCTTGAAAACTCTTCATATGGTCTATAGGGTCGCTTGTACCACCATATGTCTCAAAAATCAGGGTCTTAAGCCCTGGGGGTCGAGGTTCCATTAGGATCTCTAGAATAGGGGGATGCTTTTGCCACATGTGGCATGCTACAAGTTGTCTACTTACAACTTCCTAGTGAGTGGAGTCATGCATGTCACGGTGTTCCCTTCGCTCAACCCAAACGTCGGCTAAAGAATGGTGCCGATGTCTCCTACGTTGCTTGGATGCCTGAGAGTGATTTGCCTTGGGGGAAAAATTAGATATACTCAACTCCCTAGAAATATATGAACCCCGAGCAGGTGGTTTTGGTCGACAATGATGTCTTTCGTGCTAATCTTGTCCTTCGTCCCTTCTCCACTTGGGTCGCTCTCCTTGGTGTCTATCATGGCAGGAAGGTGATCTATCTCTTCATTCATCATGCCTTTCACTGTGTTGAGTTGGAGGAACGGTAGGCAAAGGCACTAGTGGAGCTGGTTGGCTTTGATGTATCTATTGGACAAGTTGGACAACCTGGTTCTATTAGATCTATTGAGTTGTGAGATCTCTAGGAGGTGGTGGCAGCTGATGGTTTTGTTGTTGTTAATGGAAGAAATGATTGTGTTGTTGCTTCCATCGCCGCATCTCACGTGGCCTCCCTAACAATCTTCATGAGTGTGTTGCATGCATGGACTCTGAGGTTCATATCCTTGACTATCTACACTAGATCATTGAATTCCTCTCAAGAGACTCCTCGAGAGGTCTCACCGGGGGAATGGTGAGAAGTCCGATGACTTTGTTCAGAGAATTCCAACAAACAATGCCAATTGATTTAGATCAAATTGGTGAGGTCTTCAGAGTAGCTCGGTGTTCACCTATAAGGAGAGTGATGAGGTGTGGCCCAAGGGTGATATCCTAGGCTTAGAACTCTTATTGTCAAGTTAGTCGACGAGCTATCCGAAGAAGGGTATGTGAGAATTTAATGAGGCATAAAATATGAATTGAATGCTAATTTGACCTTTATATAGGCTTTGGATGCATGTCATGAGTGTACGTGTTGGGCAGGTGGAGGAAACCTAACGATTTTGTGGGACACTTGGAACTTGGCTTGAACACTTGGAGCTGGGTTAGGACACTTGGAGATTAGTCAAGGCCACCTGGTGCTCAAGTGTTACATGCTTAGCTGACTTACTCGCCACATTATAGATGCATGGAGTGGACCCAAGGACCGTTGTCTGACGGGGCTGTCATGCGTGTTGGCAACTTTGCTGCATGGGTTTCTAGATGGTTGTCTCTTGGACATGTGGTGAAGTTCAAACCTCGCCTTTCAAGGTAGCTCATCTCGGCAGAAGTTACCTCATCCAATTGATAGCTCGGTTGCCTTTTCGATCCATTAGTTGGTTGGTCTCGTAACCAGCTTGGGATAACTTGCTCCTCCTTGGTGAGCGAGTTATGCACGGTTGGGTGAGGTAAACCATGACTCCTGAGGTGGTCCCCTGCGTCCCGAGGTCATGCTAGGTCGTTGAGGTCCGACTCGTTGGTCAAATTGTAGCTCTCCTATGGCTGCCACATGTCTAATTACCTCGAGGATGATTTTGCCCCCATCATTACAAAAGAAAATATAAATACAAAATCGTAAAAAAATAGACCTAATAAATTTGAACCAATAACCTAAGGATATGTAAGAATGGTAACGAGATGGGTTTGGGGAGGGTTTTGTACATTCTAGACCCTACCCACCTCCCTAGATGTCCCAACCCATACCTCGTAGTTGGTTGGATTTTCAAAATACAAACCCACCCTTACCTTACCCTACCCTAACGAGATGGGTTTGGGGAGGTTTGGTCTACAACCTGCATCTAATTTCCTTAATTTCCTATTATATACATACATACATACATACATACATATATATATATATATATATATATATATATATATATATATAAACAAGTAAAAATAACACAAACAAATATCAAAACATGTAGATGCAAAGTAGAAATTAGATCTACTAAATTATTTGTTTAAAACATGTAGAAAATACATAAGATATCAATTACACCTAAATTTAAAATATTATTAAGTTCAACACCTAATACATAAATTCACAATTTGCAGGGTAGAAAGAATCAAATTTAGCCTAATACCATTCCTATTCATACCTAATGAGGGATGATTTGGCCCAACCTAGTAAGCAACGGACACATGGACACAACTTGGTGACTAGACACATGACTCAGCATCCTCAGCCACTTGGTAGGTTGGCTGAACCTCCCTGGCCACCTTAGGGTCGGGCCAACACCCCCGGCCGCCTCGGCAGGTTGGGTCAACACCTTCGGTCATCTAGGCAGGTCGGGTTACCTCGGGTACTTCAGTCACCTCAGATAGCATTGAAGCCTGGGTATCTTGGGATGACCAAGCCTGCCAAAGTGACACGTGGCAAATATTTAGAAGCCTAACAATTGTCTCCGAGCCTTTCGAGATCACGTCGTGTAACTGCAGACATTTAACTTATCCCGTCCGAATCAGAGGGAAACAGTAATCCTCATCAGTTAGCGGGATTTCCACCTTCCAGAAATGGACTTCTACGACTCAGGCCGAAGATCCCGGAAGCATTCCACGAGACCTACAGTAGCCCAGCTATATAAGGGCACCAACCCCTGAGGCCCAGGTACGCGTAATTATTTGCTCCCTAACCTATTAGTATACAAATTCTCAGTTTGCCACTCACATTACTGACTTAAGCATCGAGCGACCTCGTCAGGTTAGCACCCCAGGTTCTCTGATCCATTTGTCTTGCAATTCGAGCAGCCAGCCAACATTTGAACCGTCATTCAACTAGGAGTTTAAGATCACGCACCACCAATACCCACCTAAAAATCTGTTTTTCAAGCAAAAGAACCCACCAATTTAGACAGGTAGGAATGGATATCCGCTGGCTAGTGTATAAATTGACATCCCTAAAGATATCTAATGGTTGAAACCCAACTACAATCCTCCGCTCTAATTGCGCTATGGTTGGTTAAGCAGCTAAGGTGGAGTCTTCCTACATGTAAGGCTGTAATAAGTCAAATTAAGCAAAATCCGACTCCAATCCCAATTGTTGAAAACTTGCATCAGGATCCAATCCGAAACCCGATCAGATTCATATCAGATTGAGATTTATATTTGATTCCATTTTAATTTTTTAAATACAAAAAATAAAAAATTAATTAATTTTAATTTATATAATAAATTAATATAAATATATACATATACCGAATTTATTATATATAAATTAATATGTAATATAATATAAAAATATATATTTTTATAATTTTAAATATAACTAAATAAAATTTATATATGAAAATCAATAATATTACAATATAATAAGATTTATATTTTAGATGAGATGGAGTCAAATCCAAATTTCGGATATCATATTATCTTTACAAGCCTACCTACATCGAGATATAAGTTAGACCCCAGCGATAGGTTTTCTTGATTCCCATCAAATGGTATTAAAGAGAAAATGAACAAAAAGGAAAAACATTCCGACGTGCCGGATTCGAACAAGCGCCCTAAGGATACCCGATGGTTGCATTCCAACTGCAGTCCTTCTCTCTACCAATTGAACTAAGGTCGGCCGATTGAAAAAAGTGGAGCTCAATCATCTAATCTATCTGATAATAGGTTCCAAATTCCGATCAAACGATAAAAGAAAACATCAATACAAAGAATAAAAGTCCGACCTGCCGGATTCGAACCAGCGACCTAAGGATGTCTGAAGGTTGAAATCCAACTACAGTCCTCCGCTCTACCAACTGAGCTAAGGTCGGCCAATTGGTCAAAGTGGAGCTCAATCATCTAATCTATCTGATTATAAGTTCCAAATTCTGATCAATCGGTAATGGAAACATCATTACAAAAGAGAAAAAGTCCGATCTGCCGGATTCGAACCAGCGACCTAAGGATGTCTGAAGGTCGAAATCCAACTACAGTCCTCCGCTCTACCAACTGAGCTAAGATCGGATTGGTGATAAATTAAAGATTATTTTCACGCACGAAAGAATCTTCTCTAAGACCAACCATGTACGTGTACATCGTTATCACGGTCAAGATTTTCCAGCATTCGTAAACCAAAAATTAGGTTGGTCTATTTGGGCAGAACGGTTGATCTATAGCCTCACACAAAACAATGGCTATTCAATAGGAAATGGGATTTGTTACTCACAAAACAATCGGCCATTAAATAAGTATAGAGATATTCCCAATGTAAATATGCAAATGAATGTGTGAATTGTGTGAATACAATCTTCAATTAAGGAGGGATCCATCTAAGTTCTAACTAGACTGAGTGTAGAGAAAAGTCCCCATTTAATAGATTAATTGATGGAGGATGATTTGACCCAACCTATTGAGACGATGGCACGTGGATCTGACTTAGCACGAGCAACAACTCAGCGTCATGGTCTGACCATAGCTAAGTAACGAGCCTGTAGAGCAGCTCGCTACGTCATAGTTCACTATAGGGGGAGCTCGCTACAGTGCAAGCTCCAGGTCCCCTGAGCTACCGAGAAGAAGGGATACTACAAGACTATTTTAGCTCGCGAGCTAGGAAAACCAACTCGCTCCAGCAAGAACTGCCCCAAAGACCAACCTTGATGAGGGTCACATCGAAATACTCCTAAGAGCTTGCTATAAAGTAGCTCGTGACTAAGCAACACGACGTTCTCAGGAAGCTTCTATCTGACAAGACCGTACTCGTCAGATTGCACCATGTCTCTCGACTGACGGTGCAGTCCCTGCCCATTTGGCAGTCTGCACCCACGTGTCACTCATCCAAGCAGGTAGTACATTGTAACAATCACCTACGCAGCCCTAACAGGTAACGACTGTGGCAGGAGCCCAGTGGCGGTTATGCCCGATTTGACAAGAACGTTCCTATAAAATACCTTTTATCGAAGGGGAGAACGCTCTCTCGAATTAGATCTGAACTTGAACTCTTACTTGCTCACGAGCTAATCTCGAGACATAATGATCTAGCGCAACCTACACTCTTATCCTTTTATACTCTTTTCTTCTTCCCCAACGTTCTAACTTAAGCTTCAGAGTATTCTCACTAGGTAAATCCCCTGGGAATCCTTCACCTCCGTCTTCTTAGGTGTCGTCTGTTACCAGCAAAGAGCCAGTCAGCAGCCAGCTAGGAGTGCCCGGATCGTCCCCCTCTCCGCGGATGGGGTTCCTAGTCTGAACGTGCCTCTTACAGTGGCACCCGCGGTCGCTCCACTCCCTCCCATAGTTGGAGCAACCTTTGTTGAACCCTCAGTTGTGAACCCAGCGGCCAACCTGAACCAGTTGACGGACTTAATGCAATGCATGCTTGCCATGCAAGCTCAAATGCAATAATTTCAACAATTCCAACTCTACCAACAACAAGTGATGCACCAGGTCTCAAGTACCACTATCAGCAGCAATTCCCCTCTCTACCTCAGGCCCAACCATCGCTTCCCCCTCAGCATCCAACCACAAAGCAGACCAAGCCTTCCCGCCGGAGTGAGCGACCTCCTCGCTAGGGAGAGGCCTCCCAGGCTCAGGATCCTGCCAAGAGCCAAGCCTCCTCCCATAGCAAGGAGAGGCCAACTACCCCGACCTCACAGCCTGTAGGCAGGTCGGGGGTCACCCAGCCAACCAAGCCCATATCACCCAGGCTTTCGCAATTCGAGCTCCCACTCGCGGAGAATCCATTCGAGGTCTAGGCCACAGACTATAGGCAGGGCCCTTCGGTCCAGAGTCACCACCAGCAATCTGAGCCTATCGAGCTTGGCGATACTGAAGAGTCAAACACCAACGCCAAGCCAACAAAGCAATAGTGAAGACGTTGGCGAGCTCACCGAACTACTACTCGAGTTTCTCATGAGCTCAAAGGAAAAGAGGAGGTATGCTCAGTTGAAGTGGAAGCTACCCCTCTCCTCTCAGTCTCTTCCCCGTTATCTCCAGAACTCCTCGTTGTCCCCATGCCAAGGGACTTCAAGCTCCCTACTTTGGATAAGTACGATGGGTCTTTCGATCCAAATGACCACATGGACGTTTTCCAGTCCCAGATGCACCTGGCAAGAGCCAACGAGTCCTGCATGTGTGTGGCCTTCTCCACCACTTTCAAAGGAGTAGCCCGTACCTAGTACCGAAACCTCGCGCCCGACTCAATAAGAAGTTAAGCGTAGTTCGTGCAAGTTTTCACCTCTAACTTCGTCACCAACTAAAGGTGCTAGAGAACTCAAGAGAGCCTCCTTGGCATAGTGCAAAAGGAAGGGGAGTCCATCTGGAGCTACATCAAGCGGTTTAATGACGTTTGTTTGCAGATACCCGACCTGGATCCCGTAATTCGCCTCACAGCAGCCAAGCGAGGCATCACCCACATAGAGTTCAAGTGGCGCGTAGTTGTCAACTAATCTAAGACCGTGACTGAGTTCCTCAAGCTCGCGGATCGATTTATAGGGATAGAGGAGGAAATCAACCAGAAGGGTGAGCAAGCCCTAGAAAAAAGAAAGAGGGAGCCAGAACCCCCGTCTCAAGGCGACAACAGGAAGAAGAAGGATACAACTTGGGGGGCAAGGCCAGTCTAGCCCTTCCAAGCTCCAGCAGCATAAAGGGACTATACACCCCTCAACGCAAAGCGGGCCAAGATCCTCATGGCGATCAAAGATGCCATGTATGTGAAGTGGCCACCTTGGCTAAAGGCCGACCCTAGCACTAGGAATAAAAATTTGTATTGTAGCTTTCATAGAGATTACGGTCATAGTACCAAAAATTATAAAAATCTCCGCGATGAGATAGAAGAACTCATCCGTCGCGGATATTTGAGAAATTTTGTATAAAAAATAATAATAATAATAATAAAGCAAGTCGACAAGGGGAGCAAAGTAGAGACGCTCCCAAGTCTAGCAAGCAGGCGGAATAGCCGCAGAAGCAGCCCCTCGAAGAGAGACCAGTTTGGAGGACCATCCATGTCATAGTCGGAGGTTCGATTATGGCAGGCTGCACCTCAATAGCAGCTCGTGAGACCGACAGGGAAGAACGGAACCCACCGAAGCGACCAAGGATAGAAGACCCCGTCTTCTTCACAGATGACAATGCGTGTGGGGTCCACTACCCCCATGATGACGCGCTTGTCATAAAGATGAAGATCAACGACTTCGAAGTAAGGCATGTCCTTGTTGATTCGGGCAGCTCAGCAGACATCCTCTTCAAAGCGGCCTTCGACCAACTCCATCTTCAAGAGTGCGACCTAAAGTCCGCGAACACTCCCTTGGTAGGCTTCAGCGGAGAGGAAGTTCGGCCCCTAGGAAGGGTAACGGTACTTGTGGAAGTCGACACCTGGCCTAGCATAGTGAGGCTCAACCACGATTTCCTAGTAGTCGCAACCTCCTCCCCATATAACGCCATAGTAGGTCGGCGGATTGCCCATGCCTTACGGGCTGTGGTGCCACCTACTACTTGGCCATGAAGTTCCCCACGGACTTTGGCATTGGGGTAGCGCAAGGTGACCGGCTTGAGTCTCGCAAATGCTACATCGCCGCCCTAAAGGGAAAAACCAAGGTGACCAATGACCTCGAGTTGGAGCGACCTACGGAGCAAAACGAGGAGTGAGCTGTGCCCACAAAAGAGACCACCTCCATCCCGACCTCGACAGAAGACCTAGCCCGGACTCTTCAGATTGGTGCTTCCATTAAGGAGCCCCTACGATCTAAACTGGTATGCTTTTTACGTAAAAATTTAGATGTTTTTGCATGGTTTGCGACAGAAATGCCCGGAATATACCCTAGCATCATAACTCAAACTTATTACTGATCCTCTAGTTAGGCCCGTTAGACAGAAGAAATGCAACCTAGCCCCAAAGCGATGGAGGGCATTCGACGAGGAGGTCGGGAAGCTCCTTGCAGCCGATTTTATCAGGGAAGTCCATTACCCGAATTGGGGGGCCAACCCAGTTCTGGTGAAAAAGGCTAACAGTAAATGGCACATGTGTGTCGACTACACTGACCTGAATCGAGCTTGCCCAAAGGACTACTTCCCACTCCCCAGAATCGGCCGTCTGGTGGATGCGACCTAGGGGCACGAGTTGCTGAGATTTCTAGATGCCTACTCAGGTGATGTGTGGCTCATTGTGACACTAGCAAGTGCACTAGCTGTTCAAGTAATAAAGTAGAGAGTGAAGTATCGTTCCCACGAGGATTTAGGAAACAATTACCAATACTAAATTGAGCACTTCTTATCTGATCAACAAATAAATCAAAACTCTAATGAAAGCTAAGAAATCCTAAATTAAAATCTATCTAAATCATTGGTCCAATTGCCTTCAATTCAGGTTAGAAGAGTAAGCAGTAAATGTCAATCTCAGAATTCAGCAATCTATCAATTTGGATCATTCGAATGAATCATGATTGAGCCTTGGTTTGGTGAAACCCCAAGGTCATGAACAACCTCTCTCAAGCGCATGTTCATCCTATGCATGAGTGACGGTTCTTCTATCTCTAGCAAGAATCTAATCCCCATGCATGCATTTCTTCAAACACTTCTAAGGCATCAATTCAAATCTGAATTGATCACCAACTGAATTGTGCAAGTTATCTCTAACCTTGCACTCAATTCAGTTCTTGAATAGTAGATCTGAATTCCTAGAGTCTCTCTCAAGCACTCTAGGAATTCCAAGCTGTAGATTAATTCGGCCAATCTGAAAATTTCAGATCTGAATTCTTTTTCAAGCAATTCAGATCTTGCAATCTCAGATATGAGTTTTGAAGGTTAGTTGGCCGAATTACTCTACAATAACACCCTTATTCAAGAAACTTCAAGTATAATTCATGACCATTTGAATGAATCAAAAAGAATTAGATTGCTGAACTAAAATTTTACAAGCTGAAATACATCAAGGAAGAATGGAAACAAGGAGAAAGAAGAAAGAAAATATAACAAAGAAACTGAATTCAAATCAAAAGAGAATGAAACTACAAATGATTTATTACAAAAGATCTTTGAATCACAAACCCTCAATTCGAACTCACCTTCTCCTTCTAGCTTGCTTGTCTTGAACTTCCTTCAGCCCTTCTTCTTCTTCTTCCTTGCGCCTTGCCTTCTTCTCTTCTCTTCTCTCAAGGTGGCCGAACCTCTAAGAGTGGGAGAGCCTTCCTCTCAAGCAATTGAACACTTTCTCCCCTCCTAGAGGCCTCCTTATATAGTTTTTCAAGGGGGCTCTTGCCCCTTCTTGAAGCCTCTAGAATGGGGTGTATTACACCCCTCATGAACCTTCTAGAGTGCTCCCTCCTTCTTCTTCAAGAAACTCCTAGAAGTTGCCGCCCCTAGCTCCCTTTGGGCTGCTATTTGGGCTACAACTTAGCTTGCTTTTGAGCTCATGTGGGCTACACTCTAGGCTGTTATTTGGGCTAAAAATGGGCTGGGCCAAAATTTCCTTCTTGCTAGGCTTCTTCCCTTGGATTTTCCAAAGAGTTTCACTTGCTCTTCTTGGGCCGAATGAAATTCTCTTGCTCTCATGGTTGGGCCGGGCTGAACTTGATAAATTTTGGGTTTTCTTTTCTTGCTTTTGCCTTCTTTTTGTCGATTTGGCTCCCCCTGAAATCTTTCTTGCAATCAAGCTAAATTAAGGCAAAAATTAATAAAACCGGCATAAAAATCCATGCTAAAGTCCTCAAAAATTATAGATAAATTGTAAGTTCATCATCAGGCTACAATCAGATCATGATGGATCCGACAGACGAAGAAAAGACTGCCTTCATAACCAAGTTCGGCCTATATTGCTACAAGGTCAGGCTCTTTGGGCTAAAAAATTCTGGGGTGACCTTTCAAAGTACATGTAAACAAACTGTTTGAGCCATTGATTAGCTGAAAGATAGAATGTTATGTAGATGACATGGTCATCAAAACCCAGCTCTCATGCGATTTAGTACAAGACTTGAATTTAGTTTTTGAAATCCTGTGTAGATTCAATATGAAGCTAAATCTGAATAAGTGTGTCTTTGGTGTTACATCGGGTTAATTCCTGGGATACATCATAAACTGACGTGACGTTGAAGCCAACCCAGACAAAATAAAGGGCATCTTATATATGAGGCCACCCCAAAAAATGAAGGAGATTTAGAGACTGAATGGCCGGATAACCGCCCTGAGCCACTTCATATCCAAGTCAGCAGATCGTTGCCAACCATTCTTTAAAGCAATTAAAAGCAAAGGGTTTGAATGGCCCCAAGATTGTCAGCTCGCGTTTAACGAGCTCCAAAAGTACCTTGCTGGAAAAGCGGTCTTAACCCAACCCAAAGAGGGCGATGTTTTAGAGTTGTTCCTCTTGGCAAGTGACGAAGTGGTTAGCTCGATACTAATAAAAGAAGTAGATCGGGTCCAATGACCTATCTACTATGTTAGTAAAGTGTTGCAGGGAGCAGAAGCGATATATCTGGAGATAGAAAAACTAGCGTTTGCACTGGTCATTGTCGTCCGAAAGCTCCATTCGTACTTTCAAGCTCATAATATTATCGTCCTCACCAACAAACCTCTGAGGCAAGTCCTACTCAAGCCCGATGACTCTGGTCGACTGATGAAGTGGGCCATTGAGCTCAGCGAGTACGACCTCCAATATAAGCCGTGAACTGCTATCAAGGCCCAAGCCTTAGCATATTTCATTGCGGAGTGCATTTTCAACTCCGAAGTCCCTAGACCGGTTGAGCACGAGGCCCCCAGCTAGGGCGAGCCCGGAGCTCCCAGGCGGTTGAGTCCGAGCACCATGAGGTAGCAGCCAGTGCGGCATCTCTCCTAGTTAGGCCAAGAGCGAATTGGGATGAGGAGCCCAGGATCCTTCATGTAGATGGCTCCTCGAACCAGTAGGGCAGCGGAGCCGGAATAGTTTTGCACGGATCAAGTGGCACAAAACTGGAGTACGCACTATGCTTTGAGTTCATGGCATCCAACAATGAAGTAGAGTATGAAACGTTGATAGTCGGGCTAGCTCTATCCAAGGAGATGAAAGCCAAGCACATTATCATTTACAGCGATTCCCAGCTCGTGGTCAATCAAGTCATACGAGAATACGAAACTCGCTAATCGACTATGATTGCCTACCTAGCCAAAGTAAGAGAGACTCTGCCCAACTTGCAGTCACACTTCATTAGGCAAGTCCCGAGGTCTGAGAACGCTGAGGTCGACGCCCTGTCTCGGTTAGCCAGCACCAGTGATAACACCATGAGAATTGTGTACATAGAGAACATGCCTCAGCCTAGCATTCTCGGGGGGGGGGGGGGCAGAGGAGGTCACTCTCGTCGTTCAATCAAAGCCGAGCTAGATTGACCCGCTCGCGAGCTTCTTGCTACATGGGACCCTCCCTGCAGATTGCAATGCTAATAGAAGGGTAGAGCGTTAGGCAGACAAATGCGTCATGATAGACGAACGACTGTACCGAAGATCCTACATGCTCCCCTACCTGCGCTGCTTGCGACCTTCCAAAGTCAAACTCGTGCTCCGCGACACTCATGAGGGCCTGTGCGGCGGACACTTGGGGGGCGGGGCCCTCACCCAAAAAGCACTATGATAGGGATACTACTGGCCAACAGTGAAAGCAGACGCCATTGAGCTCGTCAGAAAGTGTGACAAGTGCTAGAGACATGCCAACATCCACCATTATCCCGTTGCTGATCTCAAGTATCTCACTAGCCCGTGGCCTTTCGTGCAATGGGGCATCGATATACTTGGACCGTTTCCTCCAGCAACAGGCCAGAGGAAATTTCTAGTGGTAGTAGTGGATTATTTCACCAAGTGGGTAGAAGTTGAACCTCTTGTAATAATCACAGCCCGAAACGTTCAGAACTTCTTTTGAAAGAACATAGTGTGCCGCTTCAGGTTACCTCGGGTATTAATCTCTGATAACGGAATGCAGTTCGAGGACATCAAATTCCAGAACTGGTGCCAAGACATGGGGATCTGATAGAACTTCACTTCGGTCGTGCACCCTCAAGCAAACGGCCAAGTAGAAGTCACGAACAGAGCTATACTCCGCGGACTAAAGGCACGGTTAGACCGAGTTAAAAGACTATGGGCGGATGAGCTACCTAGTGTTCTATGGGCTTATCGAACCACAAAGAAGACCACCACAGGAGAGACTCCCTTCAACCTCACCTACGACACCAAGGCAGTCATCCCAGCTGAGATCGAGGTTCCGTTGCTACGACTGGAAACATACGATGACAAGGCAAATGAAGACGAGCTTCGTACCAACCTCGACCTACTCGACGAAGTAAGGGACCTCTCATATATTAGGACCACAGCCTACCAACAAAGAGTAGCTCGGTACTATAATGCCAATGTTAAGAAGCGAAACCTCCACGTTGGCGACCTTGTCCTTCGTAAAGTTATGGTACCTGAGCCCGATGCTGGCAAGCTCAGACCGAATTGGGAAGGACCCTACCGAGTGAAACGGGTGCTCGGGAAAGGAACATATGAGCTCAAAACCCTGGAAGGGAAATAAGTACATCGGGCATGGAATATTGTCAACTTAAGGCAATATTACCTATAACTACTAAGTAGACCACGAGTCACTCTCAGGGCCTAAGGGCTAGAATGCCGAGCTAACACGTCCTCGATGCAACAAGACTCAGTCGCCCCTACGGCATGGGCAAACTACTGAGTAGACCATGACTCGCTCCCAGAAGCCTAAGGGCCAAAATGCCGAGGTAACACGACCTCAGCGCAATAAGACCTAGTCGCCTCCATGGCATGGGAAAACTTCAAGGGCAAACTATAAATCACCCTCTCAGCTTAAGGTCTAAAAAATCAAGCTAACTAAGATCTCGGCATCAAGAAAGAATTAGCCACTTATGTGGCAAAGGTAGAGTATGAAATATCAGAGGCGTAAGCAGCTCGAGTTTAAACCTTATGAAGCATAGCTTGTCTAGTACGTTGGTTGAACTAAGGAATCACCAACAAGCGCATAGTTCGGGCTTACATGGTAATCACTTCGCAGTATACCATAGAGATGCCTTGAACGTTAATGGACAGCTTGGGATAACGACTACCAAAAAGTCCTACTTTAGGTATGTAGCTCTTATAGCTGGGGTGATGAGAACACTTTAGCGAAAAATACAGGGATCACGCCATACTTTGAAGAAAAAGAAATTTCATTACTATTACAAAAAAAAAAAAAAAAAAAACTGAGCTAAACAGCTCGAGGAAGTTTAACTGGAGGTAAAAAGGGCGCAATCGCCCAACAAGATCTTTTCAAGACCGGGTTTATGGCACCCTGGAGCCACCAGAAATCAGAGTAGAAAACCAACGCCGGCAGCCTTAGGGGCCCACCTCCTCCACCTTGTTCTCATCCTTCGGGGAGTCAAGCTCTTCCTCCTTCGCCTGGTCCGCTGTCTCGGGAGACAGGCCCTTCATGGCGATGCCATCAAGATTGAGCCCAGAAAATTTCTTTCGGACCAACTAGCGGTAGAGCTTGAATCCAGAGTAGTACGAGCTCGAGCCATACTCCACTTGGAGGTCGTGATACTCCTGGGAGTCCTTGAAGTCTCAAACCGCCCTCTCCCGCTCGGCCTCCACCATTTTGTCGAAGTTTCGAGTTTGGTCCAGAAGAATAGATTCAAAGTTCCGAACCTGTTGATGAAGGGGCTCCCTCTCCGCGGCCACCCTCGATGACTCCTCCCTATAGCGCACACTCTCCTCGGAAAGCCTGGCGATTTGTGCCTCCTAGTCCTGGACGAGCTGCTCCTGGGACTTGCTCCTTTTATGAGTGTGATGGAGCTCGCCTTGGAGCTTCTGAACGATGACCCTCTGGTTGTGAGCATCGTCAGAGTGGATGTTCGTCTGGAGGGACCTGGCGTGGATGGCAGAGTTCACCTGCCAACAGGAAACTAAGGTTAGAAGGCAGCAAAAGGAAGAAAAAACAAGGAGAGGGAAATGACCACTTACCACCATACAATGAGCAGAGGCGAGCGCGGTGAGGTCCCCGGGCTCCATATCCCCCCATTTAGCGATCTCCTCATGGCAGATCGCCCTTCGGCTCTTCCGCCTGGCCACTACATAGTCATTAATACCCTACCAGTTCCCCATTGGGAGCCCTGGGTAGGGAAATGATTGAGAAGGACCAGGAGGAATCACCCCTTGCTACAGGAGCTCACCCTCCTTGAGGCCAACTCCGCTCGCACGTCCTTCAGATGGAGTCTGGCTCCGTAGACCCAAACTCAGTACCCCCAGAGGTGGGAGTCTGGTAAAAAATGTCAAGGTTCAAGGGGAGGCAGTACTCATAACACAAAGAAATGGTCCCAACCATGTTCCGGATAACGTTGGGGTGAAGCTGATCGATGGTAACATTAAAGTGGTTTAGCAGCTCCACTATAAGGGGGTGCAGGGGAAGACGCAGGCCATTCTCGAGTTGTTCCTAGTAAATAACTATCTCATCAAGACCATGCTCCCAAGGAAAGTTACTAGTGGGGAGACAATAAACGAGGTCCCCAGGAAGGTGAAAATAGCATATTAGAGACTTGAGTCTCTCCGCCGTCATAGAAGAAGGACTGGAGGTGTCAGGCTCCCTCCCCAAAGAAGTAGAGGCCACATCACCGGAGGTCTCCCGAGCCTCTGGAACCTGCTCCCAAGCTCCCCCGGAGCTCGAGGGAAAGTCGTCATCCTGGTTACCGTCCCAATAATAAGTATGGTACGGATACCCAGACATGATTTACAGTGATAGAGACTCACCGAAAAAGACGAAACAAAGTGAACGGAAGAGCTCGGGTAGGCTAGAAAGATGTGCGACCTCAGAATCCGAAGACAACAATATGGCATGAAAGGAAATGAGGCCTAGGGGGCCCTCCTATTTGTAGCCACTATGCCCCCAAATCAACAGCCCATATTAAGGCAGATCCGACGGTTTGTAGTATTTGTACTCTACAATTTCTATTTGTATTCCTTCCAAAACTGAGCCTAAATGATACATTGATACTTGCAAAACATTTGATTTTAACTACCAGCAAATTGAGACCCAGAAGTCATTGAACCATCTTTGTGGTGGATGTTCCATAATTGCTGAAATAGGAACTGAAAATAGAATGGTGAAAAAGACCCCAAATCTAAAAATGTGTCATTCAATAATTCAACAATTTTAGACCTAATTAATCGATAGAGAAATGATACCAACAAATGCCCCAAACACTGTCCCAACAAGCCATTGTAGTCATAGATTGAGAACATCTCCCATATTATTCATGGGAGATGTTCCCAATGTGTAGCTGCAATAGCAGGTTGGGACATGTTGGGAGAATCTGATTGATATCAGATCTGAATTTCCAATTGATTCCATTGAAAAGTGGTGAAGCCTTTGAAAGAGTTCGGAGATATCCTGTAAGGAGGAAGGTCAAAGGGCCTAGGGTGATATCCCGGGCTTGTAGCTCCGATGGTCAAGTCAGTACCAAGTTATGTAGAGGGTGGTTGAGAATTCAGTGAATCATATTGAATGCTAACATGCCCCTTAAATAGGATTTGGGATACCTATCAAAGTGTGCACGTGTTGGATAGATGTAGGACACCTGTTGTAGCTTGAAACACATGGAGATTGCTTTGTCTTGGTGGAGCTCGAGTAAGACACCTGGAGCTCTGTTAGGACACTTGTTACTCGAGCTCGACCACATAGTGCTCGGTCTAGACACCTGTAGCCTGGCTCAAGCCAGCTGGTATCCGGTTGAGACACCTACGATCCAACTCAAGAACTTGGAGCCTAATCAGTGCTACCTGTTTAGCCACTTGTTACATGCATTGGCCATCTGGTGTATAGTTGTGTAGTGGTGATCTGTCCTCCACGTCTCCAATGCATGACGTGGGCCTGAGATCGGTTACCTGGTAGGTTCACCTTACATTTTAATGATCTTGTTACATGTGCTGCCAGGTGATCACTTGATGGACAAGTGTCAAAGTATGGAGCTCTCCTGAAAGGGAGCTTATCTTGTTAGGAAGGACCTCTCCTGGGTGGGAGCTCATCTCGACAGGGAGATCTCCTTGGAGGTTGGAGGCTAGTGAAGCCCATATGTATGAGTTGAGTTTAGAAGTCTGAGGTGGACTTATATGTCCCCAAGGTGATTCTTATCCTTTGAGACGACTGTAAAACGATGTTCTCCAAGCTGAAGGCAAGGTTGCCAATTCACCCAAATGTGCCACGTGTTTGGTAGTTCGGAGGTCAGATTTACACTCATCACCAACTTAATTGCTGAATTATGAAACATAGGTATTAGATTTACACAAGGAATCACATACCAACAACTCAACAAGACAACAACACAACACAACACAACACCCCTTTTTAATTAAGTATTTCTTGAGTTTAGACTCTTCTTTTCACAAACTAAGGGTGTTCCACAACATGGTTGGTTTTGTTTTTAAAAATAAAAACAAGTGCCACATCATTAAAATTATATTGTTGTTATGATGTTACATTGTTGAACACCCTCTAAATATCTCTCTTACTAATGTACTATTTTTCCTATTTGCCTTCCTTAGTCCATCTTACATTTTTTTGATCCTCTCTTTGACCAAGAATAAAGAAAAAAGAAGAATAAAAAGAGGAAACTACTCTATTATTTATGGCTAGGGTGCAAATAGGTTGGATTATGTTTTGATTCGGTCTGAATCTAATCTTATTTATTATCGATTCGAATAATTAAATCACACCTATCTGATCGAGACATGATCTGCCTCACCCGATTTGTTCGGATATTTGACTAAAATAGTATCTAACTGTGAATTCTCCAAAGTCCAAAACCAAACATTTAACATACCCAAGTTAATCAATTCAAGCCCCATAGCCACCACTGATTCAATGATTCTTGTGTCGTATCTGGTTTAATTCAACTTGATATATGATATTTGATATTTCCATTTAAATGTTGAAACCTAGCCATTAAAAGGTATTAACAAAGAAAGGACATTGAATCTTCTGCCCATAGGAATTCTGCTCATGTTTACTCACAATACACTACTCCCGTGCATTAGGAACATCTCTCCGTAATACTATGTAAGCTCCATGTGTGGTTGCGATGTTATATGGGTAGGCATGGGCAAAGTTCTTATGGGCAGGAGATCCAGACTCTAAAGGAAGGCCAATAAACCCATAATGACATAACAACACACCAAAATATATGCAAGTACTAGAATGAGATAATGGAAGATAGGAGTGTTGAATGATTAGACGGAAATGATATGGAAAAAGCATTCATTGTCCGGGTCTCTGAAAAGTGAAAGAGTTGAATGGATCCTTCTCCTACCACCAAGAAGACGTCCAACAATCCAAGCCCCAAAAATAGCTTTCACCAAACTAGGGATGAGATTCTTATTGAGGTCGCTGGGAGATTAACCTTAGCTTCAAACTAGGGATGAGATTCTTATTGAGAATTTACGGGAGATCTATGTTGTAAAAATTATGCACCTATAGGAGTGGAACTCTATGAGATAGAAAATACCACACAAGTTTATTGAACATCGCATCGTCATGAACCAACAACATTCTAGGGAGTATCTATCATATTCTATGCTTAGCAATATCTTGCTAAACCTGTTATTTTGATGGTTGTTCAATTTCTTTCTGATTATTATTGAATTTGATGCATCCTAGTACATGTAAGGTGTTCATTTTGCCTGGCTAATAAGTTTATTTACTATAAAAGACATGTTGTTCTAGTTACTTTCTAACTTGATAGTTGGCTTATTTCTTTTCAACTTTGATATCAAACTAGAGTTCCTTTTAAACCTTGTCTATTGTCTACTCCAGTCTTTTCTAAATATCTTGTTGAGTTTTTGGTCATTTAATTGATTATACTTTTATCTATTTCTTTTTCGTCTAATATCTTCCATCTGGTGAAGAGGGATATCCTACTCGAGTATGTGTCATCATATCAAGATTTGGTAAATCACTCTTCAGGCACTCATTCTTTCTTCTTTCCTCTCCTTTACGTACTCTTACACCCGGTCTTCTAGTTTCTTATTCCTTTTCACATTTCTTTCTACCCACTACAACCAACCATGGATGAGTTAGATGCCCTCAATGAATCTTTTCAAAGCATGCTACGCACATGCCAATAATCTTCTTGGTATAGATCTTGTTGATATTTGACCCCATATGCCTAAAAATCTTCAAGATAGTTTGACTTTTATTTCATTTGCCATTTATTCCCTCGTCTTACAAACCAATTCTCTAAACTTGAATATGGCCTTTACACTCCCTGGAATTTAGATCCAAATCACCTTATGGAACCCTTTCAACGTAGCCATTTTAGATTAAGATTTCGGTATGAGGAAGACTTCATCTGGATTAGAGACAATGGACCTTGGATGCTTAATGGACATTGGATCATTCTAAAACCCTGGGTTCCTGGTAGACTACAATATGAGTGGCAGCTAAATCAAATCAAAGTTTGGATTCAACTGCATGATTTGCCTTATGAAATCCTTTCAGAAGACATAGGTCGACCCATCTTTGAACGTATAGGTCCTACCCGTCATATTTCGGTCATTCAAAATTATATTCGAGCTAAGGTCTACATTATCATTGACTAGCCTGTCAAAACTGGATGTTTTTACAATAGTATGAATTGGGTTATTTTTAGGTATGAAGATCTCCCCTCAACCTGTTTCCTTTGTGGTCATGTTGGTCATCTTTATCGACGTTGTTCGCAACCCCTTCCCCATATTGCTGGTCAATCCTTTAAACAATATTTTAATCAAAGAACCATGCATCTTCCTAGTCACTAGATGAGAGTACAACTCCCTATGTGACGTAATTGGCGTTGATCCTTATTTCGTGACTTTGTCCATATTCCTACTCAGCCAAATAATGTGCAAACTCCCCCAGTGGCTTCGCAGCCTGTCAATCCCCCATTCCAACCCTAGCATGAAACTCCTAATTTTGATTCTACCCTTGCTCGAGTTACTTCCTCCCATTCTACTACAAACCCTTCCACTAGACAACCATTCACTATGAGAGTTTCTCCACAAACCTACCATCTAGCCCAACAAGCGCAAAACACCCTCAACAACCTACTACTTTCAAATACTCTGAGCGCTTTATCTTCCAGGGGGAAGCACCCCAGGGTTGATCTCCTAGAAAATCTCAAAATTGAAGATACTCCTGATCTTCCCATCTATGATAGACCTGAGTCCTTAAATAGAAGTAACCAAACTGACAAAATTCTTACTATTGATCAATTTGTTTGGGAAAATGACAATGTTCTGATAAATTAAAATAGAGAAACAATAGACTGAGAGAATTCCTCTACAAGCGTGTCAAATCCGGTTAGTTATCTATTTCTAAATATTAAATATTGGTTACTGCAATGGGCGGTGGTGACTGGCCCCAAACAACCACAACACCACCAATGTTAATCATGAGCTGGAATTGTCATAGGACAGAATGCCCTAAGGCAATTCAAGGTCTAGGAATTTTGGTCAAAAAATATAATCCAGATTTTATCATCCTTTATGAAACCAAAATTCAATCAAATAAAATGCAAAATCTAGCTAATCGATTTCATCACACTAACTCCTATTTAATTCCTCCTGAAGGACGTGCTGGAGGGATGGTTGTTTTTTGGAAAAATGGTATCCTTGTTTCTCTCTTTTTGGTTCACTCGAGACGTCTTTCTTAAAATATCTTCTCCTATTCTTGGGGATCAATTATTAGGTCTTATCTATGGATCTTTAGTTAAAGCCCATCGGAATAAATTCTAGTTTAATCTTAATCAATGGTTACAATCCCTGAATCTACCATTCTTACTTATTGGTGAGTTTAATGAGGCTGCTACAGTTATGGTTCAAGACCATAGTTCCTTAGAGAACCCTTCCAGATTGACTTCCATCCAATACCAAAATTTAATACTAGATCAAAATCTTATAGAAGTCAATATTCAAGGGGGTAAACTTAGTTGGTCTAACAAATGATCCATTGGTCATATTAGTAGAACGCTTGATAGAGTTCTAGCTACTCCTGATTGGATTTTAGTTTTTCCAAATGCAAGCCTTACTTTATCTGCTCAGTGGGGTTCTGATCACCACCATCTTCTTTTACACATCACTCCTAGAAAGAATCAATATCCAAAACCTTTCCGGTTCTATGAAATGTGGTTGCCAGATAATACTTATAAAGAAGTAATTCAAGACGGATGGAGCCTTCAAATTAATGGATATGCTGCCTATAGATTATCTTTGAAGATGGATCGTATTAAAGCTTACTTGAACAGATGGAGAAAATCAAAATTTATTGACCCTCAACAAAAATTAAGCGAGTTAAAACATTAGATTATTCAACCAGAACAATCTACCCCTTAGGATCAAAACAAAATCATTTCTTTATATAAAACTTATGATGTCACACAATCCCAAGTTGAAATTTTTGGAGACAAAAATCTCGGCAACCCTGGCTAAATTTAGGAGATAGAAATACTAACTATTTTCATAAGAGTACATTATGCCGCTAGAGGAAAAATGAAATTCAAGTAATCAAAAATTTACAGGGAACATGTGTTATAGATCATAAAGATATAGCATAAGTCTTTATTTCCTATTTCTCAAACCTTTTCACCCACCAACCTTCTGATGACTTGACCTTCATTTCAAATCTATTTAATCCTATCATTTCTGATGATGGTAATGTATATCTAATTGCCACCCCTTCTCATGAAGAAACCAAATCAGCTCTCTTTAGTATTGGAAGTCTTAAATCTCCAAGTCCTGATGGGATGTCGACTTTAGTATATAAAGAACATTGGGATTTGATGGGCACAAAAATCATAACTTTTGCCAAGGAATTTTTCCAAAATAAGAAACTGTTGAAACGTCTGAATCATACTTTTATTTGCCTTGTACCAAAAAAAGCATCTTGTACTAAAGTTCAGGATTATCGTCCAATCAGTCTTTGCAATGTACTCTACAAAATCATTTTAAAATCTTAGCTAATAGGCTTCGTCCTGTTCTGGATAAATGCATATCCCCTAACCAATAAACTTTTATTTTAGGCCATCAAATGGTAGACAATATCATAATTGCCCATGAAATGTTCCACTTTTTAAAACATCATAAAAAAGGTACATGCCATGTGGCTATTAAATTAGATATGGCTAAAGCCCATGACCATCTTGAATGGTCTTTTTTTCTCTTAGTGTTACAAGCACTAGGTTTTTCTCAAGACTTCTGTTACATCATCTTAGAATGCATCTCTTCTATTTCCTATTATATTCTCATTAATGGAACTATAGAAGGGAAATTTTCACCCACTAGAGGACTTAGACAAGGAGATCCTCTATCCCCTTATCTTTTTATTCTTGTAATGGAATGTCTTTCTTGAATGATTGTAAAAGCTGAAAACGATGGTCATATCAAAGGCATTCAAAAAACAAGGGCCCCCACTATCTCTCACTTACTTTTTGCTGATGATATACTTCTTTTTTTAAGTGGTCATCGTAAAGAACTTAACACCCTAAAAACCATCATTCACCAATTTCAAAATTCTTTAGGACAAATCATAAACCTAGATAAATTGGGCATTTATTTTAGCAAGAACATCCATCTTAGACACCAAAGAATGATACAGAAACAACTTCAGATGAAAGTCCTCCCTGAAAATTCTAAATATCTTGGTATCCCTCTGAGCTGGGGACGAAATAAGCATTCCTAACTTTCTTTCATTTTGGATAGTATTAAAGTTAAACTTAATAGCTAGAAAGCTTCTGTTTTAAGTTAAGTTGGAAAAAGAATCCTCATTCAATCTGTTCTTCAAGCCATTCCTATTCACACGATGAGTGTAGCCCAATTTCCTAAAAAACTCTTATTTCTATGGATCAAATTATAACGAATTTCTGGTGGGCTAAATCTGATTCTAATCCCTACCCTTATCGATGGTGCTCATGGAATAAACTTACTATACCTCAATCATATAGAGGTTTAGGTTTTAGAGATATCAAATTGGTGAATCAAGTCTTGCTTAAAAGAATAGCCTGGAGATATCTTAACGAACATCACAAATTATGAGCCCAACTTTGGAAATCAAAATATCTTCCAACTAATGTAATTTTCCCTTATTTAATCCCTCGATCAAGTTCTTTCTTCTGGAAGTCAATTGACCAATTTCCTTATTTGGTATCGGAATCTTCTACTTGCAAAATGACCAATTTCCTTGGATTCAAAATAATGAAACTTTCCAAATGATAAATCAACCAATTCTACCCATCATAAGAAACCTTTCCTTTGCAGATCTCATTAGTAATGGCAATTGGAATATCTCTACTCTTGGAACTTACTTCGATAGGAACCAGATCTCTTAGATCCTATAAACACCTATTCTTCCAATAACCATTCCTGTTTCTTGGATCTGGACCAAACATTCTTCAGGAAGGTTTTTGTCTTCAGTAGCTTATAAAGACCTAATTCAACCATTTATACACAAACTATCTGAACAATTAAAATTATGTTTGAAATGGATTTGGCATCTTTCGATACCTCCCTGTTACCAATTATTTCTTTGGCAAGTTATTCAAGAATTCATCCCTGTTGGAGGAAAAATTTTGTTTATGGATCACGATCAAACATGTGTCCTCTATCATAATAGTATAGGAACCCTAAATCATCTATTTATGGAATGCTCATTCACCTAGTCTATCTTATTTGCATCCCCTTGGAATATCGATATAAATAAAATTTTTCAATTTTCTTGGCTAAATTGTATTAACGAACTAGCAATTCTTTTTCCTGAAAGACCTATGCTAATGAAAGTGCTTAGTTGGTATGGTATAGCTTTATACTATATCTGGTTTGCACGTAATAAGAAACGTTTTAAAGAAATAGTTGTATCAAATTTTTGGGTTCTCACAAAGATCAATAGTATCTTTAATAGTATTCTTGCTCTCCAAATTCATCGAGTTATAGCATGGGAACTTCCTTCACAATTGTGCATCAATTTAAACACAAATACTGATTGAATTATATTTACAGATGCAGGAAAAATTAATCATTCTCTTTTAGTTATGGTATCATTATCTTATCCAATCATCTGGATTGTCTCAAAGTCACAGGAGGAAGAAAGCATCTAAAGTTAGTAGGGGAAGCTGAGCTTTTTTATACACATCAAGGAATTTGTCAAGCGCTTCAATTGACAAAATCTAATTATTGATTTGCTCAAATTTCCAACTAGTTGTGCACGTGCTACAAAGCAAAATTTCTCTACATTGGTCAAACTTGGGGCTGTTAATGCATATCAAAAACTTGTTTTAGTCGTTCCAGTCTATAAATCTAATTGTTATAAATAGGAGGTTTAATGTTCCTGCTCATCAGGTTGCACAATGGAGCAAACATATTAGGTAGGATCATTTTTTGTTAAATTATTATCCTCTAGATATAGCAGATGTAAAGAACTATGTATTTTGTGCCTTTAGCTAATATATTGGTTTTATCTTTCAAAAAAACCCATAATGACATGTCACATGCCAAGTGTAAGTGGACATGGGTGAACAACATTTGTGAAAACCATAAAAAAAAAAGGGAAATGGTCTAAAACTCATCATCAGTTTTTAGCATTTCTCTTAAACTCACCACAACTTTTCAAAATGTCTAAAACTCACCATGTCACTTACTTGATGCTAAACAGATTAACAGGTGTTAATATATAACCATTTTAATATTTAGATATGAAAAAAAGGAAAATTTTCAAAAAATATTTTCAAATATAAAATATATAAAAACATAGAAATTATAAAAAAAATAGAAAATATAGAAATTGCAAACAAAATAAAAAATTATTTTCAAATTATAAAACTATAGAAATTGAAAAACAAAATCAAAAAATAAAAATTGTAGAAAACACCAAAAATTATAGAAAAACACAAAAATTACAAATAAATAACAAAAAATACAGGAAAAATTATACATGGTAGAAAATAGAAAATGTAAAAAAAAATTATAAAAGACATTGGAAATTATAACAAAACACTAAAAATACAAGAAATGAACAAGAAAATTGAAAAATACCATTTTTCCTCTAACTTGTCTTTCAAAGGTAACTTGGTCATGAGAATTGTTATTTATGCTAACATGGACACGTCTGTTAAGAAGTCTCACGGTGCATTAACAAAAGGTGAATTTTGAAAAATGAAAACTTACTGACATGATGAATTTTAAACATTTTGAAAAGTTTTGATGAGTTTAAGAAAAATATTAAAAAGTCATAGTGAGTTTATTCAATTTCTAAAAAAAAAAAAAAAGACTTATTTTATCTTATTTTATTAAAAAGTCATAGTGAGTTTAAAGTTTTTAAAATAAAAACTTAAAAAAGCTCATTAGCCTCCTTAAAGGCCCAGCCACGTCCCAGCCACGTCTTATTTTATCTTATTTGTTGTAGACTTGGTAGTTCGTAGAGTCGTTATTAAAAGTTATCTTGTTCTTGACCCGACTTTTATAGATCAACAGGGGTAGTTTTGTCATATGACAAAAAGTCAATTCAGAAATCAGAATTCTAGATTGCTTTTTTGTCTGAAACATTGATAAAGTTTGGAATGCATTCACTGGATGGATTTTTTTTTATTTATTTTTTTGCTTTGACGTAACTCGACGGACGGAGACATCCGTGCGTTTTGAGAAAGGGAGAAGTCATCCTTTTGAAAATATTGTAATGACTCAAATACCCTTAATTTCTGAATAATATGACCAAGGTTGTTTACTCTCACACTCTCGGTCTCGAGACAGCCAGCCAGCATCCAGGGTCCAACGGGGCTATTTTCGTACATTAACCATCTGGAAGAGTGAGATACACTCCAGGCTCCAGGGACAAAAATCACATCAGCTTTTTTACGCATTGGACACAAAAAAAAACATATAAGTACGTCATAAAAATCTGAAAGAGACAGAAAACTTGTCTTTAAATGCTGGTTCTCTCACTTCTCAGTGAGGCAAATTTATTACGTGGAACCGTAAAATGTTGAAAAGTTGTGGATGAGTTCAATCCACCGTTGATCTAACATTGATCTTAGAATTGATGAAGAAACAACTTCCTTGTGGACCACATACTATGAAACTGTTGCTAATCACCAATCGCACGACAGTCAAAAATCGATTCCTTCACGAATCACAATTAAGCATTTAAGCATTGCAGGACCCACTTGAAATTGAAATTCTCTAAATATTTCAAATGTGTGACTTGTGATGCATGATCAGACGGTTTTTTTGGTTAATGGTCGTCACAAGTTTTATGGTCTCAGCGCCGGCCCAATCCAACCCAACTTCACCGCACTACTGGGCCTTAACTAAGACGCGTGGACCAGCCCAGCATACACCAACTTTTCCTGTCATCCCTGTGAACGACCCCAATTCCACAACTACTCTGGGCGCCTGAAACGCTGCCCAAAAGCCCAGTATTTAATCTCAAGTCTCAACACCAATAGAAAATTCTTTAAAGCTTTTACCAGAAATTTGGGCCCACTGAAAATCTAACAAATTTCTGATCTGACCCAACCCAATAATTGTTCAAGAAAAGAAAAAATAGGAAGAAACAATGGGCCATCTTTGGAGGATGAAGATGCAACATCCAATGAGATATGAGAATGACGTTGAGAACGATACGAATAGCAGCTTGAGCTAGCGCATCCTAAGGGCTATGTATCCACGTCATCTTCTGGACTTTCCATGTCAATGGAAAATGTGTAGAGGTCCGTTTTGATTTTCCTGTTCTTGTCTTGATCATCTGGGACCAGACCATATCTGCAAGCTTTCTAGCTGTCTTCTGGAGATTGGCAATATCTGATGCCCAATATCAAGTCAAGTATTGGATACATGCTGGTGGTCACGAGCCGAATTTTTTAATAGCTATTTGAAGTTCGTTTAAATTGAGTTTTGAGTCGAGTTCGAGTATATTACTTTGTTAATTAAGTCGAGCTTGAGGCCAGTGAAATATAATAAATAAATAATTTTTATTTTTTATATATAATATTAAACAATTTTTATAAATCTTAATTTTTTATATGTAAAATAAAAAAAAAATTATATGTATAATTTTTATTTTTTAGAAAAAATTTGACTTGCAGTTAAATTCGAGTCGAATCGAGCTTGAATTCAAGTCTCTAGTTCGAATTGAACTCGAGTCTAACACTATTTCTGCGAGCTGAGCTTGAATAGCCAAGTATTCGGCTTGGCTCAAATCCACCCCTTTGGGCAAAACGATCAACTCCCATGATCAAATTATAGATGGTTGAACCTGTTGATTAAGAAGGCTGAACCATTGACATTTCTAGCTGGTTTATGGGTTATTGGTTTCTTTAAAAAAAACAGTTTTCCACAACGATGACATTAATTACAGATGGAGTCATTGACGATAGGAGAAAGGATAAACATTTCAACTATCAAGCCATGATCTAATGAACAAAATGGTTCAAGGTTCAAAATTTTGATAGCCATATCGGCTGATAAGTATCATATCAGGAGCTTTTCAAGAGGTGTTTTGGGGTCTAACTCGGTTCAAGGGATAGACAGGGGCCTTAAACTGATTCCTCTGAACTAGGTTGAAAAAAAAACTAAAAAAAAAAAGAAAGAGGCATATGATACAGTCTGATACGCCCCTACCAACATATCGGGACAATATTTTAAAGTTTGAATAAAATAAAAATTAGAATCAACTGGAATGAGATTTCATTCACGTTCTCAAAAGATATGGCCATTTCCTCAAATGAAAAAATGACATTCTTCTTAGAATGAGAATAGAATTCTAATACAGAGGAGGCCTAATTGAGAATGGAATTCTAATATGAGAATGGACTCATATTCCTGTAAAACAGAGGAGGCCTAATTGTTATCAAAGGTTTAATTAATCAAAGATGGGCACCAGTCATATCTCCATCTTTCTAAGACTGGACTTTTATGATGTTTTAAACAACGTTTCAACAACTGACCCAGTGGCTGACTCATTTCCCCTCATTACCTCAAATTGCCTAAGTTGACAAGTTGATAATCAAGTCAAAATTTTTTATGCATAGCTGAAAAGATGGTTTTTATATGTTGAATCTTTCCTTCTAAAATATTTAACTAATTTTAAAGTAATGCTAGCACTGCCATATATCATGCATACAGCCTGTAAAGAACCCAACCCTATTTGTTACCCTTGACACCAAAGAACAAAGATAAGGGCATTATGAATATGTTCAGATTCTAAAGTCTTGATGGTCCAGCTTTTATGGGATTTACTATATATTTATCATGCATACATTGATTGATGATCCGATTTCTTTGGTGTCAAGCAGATTCCAATCGGATGCTTGCTTCATAATGGAATCATCTCCAAAGTGGGTTTAGTTGTCTTGCACTCTTCCTCTCTTGAGAAAGAGGAGAACTACTTATTGTCTATTGTGTTGCTTATTTCTTACCAACCCTCCATCACTAAAGTATGATATGATATGGCTAAGATTCTTTAATTGTTCTTCCTTTTAAGTTAGAATCAAGAATAAAAGAGTTTTCTATTTGTGAGTTCATTGTGTTGATTAAAGGAAAGCATAGTTCAAGATCCCACCAACCACATTAAGAATATATTATATTGAATCAATCAAGGCGCCCACTTGATATTTGTTATATCCTAAATTGCTAATATGCATGTAATTACTTACCATAATCCTTTATATGATGCATGCATTAATGGAGAAGAGTGTTTTCAATACGCCACAAATAAATCTAGAAAATCTTATGGTTTGCCCCATCCACATTCTTCCTACAGCCAAATATTTCTTTCTAACTTTTCTTTTTAGTTCTTTAGAAAATTACAAAATATGGTCATTTTCTTTGTCAATTTTCTGATCACCAAATGGAGCATAAATCTTTGATCAAGTTGCACAATGGAGGATACAGTGGCAATGATCGATTTCTCAAAAGCAGCATTAGTTGCATCTTGATTTCTCAAGGACAAATTTTCCCATAATTATTGATTTTCTGTTACATTTTTTCCTTTTAAACAGAAATTGTATATGACCTTATTTATTAGTATTGTAGTTTTCTGTATCCTTTTTCTAAGTAAAAAGTACGTTAAATGATATATCATTTAACTCTCTCTCTCTCTCCTCTTTCCCATTAACTCTTTTAATAATCTCTCATTAATTACGCCACTAGTTCTCTCTCATCTCTATTATTCCACTAAATTGCATAAAATTCATTAACTTTATCTATATATCATTTCAATTTAACCACATATAAAAATAGTTAAACTTTAATTACCAGTAAAGATTAATTATATTGAAATTGATATGTTCAAGGATATATTATTGCACTAAATAATCTACTTTCATTTAAAACTATATTTCATTTATATTCCAATTGAAAATAATAAACAATTTACTTAAAATAAAATAAAAATAGTTATTAATTATTGTTAATGATAAAATATCTTTATTAATATAATAAAAATAATTTAATTAATAAAAGGAATAAGATAAATTAAAAACAAATATCAATTTAAAATTAATATAAAACTAATACAAAATTATCTAACAATTATTAGCTTTATAATTAAATTTTATTAATTTAAAACCAACTTAAGTTCCACTAAAAATAAATAATTTATATAGTTAATTAAATTTCATAAGGAATTTAAATTCAATAAAAACTTAATATGGCTCCTTGTTGGCTACTGACTGGCTCCTTGCTGGCAACGGACGGCACCTGAGAAGATGAAAGGAAGGATTCCCGGGGATGTTACCCGGTGGGAATACTCCAATACTTAAGTTAGAACGCAAGAAAGAAGGAAAAGAAGAGTCGATAGCTAAGAGTGTAGGTCGCGCTTTATCAGTATACTCGAGAGATTAGAGATCTCAAGTAGAAGCTTCTCTTCCGCCCTAAGGGCTTTTATAGGGGCGCCCTTGTTAGATTGGGTATAACGGCCACTGGGCCCCTGTCGCAGTCGTTACCTACCAAGGCTGCGTAGGTGGCCGTTGTGGCGAACTCCTCGCCCGGGTGAGTGACACGTCTCCGAGGTGACAAGCACGCCTCCGCCTGCTGAGAGACGTGGATGCAAACTGTTGAAAGGACATGGACTGCACCGTTAGTAAGGGGAGTGGCGCAGTCTGATCGGTACGGCCTGTCAGATAGAAGCTTCCTGAGGAGTGCTCATGCGGCCCATTCGCAAGCTACTTTGTAGTGAGCTCGGAATACTTCAGGTGTACCCTAAGTACAATTGGTCCTCAAGATGACTTGTCTGCTTGGGAGCTCGGGCGGGCTGGTTTTCTTAGCTCGCAAGCTAAAGTTGCCTCAGAATATCCCTTTAGAGGTAGCTCGGGGAACCCGGAGCTCGCGTTGTGGCGAGCTCCTCCTTTTGCGCACTACGATGTAGTGAGCTGCTTTATGAGCCCGTTACTTGGTTGTACTGGGCCTTAATGCTGAGTTGTCGATTTATGCTGAGTCAGTGTCTGCGTGTCACCGCTTCATAGGTTGGATCAAATCATCCTTCATCAATTGCCCCCCACTCCTCGAGCTAGGAGTACCACCTTAGTATAGGGAGTTTATGAAGTGCGATGGATTGATTTGACCGAAATTCAAACTTGATTGACTGCTCATATTAAATGTGTGTGCGAGAATCAGTGGATTTCTGACCTTTCGCATATCGAAAACGGACTAAAGCGGCTCTTAACTCCAGATGTCGTGCAGCCATCATTACCTCAATCATGGGAGACGTGCAGCCAGTCACATTTCGATTTCAGAAGGCGTGCGGTCAGCTTGACTGCGAACCGTCGGATCTGCCTCAATCTGGGCCGTTGATTCAGAGGTGTAGTGGCTATAAATAGGAGGGCCCCCTAGGCATCATTTCCTTTCATGCTATCTTGCTGTCTCCAGATTCTAAGGTCGCACATCCATCTAGTTTACCCGAGCTCTTCCGTTCACTTCGTTTCGTCTTTTCCTGTGAGTCTCAATCACTATCAATCATGTTTAGGTATCCGTACCATACTTGTTACCAGGATGGTAAACAGGACAACGACACTCCCTCAAGCTCAGGGGGAGCTTGGGAGCAGGTTCCGGAGGCTCGAGAGACCTCCAGTGATGTGGCCTCTAGTTCCCGTGGGAGGGATCCTGACACCTTCGGTCCCTCCTCTATGACGGCGGAGAGACTCATGTCCCTGATCCGCTATTTTCACCTTCCCGGGGATCTTGTCTACAGTTTCTCCACTGGTAACTTCCCTTGGGAGCATGTTCCCAACGATATAGTTATTTTCCAGGAACAGCTTGAGGCTGGCCTGCGTCTTCCCCTGCACCCCTAATAGTGGAGGTGCTAAACCATTTTAATGTTACCATCGATCAGCTTCATCCCAACGCTATCCAGAACATGGCTGGAACCATTTCTTTGTGTTATGAGTACTGCCTCCCCTTGGACTTTGACATTTTTACTTCTATTCTCTATATAAAAAATGTTGCTCCTAGAGTTCCTCAGGAGAGGTGCTTTTATTACCTCTCTCACCGCCGCGACTATAAACTCTTGTACGAGCTGTCGAATAAGATTCCTGCCTGGAAGCGGGATTACTTTGTAGTCTGTAACCCCGAGGGGTGGCCCTTCCCCACTGCTTGGAGGGGCGCCATCCAAGACCCCAGCGCCGAGCTGGACCCTGAAACTCGAAAAACGATGCTGTCCTGTGTGGCGATAGGCTTTCTTTGCTCAGAATATTTGACCGAGGAGAAGCTCGTGCAGGCAGGCTTGAGCCTGGGTAGGTCGGCCTTTTAGGTCGTGTAGTATCTTGTGACAATTGTGTACACGTATCTTGTTTCTTGTCGAACTAATACCCTGTGGTCTTTTGGCAGCCATCATGTCTAGTGCTGATTCGCGCCGCCTTCTCTCAGGTAGCCAGAGACGCCATGCGAAGAGGACACGCCCCGACCAGACCCCTCCTTCGGGAAGTACTGAGTTCGGGTCTGTTGAGGCGGTTCTACCCTCTCCTCTGCCCGAGGTTCCGATGCCCCCACCTGAGTGAGCTAGTGGGATTAACCCTGGGGGAAACATCTCCCTCAACCGGGGGAGGCTCCTTGTAATCCCCTTCAGCCCCATCCTTACCCCCGGTTCCTAGTGGGAAACTGGGAAGGGGTAAATGATTATCTAGTGGCTCGCCGGAGGAGCCGGAAGGCGATCACTAATGACGAGATTGCTCAATGGGGAAACATGGAGCCCAGGGACCTCTCCGCGTTCGCCTCCGCTCATTGCATGGTGGTAAGTGATATTTTTTCCCTTTTTTCTCTCTTGTTTTGCCCTTTTTTCCATTGTCTTCTGATCTTCTTTTCCGTCGACAGGTGAATTCTGCCATTCATGCCATGGCTCTCCAGACGCACATCCATTGCATCAACGCCCTTGACCAGCGGGCTACCAACCAGAAGCTCTAGGGCAAGCTCGACCAGATCCGGGGCGAGCTCCATCACACCCGTAAGGGGAGCGAGTCTCAAGAGCTACTCGTCCATGACTAGGAGGCTCAGATCGCCCAGCTTTCTGAAGAGAGCACACGCTACAGGGAGGAATTGTCGAGGATGGTGGCGAAGAGGGAGCTCCTCAGGCAGCAGGTGCGGGACTTGGAGTCCACTCTTCTAAATCGGACTTGAAACTTTGATCAGATGGTGGAGGCTGAGCGAGAGAAAGCGGTCTGGGATTTTAAAGACTCCCAGGAATTTCAGGACCTCCAAGCGGAGTAGAGCTTGGGTTCGTACTGCTCGGGGTTTAAGCTTTGCCGGTGGCTGGTTCGGAAGAAGTTCTCTAGACTCAACCTCGATGGCATTACTATGAAGGGTCTATCTCTAGAGACGGTAGACCAAATGGAGGAAGAGGAGCCTGACTCTTTAGAGGGTGAGGAGGTGGATCCTTGAGGCGGCGTTTTTCTGGGCTTCTGGTGGCTTTTGGGTGCCACAAACTCGGTCTTTCACAAGTCTTTGGTTGGGCGGTTGTGCCCTATGATATTCAAACTTTTTCCGAGCCGTTTAGCTCGGTTACTGCACTTGTTATTTTTCTTCTGTTTTTTTTTGAAGTGTCAATGAAAGTTCTTTCCTTCTTCTGAGTATGACGAACTGCCTTTATTTTGCTAAAGCGATCTCATCACTTGAGTCTTCAGAGCTACATGCCCGAAGTATGACCTTTCGATAGTCGTTATCCCGATCTGTCCTTTAACGTTTAAGGCCTCTATGGCATACTGCGAAGTGATTACCATGTATGCCCGAACTATGCATTGGTTGGTTATTCCTCAGTTCAACCAACGTACTGAGACGAGCTATGCTTTGTAAGGATTAAACCCGAGCTGCTTACGCCTTTGATATTTCATATTTTGCTTTCGCCACTAAAGTGGCTAGGTCTTTCTTGATGCCGAGGTCTTTATTAGCTCGATGTTCTTTGCCCTTAGGCTCTAGGGGTGACTTATAGTCTATTTTTGAGGTTTGCTCATGCATCAAAGGCGACCGGGTCTTATTGTGCCAAGGTCATGTTAGCTCGGCGTTTTTGCCCTTGGGCTTTGGGAGCGGCTCGTGGCCTACTCGGTTGCTGCAGATAGTATTGTTTTAAGTTGACAATATTCCATACCCGAGGTACTTGTTTCCCTTCGAGGGTCTCAAGCTCGTATGTTCCTTCCCCGAGCACTCGCTTCACTCGGTAGGGACCTTCTCAATTGGACCCGAGCTTGCCAGTGCCGGACTCGGGTACCATAACTTTACGAAAGACCAGGTCGCCGATGCGGAGGTTCTGCCTCTTGACCTTGGCGTTATAGTACCGAGCTACTCTCTGTTGGTAGGCTGTGGTCCTGATGTACGCGAGGTCCCTTACTTCATCGAGTAGATCAAGGTTGGTGCGCAACTCATCTTCGTTTGTTTGATCATTGTATGCTTCTAGTCGCAGCGTAGGCACTTCGACCTCTGCAGGGATTACTACTTCAGTGTCGTAGGTGAGATTGAAGGTGTTTCTCCCATGGTGGTCTTCTCTGTGGTCCGGTACGCCCATAGAACACTGGGTAGTTCATCTGTCCATAATCCTTTAGCTCGGTCCAGTCGTGCCTTTAACCCGCGGAGGATGGCTCTGTTCGTTACTTCTACTTGACCGTTTGTTTGAGGGTGTGCGACTGAAGTAAAGTTCAGTCGGATTCCCATGTCTTCGCACCAGTCTTAGAATTTGATGTCTTCGAACTATTTGCCGTTGTCGGAAATCAATACTCGAGGTAATCTGAAGTGGCATACAATGTTTTTCCAAAAGAAGTTTTGAACATTTTGAGTCGTGATCGTTATGAGGGGTTCGGCTTTTACCCACTTGGTAAAATAGTCCACTGCTACCACTAGGAACTTCCTTCCACCCGTCGTTGGCGGGAATGGCCCGAGTAGATCGATGCCCCATTGTGCAAAGGGCCACGAACTAGTGAGATACTTGAGGTCGACAGCGGGTTGGTGGTGGATATTGGCATGTCTCTGACATTTGTCGCATTTTCTGATAAGTTTGATGGCATTTGCTTTCATTGTTGGCCAATAATACCCTTGTTGAAGTGCTTTCTGGGCAAGGGCTCTGCCCCCAAGTGCCCGTAGCACAACCCCTCATGAGTGTCACGGAGTACGAGTTCGGCTTCAGTAGGCCGCAAGCAACACAGATAGGGGAGCGTGTAGGATCTCCTGTACGGCCGCTCGTCTATCATGACGTATTTGGCTGCCTGGTGCTTGCGAGCGGTTCAATCCAGCTTGACTCTGCTTGAACAACGGGAGCGACCTCCTCTGTCCCCCTGAGAATGCTAGGCCGAGACAGGTCCTCTATGTACACGGTTCTCATGGTGATGTCGCTAGTGCTGGCTAACTTGGATAGAGCATCGACCTCAATGTTCTCCGACCTAGGGATCTGTCTGATGAAGTGTGAGTGGAAGTCGAGCAGGGCTTCTCTAACTTTGGTCAAGTAGGCAATCGTGGTCGGCTCATGAGCTTCATACTCACTGGTGACCTGGTTAACCACGAGTTGGGAGTCACTGCAGATAACAATGTGCTTTGCTTTTACTTCCCTGGCTAGGGCCAGTCTAGCTATCAACGCCTCGTACTCTGCTTCATTTCTAGACGCCGCAAACTCGAAGCATAGCGCGTATTCCAGTTTCGTGCCACTTGGGCCGTGTAGAACTATTCCGGCTCCCCTGCCCTGTTGGTTCGAGGAGCCATCTACGTGAAGGATCCAGGGCTCCTCATCCCAGCTCGCGAGTGGTCGAGCTAGGAGAGATGACACACTGGCTGCTACTTCACGGGGTTCGGACTCGATCGGCCTGGGAGCTTCGGGCTCATCCGAGCTGGGAGTCCTGTGCTCAACCAGCCTGAGAACTTCAGAGCTGAATGTACATTCGGCTATAAAATCTGCTAAAGCTTGGGCCTTAATGGCAGTTCGCGACTTGTATTGGAGGTCGTACATGCTGAGCTCAACGGCCCACTTTGTCAACCGACCAGAGACCTCGGGCTTAAACAATACTTGCCTCAAAGGTTTGTCAGTGAGGACGATAACAGTATGAGCTTGGAAGTATAAGCGGAGCTTCTGAGCTACGATTATCAGTGCGTATACTAGCTTTTCCATCTCTGGGTATCTCGTCTCTGCTCCCTGCAATACTTTACTAACATGATAGATGGGTCGTTGGACCCGATCTACTTCCTTTATTAGTACTGAACTGACCACTTTGTCGCTCGCCGAGAGGTACAGTTCTAAGACATCACCCCCATCGGGCCAGGTTAAGGTCGACACACTAGTGAGGTATTTTTGAGCTCGTCGAACACGAGTTGGCAGTCTTGGGTTCATTCGAATCCTTTGCTCTTAATTACCTTAAAGAACGGCAGACAGCGGTCCATCGATTTAGACATGAAGTGACTCAGGGCGGCTATGCGGCCATTCAACCTCTGAACCTCCTTCAGCTTCCGGGGTGATCTCATATCTAAAATGGCCTTAATCTTATCCGGGTTGGCTTTGATGCCATGTTGGTTAACGATGTATCCTAGGAACTTGCCCGAGGTCACACCAAACACACTTGTTTGGGTTCAGTCTCATATTAAACTTACGTAGAATTTCAAAAACAGAATGCAATTCTTGTATTAATTCATGTGAGAATTGAGTTTTGGCGACCATGTCGTCTACACAACATTCAACTTTTCTGTCGATTAACGGCGTAAACAATTTATTTACAAGCCTTTGAAAGGTTGCCCCTGCGTTTTTCAACCCGAAGGGCATAACCTTGTAACAGTATAGGCCGAACTCCGTGATAAAAGCAGCATTTTCTTCGTCCACCGGGTCCATCTTGATTTGGTTATAGCCCGAATAGGCGTCCAAGAAACATAGCAACTCGTGCCCTGAGGTCGCGTCTACCAAGCGGTTGATTTTGGGGAGCGGGAAGCAGTCTTTTGGGCAAGCCTGGTTCAAGTCGGTGTAGTCGATGCACATGCGCCACTTGCCGACGGCCTTCTTTACCAGGATGAGGTTGGCTACCCAGCTCGGGTTGTGGACTTCTCTTATGAAGTCCACTGTGAGGAGCTTTTCGACCTCCTCGTCGACCGCTTTCCACCGCTTCGGGGCTAGGTTGTGTTTCTTCTGTCTAACGGGCCTAACTACAGGATCAGTGTTCAACTTGTGAGTTATGAGTTCGGGGTCTATACCAAGCATCTCTACCGCGGACCATGCAAAAATATCTAAATTTTTAAGAAACTTACCAGTTCCGATCGTAGAGTTCCTGGACGGAAGCGCCAACCTAAAGAGTTTGGGCTGGATCCGCTGCTGAGGTCGGAACCGCAACTATTTCTTTTGTGGGCATGGCTCATTCTTCGCCTTGCTTCATAGGCCGTTCTAGCTCGAGGACACCGGCTACCTTGGTTTTTCCCTTCAGGGCAACGACGTAGCACTTACGGGGCTCGAGCTAGTCGCCCTGCACTACTCCCACACCAAAGTCGGTTGGGAACTTCATAGCCAAATGGTAAGTGGAGACCACCGCCCGTAGGACATGGGTGATCGGTCGACCTACTATGGCATTGTAGGGAGAGGGGGTCGCGAACTTTCACAGGTACTGTTATTTTCCCAAGGGGCCGAACTTTTTCTCTGCTGAAGCCTACTAAAGGAGTGTCTACGGTTTTCAGGTCGCCTCTCTGCAACTGGAGCTTGTCAAATGCAACTTTGAAAAGGATGTCAACTGAGCTACCTGAGTCGACGAGTACGCGCCTGACCTCGAAGTCATTGATTCTTAGCTTTATTACGAGCGCGTCATCGTGGGGGTAGTGGACTCCTCGCGCATAATCTTTTGTGAAGAAAATTGGTTCTTCTGTTCTCGGCCACTTTGGGGGGTTCTGCTCCTCCCGGGTGTTCTCACGAATCGACGTCCGAGATGTCACTGAAGTGCAACCCGCAACGATCGAACCTCCCACTATCATGTGGATGGTCCCTCGAACTGGCCTCTCCTCCGGAGGCTGCCTCTGCAGTTGCTCGATTGGCCTGCTACTGGACTCGGGGGCATCCTTACCATGCTCCCCTTGCCAACCTGTTTTATTACTATTATTATTATTCTGTACAAAGTTTCTTAGATATCCGCAACGGACGAGCTCCTCTATCTAGTCGCGGAGGTTTTTACAACTCTCGGTACTGTGACCGCGATCTTTGTAAAAACCGCAATACAAATTCTTATTTCTTTCATTGGGATGACCTCTCATACGGGGTGGCCACTTCATGCACGAGGCATCCTTGATCGCCATCATGATTTCAGCCCGCTTTGCGTTCAATGGGGTGTAATCAGCTCGGTCCGCTACGGGAGGTCAGAAAAATTGACCCGGCTTTGCCCCCCGAGTTGTGTCCTTTTTCTTTCAGCTGTCTCCTCGATTGGAGAGCTCTCCTTCCCTCTTTCTTTTTTCGGGCGCACCCTCGCCCTTGTGGCTGATCTCCTCTTCGGTGGCTATGAACCTGTCCGCAAGCTTCAGGAACTCGGTTATGGTCGCTGGTTGGTTGACAATCATGTGCCATTTTAATTCTTTGTGCGCCATGCCCTTTTTAGCCGGTGCAAGGCGTACTGCGGGGTTTATGCGAACTGCGCCCAACTTCTTATCGACCCGGGTGCCAAGTTTTGGTACCACGTACGGGCTGCTCCCCGAAAAGTAGTGGAGAAGGCCACGCACATGCACGACTTACTAGCTCATGCCAGGTGCATTTGCGACTGAAAGACATCTACATGATCATTTGGGTCAAACGACCCATCATACTTGTCAAGAGGGGGAGCTTGAAGTCTTTGGGCATCGGGACTGCCAGGAGCTCGGAGGACAGGGGGAATGGAACCGAGAGTAGGGGGCTTTGGCTTTGGCTGAGCTTACCTCTTCTTTGCCCATGAGCTCGGGCAAATCGCGGGTGAAAGATCGGCGAGCTCGGCGGCGGTGTCTCTGCTTCTTAGTGGGCTCAACGTTCGTGCTGCTCACCTCTGCGCTGTCCGGAATGGTCTGTGTAGGGAGTATCCCGGTCTGTTGGTGACGGTTAAGAACAGAGGGGTCCTGCTTGGAATCTGTTGTCAGGACCTCGAACCAGTTCTCAAGGAGTGGGGTTTCAAACTTTGACTGCCGAGGTGACGTAGACCCGGCGAGTTGGGGGCCTCCCGACCTGTTCGCCCGCGGTGAGATCAGGGTAGCTGGTCTCTCTCGTCTACTACAGGGGGAGGCCTGATTTTTTGGAAGGTTTTGGGGGACCTCTCCTCGGCCTGAGGGGCACTCATCCTGACGGCGAGACTTAGCTTGTTGAGAGGCCGGGTGCCAAGGTGGGAAATGCGGCTACTGAAGTTGAGGTTGGGGCAACTGGGGGAACTACTGCTGATACTGATACTGGGAGACCTGGTGCAATACGCGTTGTTGATAGAGCTGAAGTTGCTGGAACTGTTGCATTTGGGCTTGCATGGCCGGCATGCACTGCATCAAGTCCTCCGGTTGGTTTGAGTTGGCCGCTAGGGGCATGACCAAGGGTTCGGTGAACGTCGCTCCGACTGTAACAGAAAGTGGGGCGACGACGGGTGCCACTGTGAGAGGCACATTCAAGCTAGGGATTTCGTCTGCTGAGAGGGGGACGATGAACTGTCCGATATAGACAGTAGGAGGTTGGGGTTGTTCCCTAGAGTTATCCATTTTCGTGCTTCGTCCGACGTTGCTGGAGGAAGCCATGAGTGTTGGATCATTTCGAGGAAGAAAAGAACTTAGAAAGTTTAGAGAGAAAGGCCTTTTGAAGCGTTCCTACAGACGACGCCAAATGATAAAGTGTGACCTACACTCTTAGCTATCAACTCTTCTTTTCCTCTTTCTTGCATTCTAACTTAAGCATTGGAGTATTCCCACCGGGTAGCATCCCCGGGAATCCTTCCTTTCATCTTCTCAGGTGTCGTCCGTTGCCAGCAAGGAGCCAGTCAACAGCCAGCTAGGAATGCTCGGATCGTGCCGCATCAAAAACCAACTTAAGTTCCACTAAAAATAAACAATTTATATAGTTAATTAAATTTCATAAGGAATTTAAATTCAATAAAAACTTAATATAATTAAATAAATTCAATCTTTACTAATTCCAAAAATTAATAAAAATATTAGTTTTAAACATAGTTTAATTATTTTAAAATCTATTTAAAATTAATTTAATTAGAAGGAAAATTATAAAAACTTCCTTGGGTTTTCTAAGAATCTTATGAAACTCTCTAGTGTTTTGACCTTAAAAAAATGTCCCATATTGTTTTGAAAAAAGGTGCAAATACCTTCCTTTAGTTAGCATTCCAAATAAAAATGTTAATGTAATGCATTAATTTACTTCACTTCAGCCTTTTTACATTTTTCCAAGGAGAGTAAGGAGAATCATTCTTTGAAAGTTGTCTGGAAAAGTAGATTAGTGGAGGGTAAAGTTGAAACTTTAAATTATGTATGATAATGCATTAACAATGATAAAGGGTATTTTGATAACTTTAATGTCTTTATTACCAAAGAGTAAGGGAAAGGAGGTATTTGCACTTTTTTCCCAAAACTATAGGGGATGCCTTTGTTAGGGTCAAAAAACAAAGATGGTTTATATAATTGTTAGAAGATGATGTCTTTTTATAATTTTACCTAAAAAAATACAAAAATAATAATAAACCAATAAAAATTAGCACTAAGATACAAAAGAACAATACAAATTTATCTAGAGAATAGGAAATTGGCCACTCTCACTAAAGTGCAACTTAGATTGTGATCGGATAAACTAGACATAACCCCAAAAAATAATACTTGAGTTGAACTTAGATGGTCACCTTTTAATTGGAAATGTCATAGAGCTCCATCTTCAATTTTGCTAATAAATAGAAACTAAAAACTCTTGTTAATTTTGACTATTTATTAGGAATAACCGAACAAGATTATGAGATATGAAAGTTTCCTTTTTTTCAAAATTTTTTATTTTCTAATTTCTATTTTAAAATAAATAAAAAATATATAATTAGTTTTAAAGCAACCCAAGATCTATTAATCGAGTGGAACATTTTAACAATTAAAATGTTTGGGTTAGCGGTTCTTTGACCATTTCAATATTTTTTTTCTTTTTTTTTGTAAAATAGCGGTTCATGGCCAAAGCAGAATTGATGACCTAACCAGTTCCCAGGCCAAATGGTTTGATCGTCTAGTTTAGTCTGATTTTTAAAATTGTGATTAAAATACTCATTTTTAAATTTAGTCCCTATTTAATTTTAAGGTTTAAATTGTAAATTGAGCTACTATTTTTCACCTCATTCAATCTCTTTTTTTTTTTAATCTTACAATTTTTTTGATAAATGAACAAAAGAAAAAAGAACACCAAAAGGATACAACAATACAAAAAGAATAGTCTAGCCAAGCAAGTAGGCCTGTCAATGGTAATTGAAACTTCATAATTCGATCTAATTATCACATATTTGGATGATGTGTTTATGTAATCAAATTTATATTTACCAATATGCATTTGATTAATAATAAACAACAAAAAATATAAAAAAACACATAAAGTTTATTGAAAATTTTGAATACATTATTACTATAATTATCATTGGATAGAACTGTCACCTGCAAAGCACGTGCACACTTACTATAATTCTTACTATAACACAATTGATCTATACTATATATAAAAGTGTGAAAGCAATGTGGAATTTTTTTGGACTAAAATTACCTTCAACTTCTTTGTTTGAGAAAAAATGTATAAAAGCTACTTTACTACAACTTTAATGCCAGCTTTAGTGGCTACATAGTAGATTGCTCATAATTGTGTATTTAGTCCATCTCTAATGGTAAAGTTGAAACTGTAACTTCAATTATTACTTCCCACCTCATTTAATCCTCATCCATTAAGTCTTATACTTAAATTATTAACTCTCATTTTCTCTTATTAAATTATATTTGTGTCTATATTTTTAACAATATAAACCCATATAGTTTAAAATTGACTAAAAACAAAACCATTTTTAATCCAAGTGGTGGCTAAGCAATTCAACTATCTAAATCAAATTGATCAACCTACAAAGTCATAGTTAGGTAATAAAATTTTTAAAATAGAAATAAATACAGAAACCTACAAAAAATGTAGAAAAAATAAACACATTTGTGATATTTTTATTAATAAAATTTAAAAAATAAGTGTAATAAACAATGATTATTTTATTGGTAATGAAAATGAAATACATAATTTATAACTGACCAAAAATGAAATTATTTTATTGTTCGGAAAAGATTAATAGTTCAAATTTTGGATCAAACATGTTAACCTTTAATGTCACAAATAAATAGTAAAAGTTAATAAAATATAAAAATACAAAAATGAAAAAAATACATAAATTTTGGAAATAAACATTTAGGCACATGTATAATATCATATATTTATCATATTAAAGAAAATGTAAGTGTAGCATATTAGAATTATTTATACAGACAAAAATATAAAAAGAAGTTACAGAAAAAAATGAACAAATATATAATTCTATATTTACACTATTATTAAAAATATGAAATTTTGGAACTTTCTTTTGACTAAAATACTCATTTTTGAATTTAGTCCCTATTAAATTATGAGTTTTAAAATGTAGATTGAACTACTACTTTTCACCTCATTCAAAAAGGACCTAGCCAAGCAAGTAGGCATATCAATTATATTTGAAACTTCACAACTCGATTTGATTATCACTGTTTTGGATGAGGTGTTTATATAATCAGATTTGGATTTTCAATCTACATCTAATTAATAATAAAAAAACAAAAAAATATAAATGCAAAAAATAAAAAATACATAAAGTTTATAGAAAATTTTGTATTACTATCATTATTATCATCTAGAATTTTCACGTGCAAAGCACATGCACATTTACTAGTACTTTAAATAGAAAGATAATTAGAGAAAATTGAATGAGGTGAAAAGCAATAGTTTAAATTACAATTTTTCCCTTACAATCAACGAGGAACCAAATTCAATAATATGGATATTTTAGCCATGATGAAAAGTTTCACAAGCTTATTAGTACTTTTGATATACTAGTAAGTGTGCATGTGCTTTGCACGTGACAATTCTAGGTGATGATAATAATAAGAATAATATATCCAAAATTTTATATAAAATTCATATATTTTTATTTTATATTTTTTTGTTTTTCACTATTAGTCGGGTGTAGATTGCAAAATCTAAATCTGATTACGTAAGCACCTCATATTGGGCTAAAAGTTTTGGGTATCATTGATAGGCCTACTCACTTGGTTGGACTCTTCTTTTGTAAAATTTAAAGAGAGTGAGTTGAATGAGGTGAAAATTGTAGTTCAAACTACATTTTAAACCTCATTATTAAATAGATAAATTCAAAATGGGTATTTTAGTCAAAAGAAAGTTTCATAATCTTATTCATATTTTCAATAATAGTGTAAATATAGAATTATAAATGTGTTCAATTTTATATATATATTTATTTTTGTGTAAAAATAATATTGTTATTTACACTTATTTTGTGTTTAATATGATAAATATAGGATACTATACATGTGCCCAATTTTTTTTGTAAAATTTATGCATTTCATTTATTTTGTGTTTTTTATATTTATTAATTTTTACTATTTAATTATGACATTAAAGGTTGACAGGTTTGACCCAAAAGTTGAACTATTGATCTCCGCTAAATAGGAAAATAATTTTATTTTTTGTTAGTTTTAGATTATGTATTTCATTTTCATCATCAATAAAAATAATTCTTATTTATTATACTTGTTTTTAAATTTGAATAATAAAAAAATATCATAAACGTGTCTATTTTTCTATAATTTTGTAATTTTCTATTTAAAATTTTTATTATCTAACTATGACTTCATGGGTTGGCCAATTTGATTCGAATAGTTGAATTTCTTAGTTACCACTTGGATGAAAATTGGTTTTGTTTTTGTGTAAGTTTTAAAATATACGAGTTTATATTATTAAAAGTATTGGGTATTGATGTAGGGTGATTTGGCCCGACCTCGTAGCTCAGGTACACGTAGGCATGACCTAGCTCAAACGGTGACTCAACACGACAACACAACAGACAAGAGCACAACTCGGAGGGGAACTCCCACCGAGCTCGGCACGGCAGCTCAGCGAGTAAACTACTCGCCGAAAACTGCCTCGCTCGCACCTCCTCGCCGGGGTCAAGGGACTTCAGGGGTTCCCGAGTTCAGGGCACCCTGACCCCTTTTGAGACCCGAGCTCCTCCCAATGGACCTCGGGCCATTCCCACGCAAGAACGCATCGATTCTTCTTTGAACATCTCGGGGCACAATGACCTCGGGTCCGCTAGCTTGGCATAACCAGCCACAGGCAGCCCGTCCCTTAGGGGACAGTCTAGCTCCGGGCAGTTCGTAGGAGAGTAGCTCGGTATACCATAGGATGGCTTCCTGCCAGACCGCCGTACTTGACAAACCTGCGAATTGCGGGCGTGTCCCCTCGCCGCACCTGCCACCTTTAGGAAGGCATTCCACACCTAACAGACACGTATCCTGCACGACGGCCCTGCACGTGCCACTTCCGCCCTACCAGTAGTGGGTATGGCAGAATTAATTGAAATTATATGAGTTAATACCTTAAATACAAGAGTTAATGAGAGGGGATTAAATGAGGTGCAAAGAATTAATTGAAATTATATTTTCAACCTTTATAATTACAGATGGACTAAATAACAAATGTGGGCATTTTAGTGAAGAAAAGTTCCACACCCTTATTTGTACTTTTTATAATAGTATAGATTTATACTATATTTTGGTTTTTATTGTGAGGGCAAAAAAATGTAATTGAACTATTACTTTTAAATTCATTCTATTCCCTCTCATTAAGTCTCATACTTAGGGTATTAACTCTAGCTACCATTCATTAAAACATATATTGAAGGTATATTAAAACACCCCTACTTTTGAATTTGGTCCCTCTCTAACCATAAGGGAAGAAAAGATAATTTGAACCATGATTTTGAAAACCAGACCAAATCGGATGATCGAACTGGTTGACCTGGGAATTAGTGGTCAAAGTGGTTCCATTTCTGGTCCAATTTTCAAAACCATGATTTGAACTTCATTGAATTTCCTCTCATTAGGTCTTGTATTTAAGGTGTTGGTTTCCATTCTCTCTCTTTCTCTTTCTCTCTCTCTCTCTCTCTCTCTCTCCCCACACACACACACACACACACACATACACATTAGATCCTTTGATTGAGGTATTTTTGTTTCACACTAATAAATTCTATTAATTAAATCTATATTAAAAAATTTCAATATAAAACTTGTGTATTTTAAACTAACATGAAAACTAAAGTGCACTTCCATTCAAGTGGTGGGTAAGTAGTTGAACCATTTGAGTCAAATTGTTTAACTCGTAGTGTCACTTAAATAATAAAAGTTTAAAAATACATACAAAATTTTAAAATTACAAAAATACATTTTTTTTGTTAAAAATCTAGGGCACATCTCTACAATTATTTATTACCATCTTAAACAAAAGATAATTAAGTATGATAAATAAGTACTTTTATTAATGATGGAAATGAAATACAAAATTTAAACCAAACCAAGAAATAAAACCATTTTCCCTTTCAAGTGGTGGATCAATGGTTCAACCTTCTAGGTTCACGGTTTTGAAAATCAGATGGAAATGAAACTTCTTTGGCCACTGGTTCCTAGGTAAAACAATTCGACCATTTGCTCTGAACCCTTGAAAAGTCATTTTTTGGGTCAATCAAACTCGAAGCCATGAATAGTTCTTGAGTCAACCGGTTCAACCATTTGGTTCAATCTAGTTTTCAAAACTATGTTCAGGTCAAATGGGTCAATCCATAATGTGATAATTAAATAATAAAAATATTGAAAAAGATGGAGACATAAAAAATTAAAACTTGCAAAATATTTGTGGATGATTTTTGGATATATCTCTAATATTAGACAAAATAAAATTGTGATAAATAAGAATAGTTTTTAGGGTTTGACTATGATGCCAACAAGACATGATATCAGAAAAACTTATAACTAAACAACCAACTTCAAGAATGCAATGACCAATTAGGTGGTTTTTTATTAAAATTTAGAGGGGATTTTGATTGGCCATAGCTTTTTTGATATCATGAATTACTAGCATCATAGATTTTTGCTTATTTTTATTAATGATAGAAATAAAATAGATATAATTAATTAATAGTTTTTCTTTCAAGTCAAATGGGCTAACACATGATGTCATAATAATTATATAATAAACTAAAACAAAAAAATATATAGAAAACACAATATAATATGGTTGTTTCTTCTCATTGTTGGTGATTTTATTGTTTAGAGATTCAAAACACTTTTTTTTTTCGAGTTTGACTTTGGGCTGATCTTCCTTTGTGCATACTTGTTCTTTGAATATTTCCATTTTCCATCCAAAACTTTTGAGAATGCCCACAAATGTGTTAAAAATCACTTGTCCTACATTGGATAAGAAAGGAGTGAGCATTTTCCAACCCTCGTTAAATTTGCTTTACAAATTTACCATTAGAGTAAATGGCACATTGGATAAGGGGTTCTTGACATGAGTTTGATCTTGACTCTTGAGCCTTATTTCAATTCGAGAAATGTGGTTTCAAAATATAGAGTTAAATCTCTCTCTCTCTCTATATATATATGTTTATCTTAGACAATGATTTAATTAAACAAAAGCCTCAATGCAGAAGATGTCTCATGTCTATCCACTTTAAGGTCAACCCTTATCAATCACAAATAGTTTCTTCCTCTCTTTCTCTCTCTCCACTTTTATTCGTGTTTTTCTTTCTATGGCAAGCATAAGACAAAAAAATGCCCAACACAAGTCAAATAAAACACTGCTGGTTCATTCTTGGATTCAAAGTAAAAAAGAAAAAGAAAAGCCCTCAACATTTTTGTTCTTTTGCCTACATTGCCTATATTATTCTGGCACCCTTTTACTTTTGGCAGCTCTTTTGGCTGGAAATTGACATTTATAAACTTGTGGATGCAAGTAAGGCCAATTGTTACAAAAGAGTACTCTTTCTTGTCTTTCTTTCTCTCTCTCTCTCTATATATCACTATATGCATTAGATCAACCTACGTCTTTAATCTTCACAGCGTGTGGGACAAAATAACTTCATCCCATTGACCTAGGGCTCCAAATGGGGCCATAGATAGGGTACCAAAAGGCTTCGTTTTAGGACGTAGGCCCTTGGACACGTGCCACTCTCTCCTTTTGCCAATGATTACATGAATCACACGTGCCCTTTCTCCAAGATTCATAAGAGTGCGTGCCAACTCGCATCCACCCACGTGTCATTCAAACTGAGGTTGACAAGTCCCATCCTCAAAGTGCTGTAAAAGCTGGGAATATATACAGCAGGGATGACAGTGGGTCGGATTCAATGGTAAATTCGGATGAGCCTGTTTCCATCGGTTAATCAGATTCGGGCCTATACAAACCCGACATGCTAGATTAGCATTGAAACATTTTTGCATGCACCCGTTTGAACATGAAGCTGGTAAGCAATTAAGCATACTGTTTATGGCATGAGACGGGTTTGTCATTTGGTGGTGTCTTCTTTCATTTAAACGAGTCGGGTTTAAATAGAGTTTATGTTGCTGAACCCGACCCGTTGACATCCATCATTAGCTCTACGGCCCACAACGTTGACTCATGTCTCTTGTCAGTTACGGATCATTTCCCGTTGATTAGGCGCATACAGTTCTGTCCGTTCGTTCACGCGTTTCGTACTGTGGCGGGAATCCATATGACATCTCTGAATAGGCCACGTGGACATCCGGACCTTCACACTCTGCCCTTCTTGAATCTTGGTCTAACCACGGTTAGCTTCCAAGCCTCGGGTTCGGACCCTCATCGTAGCTATATATGGTTACGAGTTATCTCTTCTCTTCGTTCCTCTCGAATTTCGGTTTTCGTTTCAAGATTCAAAAGAAAAGAAAAGAAAAAAAAAAGCCCTAATTTCTCTGCTCGTCCGAGGTCACTCTGCACCAGATTTCGAACCTGGTTTCGGTTTTCTTGGTTTCTGGTATGTGCGTTCATGCATTTCTGCTATCCAGGTCATTGCGGATCGAAGGTTTCGGGGAGAAAAGATGTCGGATTCAACGAGAAGGTATGAAATAGGATATGCTCTTGCGCCCAAGAAACAGCAGAGCTTCATCCAGGTTTCTTTGGTGAATCTTGCAAAGGAGAGAGGTATCGATCTTATACGAATCGATGCTGATAAGCCGTTGGTGGATCAGGGCCCCTTCGATTGTATCCTTCACAAATTGTCCGGCGAAGAATGGAAGAAACAGCTGCAGGATTATTCTTCGAAGAACCCTAATGTGTTTATAATCGATCCACCGGATGCAATTGAGAGGCTGCATAACAGGATTTCAATGCTCCAGGTGGTGTCTGAATTGAAAATCCCTCAGGAGAATGAGACGTTTGGAATACCAAAACAGGTTGTGGTCTATGATTTTGAAACGTTGTTGGATCCTGCTGCGCTGGAAGGGTTGAGGTTTCCTGTGATTGCGAAGCCGTTGGTGGCCGATGGGAGTGCGAAGTCGCACAAGATGTCGCTTGTGTTCAACCGTGATGGGTTCAGCTTGCTGAAGCCACCGATTGTTCTGCAAGAGTTTGTGAATCATGGTGGGGTTATCTTTAAGGTGTACGTCGTTGGGGACTATGTGAAGTGCGTAAAAAGAAAATCGTTGCCCGATGTATCGGAGGAGAAGTTGGGAAGCTCGGAGAGTTCGTTATCGTTCTCGCAGATATCTAACTTGACCATACAGGATCGGAACGACGGCCGCTATTACGAGACTATGCATTTGGAAGATGCTGAGATGCCCCCGCTGAGTTTCATTACGGACATTGCAAGAGGATTGCGGCAGGCCATGCGGTTGCATCTTTTCAACTTTGATGTCATCAGGGATGCAAGGGTAGGGAACCATTACCTCGTCATTGATATCAATTACTTCCCTGGGTATGCAAAGATGCCATGTTATGAGACTGTTTTGACGGATTTCTTCTGGGACATTGTTCACAAGAAAGAGGCGGTGGGTTTGGTTAAGGAAGAGAAACCAGAGATGGGTTCTGGTTGTCGGAGGATGCCTAGTGGGGAGATAAAGCTTGCCAGCAATACTTGTTGCAGCGACGGGGATCATGGGGCCCTCCCGCTTTCTCCTTTCTCATTGGAATTGGAAGAGAAGGAGAGCACCGTTCAAATCTGGGAACAATAACGGGACACATGTGTGGCTTGTTGGCTTATTGGCTGGAGGAGTGGTCAATAGATTTTGCTTCAGCACCTTTGAACGTCCCAAACACGTCGTTTGCCAATTTCGAGGTAGACTGAAGAATGCGGCACCCAAGTTTTCAAATTAAAGTTGGCATGGTGGTCGAATAAATAGGTTGAATGCTTCGTAGTTCCGCCTCTGGACGTGTTTCATGTTGATCTTGTATATTCCACCATTGTGCTGGACATAGGTATTTTTCAAATACTTGAAGTTCTAGGAAGGTCGGAGGTGTTTTCCGAGGCTTATGTATTCCCATGCTTCCAAGCTGTTTTAACATGTCAAATGTTCACACATATAATGCATGAATTCTGCCATTTTGTCCATAATATTCTCTATTTGTTTATTCACTCATTTATTTATTTTGTGAAATGAGCTTAATTGGATTTTTTGTTATTTTTGCAACTGGAACATTAGTTCAGTTATTAACTCATGATTCATATTTTCACTTCTCTGCATTAATCTTCCTGATCATGACAGGTTACTAATTTTCATCTTTTTATCCAATCAAGCATCTCAACTGTTCAATGGTGTTTAATTTGATTGTTATAATCGATTTGGACATTCTAGACATCTGAAAACATGGTCTGAACCAGAGCAGTTGCAAATATGGATCTATTATTCTTCTCTCATTTCTCATTTCCATTGCTCCATCTGATTAGTCAGGATGAATTATTTGCATTAATTAAAAAAACGTGGACACAATTGTTGTTGGGAGACGTTTTCTGGACATGCTCTTCTTAGAGTGATCATTTTTCACCAGAAGAGCTGTTGTTAACATAGCTTCCAGAGGGGACTTTGCATGTTTAGTTTTGATCTATACAAACTTGTGTTCTTAGTGGGATGGTGCTTGGGGAGTGACATCTCCCACTATTGATTCCTTAGTTTTTTGCATTGGTGAATGTCTATCCTGTTTTCTGTTTGCGCATATCAATTTATTTCTTTTTATAGCCCTTTTACAAAATAGTTTCTACTGTACTATGTGAATGTGGTCTCAACTGGAGCTTTTGTGGTGCTTAATTGTTTTTGTACCCTTTGAACTATATTCCTGGCCTTCTTCTCTCTTAGCTAACACCATTGTTATGGATATTGATTTTGTATTGTTTTTCTTAACATTGTCTGGACTTTTGAGGTATCAAGACTTAAGTGCAGTTATATGGATTTTGATTCTCCACTCCCCTAAAAAGGCAGCAGGGGTTTTGTCTTCCTACATGAACTGCTTGTTCAGGTGTTAGCCAACAACCCTGTTAACAGCAAGGCAAATGTAACTATGGATGAGCTAATCTGGAGGCACTGAGCTCGGACTCGACTTGTAAATCTGCTTTGTATTATTGGAAAATTTGTTTGTCAGCCTTTGGCTACAATGTTTTCAACCCATAGTTGAACCATCTGGTTGAACTAGTCAACCTGTCACCCTGCCAGGTTTTTAGGTCTGTTTTTTCCTCATACTGTTTACTTGCAGAAAAATATTGACTTGGTCAACGACCTAGTGACCTAACCAGTTGAACCACTGAACGGTTTGACCTTGTCAGCAGTTCATGGGTTAGACTGTTCTGTTTTTTTCCTGTTTCTTTGTTTTTTTCTAGCCATTTCTATCACCACTAACAATAATACTCTTTTATCACACTTATTTTTTTTAATATAATTAATATATAATATTAGAGACATGCCCATTTCTTTTGCAAATCTTTTGCAATCTGTATTTTATTATTTGATTTTTGATGTCTTGGGTTGGTGTTCTTTTAGGGACAACAACCAATATTAAAACACATGTGGGAGAGACATCAGATTTATTTGCACTAATTATGGATGTGAATTGAAGGGGTCATTGCCTGGTGCAGTGGTAAAACCTTTGCCTGACAAGCCTGAGAATACGGATTTGAGCATGAGAGCAGTCGCTTTGTGTGAAAAAGTACAAAAGGTTATTCATCAAAAGAAAAGAAAAAAGAAAAAGTACAAAGGGTTAGTTCATATCCAATCCATCCATTCCAAAACCCTAGGTGGATGGGTCCAAAATTAGGCAATGGCCTTGTTTTATTCATGGACGAATTGACTAAATATATTCAGGAGGAGGCCTCTTGGTGCATGCTATTTGCTGAAGACAATAGTACTTATTGCTAAAACTAATGAAGGATTAAATGCAAAATTAGATTTATGGGTAAATACCTCAGAAACAAGACCGCCTAAGGAAGCTGCTAATGCTGATCTGTTACCTGGGCCAACCCTTACTAACAACCACCTCTATGTCCTCCAAATCCACCCTGAGTACCTGGGTCAACTCTTCCATCTCCTCAGTTACCACGACCAGCATGTACCATGTCCTCCACCTCCGGAGACTGTTAATGTTGATCACCACTTTCAGATGCAGCCGTGATTGCCCCAAACACTTACACCAACTTTCAGCAATAACAATGAAGACAAATTAATTTCACACCACTAAAATATCTGTTTCAGCATACTACTACTCAAACATATCAAATCTGGTTGGCACTAACACAAGCCAAACTTACCAGCACTTCCCTCCTTGATAACCACAAATGGAGGGCTTAAACCACCACAAACACCACTCTATAATTACACACAATGTCTGCAACCGTAGGAGAAAAAGATGTTCCTGATTTGTAGCTGCTGAAGAAAAACTATCACTGCTGCCCACTTGTGAATACTTCTAGATTTGATCATAGCCATATCTTCTCACATAAGTGTGACCTCAGTACACAAGAAACAAATAAAACAATAGATAAACTTCATAAGAGAGAAACCTATAAAAAAAAAAAATCACGAGAGAGAAGAGAAGAGAGAAGGATGGGGGAGAAAATAATAGATCTCTCCCTCAGGCAGCCAGGTTTGTATTTATAGTTTTAGAATACATGAGAATGACTATTCTGCCCCTTATTAAGAAGTATGGGACAGTTTCATTAAATTGGGGACACATCTGTAGCTCTATATTATAACAAAAAAATAGGGAAAAGACATGAGCACCCCTGTCTACAGTCTACATTACAAGAGAAGAGAAGAGACCCAAACATATTGTACTACAAGAGAAGATACTTGGATATGGACTCAACCGATTGAATGACTTGAACAGTGAATGTAGGTTTGCCCCGTCTTCTTCTTCCCCCCCATTCAATCTTCTTTTTCTGGGACTGAAACAGGGGCTCTACTGCTTCTCTCTGATTTTTTTTTTTTTTTTTTAATTTTTTATTGCGTTCTTGGTCTGAAAGAGGGGCTCTTTTCTTCTTTTTCTGAGTTGAGGTTTATCTGGAATAGGTGGTAATTTAGGGGCATTGAAAGCAATATCTTAGCAACAATTTGAGGCCATATTGGAGCGAGTAATTCCATAAAGGCAGAATTAATGGCTGCTTCTCTCCCCTGAACTGTCCAAAAGGTTGCAAAAGAAATCATGCCCCACACCGCTTTTCTTTTCTTACATGTAGAGTTTCCAGGAAATTTTCCTATTGTAAGTGTGTGGTCTGTCAATGGAAAACAAGTGATTTCAGGGCTGTCCAAACACACCACACAATTGTGTTCACAGCCATGCCCCATCTTTGAAGGTTTGAGGATGCAAGGCATTTGTCTAGAGCCATAGTCCACACCAAAGTATGCAATCTTGAGGTAACACGTAGCTGCCATATTTTTGAGCTGGGGAAATTTCTTACTGATGAGGAATTTGGTTCTGTAAAAAAAGAATGTTCAAAAACATTCCTGAGCTATTCCACCTCAATGCTAGTGCCTTCTTGATTTAAAAGATGATTTGTTTCTCTTATCAGTAATTGTTCAGGAGCTCATTCATTTCTTCAACCTCCTAATCATTTAAATCTCGCACCATCTCTGGATTCCATGCAACCTCCTTGTTTAGTGTAGATTCCCCCACTAATGAGTAATGAATCGCTATGTATGACCACCATGGAGAGAGATGGGTTTACTCCATAAGTGGACGATCCTCAAACCATGGATTTCTCCAGAATCTTACCCTGCTGTCATTCCCTATTTTGTACCATACACCTTTGATGAATTGTGTATAAGATTTCTCAATACCTTTCCAGATTTCATAACCATAGTTGTTTACATGTATCCCATCACCTGTTTCTGGTGCCATATTTAGATATGATGATATGCTTTCTTATCTTACTTCCATTTCCACATAAATCAAATATGCTCTGTAATTAGGTGGAGGGTTTTGTAGCGCTGAAGCAACTTTCAAGAAGGTCAACCTTCCATGATCACTGTTAAGAAAAATATCTACTTCAGGAGCAGTAGTAGAGAAGATACTTCTTTTGGCATGAAGAAAAGTCTTATCATGCCCTTATTGTCCAAGGGCACCAAATTTAAGGGTTTAAAGAAGGTAGGTTTAAATTTGAACATATTTACAGAATTCCTTATTTGCCTGCTCTTAACCTACAAGTCTACAACCTGTTTTTCTCCAGTAGTCGTACTGAATGTTGCAACATATGAAGTTTAGCCTACTAACCTTTTCTTTTTCCTTGGTGTTGGTTGTGGGAGCGGGGTGGAGGGATAAATGGATGGTTCCCAAATGCAAATTTGGGAACTTGGGACATGCTACGTTCTATGCAAAATGAGGGATAAATGGTTTACTTTCTGGACAGGAGAGGAAGGCACCTGTGATTGCCCAGTTATGAATCTTATGATGAGTGGTGACAAATGTGTCTTGATCAGATGCCCAATGAACTCAAACATGGGGTTTGCTTTCTTCAATTCTTAGGACAGCGCTTGCAGCATCAATTCCTTAAACTCAAACATGGGGTTTGCTTCTTCAATTCTTAGGAGTACCCTAAAATGGTATCCAATTCTATTGGATTGCCTTCACTAGCATTTGGAAGGTTGTTGGAACTGGCACCGGTAGTACTGGGTATTGGGGTGGGGGGGGGGGGACCCATGTATGTTCATGACTTCATGATCATACCTATACATGATCCACCATTAGGCCCATCTTTTAAAGTTCAAAGTTTAGAGTGGTAGTTGTGAGCAGAGTGAAAATAGCAGAGAATCCATCCTCCATTGGCAACACGTGCTTGTCGTAAGTCATAACCATTTTCCTTAATATAAATTCTTACAACATTAATTCAATCTGGTTCTCCATGGACAAATTCTTGGAAAGTTGGAAGTGCCTATGAAGCTTATTTCAAGAAAAGTTACAAAATCAAAAGAATTATATGCAGGAAAGAATTTGTGAGTATTACAAGTGAAATAGAGAAATTCTATTGTACTGATCAAGGTTATAAATAAGGGTGTCAATGGACCGGTTTTGAATTGGACCCTGTCCAAACCAAAATCAATTCGGACGGATTGAGTGGACCAATAAGACATTGAATTGGTCCTATCTGGTCCAAAATATTTATTGGATTGGATTGGACCTGGTCCGTCTGTCATGAATTTATATTGAATTGGATTGGATTTAGCCAATATCTGGTCCATTGATATAAGATATATAAATGGGTGAGAGGGTAATGTACGCTTATGTTTATGGTAAAGTTGCAGCAGCAGAGGAAAACATGAAGGTGGCTGATCATGCATGCATTGTGGATCACTTTTCATGGAGAAAGTAGGATTGATCATGCATTGTTTCTTATTTTGGTTAGGCCAGAAAACTGTCCACCTCTGCCAGTACCCCAGATACAAATTTAGCACCCATTTCAGTTTTGTATCTGTCTGTGATTTACAGCCCTACTTAATACAATTTTTGTACTTTTTGTTTCATTTGCAAAAGCTGATGCAAAATTTGCCACCTTCCTCCCTACCTCAATTCTCTCTCCTATAAAGTGGGGGAGTGCACTGTACACCATCATGATTCTTTATCTCACTCTCAAACAAATAACTCCATCCTTTCATTCTATAAGGTGAGATAACATCATTTTACTTCTTATTTTACTTTTCAAAAACAAACAAGGTCAAATATGAACAAGAATAAATCAGAATTTACACTCAACTTATTTGCACTCATGCATTTACACCAATACAAGTGAAGCAACTAAATGCAGCCTAAACCCCAAATATCTCATTGTAACCGGAGATGGGATTCAAACTGCAAATAGACAGGGCTCTCTTTGTCACTAAACCCACTGACCAATGAGTCCATATCTACTGACCACAAGATGCTGGCCACTAGACCCCACAACCAGGGAATATCTCTCATGGTTGTATATTGTCATTCATGGGAGATGTTCCCAATGTGAAGCTGTACTGTATTGTGGCCAGCATGTGGCTTACATATTGGGTCAACAGATTCGAACTCCCATCTAGGGGTGCGACTCGGGCAGGTTGGGTTGTGGACCAATCCAGGCCCAACTAAGGTCGCATTTGGCAAGTCTTTTCGTGCAGGGTTCGGGCTGTTTAGAAGCTCGGAAGCCTGAATTTTGGGCTTTTCCCATTTGGCAATAGAAATATCTATTCGGGAAAAGCTCCAGCCCATAAAAGATGTCAGAAGCTCGAATTTGGGCTTTTTCAAGAAGCTTCAAATGAAGCTTTTACAGTCTTTTAGCGCCTCGTCTTCTTCGAACATGTGGTATGATGCACATGCTTGGAAGAAAATGGGTTATCTTTCCACAAAAACTATTTGAATGTGTAAGTGGGATTTACTAATTGTACGTGGGCCCACCATGGAAAATGCATGTGAGCCCCACATGCATGTCCACTAATGGTATGTGAGCCCTACCTTGCAAAATGTATGTGGCCCCACATACATGCCTGCACATGGATCCTACATGCATGCCCACCAATGGTATGCGGGACCCACTTTGCAAATGTATATGGGCCTTGCATACATGTCCACACATTGGCCCTACATACATGTCCACCAATTGTATGTGGGCCCACTTTGAAAAATGTATGTGGGTTCCACATGCATGTCCACCAATGGCATGTGGGGCCCACCTTGTAAAATGTATGTGGGCCACACATCAGATCTTGTAAAAGATCTTCTTGAAAAGACTTGCCAAACAGGCACTAAGTCTCAAACCTTAGGTCCAAGTTCAAGGATACCTGATTTTACCAACATAGGCCCAACCTAAGCTTAACCCAATTCATTTCAGGTGCTTGAGCTTGGTCTGGACTTAGACGGGTTGGGCCATAAAAGGTTAATCCAAACACCACCTTATATCTCATATGGTTAATACTTAGTTGAACACATGATAGTGTAGAATGACGGTGTAGAATTTTTTACTAAAATGCCCATATTTGTGTATTTAGCCTATTTCTAATTATAAGGGTAGAAAATGTAATTTCAATTATTGCTTTTTAGTCTTATATTTAGGCAATATGGTTTGAAGGAAAAGGTAGGGAAAAGAAAGGAAAGATAGGAAAACCTATACAAGGTATTAACTTCCTTTCCTTGCATTTTCCTATCTTTCCCTTCCTTTCCTTGCATTTTCCTTCAAACAAAACATAAAATTAAGGTATTAACTTCCATTTTCTCTTATTATCCTATATTTAAATTATTTTTTTCACTAAGGCTATATTTGGTTTGAAGGAAAAAGTAGGGAAAAGAAGGGAAAGGCAAGGAGGTTTTCATACCTTTCCCTACCTTTTTCTTCAAACCAAACATAGCCTAATAAATGCTACTAATTAAATCTATGTCCAATACGTTTAACAATATAAACTCATATATTTTAAAAAACAGACTGAAAAAAAAAACTATTATTTACCCAAATAGGAACTAAAAAATTCAATCATCCCAATCAAATTGGTCAGTTCATGAAGTCATAGTTAGATAACAAAATTTTTAAAATAGAAATAGATATAGATAACTACAAAATATAGAAAAAATTAGACACTTTTATGATGCTTTTAATTAATGAAATTAAAAAATAAGTGTAATAAACAATAATTATTTTTATTGATGATAAAAATTAAATACATAATCTAAAATTGGCAAAAAATGAAATTACTTTTGTGTTTGATGGAAATCAATAGTTCAACTTTTGGGTCAAATGTGTCAACATTTAATGTCATAATAAAATAATAAAAATTAATAAAATATAAAATACATAAATTTTACAAAATACTTTTGTCCTTTATTATCCTTCAAAATTTCAAAGATTACCACCAACTTTCATCATTTTGAAAGTACACTGACTTCATGGGCTACTCACAGGAGTTAATTCACAAATTAAGGTAATTTGATGTGAAATCAGCCATGCCTCCTGAAACCATTAAAGCATGGCCTTTAGTAAATGGGAGGTTGCTAGAGAATGAAAATTTTAGATTTTTCTTAAGAAATTACTCAAAAGATTAAACATGGACTACCTGGGCTAGAACAGCGGTGGCAAATTAACGGTGATAAAAGCATCTCTCAAACTAAATCTGTTTTAGGTTTTTCCCTAAGGTTTTAGCTATAGTTCTAAAACTATCAATCACTTCTTTCTTTTCTTCATCTTCATTCCTTTTGTTTTTTTCCTTCTTCACTCTTCTTTCTCCCCTTCTCTCTCCAATAAACATCATTAGAAACCCAAACCATGAGTCCGGTTTTGAAAAATTTTAATAAAATTTAACTGCACGTGAGCACAATGCAACCAATTCTTAACAAATAGCTATAGAAGCCTATGATGTCACCCAATAGGGAAAGTCTTTAGTCTATTTTAAAAATAAAGAGGGGAAGTCTTATAATACATATAGAAATGTATTGAGTACTGACGCAATAATATTGAGTACTCATACACGTATTATATACTCATACACGTATTGAGTACTGACGCAACAATACATATAGAAATGTATCATCGTTGTCCTTATTCCCCAAGTGGAATTGCCTAGCAAGTTGCGATAAAAAAAGTCAATAGGACAAGTACAACTTATCATCCATTAAAGTAACTAACTAGCTCGGATGGGAGATTTCTCTCTGTGGGGCAGCTTGATTGGTGGATTCCTGATGTTAGAGATTTTTCAACTTTGCTTCTTGGCCATGCTTCGTCTGGATGGAGTTCATCAAAAGTGAGTTATCAGTGGTCTTTCTGCCACTACTTGTAACTTCCATCTATATATTCTTAAAGAATGGCTATCAGTGCTCCTTCAATGATTTTACAGTTGTTCACAAATTGGTTGTAGGTATTGAACCGACGAAAGCATGTCTGTCTGAGCAACGAGAATGGGGTTGAGTTTGACTTTCTCAAAATCATAAAAAGTTGATGAGATTTTTATTAAAACAATCCATTTCCTTAGGACCTATTCAGCTCAATTAGTTCATGTATACTTCATTTTAATCCACCAAATTCTGCAGAATCGTAGATCAAATCTGTTTTAATGGATTTACCACATTTAATACGTAGGCCAGTTTCCAATTTATGCTTGTGATCTCTCTGTTTTTTGCTATGATATCTGAGATAAAACTTTTATCACTTGAAGTTTGCTTTTTCCTTAATTTACTAGTTGGGAACTTGGTTGTTTTGATCAAATTCTGCAGAACTTGGTTGTTTTAATAGCTGAAGTAAAAAGTCCTTAGTTGGGAATAAGATATGCTACACAGAGAGGGAAGTTTGCTTTTTCCTTAATTTTTTCACTGTTTTCTGATCAAAGAATTCTCTGTGAATCGACTCAAATTTCAAGAATGACCAATCTAAAATTAGAATCTACTATAGGGTTTGATACCTTTGGAACCTAAAAGTAGCACAACTCAGTTCTTTACTGCAAATCGATTTTTTTGAGCTATTCCTTTCAATCTGTCTACAATTGTTTATCAGATCGACATCGATTCTAAACAAAATGCATACCTGGATCTCTAAATATCATTCTGTCTACTACCGCCATTGGAAACTACCTTCTAGAAATGTTTTTTTTCCCTTTTTTTTTTTTTTTTTTTCTCACGGAGTTGTTACTGTATTCTGGTTGGAACTTTCTCTTTTTGATAAGCTTAGTTGTGTCTGAATGTGATTTAATTAGGTTTTAGGTATAAAGATATGATTTTTTTTTCTTTTTTAGGGTTAATTGCTGAAACCTCCCCTGAAGATTTCTGGGTGTTGCTGAAACTTCTCTTGAAGTTTGATAATTACAATCACCTCCCCTAAAGTTTCTGACATAGTTGAAAGTAGACCACTTGTGGTAGATTTTCTTAAAAAACAGGCATGAAGGTGTCCAAAATACCCATACAATTACTTTTAACAAAAATGTTTGTTTTCCAAATTTTCTCTTCATATGAATCACTGTTCACTACAAACCATTCGAATCTCTTTTCTGAAATTGATTTATTTTCTAAATCTTCCCTTCATATAAATCACTCAAAGTAAACTACAATTTTAAATTCTCTTTGTTTTTGTTGTTTTGTATTGTTTTTTTTTTCTTGTAGAAACCAGCCTCAATAATAATTGCATTGGTATTTTGGACATTTTCATACCTTTTCCAGGGTAGGTTTCAGCAATTTACCCTATTAATTAAGTGCAGAACTGGGTTTGATGGTAATAATCTTTTTCTTTCTATTTTTAGCCATTTCCATTATTAATGGAAATAATTCTCATTTACCACATTTATATATTTTTGTTTAGAATGATGGATATATATACCACTAGAGACATGCGTGTCCAAGTTTATGTAATTTTCTGATCTATTTTTATTTTTATATTTTTATTATTCGATTTTGGACTTCAAGTTTATTGCTGAACTGCCACCTTGAGGTAAAAGCAAAAAGGCCATGGGTTGAAATTAGGGATAGTTACAGGGAGGGTTTTGTAAATTTTAAACCCTCCTCCCAAAACCTACATTGGGTTGGATTTTCAGAATCCAAACCCTCCCCACAAATGAAAATGCAAAACCCTCCCTAACCCAGCCCTCACATTTGAGAGTGGGGTGGGTTGTCCATAACCCACATCTAATTTCCAGTTATTTTTTGTTATATATAATAAACAAGCAAAATAATTTGAACAAACATCAAAATTTCCAATTATTTGATTGAAACATGTAAAAGCACAAACTATCAATTATACTTCACCTAAGATTCAAAACATTATTAAATTCAACACATGCATAATACTTAAGTTCATATTTAATCATCATAGGCATTATGGTTATTTTAGTAAATTCAATATACGAGTTGGGGAGGGTTGAATTTATCCTAATATTATATACCTTAATTGTACATGAATGGGCTGTAAAATCCCAAAATCTGTATCTGCTCGAAAATCCAATTTTCAAACAAAAAAACATACTCTATGGGGATGGGTCTCTAGGTAGACTGGAAATTGTGATGCCTAGTTAAAATAGTGAAAAAATGATTAAAGCATTGATAATTTAACAATGGATGTAAAATTAAATAGAACAAAATAGTGAAATAGGATTCACATACTTATCCCATATAGTTGGAATAAGACTTTGATAATGATGATGATGGCATTTAATTTTCATCAATCATGAGAAAAGAAAAGAAAAGAAAAGAAAAGAGAAAAAAGGAGAGTAAACATTAAAGAAATGGTGGATTGGAGCAAGATGATCATGGTGGCATTTAATTTTCCATCAGCCATCACAAGGAAAAGAAAAGACAAGAAAAACAAATGGGAAGAGCAAGCACAACAAAAAGCCTTGACCGGACTTAAATTTTCCATTTAACCAATTTTCTTCTGCTGTCCTGTAAGACGTTCAAAACCAATTTTCTTTTTCCAAGTTCTTGAATTCTGATCCTTGATTACAAACTCATTAACAGTGTAAGCAAATAGAACTGTTTATTTGCCTATGGACCAGAAACATACGTACATATATACATACATACATATATACATACACACACACATATATATATATATATATATATATATATATATATATATATATATATATATATATATATTATTTCTTTTTAATTTATAACCCTAAAAAAAAGAATAGATTATGTGAAGTAAGGTTTTACATGTTTGGTGTAAAACTTCAAAGGCTACTCTTTGGGCATCTCTTCTATAAACACTGTGGAGGCATGGGCGGCATGGGAAGCTCATAACTTGGCTTCAAACTTCAGGGATTCGAAGATTACTATTGAAGAGTATTCAAAGCTGATAATCTCCTGCCTTATTGATAGGTCCTATCCTCCTTGGAACCTCGGGTCTTTTATTAAGGATTGTGTGCGGATCAGGGATCGGCTTGAGGGAAAGGTTAGATGCAGACATGTTTTCAGAGAGACAAATCAAGTGACGGACTGGATTGCAAATCAAACTCACTCGAGTTCGGGATTCTTTTTTCTCAAAAAATCAAATAAGGACATTGAAAAATAGTAATTTTGACAATAAGAAACTTTAATATATTAAGTGAAAAGGAGAGTAATTTGGGGTCACACCCTGATCATGATCATGAGATAAAAGAACTCTTGTTCTCAATTTTATCATATACAATCAAAGCGTCATTGTCTTTTCACTGTGGGATGTGCCCAAACAGTTTACAGTCTCCCTATAAAAAATTACTACTTCCTAATGAAAGAGCAAAAGAGCCCCACTTAATCCAAGTTGGGTTAATTTCACTCGTCCTCGGGGTGAAAGTGTCTGGCTCAGTGGTTATACTGCTGCCTTAGAACAAACACTTCTTCGTAGAAACATGTCTTTATCTGATATCAATAGTTGTTGCATTGAAATTCTTAGCGATGTGCAAATACTGCCATTAGTCATCCAAACTTTGACAATTAATGTCCGTGGGGTTAATTTAAACGAAACCAAAAGAATCAACATCGATCATTTAACTAATCCTTAATAACCTTCTCCTTTGTATATATATGATGCCATCATATGTTGCTTTAGGTTGGAATCTCAACATATTCAGCAAAGGTAGGTAGGTTAGTTGTCTTTTATAGGTCAATAGATACCTACTAAATATATCATACGGAGTCCCTTCTTGGACAAGGGTCGCTTCTGAAGTTGGATTGCTTATTTGCTTATATATCCAGTCCTCGTTGAATGCTAATTTCATCTTAATTAAGCCTGTCATTCTCTTCAAATTATCAGTAACGAGACTAAAAATTTCGTTTAGTTGAAATTGAGCTTGCCATGAAATCAGTACTTTTTATTACTAACAAGCATTATGTGATAAACACTACTATGAGAGAGAGAGAGAGAGACTTAATTTGGGTGGTCGGTAATGGCTTTTGCAACAGTCAATGGCTTGCATGCAAAGGAAATACTCTTACCTAATGGTTAACAAATAATTTGACTTCATGAAGGCCTACTAGCCTATTTAGCTATAAAAAAAAACTGTTAAATATAGACCGCTTTATATATGATATGAGCTTCCACAGCGTGAGCACTTGAGAGAGAAAATCCCAAACACATTGGAGATCTATCAGATTTCTTCTGGGGTTTTGTGACCGTCCACGTTGGAGATGTTTAACATGCTTTGTCGTCTTTCAAAGGTCAAAACCTCCATGTCATTCACTAATGAGGCCTTCTAATTCAAGAAGGTGAAGGCATGCTTCTTTTCATATTTCTGTTTCGTGTGTCCAAGCTCTCTACAACTAACTCCATTTTTAATTAATATACTGTTGATCATGTTTCAGCTAACTTTCTCTTTCTGTCTGTGGCCTTATGACACTATAAGAAAAGAACATCCAAGCTACCCAACTGAACTAGCTCTACCATGTTAATTACATCCATTTTTACAATATATTCCTCCATCAGTCTAGCTAGCATGAAACACATGCAACTAAAAGTTGGCCAGATCGATCAAAACGATCGATCCATCTTAGCTAGACACAGTCCGGACTGAAGCAATTAATTCTCAGATCATTTATGATAGAAGTTTCAAATATCCCCATGAAAATTCCACAGATGATCATCATCAGATTGTAGTAACTTTATTATTACAAAAATGAGAATTAATTAGTATCAATTCAGAGAGAAGAGAAAAGAGAGAAACAAAGAAACCAGTACAAAAGAATACAGTCTTTCTGTAAAAATAAATATACCAATCTCTAAAAATTAATTAATAAAATAAAAGAAACCATGAGAGAACTCTCCTATTACTCTTTTATGGAACAATCTCTATCTAAGATAGCGCATTCTGTAATTAGATGGACCAAGCCGGTGAAGATGATTGGCTGCAGAGCGATATTATTTTTTTTTATTGACATAGCTCTAGCCATGTTAGCTTATCTGCAAAACAAACAGAAGACAGAAGAGAGAACAACCAAAACTCGTTAGCAATATTTTAGAACTAATTAAATCTACCTTGTTGATCTACATTACATATTATGAAATTAGAAAATTATATAAAGAAAGAAAAAGCTGTACACTTGGTGATAGGGAGGAAAAGTGGGGAACATACTCCAGCATATCTCCCCAGTAATCACTGCCATCATCGTCCAGGTTGAGTTCTCCCCAAGTGTCAAAGGTGGTTGAGGTGGATGGCGGGTCGCATATGTTAGTGTGGGGCTTCATTTCTTCCATTTCAGGAGAGGCTGAAACCAATGGAGGCATTTGTTCTGTTCCATCTGAGCTGTTCAAGTTGTTATTACTGATATTATTAACACATTCATTGTTAATCAACGTTGAGCAGACTCCACCAAAGTAAGCAGAGTTTTCAGGGATCAGGCCATCGTTAGATGGTTGTTGGATCACTCCCGAATTCGCAAAGTTGGTAGATATTTGATGAGCATGGTGAAGAACAGGAGCAAGAGGGTTAGCAGTCGGAAGTGCTTGTAGGTTATTATTCACCAGCCCTTCCAATTGGGTGTTGGGTTGTGGGTATTCGGCGGGGTTGTAACCCTGATTGGGAGATGATGATCCCTGGAGATTAAGTACTGCACCCAGATTTGGAGGGGTGCTTCCATTAACGGCCTGCAGTAGATTCTGTAACAATTGGTTTCTGGCTAGTTGTGCGGCCTCTGCCTGCAGCCTGAGAGCGTCCAAAGGGTGCATCAGATTGTTAAGGCTAGCGATAGCGAACAACTGAGGTAGATTTGTTAAGAGATTGAGATCGGTTCTTGGCCTGTGTGTTACAGGGTCAATACCCATGTTGAGAAGTTTCTTTCTCAGATGGGTGTTCCAGAAATTCTTGATTTCGTTGTCTGTCCTTCCTGGAAGATGGCTTGCGATCGCAGACCACCTGTGAGGGGATCGAAGAGAAATTAAATAGCCAAAGTAAATTTCATTAGCCTGCTACACCGAGTCGATGGAGCGAGTTAATTAACATGTATATATATATCTTCAGAAAACTACACTAACTCAAGGCCACTTGAGTTGTTGCAATGTCCTTTCATATAACAGCTTTAAGAGTTGACGAAATAGAGATAAAGGAAGATTACTTGTTTCCAAGAACTGAATGAAGGTCGATGATGATTTTCTCTTCCTCATCAGAGAACTTTCCTCTCTTGATATCGGGCCTCAGATAGTTAGTCCACCTCAGTCTGCAACTTTTCCCACATCTGTTCAATCCTGCAAGACTGGGGAGTGCCCTCCAGCTTCCGTGGCCATTTTTCTGAATGAATTCTATCAGCATCTGATCTTCCTCCGGCGTCCATGGTCCTTTCTTTAAACCGCTCTCATCGCAACAAGGAGACCTTCCCATCTTACCTGCGAACGTGCATCAAAGAAAATCAATCATATTTCCAATGCAAATTCTATCAATACAGATAATATAAATGGATTTGGCCAACTGATAATAATTGCAGTTGTGATACCAACCAAAAACGGAAGAAGCTTACAAAGAAACGAACCTGAGAATATCTGAGGTTAATTAGAGATTGTGGGTTGGAGAGATATATGGAAAGGTTTAATGTGGGAAAATCCAAGAGCAGATCTGGTTTTATAGTATGTTTGACGTGTGTGGAAATGGCAAGACGTAGAAGAGAGACGCAGTTTTCCATGAATATTCTTCTATTAATTTTGAATATTTTATTATTGTAATCACAAACCTCCTCCTCAGGATTTCTCCTCATCTTTCACATTTATTTCAATTACACGGCATTGAAGGATCCTATCGACTTTGTATCTTCTCTGTAGCATTGTTATTTTTTTTTTTATTGTTTGTAACTTTTTATTTTGTGTTCTTTTCTAGTCAGAGATGCAAATTTGTCCTCCACTATGGAAGGGAGAGATAGATGGCCCTTTGATTTGCCACGCTCTATGTACACATCCAAAACCAACTCTCTTGATTTATGTTTGTAGATAAATAAAGATGAAAAATGAGCTGGCCTCTTTTTCCATTTTGCATAGAGCTATTGGGGAATAAAACTTGCCATATGGTGAGAGGGTGACGTGGCAATTGTAAGTTTGTAACTGATGACACCTCAGCCTCCATTTGTATAAAAACTTGCCATATGTCTCTCTACTACATTGAACTTCCAACAGAACACAAGGCCTATTCTATTCCTACCCCTCATTTAATTAGGATATACAAGATGATAAAGGGTATTTTGATAAATTGATTCAAATCAGTTCACTTGTAGGGCAAGGCAACGAGGGACGTTCCTAATTTTGCCATCTGTTACTCAAAAGGTTGCAAGGGTGTAGGGAAGCACATCAGCAAATTACAGTTAGGGATAGGCCCACGTGGCAACCCATAAGAGGGTTACATGGTTTAGTTTAACCGGAGACACAAAGAGAGAAGAAACCACTTAAATTTCTCAATTTCCAGCTGATGTTATATATGACATGAAGCATCCCAAGACACGCAAAAAATTAGTCTTCTTTCATGGGACCCACCAAACTCTAACGACACCGCTTTCCTCTAAACTCCTACCTTTAAATTTTCTAATATGAAATATGCATGAGTAATGTGCTAATGTATGACCATGGATGCATCTGTTTCTATTAATTAAACTATCTAAATTATATAAATATCATCAACTGGGGATTTATGTTTTGTGTTAAGTTGGCTTTGAAAATGATTGGAGGTTGCCATAAAAAATTGAGTCCAAGTGAGAGACTAATCAAAGAGGAGATTAAAAAACAGGAAAAAAAATATTTATATCACTCAGCTGCAGCCCAATTAATGTGAGATTTCATAAAAAGGAAATCTGGGGTCTATCTTCTCATGGAAGGTACGGAATGTCTCTCATTTATTAGGTATTCTATAACAATTTTGTAACCATTCATTTACTGTATTATAATCTCAAGTCAGTGACACAGTCTTCCAAATAATGAATGAAGACTTCAACCCAGGCATTGTGAATTTCAGCTATGACGACGTATGGGATTACTGTAACTTAGGATCTGTTTGGTTTATAGATGAAATTGAAATCGAAATTAAAATCCCTTTAAAAATTAGAATTAGAATGATTTATTCGTATGGGGGAATAGCCATTCCTTCAAATGGATGAATGCCATTCCAATAAAAATGGGAATGAGATTTCATTCAGTCATTTCATCCAACCACACAGTTGGAATTGGAATGACCCCTATTCCTATGAATCAAACAAGCCTTTAATATCATCCGCAGTTTACCACTAATTCAAGACAGAATTATTCTTTAACTATAGTATATTTTACTTTTTTTTTTTCTTATTGTAATTAAGCTTAGTTAATTAGAGGGTGTAAGTATTTTCTTGGTTCAATTCATATGATGATTCAAGCTGGAACCCAATTTATAAAGCTTGACGACTGAGCTCGATAGATGGAAATTAAAGTATAATGAGGTTTAGCCAGATTGACAAGGGTTCAATTAGGACTCATCCCTTAGGCTGTGTTTAGTTTGACACAAAATAAGACGGAGACAGAAACAGAAAATTGACACAAGTTGAGGTTTTTCTTCTTCTTCTTCTCTCTCTCACCTTCTACGCTTCTTCTTCAAATTTTTGGAAAGCTTCTCTATCAAACTTCTCCTGCCCCAAATCTGCAGGCCTAAAGCCTTCGCCACCTGAACGTTCCTCTCTACTCGGGCTTCAAAGGTTCTAGGCGTCTTTCCCTATTAATTCTTCTTGACTTGTACACGCTAACTCTGCCTCCGACGACTTCTGAGTCGATTTTTTTCCTTTTCTTCTCACTGAGGTAGATGCAATTGCCTACAATAATTCCCCTTCTTTTAAATTTGGGACAGTGGTTGTATCTTGAAAACTAGGTTTTTCCCTTGCTAATTCCACTGAGTATCAAACGTTTCTATCTGCGCTCTTTTTACATATCAACCTTAACCCAACTTTTTTACGTTTCTCTTTGCAAGTAACAGGTTTGTCAGATTCCTAGCCAGTGTAGAGGATACTTTTGCTTGCATGGATTTTGAATCACCGTGGACTCGGATGGTCAGACCGTTTAGTTTGGGAATCTTTCAGACAATCGGTTCTGTTTTACTCCAAACCTGGTTTCTGTCCATAAACCGTTGAAAAAGCTAATGACCCGTTGATCTGAACAGTCAAACTGTCGATCCATTCAAACCAGACAATTAAACTATCAATCCAGAAACCAGTGGCTAGAACTGTTTCATTTTCGAGTCATTTTTTAAAACCATGTTAACTCGTCTGCGAGCAGTGGCAGCTTTCGGCCGATCCCATACTGAGGCGAGACTATGTAGCCCTCCGAAATCAGACTCTTCACTTTTTCGTTTTGCCCACCTCCCAAATCCGGGTTTGGGCTTACCCCTGAGGCACCACGATCAAGGGCCCTCGGTCCATCCGAGATTACCCCAGAAGTATGCGGTCCATTGGCCCCAGAAAACATATTCATTGTCAAGCCTTTGGTGGTACTACATTTCTTCTTAGGCCTGCAGTTTACATGAACCCTTTTAATTTGTTTCTTTCTTTTATTAAATACTGGGCATGATTAAAGGTGCTATCACAGATGTAGAATGTAAAACCAAACCCTAAATAATTACAAATGGCTCCATGAGAACAGTAAAGAAATGAATTAATATGAAAATGATTTTAATCAACAAGGGGTGAGTAGGAAACAAGAAGAAAAAGAATTTTAAATCCAAAAGGGTTCAAGAAACGACTCAACCATAAGCTATTCACATGTCTAAAATAAATAAGATATCACCCTCAGTACTCTTTTTAAGTATTTTTTTTTTCTAGTTTTGTTGAAGCACGGTTTTAAAAATCAGACTGTAAATAGAACCATTTTAGCCGCTGGTTCTCAGGTGAAACAGTCCGATCGCCCGGTCTAACAATTTTGGGGTCTAAAAACCTAGCATTTTCTTTAAAAGGGGCATTTTTTTTCGGGATTTTGAGAGGGGGGAAAGTTGGTCAATGGGATTTTGGTTCCCATTGATCAAGAATCCCATGTTTTTTTTTTTTTTTTTCATATTTATGTGGGGACCAAGGAAAGTTTATTTTCCTGGGTATCATTTACCTGCATTTCTTAGGTGCATAAATAACTTTCCCACCTAAGGGGAAGGTTGCCAACACTTGAATGTGACAAAAATGCCCCTTTTAATAATAGATTTTTATGGTTAAAATGGGCATTACTTTGTTTACTTAGGAAATAAAAGAACATAGGTAAATGCACTTACCTGGATAAGTATTTCTCAAAAAAAACTTACTAAAATAATTGCATTTATCTGGATAAATAACTTACCGAAAAGCGAACAAAAACAAAATGCAAACAAGTGACATGGGAAAACATATTACAAACAATCAGTCAGAAGAGTCAAAAAAAAAAAAAAAGCAAGACTAATTTGGATTCGTTACTGAAAAGGGTTTATACTTTAAATCCCTATCTTTTCTCCAGAATATCTAGCCACTTGCCTTCCTTTTAGTGAAAAGTTTCGTAAGCTCAGTGGTCTCCAACTGCTCTCCAGTGTTTCCCGTTGTGCAGTTCAGCTCCCCTTCACCAAACAAACCTTTAAATAATTTGGGACCCAACGTCTTCCTGTCCTCACATTTCTTATATATATATATATATATATAAATTAAGCCATGACCACCCTCGATCGTAATTCATATTCAACTCCATATATTTAAAAAATTCCATTACTGTAGACAAAGCAACAACAATGCAACACGCTTTGAAACCCAGAACGTATGTGCCCAAGTAAACATCAGGTAGATATCAAGAATATCAATAAAAAATATATAAAGCCTAACAAACGATAGAAGATATATACATGAATAATTAATGGATAAGCAACCAAAATTCAGATACAAACTGTAGATGGAATGGACTGTTGTCTGTTGGGAGTAAATGGAGGACGATATAGATATGGGAAGGATGTAGTCAACCGGAATCGTTAGGGGATTGTCATCCATCCTGTCATAACCAGATTTGAACAATTTATCACACCAATTTTGTAACTGTGCAGCAGTATTTTAAGAGTGTTTCTGCTTCTTTGTTCAGACGACGAATAAAGATGCCTTATTTTCTTCTGATTGGACTCGGAAAACTCCTATTCAATGTCGTTGTCGTCTTCGTCAAGGAACAAGACTCATTTCAGCTATTTCGGTTTGCTGTTTGAATCTTCGCTCATGTTATTAATCTTGTCTTAATTAAAGTCTACAGTCGCAGAATACAGCACTTGTCCATATTTAAAAGGGCATAACACATTAATTTGGGATCTGTTTGGTTTACAGTCTCAAAATTGGAATCGAAATCGAAATTTGTCGAATCAGAATTGAAATGGTCTTATTCTTATAATTAATTTATTTGGTTCAAACAGTAATTCAAATGAGAATTAGAATCATTATGTTGAAATGAAATTTCATTCCTAAGGGAGAAAGAGAGAATGACCATTCCCTCAAATGGGAGGAATGGCTTCCAACAGGAAATATGATGAAAATGTGGAATTCCAATCCTACCCAACCAATTGGATTCGGAATGGCCCAATCCCCTTCCGATTTCAGACCCTATTGTGCAAACCAAATGGGCCCTTACATGTAGTGACACCATTGCATTTGTAGTCAATGAGGCTGTTAAAAAGAGATCATTAGCATTTTCAGGGATTTTCTCCTTCAATTCTGTGACTACATGTCACAAGTATTTTAAGTAATAGCAAATCGTGACAGAAATGTTCAGACAAATTATAAATAAAACGTGTTAATTACATTTAGGAAGATGCTTTAATTTGTGTTTGTTTATTAATTATTTGTTTTTTGTTTTTTGAACATGGAACATACATAGATCTTATATTCTCTCCTCAACTTCACAATTCCAAGTTACCATCTTATTATTAAGACTTAAGAGACCCACCTTCTTACTTGTTGGTCTTATGTGATAATTAATTTTTCTTTGGTTCCTATTTGATGCATAATTAAGAAAAGGATACGTAATTAATTATTCAATAACGATAAGTTAGTTTCCAATTTAATCATATTAAAATGCTGGTTGCAATTGAAAACCCCTAAATTTACTCTACATGCGCCTGGCATATATATATATATGTGTGTGTGTGTGTCCAGTATTCTTATAATTAACACAGACAGTCTCCTGAGAATGAGTGGGTTAGCTTCTGTTGCAGTTGAATAGTGTTGAATGTTGATGAGGATTATTAGTTTTTAAGGCAAAGGATCTCTGGAGGAGATGCCCATGAGAGATACATATCTACATTAAACAAGATGCAATACGCAAGGCAAAAACAAATTAAATCAACCAGAAGACATCAATTTATAAAATACAAAGGGATGGATGATGACCCATGAAAGGGATGAACCCACAAATCGATATTGACACTTATCTGTAGCTTGTCCCAAACAGATAATCCTTGTGGAAAGGGTTTTGGGATCAAATTTGGCCCCTTAATAGAAGACAAAGTACAGGAAGATATGGAACTAACCAGTGTTTTGTTGCAAGGTTTGGCTTCTGTCATACTCAAAATTCTCATGCCTGTTATCAGCACGCCCTATTTGTTTGCTGGTGATTTGTGGGGGTATGTTGAGTAATCGGGCAATTGACAAACTTCCCCATATTCTTATTCTACTATAATATATTTTACGTTAATTGATTTGAAGAGTATCAGTTATATGGAAAAACAATACCCTCCCAAAGGATGAATAAATTATTTATCAGCTAACTGAAAATGTTAATCCTATCCCGTTCGTCTTTTTGAATACCTGAACAAGTAAAAACATAGAAGAATGTTGATATTGAAGTTACTTGAACAACTTTAACAAAGGCCAAAAAATTAACTACTATGGTTAGCTCATACGCCTGTAAGATTGTTAATTTCTTCACACCAACCAATGAGATGATCCCCCACATGTACATCACAACAGATTAAGAAGAAAACTTAATTAATCCTAATCCTCCTCGTCAAAGTGGTTCAACTTTCTGGGCAATAAAATTCCTTTGAGAGTAAAATTTCATCCCGACAAGCTAATACCTCATTGCATTCCAAGTTTATTGTAAGGCATTATCGTCATTGTATACCGAGTTTATTATAAAGCAACATGACTGTACATATTTGTAGACTTGAAGGCATTAATTCGGCTTTCTACCTAACACGCTATAAGGACAACAATTGTCAAGATGGTTAGGTCTTTGTGCTTCAGTAAGTTAACATGTGGATTTCATTTTAACCACCCTACTTCTGTCAAAACTACTTATCCTTCCTGTTCCAGCAGTGATTAATTAATCAAATATATCAAATGCCCTCCCAATCAGATTGACAAACCAGTTTTAATTTTAGGGGTTACATCATTATTACCTTGACAATCCTGTACTTGCTTTACAGAAAGTTTCTATTTATAAGATTTTCCATAACACTTGGTACACTATGACAAGGATGTTTCAAAAACAGATTTTGAAGACAAAGCAATTTCCTTTATTATATTGGATGCTGCATTTTAATTAATTAGCTCCTGTATTACCATTTCTAGCTACACTACCCTACATCATTAATTCTTTGTTTCAGTAATCGGGCCCAGCCTAATAGGTTATGGGTTTTATTTCAGATTTTAAAATCCACTGACTGGTTCACCAGTTTAGGGGTTCAAAGTCCAGTCCGGTTCTGGCTTTGATGGAGATATCATTGTTTGTATGGGTACATTAATGTTATTTTCTGAATAAAAGAAGTACTGTTTTCTGGTTACTCAGAGGTCTGACCACTATCTTTCTTGGGTGAATCTTTTGATTTAGGGGTTTGTAGCGGGACTGTGAAATCAAGGAAACTATTGCTTTAATTTCATGCCATTCTTATGCTAATAATATATATATGATTTTTTATTAATAATATGGAAATTCAAGGAAGTTAAGGGTTGAGATCAGTTTGCAATCAAAGAGACTCCGTAGAAAGCTTTGAAGTGTCTTTGAGGTTACAATAAGAAATCAACTATTCAAGTACACTTCCTTAAAATTGTCCTCAAAGCATATCTATAAGTGGACCATGCTATGGGCTTTATGTTCGGCCCAGTTTAGGATGGCTTATATGGGACTGACTTGAGCTCTTAAAGGGTCTAGTCTTGGGCTGAGGAGAGTACAACTGGTGAGCCATAATATAAAATTCAAATGGGGCTCGGATATGCTCATTGAAAATATCTATCTTCTAATTCATAGGGAGATGTGCCCAATACACGGCAGTAGGCAGTAGTATTCTGAACAATTTTTGGTGGCAGATCCGAAGTGATTCAGATGTGCTTTAGCTGGTCTATCCCTAACTATCCACAACCTGCCAACAAATCAGCTAGTTGGTTTGTTCTGTAGCTGTAAATTGGCTTTATGCAGAATCCCTCCCCAAAATACACAAGAAAAAGGGATGGATTGAAAAGTAGGTAATAGGGTTAGAAAATGCCAAGGGGAGGCTTCTCATTTAAGAAGAGTGGCTTGGGTCCCACCCTAGCTCTAGAAACTTGTTCTGTCCTAATTCAGATTGAACAGTTAGATAATATCCTTTAATAAAAAAATCTATAATCTAATTCAGTTTCTGAAATCAAATAAAAAAAAATTCCTATATAAAGCATTTCAAGACTATCATAACAGCAACGTCAAAAAACACATTGCTACTAATAACAATAAAACCCTCTACAACTCCTAACAGCAAAAACATATACAAAACCCAAATTTCCCTCCATAGAAACAACTTATAACGAGGCAAAACTTTCAATTTCCAAATCTTGGAAAATAATCCATAGATCTAAAGATATGAATATTAATAATAACCCTCACAACGCTTTCTCAAATATATTTCTGACTTTATTCACATACCAAACATTATTTGCATCTACCAAATCATGGAAAGAAAAGCCTTTGCAATTTTTTGCAGGAGGCCCTATAGGGGTTGCAAAATATTCACGTAATTAGATCTAGGGAACATTCTAGATATTTATATTAGAATCCACTTTGACCTAAACCTCCAAATCTATCTTAAGCTCCTTTAAAGAGGCACACATGGATCTCTAAACCATAAAGGCCCCAGCTTCAATTATAAAAGGAAGCAAAGTTATTAGTCTCCAAATGCATGGATTTTAACCATTAAACCCAAAGGGCTGAACTACGAATCTACGATTCATAAATAGTCGAACTAATTTCCATTGAAAAAGCCTTATTCAAAGCTGCTTTCCTAAGTCCCAATCCGCCCTCATCTTTAGGGGAACAAAGAGTATATATATATATATATATAATGGTCCGTTAACAAAAATATAAATAAAAAATTATGAAATCGTTTGGCCTTTGATTTTCAGGTTGATAGTTCAAATGGATGATCCATTTTGACAACAAAAATTACAAGAAAAAAATTGTGTGAGGTCCATTAAACAGTATCATATGTGTTATGTCATTCGAGTACGTGTAATTCATACAATCCAAAGACGGAGCCTTCTGGCCACTGGTTTTTAGGTCGATGATTCGACCATCTGGTTCGAACAAATGGCCCGTTCTGACAACAAAAATAAAAAAAAAATAATAAAAAAAATAGTAGAAAACCATTGAACGGATCAATGGGTCGTTGACCAATTCAACAGTTTTTTGCCAGGGATTAGGATTGGGGTAAAATGGAATCAGTTGCCTAGATGGTTCCCAAATAAGAAAAAAAAAAAAACAACGGTTCGATCATTCAGTTCGAACGGATGGCATGTTCTGACAACAAAAATTACAGACGAAAAATTGAGTGTGTGAGGTCCATTAAACAATACTATATGTGTTATGTCATTTGAGTGTGTGACTCATACAACTCGAAAATGTATAAAATCATTCTGGCCACCGGTTTCCGGAACGACGATTTAACCGTCTGATTCGAACAGATGACCCGTTCTAACAAAAAAAAAAAAAACCCATTGAACGTTAAAAGTAGTTCATCAAGTGTTGTGCCTTGCTTTGATCTGTTTTGTTGGGCCCGTCTCAGGGTGGTTGAAAATATTTTTATATATTTTCCTGATCTGTTTTGTTTTTCCAAGGTTTGAGCTTGTGGTGCGATTGGATGATCTTGGTGCATATATGTAGTGTTTCTGTGGGTAGTGCTTTTTGTCGAGGGCTGGGGTTATGGGCTCACTTGTTTTTGTTTTGGGCCCTCTAATGATAGTCTCTATCCTTTCTTGCTTCTCTTTTTAATAGTAGCTTTATTAAATATTATATTCTAAACAAAGAAGAAAGACTGCAACAGGCTTCATCACTCATCAGGATATAACAGTGTCAATATTTTTGGAAAATATCAAGCTTTTCAATCTCCTTTCTTTTAAGTCAATCTAGCAGATTCTTTGCTTTTATCTATGATTTGGTGAACTTGTCTGTATAGGCATTCATGAGGAGTAAGGTGCCTACGTTCCCCCTGCCCCCACGCCCCACCCCTCAATTAAGATCTTATTTACCTTGTTGATTTAATAAAATTTTTGGAGGCCACACCTCTCTCTGGACTCCGGAGTAAAGTCTTGGGTTAAAAATTATAAAGAATAATTCTGATTTATCAACCTAATTAACTATTAATTAGAGCCGGCTTTGGTTATATGAATGTTGTATAGTTGATTCTTCAATTCTATGTACATCTAATTATACTTTTTTTTTAAGTAAAAGAAAATACCAGTAAATTATGAGAATTTAGCTGTACTCCCCACAGCACATCCTAACCGTGCATTGACTTGTTCCCACACACTGGTGCATGTGGAGGTAGCACATCAGAAGAATTATTATTGTATGTGTCAGTTAATTGTTCTAATTACTCAACCCATTAATTAAAAGCCGGCCAGTGCCAGACTGCGAGGTTAGAATTATATTCACCTCTAACCAAGGACGACAAGGAATAGTGGCATAGACTAATTAGGAGATAAATTATCTACAATAAAGGGAGTATGATAGAAGTATGTCTCCAACTAACAAGGGGTGGGGGCCACATGGAGTAGGAGTACAATCGATCGATTAATTACTTACCTGATAGAGAGGGATTGGGCTGTTAACAATATTAATCCATGGTTAGCTAAAGGTCCTTGCTTATTTGATTTGATTATACACCCAAAAACACCATTAGTAGTAGTCAATTGGGACATTAAGGTGAAATAGTGTTTGCCCTAGATTTTTCTCCTTCATTGACTAATTAAATGCACAAGTCCTTAATTAGTTAGATTATGACAGAACAAAACCTAAGAATTGCTTCATGGATTTCTGATGAATATATAAGATGCCCTGCAGTTTTAAATGAAGACGTTAGACTTGAAAAATCTAATGATCTCCTCCATCCCAAAGTCATTACCTACACTTTTACCTATATTATCTCATTAATTAGTTTCTTTTGTTGTTTACAAGACTGTTATGGTTTAAGTCATCTTCTTTTGGGGTTTCCATCCTCCATCACTTGGATACCAAACTGTAAAATATAACATACCGGTTACAACTGAAAACCCAAATTTAAGAATTGGTATATCTTTTGCTTTAATTAATATAAACAAACTAGGGGGCTCCTAAATGATTTTGTTAATTTACATCTTATGTTTCACAATGAAGATTATTCTAGGCAAAGGATAGAGTTCATGAGATATATAACATGTGGCAAGGCAAAAGCTTCAAATTTCTACATATCTCAAATTATAAAATCTAATCATGACTGATAATTAAATGGGAATATTAGGTGATGTCTCAGCAGAGCAGGTCAAGAGAGGTAGTAATTTCAAAATTTGCTTCATTATGTATGACATGCATATACCCCAAGCAGGGCCGGGAATATAATAGATTAAATGAAATGAAGACACATCCCAAACTTAGAAGCCTTTAGAGACCCACAAGTAGGGGTGTCAATTGGATCAGGTTTGGTCCAATTATGTCCGGTCTAATATGAGTCCATTACAGATGGCGAACCAGGTCTAATCTGAACTGGTTCAATTCAATGTCTTATAGGTCCATCCAATACGTTTAAATCGGTTTTGATTTGAACAGAGTCCAACCCAAAACTGGTCCATTGATACGGCCCTTAATTAGATCGATGCTACATATAAGACATGCCGGTCACTGCTGAATATCCTCCCTTCTTCATTAATCATCTTCTTGAAAGCTAACAAGTTTCCTCAAAATTTTCATTCTCAGTTTAATTACCCATAGTTCATTAATTCCTACCCACAAAACATATCTTTATTACAAGGCATCTCCACACACATAATTCACGATTTAAACCCCAAATTTTACTGTAATAAAGATGATGCAATCTGTGCCAAATTCACTCTTTATTGACATAAATAAGATGCACTGTTGTGACATTAATTAAACTGGATAAACTGATTACATATAATATTCCATGATGTACACTTGAAATAGTAAAATAATCACTACTTTTCATAATCTATATATAGATTGATATAGAAAAGGAGGGAGACGAAAAAAATAGTAATTAAAAAGAAGAGTAAACTATGGAAAGAAAATACAATATGAAAAAAAAATATCCTTCATAAATCATCAAAATAATTTTTTTGTATAGTTACTGTTGTTGTTGCTGTTCCTGCTGCTGCTGTTGTTGTAGGTTAATTAACTTATAATAAGCTCCATCTTTGTTCTCTATCAATCGAAAATGGGTCCCTCGTTCTATGATCTTCCCATCTTGTATGACTGAGATTTGATCTGCATTTTGGATGGTGGATAAACGATGTGCTACCACAACTGTGGTTCGGTTCTTCATTAGCCTGTCAAGTGCTTGTTGAACTATACGCTCAGACTCTACATCAAGTGCGCTGGTGGCCTCATCCAGTAGCAAAATTGCTGGGTCTTTGAGAACAGCTCTAGCAATGGCAACCCTTTGCTTCTGGCCACCAGATAATTGCACACCCCGTTCTCCAACCTTAGTTTTGTAGCCCTCAGGAAGGCCGCTGATGAAGGTGTGTGCATTGGCAAGCTTGGCTGCCTCAATAACCTCTGCTTCTGATGCTCCCTCTTTTCCATACAGAATGTTTTCATAAATGGTTGTGGCAAACAGTGCTGGTTCTTGTTGGACCAGGCCGATGTGCTTCCTAAGGGACTTGAGCTTGAGCTTCTTTATGTGTTTTCCTATAAATCATAAAACAAGAATCAATCCATCACTATGACATAAAGAATAAAGCTTATTAATTAATGATCAGTTTGGTTTACAGTCGGAATCTGAATTCGAATAATCTATTCCCATAATTAATGCGTTTCGTTCAGCCAAGAATCCGAATGGGAATTGAACCCGTTTGGCTCATGGGAATAGGGGTTTGGAATCGGAACTGGAATGGGCTATTCCAATTCTAACTGTCTAGTTAGCTGGAATCAGAATCCCATTCCCTATTTGAGGGAATGGCCATTCCTCGTCCCTCCCTTTGGAATGAAGTTTCATTCCTACTGATTCCAATTCTCATTCCTAATCCTGTTTGAACCAAACAGACTATGGGAATAGATCATTCTGATTTTGATTCCTATTCTAATTCTGATTCCAACCATGAACCAAATGAACCCTCAGTTAGAACAAAATTTCATTCCCCAAATAGGGGGAGGGAATGGCCATTCCACCAGGAATGAGAATGGAATTCTAATTCCACTCACCAAATAATTGGAATCAAAAGGGGTCATTCCAATTCCGATTCAGACTCGAAACTCCTAATCCGACGAACCAAACGGGACCCATGTGTCATAAAGATACACAAAGTCGATCAGTTGGTCGATCATGGTTAATTTGAACTGAGAAACACTTACCATCAATCATCACCTTCCCATATGTTGGATCATAAAAGCGTAAAATGAGAGAAAGCACAGAGCTCTTGCCCGACCCACTGGCTCCCACTAATGCCATACTATTACCAGCTCGCACTCTGAGATCAAAGTCCTTGAAGATAATAATGTCTGGCCTCGACGGATAGCTGAACTCCACACGCTTCAACTCAATTGTTCCTTCAACCTTTGTCACTTCCTCCCCGACATCTCCCACCACTTCCGTCTTCCTGTCCAGCACTTCGAACACTGAAGCTACCATCTGGTTCCCTTTCACGAGGTCTGGTGCCAAAGCTAGCGTCTCTCCCATGGCCAATGCAGTAACTATTAATACCATGAATGATTTAATGACTGATTTGAAGCTGGCCATCTCCTTCCCCATCAAGACAGAACCATACCTGCACAAATTCAGATTGAGTAATAAGCATTGCATCTAATTGAAGCTGTGTACTACCTTTCTTTTCTTCACCGATCTGAATTAAACTACATACCATAAAGCAAGGCCATAGGATGAGAAGATGAAGAACTGTGAGACACCATACAGTATGCCGGCAATCTGACCACGTTGGAAGGCACGCTTGTTTGGCTCTTCTAGCTCTCGTGCATACAGGTCAATGACCTTATCTTGAGAGCAGAAGGCAGCAACTGTTCGGATGTTGCTCACTGCCTCGCCGGCGAGCATGTTAGCTTTCAGGTAGGCCTGATTCAAATTGCCACCATAGCCCTTCATGAAGAGTTTCTGCAACACAGCCCAAGAGAATTCAACTGGGGTTTACTTATTAATTTCCTTCACTCTAGTCTCGACTAGCTAAGGATATGCATGAATATGGGTAAAATAAGAATTAGAGGAGAAAAGGAGAAACCTCGCTGATGTGCCCGCTAACTATGAGAGGATAAGTGGCCATGATTACAAGTGTGATCCTCCAATTCAGAAGGAAAGCAATGATGAACGAGGTTACGATCATAGAGATGTTCATGATCAGAATTGAATAACGATCCACGACTATGGTTCGTAGCAGAGTTGCATCGGCTTCTAGACGTGATGACAACATCGAGCTGGTGTTGTTTGTATCATCAAACCATCCGATTTCATTCCTCAATATAGCTGTGTTTATATAAAGAAAGAAGAAAAGAAAATGAGTATCTGTTGAGTGTTACTGAAAGATTATTATATGCCAACATTTAACAACGATCCATTGTCGTCTAGTCCGGTTAGGATACCTGGCTTTCACCCAGGCGACCCGGGTTCAAATCCCGGCAATGGAAGTTGCCTTTTTTTTTTTATTTTCTCTTCCTTAGTCTGTTTGGTTTGAAAGAAAAGTTAGGGAAAGAGAAGGAAAGTGTTTTGTTAATCAATTTACCTGCAAACATCTTCTCTCGCACCCTAAGAGTAAGCCTCTCGCCAATGATTCCAAAGCTGAGATGCTCAATGGAATGAAAGATGACTGTGACAACAGCACCTCCACAGAAGAGGAATGCAATCTTCTTGATTTGGTGGCGTGTGGTGTCCCAATCCATGTAATAGGCGACCAGAGCCTCCGTAACTCCGAGAGCAAAAAGCGGCATCTGGGCACCGGACATGATCGCACCTGTGACTCCATATATTATATACACCCAGTCAGGAAGCACCATTGAAATCATTCTTCTCATGGACACAGGCTTCCTTCTCTCTGTCTCACCCTCTTCTGCAACCACACGCCCAATGGATTCCTTATCTGAGCGGAAGCTGGCACCAAAGCTCGTATTTCTGTGAGACAATTCCCGTGAAAGCCTCATGCTGCCAAATTCAATTGCATACGTTAATTAGGCTAACAATCAATGGACATGAACAAGCAAATAGCTAGATGAAGGCATGAAGCACACTGGTTTCTGGTTCTGGTTCCGGTTCAACAAAGTTTGATCCAGGTATTTACCTAGGAAGGCGACCCACGCCAGCTCCCATCGAACCTTGACGCTGCAAAGGTGCTGCCTCTTGGAGATGCACAAGAGTTGCATAGGCACTGTTGGGGTTTGACATCAGCTCTTCATGGCTCCCGGTCTCGACAATCTTACTGTCCTGGACGACGGCGATGATGTCTGCATTCCGAATGGTGGAGAGCCGATGGGCCACTACAACTGTTGTTCGTCCAACCATCAAACGATCAAGCGCCTGTTGAACGCTCTTCTCAGATTCAGCATCAAGGGCACTTGTGGCCTCATCCAAGAGCAGGATTGATGGGTTCTTCAGTATCGCACGAGATATTGCAATTCTTTGCTTCTGTCCACCTGATAACTGTATTCCTCTCTCACCAACCTGCAATTCACAGTAATGATGAACACTAAATCTTCCGTTAATGGCAGCTAGAAAACAAATGAAATGGTTACTGTTATGAGAAATCAAATTCATATACCTGAGTCTCGTATCTATTAGGAAGATTGTTGATGAATGATATCGCTTCTGAGAGCTTTGCAGCTCGTGTTATTTCGTCCAAGGTGGCATCATCTTTCCCATATAAGATGTTCTCACGAATGGTAGTGGCAAAGAGAGCAGGTTCCTGATTGACCAATCCAATTTTCTGTCTGAGCCATTTGAGATCAAGCTCCTTGATGTCATTTCCGTCTAACAGTATCTGACCAGAGAGGGGCTCATAGAAACGCTCTATCAATGAGATTACTGTGCTCTTTCCCGACCCACTTCCTCCAACAATGGCGACAACTTTTCCAGATGGTATATTCAGAGAAAGCTGGTCGAAGATCACCACATGTGGGCGAGAGGGATAGCAGAAATATACATCCTTGAACTGAATGTGCCCCTCCACTTTGCTGAGGGTACGTCCATTTTTGGCGCTGGCTTGGCTAACTGTGCTCTTCTCAATCATCTTAAAAATGGGATATGCAGATGTTCTTGCTTGGATGAAGGTGGAGATGTTAGGAGCTGCCATTCCTAGAGAGCTGAGAATATAACAAAGAATTCAGAGATTCAGACATCCTTAGTTCTATTTCCTAGTGTATCTCAAATCAAAGACTAAAAGAAATGGAACTGCTTTTAATAATTTTGCAGACTGGGTCCTCTGAGACTTACAGGCCAGAAATGACAACATTGAGCATGGTGGTGAAAGAATCTCCGCCAGTAGCTATCTGCTTGTGGACGATAATGCTAGTAAACCAGACAAGCAATGCCCACGACAAGAACAGAACACAGTGCATCGATCCAAGCCCCATACCCTTGGCTAGTCCTCCCTTCTTCCCATACGTGTATGTCTTGGCCAGTGCATCCTTGTACATCTTCACAGCCTTCTCTTCTCCCACAAACGCTTGGACTGTTCGAACATTACCAATCACCTGCAAGATCAATACGACTTCAATCAACTTCTAATTGATCAGAGCTGCACTAGTTTAGAGATGTAGCTAAGCTAGCTAGCAGCATTTCCACATTGTCTACAAGTTTTCAGTTTAGGCTAATTAAAAGCAATTGTTGCAGTAAACAATTAATAGACCTCTTCTGCGATTTCTCCAGCCTTGACGTAGGATTTCCTTACTCTGGCCATGAGACCAATTGCTATGTACGCGTAGACACCACCAGCAATGGCAATCAGAGGGACAATTGATAAGGTCACAAGACTGATTTGCCAAACTCGAGCAAACCCAATTGCAAATCCGGCTATGAAACGACTTATGTAGTGCATGAAATTCCCAATCTGTGATACATTTGATGAAACATATAGTTAGTACTTAGTGATGTACTCAGTTTTGCCCCCACTGAAGCAAGTAAATATTGGTGTGATGCTATCCCCTTGAAGGATCAGGGAGGCACATTCGGTAAACACACTGAGTGTATGGGAAAGAAATCACACATCATATGGAAATTATAAGAGAAAAAAAAATGATTTATGAGGATTGACCCACCATCCGGATGGTCATGACCCCTATTACTTGTCACTGACCCGCTTCTCCATATACACCAGGAACAGGGAGTTCAGGGTCCACTACAAGCTTATTTTCAACATCAACCTTATGAGATAATTCAGTTATTTGATTTGGATAATTATCTGTAGATAATTTCCCTTGTTTCTAAGGATGGCAATGGAGTGGAGTCGGCGAGTGTCCTACCCATTTCCTTAAACCTCCCAATCTGTACCGTCCCTAGCTAAAACCCATTCCTAGTGGGTTGGATTTTCAAAATCCAAACCCTCCTTGCACATGGAAATACAAAACTCTCTATGATCCTAATTTCCTATTATTTCTTGTTATATATAAGCAATGAATAAATAAAAGAGCATGAACAATCATCAAATTTTCCAATTATTTTATTAAAACATGTTAAAAGCACATAAATTATTAATTATTACATTCAACACCTAATAAATAAGTTCATAAGCCTTCCAACAATATATGGGTTGAGGAGGGTGGTTTGATTTTACACCGGTACGGTCAATCGGGTTTTCAGTTTTTTTTTATATTGATAATATATATTATCAATAAATATATAATAAAAATACTAGAAATACATATAAATAATAAAAAATATATTATATTATATATTTATATATAATTCATATATATCCATTTATAACTTATACATAATATAAAATATATATGAAAAGCATATAAAATACACACACAAATATATTAGTAGGTTCAATTAATCAAAATTTTTTGTTCAGTTTTATTGGTTTAGTTTATTTTATTTGGTTTTTGATGATCACTCCTAGAAAAAACCCTCCCCGTTGGTGCGGGTAGGAGCTAGGGCTGTTCATAAGAAGACCCAACCCGATCAAACCGACCAACCCGGACCGACCCAACCTGAATCGGTCGGGTTTTCTTCAGCACCGGTCAGTTTCAGGTTGTAAAAAAACCATAAACCGACTTAGTAGTTAGTAGTTAGTTCCTAGTTAGTATTTACAACCTACTTAGTTCCTACTTAACTAAGCTATCTCTATCCTAGTTACAACCTAACTTAAATTCTAGTCTTCTAGTTAGGAATGACATTAATGGCAAGTATTGTAAAACAAATAGACAATGAATTTTTTTGAAAAGTTTAAAGAAAAGAATCAAAGGATCCTAGTTTTTATGGTCTTTTACACCAAATAGGCAACCAATTACAATTAGAATTAGGTGTCCTTTTTTACTTAGATTAGAAGATTTCTTGAAATATACAAATTTCAGTCTTCTTTCTCTAATACAATTTGACTTTCTATTTTCTTGATAACTTCTATTCTAACTTGGTCCGCCCCCTACCAATTTCAGTCTTCTTTCTCTAATAGAATTAGGTGTCATTTTTTACACAAAATTTCAGTCTTCTTTCTCCAATCTACCAATTTATTACCATGGTTGAACTTAGTGCCGAAACCGACCCAATCCGACTCAAACCGATCAGGTCAGTTTTGTTTAACACAGGGTCGATTTCGGTTTCAATTTCAGGTAACCCAACCAGGTCGGGTCGGTTGAAAAAATCTCAATAAACCAACCCAACCTGACCCGTAAACAGCCCTAGTAGGAGCAAGTACCCACCCGATAGGATAGAAATGCCATCCCTACTTGTTTCACTATAGAAAGGACAATTTTTCAATCTTTCAAATTTCAGTTATAAAAAGGACAGTTTTGGTCATTAAGTTTCAGTTATCCAACCGAGTAGGATAGAAATGCCATCACAGCTTGAAGAAGACGGTTTTCCACTCCCAACCAATTGCAATAAGTTAGTTTCGTTATAAATCTGTAAGGTATGGTGAAAGGGTTTTACTTGAGCTGTTCATCACATTAGGGGGTTTTCTTTTTTTGGATTTTGGGAGGGGGAAAGTTGGCCAATGAGATTTTTGTTCCCATTGATCGAGAAACTCATGTTCTTTTTTGAGACCAGAGAAAAATTATTTTCCTAGGATACCCATCTCATAAGTGGGTAAATAACTTTTCTACCTGGGAAATCTCTTAATATTTGAAAGGGACAAAAATGCCCTATTAATAATGGATTTTTATGATTAAAATTGTCATTGCCTTATTTACATGAGAAATAAAAAAAAACATGGGTATGTGTTTCTTGGATAAATGCACTTACCAGGTAAGTGTTTCTTGGTAATTACATTTACCTGAATAAATAACTTAGCGAAAAGTAGATAGGGCCTAGGTGGAAACATATAATGGTGGGCCAGAGGCTTCCTTAGAACTGGGAGCATCATGTGCTCCCACTTCCCAAACCCAAGACCTAGCCTTTATTATATTCTTTTCTTTTCTCCCTTGCTTGGATTGGCTGGTAAGGGGCTGAGAATTTGGATAGAAATGCTTGTGTCTTGACAGGAGTAAATGAGCTTTACAATTTACATAGGGGATGGAAGAGGTGCGCTGAAAACAGCATTGCTAAAAGGATTTCAAACATAAAAATGGCGAATTCATGAGTATTACTGAAATATGATAAAAATTTTAGGGCTAAGATTGTTCAATACCTGTTCCTCATCAGTCATCATTCATCGATTAAGTAGGCTTAAAATTGCTGAAACACTGAAGCACACATTTTTAACAAGTTCGGAATTTATTCAGCATTGGCTTTCAGCTTCTATGTCAGCAATTATCAAAGGCCACCTAAGAGACAAAACTCTGGCTGTGGTAGAGGTGCAACTTAGGTTGGGCCAACCTGAATCCAACCCAATCCAGTCCACTAGACTCAGCAAAAAGTTGATCCAACCCGCAAACCTGACCCAACCAACCTGAAAAAACAGGGTTAGGGTCTCATATTTAACTATCTGAATGTGAGAATGACCCAATCTGACCTAATCTTAAAAAAAACTGAGTTAGATTGAGTTGGGTCATGGGTCAATTTGCTGACCCGATTCTTAAAGTCTAATTGGGACTATTTATGCATTGTTATTAGTTTCTACTCTTTAATTTTTTCTATTTAGTCTTTACTCTTTATTGTTTATTCTTTAAATTATTAAATATTCAATTTATTTTATTTTATTTTTAAAATTATAAGATTAATTTCTTTAATTTTAACATTTTTATATAAGTTTTTTTTTATTTTTTTAATTTCAATTATTTTTTGGAATGATCCAAATTGACCCTTGAATCAACCATAACCAAAACATTTCATTTAAAATTAGGATCTAACGTTCGATAACCCAACCCAAAATCAACCCAAAGTATATTAATCCAACCCGAACCCGACCTACCCAACCCAGTTGACAGGTCTACAGCCCACAAAAAGGGTTAGGATTGATGTATTGGGCAACCTAGGCTGATGTACACGCTATTATATAATCTTGTAAATAATGTGTGATTTAATATATTAATTTGGTTCTGCATGCAGGCCTATCTGTCTGGGGCCCTCATAACTTGCCATTTGTCCTTTACCGAGAATATGGGGACACACCATTCATTGGTTTCCATCATGTAGATTGGCTGGATAGAAGAATCAGCCTGCAACATGACTGAAACTCTGTTTCCATTTCACTAATTAATTTGGATTTATAGATATGGAAATCTTCCCACAAGAACACTACAAATAGCCAAATCAAATGGGTAGAGTTCATCATATGATTCTGATCTTTTGTAAGAACCCTTCAAGATGGGACCCAATAGCCCATCCCAAACCAGGAAATATACCACCCATCGTTTAGAACCATCTGTTTTTCTAGTGTGATGGTGGGTCGTCTCTCCTCTGCAATAGCACCTTAGTTTTACCCAATTTTCAAATGGAACAATTGTCATTTAGTTGGGGTGGGTTCATGTAATAATAACTCAAATTAATATTGGTATCAATCTCAGCTCAGGGATGGGCCGTGGAGTAATAAATAAAACTAGATCTATTCTTAATTCAAAGAAAGAAATAAAAAACACATAAATCATAAATAGAAACAAAACAGCAGAGCATATAGAAGTTCCCTCCCCCTTTCTAAACCAAATAAACTAATCACTTGATTTTATTAACTGGGTCATAATCTAATCAAAATTAAATTCCCATCCCAATGGGTGATATTGATGGCCCTCCTTCTGGTTCAAATTAATATATGCATGAACTCCAATAATTCAATAAATTCCTAAAAAAATTCAACTTTTTTTGTCTCTACACATCACCCATCTGAAGTTAAAATTAATAAAAGAGTAGTCCATACCTTCTCAGAGATGGCATCTTGAACAACAATAACATCGCTGGTAATTGCAGAGATCACTTCTGCAGTCGAAGCTTCGGTGTCGAAGAGACTGATGTCTTGGTTCAGCATTGATTTCAAGTAGACTAGCCTCATCTTCGCCGCTTGTCGCTCCCCGGTATACATCCAACAGCCCACCTCTACAAGCTCAAAGGTATTATAATTTAGCATTTTCATATCAACAAATGAATTCTGCAACTAATAAATTAACCAAATCAAGATAGAATTAAACTGAAGAAATCGAATAATACATCATTTCGTACCTATCCATGATGAGAACATTACAACAATGCTTAGATAGACAAAATCCAAAGCATACTGCACAAACAAGACAAGGCCAAATCACTGTCCATAAGAAACCCAAAGCTCACCTGATCACTAACAATGGAGTCAAGTTAGAAGTTGAAGTTATTTTATATATATATACCATTGCGACTTTGTGCGACACCAAAGTCGGAAAGAGGTAAGCGACACCGATAATGTTTATTAGTTTGCCGAAAAAAATAAAGAATACGGGCACAGAAGCCCCATGAACACATGCACCGACGGAGCCCAAGAGCATTAAGACATAATCCCAGGGATCTGCGAAGGCAAAAAGCTTGGTGAATGGAACTTTCTCGGTTTTCTTTTCATCTGTTGCTTCTTTCTTTTCTTCTTTGTCATGGCTGGGAAAAGGTGCTCGGAAGCTCATTTTGGCCAAGAAAGTGGCCAGAAAAGATGAGAGACGACAATGGTGGAACCAGTGAATGCAAGATACAAGAGTTGAGTTCAAAGGGTGGATGCAAGAGTTGAGTTATTTGATTTTGAAGATTCAATCGTTAAGCCGAAACTATCAGGTTTTGAAGCTTCGAAGGTTGAAATGTTGAATGAAAGAGATAAGCTATTAAGTACTTCTTAACTACCAGGTTGACTGATTGGGTGATGGTTTTAATTTTTTTCCACTCAGACTATCCTTCTTTCGCTTGTCATACACGGAATTCAAGTCATCGGGATCGCTATTATAGTCGAGAAAATGTGCCACGAGATATTGATCTCTTTCTCTCTCTCTCTCTGATGAGCGCTCATCAGAAAGAAGAAGACGACAGATCTGATTGGATGTGATCATCTGATCATGTCGGCCTATAGCTTGATGGGGACCCTCTTTATTAATGCCCAATTAAATGCTTCGTTTCATTTGTCTTGTTTTGTTGATTGGTGTAATGACCCCTAGAGAAATAGTGCAGAATTACAGATATACAAGCGAAGTATTAGGGTAATTAAAACTCGGATTCCATTTAGTTAAAACCTGCTACTCTTTTGTTTTCTTGTTATAGTTAAAGCAGCAACTGATCAGTTGATCTTTTAACTCTTAAGCATCCGCTCCTGTTTATTCCTTTGTATGATTCAACTAGTATCTAGTGCACTGACCCGTTTCTTGTCCAAGAAATGACATGTATGATTTCAGCATTGACCTTCTGAAATGGATACATTTCCTGTTAAAATGGGTTCAGCATGAGAGCATGGTCATTCAAGGTTCTCTTTGAAATGAACTCATTTATAATTTTCTTGTTCTCTCTAACAAATCAAATGAGTCCATGTTGTATGGATGACAATATGAGTTTAAACTAGGGTTCTCCATTGTTTGGTAAGAAGGTGAAACCCGAGGTCAGGGATGTATCCAATCCACTAGGGATGCAAATTGGCTGGGCTCGGATTGAGATTTTATTAAATTTTGAATGGGCCAGGGATGCAGGATGCAGTATAAAATTTTCAACGGTATATGGTAAATGCCTTTTTAATGGTCATGATAATAATATATATTGGTTTCCTTTTAAATTCAGAAAATTTTTGATCAAAATTATATATATATATATATATATAATGAATATGTTTGTTCTAAACATCAACCAAGTTTTTTAATTACGGGATAAAGATGACAAGAAATATAGATTTTAAGTTAATTATAATGAGATTAGAAAAAATATGTAAATGAAAATTATATATCACTTGCATGCTACAATCAAACTGTGGGTAAGACGGCAACATGCATGGACGTGAGCAGTGTTTCCAAACCCAGCTAAAAGGTTGAACCACCTTTCCTGTGGGTGAACCAGTCAATGGTTCAACTTTTTAGATCTAATAGCCCGTTGAATGGGTTAGGTGGTTTATATTATGTTATTATTTTTAAATAGCCAGCAGTTTTTCATAATATAGTGGCTTAGAGGTTGTATCAAACTTGGTTCAATTGATGGGATCAATGATGGTTAAAAAAGGGGTCTTAACTGTTCAGTCTACACCTAGAAATCTTAGCTCAACCCTAGGGTAGAATGAATCTTGACCGTGGGTGCCAAATCCATGGATAGGATGTGATTTATAGAGGGGCTACTAATAGACTAGGAGGGGGCTGTAATTTCAGATTTCTGAGGGGGACTACAGTCTACTTATCTCTAAAAAATAACGGGGCTGATCATTTAAAATGAGTGCAATTTAATAATTTAGATTAATTGAGAACATTTTAAGAAGTATCAAATATACCATATTAATTTCCCATTAAAAGTATTCCGGAAAATAAACTCAGGGGCTCTTCACCTGTGCATACCTTAAATTTTTTAACCATGAATAGTTGCCATGCCAACACAAACCATGTTTATTGCATGGTTTTGTTTAAAATTCGTAGAGTAAATTGCTTAACCTTCCTAAAGTTTGGTAATTGCAATCACCTCCCCTGAACTTTTTGACATAGTTGCAAGTAGACCCACTCTTGGTGTAATCTTCTAACAAAATGTATGAAAATGTTCAAAATATCCATGCAGTTACTTTTAATAAAAATGTTTATTTTTCAAATTTTCTATATGAATCACTATCCCAAAACTCTTTCAATCTCTTTTCATATCAATCACTCAAAGATAAAACTACAAATTTAAATTCTCTTTGTTTTTATTTTTCATAAAAAATGTATTATTATTCTCTAGAAACTAGCCTTATTAGTAACTGTATGGGTATTTTGAACATTTTAATGTCTTTTTTTAGAAGAATCTACTTGCAACTACATTAAAAAGTTAAGGAAAAGTGATTATAATTACTAAACTTAAAGGGAGGTTTTCAGAAAAGGTGAAAAACTTTAGAGGAGGTTTCAGCAATTTATCAAAATTTGCATTGCCAAACACCCCTTAAAATCATTATCATAATTTTATGGAGCCGAGAAACTTCAAGATATTGAGCCGATATCTTGAAATGAGCTGATAGATGAGAAAATGGGAATCATAAACTTGTGCTGGCGGTTGAGAGGAAGAAGGTTGGGTCTTGGGTGAGAATGGCGTCAGTAGCTGATAGGCTTTGAATTAATGGGGGACAGCGGAGGTTAATTGGCACATTAAATGCAGGCGAGCCACAGGCCCACAGCTTTTCAGCTCTCCGGGCTCTCTCTCTAGATCTCCACTCCAGCCCGTGACCGAGCCGGATTTCTCGCCGTCGAGGGCTTGTTTCTTCCTCTATAGGTTGTATTATTGGCCTCACCATTCACACGAATGCTTTCAGATTCATCCACACGTACGCCCCAGTAATATCTGGCATCAACCCTCAACGGAGCAAAGAATTCATGGGCTAAACTGATGATGGGACGTCGAGGCATGCTTAAATGAGATCAGTCATGCTGATGCACCACTCTGCCATTTGGAGTTGGTTTCAAACCCTATTCAATGGTTTTTTGTTTTTTTCTCTTTGGGGCTGAACAAATGGTGCCACCCATCCCACATGTCCAGTTCTGGGTTTAAAGGGATAGAAGGATATCACAGTTCACAGGCAAGAGTGGAACCCTAGATGAGTACACGTTTAAGTGCTGGCTGCAGTAGTTCCTGGTGGTGCAGCTGATGGCGGGGACATTGAATATATATATATATATATATATATAGATGAAGTATGCAATGCATCACTTATCTTTTGGATTATCCCTTATCTGGGTTTCTGCTTCAGAAGTTAGATTATGGTCCATTCTGTTTGAGCCAGATAGAGAGCTGATGTGCCCAATTCTAAATATATATGATTCATGAGTTCAAGTTCAAATTCAATGTTTTTCTTTTTTTTACTCCATCTCTCCTAATTTACTCAAACCTGTATTTTTTAATGATAGGACGTGAGGAATTAATTTGCCTATGATTTTTTTTTAAATATTATTTAGACATGACTATTGGATGATAGAGGACCTATTGAGGAAAAAGCTGAGTTTATTAATTAGAATGATTTTGTATTTGGTTTGATTATTTTATCTAATTGTTATTGAAAGTCTTTAATACAAGTCTTGTGAATTAAATGCTTAAGACCACATCCTTAGATTGTATAAAGTTAACGAAGATATTAAGCCAGAATAGTCCAAGGGAAAATCATATCCAATGCATGCACATTAATGTTTAGAACCATTGCTGAGGAAATTGAGCTGGCTTGTTGATAAATTCTTATGATGGAGACCTGAGATCAATTTCTATCCTGATCTCTTTTATCAGGGTTGGAGGTATTGCCACTGAGGAGAGCTGCCCACGTTGTGCAATCAATTTCAAACTTCCAGAAGCTTTTATCTGTGCTTCGATCGGCTATTGAAAGCTTCAATAATATTTTAATGTTAAACTTGTCCCAAACGAGCTGTCCACGTTGAAAGCTTTTATTCTGACCATGTGGCAAGAATTTTTGAGCTCAAATATGCCCCATTAACAGAAGATTGTGAAAGGAACTTACTTGGTGGGTGTGAACCACTCACCAAGGCTCTAACCCACCTTTTACTTGTTTTCACAAATAATATTGGCCACTAAAAGGGCTTTATTTTGACAACAGTAAAGAGTTCTAGTAGGTGGGATCGGTTGGCTCAAGTTGAGGCCAATTGTAACCAATCCAATGTGCTAAAAACCTTAACCCAAACCCTAACCAGCCTCATCTTCAACCCAAGTTTCTCAACCCTAACCCAATTCACTCATAAACGCATGCATAAATAGGCACTGTCATATTCATTCAAGTGTACATATTATATATGCAAAAGATAGACATCATATATGAATATTTTACAAAAGAAAGCACCCTTCAATCCCCCCCCCCAAATTACATAGCATACTTATCTACAAAACCAATATATATCAGGTTAGGGTTGGACCTAGATTAGGTCTGTCCCTTCCCAAACCCCACATTTGTGTGAGCCTTGTGCAATGAACTGCCCTTTTTAACCCTAACTATTAACTAACCTAATCTAAGTCTATACCGAGTTCACGCTTTCGATCCTAATCCAATTGTAAACCCAACTAAGTTGCACCCTTAGGTTTTAGTGTCCAAATTTGGTCTATTAATAGAGGATAAAAAGTGGAATTTCATTTTGAGCCCCAGACCAATTTTTTATGTGGAAGACTTCTTGTTATTTTGGCCTTTTGTTAAACAAAATCAAATAAAGCTAAAAGGCTATTACCATATATATGTGTATGTTGTGTGAAGGGAGCAAGAGCTATAGAAATTATGAATAGCACCCCTAGAAATAGAGCAGGTTAATCATTTAGCCATTTGAAGGTAGGGATGACAATGGATCGGGTTAGGTAGGAGTTGGGCCTGATCCAATCTCTACCCAATAAATAGAGCAGGTTGGGGCATGAAGAAGGGTAATAGAGAGTGAAATAAAATATTAAGAATTAATAAAAAAAAAAGAAATAATGAAATACATACAAGCAACACTTTAAAACCCCAAATCTAACATATATAACCCTCGATGCTGTGTAAATTTCTATTTATTGGAAGAAAATCTCATTAATTTTTTATTATTATAAATAAGAATCCCAATCACCTACCAACAAAACATATTTTAACTCTTTACTAATATAATCTCACACCATACATCTCATATATGATAGGTCCCACTTTTATGATGGATCCTAATCTCATAATGAGATTGTGGTGTAGGGGATTAAAACATGTTAGATCAAATTGGTAGAGGGTTAAAATATATTTTATTAGCAGAAGATCAACTCTAGAAATAGGGGTGGTTTCTTTGTCTTTTCATTGAGTGTGCTAGAGCTAGGCTTGTAAGAAAAGGGATGTCCCCAAGTGAGTCTTCCACAACAAAAATTTAAAATGTTATTTTGAATAAAAAAAAAATCAATTGATATCTTATCTCTACTATCATAAATTTTCGGCATAATAGATTTATCCTTTATATATACATAATTTCCCAAAAGAATAGTTTACCTCGGGGTATGTAGCGCATATTTTAAGATTTCATTTAAACATAATAAATGGGTTTTGGTTGACTTTGACTTTGAATGTTGTTTCACAGTTACATTTATCACAATATCCAAATCGATAACAGTGAATAATTTACCATTACCAGTCTTACTTTCTGATTTCAATAAATTTCACCACGAAGTCTGCGGCAATCTCGAGTCTCAACTATTGATTTCAACTTTGCCATATGTCAACTTTAGCTTTTTGGTGTTAGAATTGCTTTGTTTGGCTTTAGAAGTAATTAAGGTGAACCACAATAAAGAAAATTTTCTAATTGGGAACATATCTGGCCAATCCACACCATTTTCAGATTGGAGATCCTTGGGAATGTTCAGGTATTTACTATTCTGTCCGGTAAATCAAATGTATATACTAGGCACCCAAAATTATTACGTCTTGTTCATTGAGAGGGTATTTGGTAGTGTCATGCATAGGCTCCGTTATGCAAATTTAAAGCAAAAGTGGTCGTATTGTTCGGGTCGACAGTTCTCAAATTATAAGAACGGACGGTTCAATCAAAATTCTTCATTGAAAATTTTTAAATTATATTGGTTTATAAAATTATAAGATATATATAATCTTATATACTTTATCTGCCACCGGTTTTCAAGTCGACGGTTTGATTGTTCAGTTCGAACGAACAGTCTATTCTAACAATAAAAGTTAAAGACAAAAAATTACAGAATCATTCTGACCATTGGTTTTCAGGTCGACAGTTCGACCATCCAGTTCGAATGGATGGCCCGTTCTGACAACAAAAATTAAAAAATTAAAAATAAATTAAAAATAAAAAATGGCCAAAACCATTGAATGGGTCGGCGAGTCAACGGTTCGACCGCCCGGGTCAATGGGTCGTTGATTGATTCGATGATTTTTTGCCAAGGACCGGGTTTGGGGTAAAACAGAACCAGTTGCTTGAACGATTCCCGGGACAAACGATCCTACCATCCGAGTCAACTAGGAATTCTCAATGTGAAACAAATGACAGCTATGAAGTAGAAATCAGAACTATCACTGTATGATCGTGTTCTTTTATATGAGATGCTTTGCTGAAGCAATATTTAAAAAATGAGCATATGATGATCTCTTTTAAGTCTTTATATGAGTTTCAACACTTGAGTATTTATAATTGTAAGTTTCTTATTAAGAAACCATTATCTTTTTTAATATAGCAAATAGCAATGTTACAATTCCAATCCAACCCCTACGAAGCATGGACCCCTCCGCTTGTTTTAATTGAGTCAAGTCAATCCAATTCAACTCAAGCATTATAGTTATGTTTAATTGTTATGACAACAGTCCAAATTGAGACCCTAGCGAGAGTGGCTAATCTCGTATATGGGGATGTTAGTGGGTCAAGTTAAATGATAAATTCGACATAAGTCAACCCATATGGTCAAGTTAGGGTCAAACTTATTAGGGTGTAGGATCATGTTAGAATTTTGATTATTTAACCAAAATCGGGTGCAAGTTTGGCTGACTTGGCCCATCAGCTTATAATACCCATACACATAAAAGGTAATTTTATAATTTGGTCTAACTTCTAACCCCTAACCATAAAGTTTATAATTTCCTTTGATGTTTGTTTTAACCAAAATCAGGTGTAGAGTTAACTTAGAATTTTGATTATTTAACCAAATCGGGTTTGTGTTTGTCTAACCCCCGCCCATCCAGTCATAATACCTCTACAAGTATAAAGGGTATTTTTGTAATTTGGTTTGACTTCTAACCCCTAACCTTAAAGTATATGATTTATTTCACTATTTGTTTTTTGTCTTTCTATCTTTAACTTGGGTGAAGCAATATATACCTTGGAACCCATAAACCAATTTCCAACTTAAATTAATGGTTCCTGGGTTTTCAAAAAGTATCACAAAAAACATAATTGAAAGACTAAAAGATAGGTTGGATTATTGGTATCAAGTTGAACCCTATAAGCCGGGGTAGGTTCAAAAACTTCATGGTATCGAGTCAAGCTTGGTTGGGTTTGAATTGAAGCATGGGGGGGTCAGGTTAAGGCTGAGTCTAACCCATACCAACCCGCACCCAACCCTATAGGGTTCAACCTGATACTAACCCAACCTATGTCACAGTCTTTTAAATATAATTTTTCGTGACACATTTTGAAAACTCAAGAGCCATTAATTTAAGTAGAAAATTAGTTTATGGGCTATTGGGTTGACATCCATATTCTCTACTTTTATTACGTATGGACATTTTTTAGAGAAAATGAAGTAAAAAGAGCTCTATGACATTCTTAATTACATGTGATCATGGACTAGATTAGGCTATAGGCCTACTATAAATCTTTATTAATGCACCTATGTTAAACACAACTTAAATTAATAAAAATTAGTTTTAACATTAATAAATTTCTCATAGAAAAATTAATTATATAATATTATTAATTTTATTTATAAGTCTAATTTTATATATAATATTAATAACTGAATTGGACTTTTAAGTAATAAAATTTAGTTTTTATTATTATTATTATTATTATTATTATTATTATTATTATTATTATTATTATTATTATTATTATATTTGAATTAATTTTTACCACTTTTATAATTTTTAAATATGTCTTAAATTGATTAAAATTAGGTAACTTAAAGCGCATGCTTGTTAAGGAATTTGCACTTGCGAATGTTGTATAACATATGGAGCCATATTGGCATTAAACTAATGGACTGATATGTTGTATAGGTCTAAACTCAAAAAAGACCAATATCTAGGGATCCAACTTGGGCAAACCCATCTCAAGTCCGAACTAACTTGGCCCACAAATTTACATGGGTTGGGCTTGGATTTTCTATCCATGGGTTGGGTCTAGGCGTAAATGTTTGGGCTTTCTTAATCTTTGGGGCTGGGATAAATTACTGATATTTTATTTAAATAATTCATTAAATATGGTAATTCACTATTAAGTTACTTTTTCAAATAGTTTGGTAACTAATTCACATAAATCATGGTAATTTTCAATAATAATTAGCATAATTATTAATTATATTTATACTTAATAATTTAAGTAATTGTACAATAATTATTTTTTAATTAATTCATTAAATATGGTAATTTATAATTCAATTAGTGTTTTGAAAATTTTGGTTATTAATTAAATATAATTACTTATCAATTATTAAGAATAATTTTTAATTTTTAATTAATTAACCATAATTAACTAAGTAATTAATTATCAAGCCTAGTTAATTAATTAACTGTATTTAACTTTTTTAATTTTATTATTTATAATTATATTAATTTTTACTTTAGTTTTATTATTTCTCTTATGTATTATCTAATTTTTTTACTCATCTCATTAAATTTTAACTTAAACTATTTTCAAAAAAGTTTTAACTTAAACATTAATATTTTAATACATTGATAAGAAATTAAATGCATGCATTTACAAGGTCGATAGAGACATACAGAAATAAATATAGAGATATAGGGAGAGGGAAGAGACAAGATTAGGAAATATTTTAGGAGGAAGTTTTGGGCGAAGAGATAGTTTATGAGATATTTTAGAAGAGGAGATGATTTAGGTGACTAGGTGAGAGAGAGAGAGTGAGAGAGAGAGAGAGAGAGATTTTAAGAAAAAACAGGGATACTAAGGTGGCAAGTTAAGAGTGTAAGGAATGGTATCTTGAGGAGAGAGAGAGAACAAAGGAGAAGCCTCGGTTGGGTAAGAGAGAAAGGAGAGGACATTTGATGTGGTATCTTTGTTTTAATATATGCTAATAGATTAATGCTACATAGATGAACGTATCCAATCAACCGGTACATAAAAATTTGTAACCAATCAAGTGTTTTTAATCTAATTCATGGAGTATTTTGATTGGTAAACTCATATTATATTTGATAGAGTGGATTCAACTTGAAATAATGCATTACCAACACACTCCCCATACATTTCAGCTAGGGGTGTAAAATGTAAATGGATCAAATTCGAATGGAATCAAATAGTATACTAATTCAAATCCGAATAGAACATTCAATATCAGGATTCGGTTCGATAACCAATGGATATTGAAAATCAATTTTTGAATTCAAATTTGATTAAAATTTTGAATATTCGGTTCAATTTGAATTCAACCGTTAATTATTTTAGGTAATTAATAAATATTTTATTTATATAAAGTATATAAATATATAAATTATATATAATATTTATATAATTATATATTATATAATAATAATAATAATCAAATAGTCAGTCGAATTAAGATATTTATCGAATCGAATCAGGTCATATCCGAATTTGACCGAATATGATATTCAAATTATCCAAATTCGATTCGATTATGTTAGATCTTGAATTTGAAGTTGAATTTTGAATATCATTGACGCCCTAATTGCAGCCATGTATCAGGAATATCTCCCCATGAATGACAAGATATAAGTATGAGAAATATTCTAAATGCACATTGTAGTTTCTTGTGAGTAGCATACCTAAGACTACTTTGAAATGCCAATGGAACCAAACACCATGCAAATTAATTCAAGACTTATCCCATAAGGAAATCCAAATTTAATCCATTTGTAATCCTTATTCCATCCAATAATATTTAAATGTTACTGCCAAATATGGACTTCAGGGCAACAATGTAATTTTTAGTGTATGAGGCCGACAAGCCCAACCTGCTAAGACAAAGAAGATGTCAAAGGCCTTGGGAGTTATCCCAGGGGTGAAGACTCTGATAGTCAAGTTAGCTGATTGCTATGAGGGGTCAAACCAAGCAAGATAGGAAGCTTAGAGATTAAGTCTATGTGTTTAACTCAATGTGGAAGCCCCTTTTATAGCCGGAGTTGCTTTAGAAGAGGGGAAATTGGGAGTAGGTTCAGTTGATAGTGGTTGATGATGGATGGACAAGATGCATCCACCCGATGCCACATGTCAAGATCCGTGTCCTCGAATAGAGACGAGTCCCAGTAGCTAGGGGTGGATTCGAGCCAAGTCAAGCTGAATAGTGCCAGGCTTGAGCTTGGCTCGAGACTATTCTACAAGGTTTGAGCTCGAGCTTGAGCTCGGTTCGAGCCAGAACCTTGAGCTCGAGCTTAGCTCGAGTCAAAAGTTCATAAGCTTGATCTCGACTTGGCTTGGCTCATTTTATATTTTATAAAAATAAAAATCATATATAATTTTTTATTTTATATTTAAAATATTAAGAATTATAATATTTTATTATATATATTATTTTCTATAATTTTATTATATATATATATATATATATTTGAGTCGGCTCGCGAGCCTTACGAGCCAAGCTCTAATAGACTCGAGCTCTACTTGTTTAATAATCGAGCCACTGTATTGGGCTCAAGCTCGAGCAGTTCGTGAAAAGATCGGCTTGTTGCCACCCCTACTAGTAGGCAATGTAGTTCTGTATTCGATAAAAGTTATCTTTCTTCTTACTAAGAAAATGTAGTTCAGTTTCAATTGTCCTTGGGGCTTCCTTTGTCATTTCTCTATGCTGATTCAGTTTTAATTCATTTTTATGGTTTATTTTTCTTTTCCTTTCTACAAAATATTTTTAATAAATCAATAGGATGGCCTGATACAATTGCATAGCATATTCGACATCATCCTCATAATAATAATAATAATAATAATAATAATAATAATAATAAAAGAAAATTCTCGATTAGTACCCTATACTTTGGTTCTAGTGTCACTTTGGTTTTCGAACTTTAAAATGCAACAATTCAGTACCCAAACTTTCAAAATGTGATAATCCAATACTTATCATTAACTAGCGGTTAATCAGCCGTTAAGTGATATTTTAAAAAGATACAGTGCCCTTCAAGAGTCGTCTAATTTTCTTTATCAACTATCCAAACATTAACAAAAAATATATATATTAATAGCCCCAAATCCTTACTTCTTCTATTCAAAAAAGTTGGGGTCGTCAAAATGTCCACTCAAACGTAACCCCAACTTTGTTGAATGGAAGAAGCAAGGAATTGAGACTTTTAATTTTTTTTTTTTTGTCGATGTATAGATGGTTGATAAAGAAAATTAAATGACACTCGAAGGACATTTGTATCATTTTTAAATGTCACTTAATGGCATGTTAAATGTTGATTAATGACAGGTACTAGACTGTCACGTTTTGAAATTTTGGGTACTGAGTTGATGCATTTTATAGTTCGGGAACCAAAGTAGCACTAGACACAAAGTATAGGATAATAATAATAATAATAGGTCTCACATTTTTCCATAATTATCCACTATTATTCAAATTTCAAAGAACAAATTTGAGTATAGAACCAAACTAATTCCTTTCTTTTCCTCATGCTTTCTTTCTCTTAATTTAAAAAAAAAAAAAAAGAAAACTGTAATAAGCAAAACCACACACATATAAGATGTAATAAAAGCTGGGGTATATACTATATAGAGACACTGATGATGACTGGAGAGGTTACCACATGACCAGTGTTGTCAGACTCGGATCAAACAGAAAACCATTCAATTCAAACCGGTTGAACCATTCAACCTGAAACCCAATTACCAACACAGTAGAACACTGACCAAATTGGAAGACCACATTTTCTAACCTCAGCACCAAACAACAACCACAATAATAACCGTGATATGTATATCTATACATATACATGCATATAATTGATAAAGCAGTACTGCAGACAAGGCCAACCGTTCCATGCATGAGGCTTGATGATGAGCTGCTGCTACCACAGCAGGCCACAGGCGCGCCAGAGAAAGAAATTGAACTCTTCCAAGTTCCAATTCATTCAATATTCTTTGATCGATCAATTAGTGTTGATAGAGAGAGTGGTGAGATATGTCAGCTTGGGCCGGCATTTATTTCCAACACACACCTAAGTTGACAAGGCAACCAAACTGCCAAATTAAATAAACATCCAAATCAAAACCAAATCGGTTTTCACCTTTCATATCGCACAGATCATAACCTGTGATAAAGAATACAGATATTTGTCATTTCTGCTCACTCTACATCTTTTCACCGTGTGCCAAATTCCTTTCTTCGTCGATCGCCATCTTGCCTGGGAATTGGGAGTTGGGACCCCGCTTTCCTTTTTTTAAATCGGTCCTTTTGATTCGTCATTGGATTGGATTTAAAATCTTTTGAAACTGGAATCGAAATCAGAAATCTGTTTGATTCAAATAGGAAATAAAAATTGGAATCAACAAAAATAAGATTTCATTTTCAAAGGAAAAGTAAAAAATGACCATTTTCTTAAATGAGAGAGTACCATTCCAGCAAAAATAGGAATGGAATTCCGATTCCACCCACTCAAATGGTCAGAATTCCAGACCCCTATTCAATTCCCACGAACCAGACATTGAGCAGGGCCTTAGTACTTCTTTTGAACTTGTCGATGTAAATGTTACCTCGTCCTCAGAAATGGGTGACATCTAATATAGCAAAAACTGAACGGACCATCAATCACCTTAGAAGGCTGAGCCCATCTGACCAAACTCACCTTAAGCTAATTTGTAAGAGCTATGAATGAGATAGATAGGCCTAAGCATTTAATATTTGTTTTTGTGTCAAAGACTCAATTTAAAGCTTACTACTTCTACATCTCTGTAAATTAAGAATTCACCATGTGATGAGTTCACTTGTTAAAGGATTTAATTTCATTACCAGCTGCAGGTAGACAAACCAGCTATTTTCTCATTTGACATGAGTGCTGGACCACTGCCTAACCCTACCAGTTCACAGTGATTGTTCATTTAATGGTGAACAACTAACTGTCCATGTGAGAAAGTCCACCAAACTAAATGGAAGAATAACGACTTCTCAAGATGGAGAAGCTATTTTGTCAAATAAGCTAGCTTGGTGTTGCAGTGACGGAGATGGCAAGGAGGAGACTCTAGAGCAACGGTTGTTCTGTCTTCCTTTCTTAAATGCTTAACCTCTCCATGGAGAAATTTTGACTGCAATTATATGAAATGATATCATTTAAAAACTAGCTAGCTACTTCTTATTATTAATGCATGGTGGTTGAAATATCATTAGCTTTCTTCATTGTTCTTGCAATTATTTACTGTAAAGTCTGAAAGCCTTCATATCTTTCTAATTTTGCACAAAACCGGATGACGAGTTATATTGCAGCTGGACAGGTAAAAGCTTTGGGCCAAGGGAATAACTTGAGAATTAAGTGCTTATTATAAGTATTTATCTAATAAGCACTTATTAGTGTTTGGAGAAGTATTTATCCAATAAGTGGCTGATGGGTTAAGTTGGAAATCAGAGCTTGTGAGCTTGAAGCAATAGGAAATAACTGCTGTGATCCAGTTTATTCTTAAAATAAGTACTTTTTTTGTATTGAACGTTTGGTGAATTATTTATCCCATAAGTACTTATTCAATAAAAATGATAATTCTAATCATCACTTAACATAGTAATATATTGGACATTTTTTAATATTATATTCTTACATTTGGATGAAAATGGTGAACTAAGAAGGAATAGGGAGGTTGGGTCCCGAATCTGTTAAACACACCAAAAGGATATAAATCCTTAAAATAAAAAATGCCAAATGCAGAAATTATTCAAACTTTTTGTGTGGTCCCACTACTTAAAATAAATGTTTATTCCAATAAACACTTGAGTGTTCCCAAACAAGGGCTAATTCATGTAAAATTTTGAATAAATCCATGAGAGATCTGCTTCTTGGGTTTATCGATTGGACCATCTGGGGCAATCTGAATTTTGAAACTTTTTGCCTATTCACTACGTTACAGCGAATCTGACCGTTATCAGTAAGGGAAATGTGCTAGATGGATGAGGGGATATGCCTTGATGTCACATCCATGCTATGGTCATAGGGCGAAACTTGGGTGGGCTGGGGGGAGCAATTGTTCAAATTTTAAAAGCCCAGACACAACTATACAGCTTAGTTACAAAATTTCTGATATATTGCAACCAATTGGGCCGAATGAAGGCCCATTAGGGGCCCTTTTATCATAAATTAATGCATCCTACGTTATAACATCAAACCATCTAAGTAAAAGTAGAATCTATCTCCAAAATTCAAACGCGATTTCAAAATGTAAGAGACTTGCGTGCAAACAAAACCTCAACTCCTCAAGAGACACTGCCCCTCATAGAGATACTACTTCTAACCCAGGAAGAAACCCAACAGTCAGAGAGGACCAATTACTTCGTTATGATAACTAGCCTATTAGTAGGGCTCTCAAAGGACCGGATGTTGGTCCAAGTCCAAGTGTCCAACTCAATCCGGATCAATATAAACCCATAATATATGGATCAGGTCCAATTCAATCCGACAAATATTTTGGATTAGACTGGTCCAATTCAATGTTTTATTGGATTGTCTAACCTATTCAAATTGCTTTTAATTTAGATTGCATTCAGTCTAAACCTAGTCCATTGGCATTCTTATTCATATCTTCTGCTAATGGATGAGATATTGGTTCAACCGAGCCCAGTTATATAAATCCATTATAGATGAATCAGGTCTAATCCAATACAATAGAACTTTGGACCACGTCTGGGCTGGCCCAATTCAACATGTCTTATTGGACCGTCTAATCCATTCAAATTGCTTTTGATTCAGATGGGTACAACCCAAATCTGGTCCATTGACACCCCTACCTATCAGTGAGGAATCAGGATATGTTATCCACACCCCACCTGCAAGACACTACAATCATACATCCGGAACATCTCCCCATGTTCAACATGTGCTTAGAGGGTAGTGACACTTAGTCCTGAACTTTATTTGGAACAGACTCCTTGAACTTTCATATTCTAACACTTTGCCCCTGCCATTAACATTTTAACAGTTAACTTCATGAAATATTCTGTTGAATATTGCTAAAATTCCAAATTACCTTATGTTAATTTGAGACCACAATGATTTCTAAAATTAATTTTTCTTAAATCTTGACTCTCATGTGTATCTCTCAATAGCTTCATCTCGAGAACACCCTAAGAATGATTTATGCTTTAGAATGCATATTTGTATTGTTTTGATATTTGTTGCTGTTAGTAGAGTGTCAATTGGACTAGATTTGATCCTCCAATATGAATATATTATATGGATCAGATCCAGTCCAATCTGATGAATTCCTTGAACCATTTTGGACCAGTCCAATTCAACGTCTAGACTGTTCAATCTGTTCAAATTGGTTTTAATTTAGATTTGTTTCAATGCAAACCTAATCCATTGACACTCATATATTGATTCAATGGATTGGATATTGATTCAATTGGAGCCAATCCAATATAAATCTATTGTGAATGGACCAGGTCCAGTCCAATCCAATAAATACTTTGGACCTTTAAGTCTAGACTGGTTCAATTCAATATATCTTATTATCCATCCAACCCATCCAAATAGATTTTGACTTATATGGAGTCCAAACCAAAACCAGTCCATTGACACCCCTAGCTGTCAATCCATAAAATTTCAAATAGAAAACTCAATAATTTTATGTTTACCATTAACCCTATTAGAAAGATAGGGTACAAACCAATGTTTTAAAAACTGACCCAGAGGCCGAACCATTTTTGCCTCTGGGTCACAAGTCACCAGTTCTATTGGCCAGGTCGAGTGGTTCAGACCACGCCACATCAGCGCATATATGTATATATATATGTGTATATATGTGTATATATGTGTATATATAAATAAATAAATAAATAAATATATATATATATATATATATTGTGTGTGTGTGTGTGTGTGTGTGTGTGTAAATATATATTTTAGCAATAAATAATGAATAAATATGTTTTAGATATGTTATATGTATTATTTTATATTTAATTTATGTTTTTTAATTCAGTTTTTTATTTTTTATTTTTTGTTATAAAAATATTAAAAATTTTAATTTTAGGCCAAAAAAGGGGGTTTTTTTGCAAAAATAGCGGGGCATGGTGCGTACGGCCCTTCGGATGCATAGATCTCAAAAAGTTACCTAAAATAAAAAAAAAAAAACGAAAAGAAAAATCACCCCAATTGAACATTGAAGTGCAAAGTTATCTCCTCTAAAGTTTTCATGCATTGAATGTACAACTTACGACTCGATCACTGGATCAAACGGTTCAATGGTCAAACCAGCCGGGTCAAATAGTTTTTGACAGTCTAATGGGTCTTGACTGAACCAAACCTAAAATCCTGATCAAGTGACGGTTCAAACCTGTGTCAACGGCGGAATGAAAATGTTGGTACAAAGTGTTGGAATAGAAAGAGTTACGGATCTCAGCCCTGAAGTTTTCTTTGTCTTAAAAGATATTTTAGATTTGGCAGTCTCCTTGATGTTTTCTTTTGTCAATACTAACAGGAAAAGCAATGGGGTTGAGCATTCTTTAGCAATACACGTTCAAATACCCTACTAACATCACACATCTCATCATGAGACTGGAACCCACCATGTATGAGATGTGTGATGTCGGATTGTGTTGGAACGTGTCCTGTTGGCTAGAGATCTTGGCGTCTTTTTGTTCAATTGCCCCAACTCCTTCGCTATAGTTGATTTTGTTCATTGAGGTTGCATCTTTACATTGATTCCTTTAATCTAAGGGAATTGAAACAGACTAATGACTCCCCTGAGGTTTAGACCTCCCCCCACTAAAATTGTTACCTATAGTGTGTAAACTTTGCTAGATCCTCACTGAGAATATTAGAGATTTACGGCGAGAAAAGGAAATTTATTGGATTATTTTGTTTTGTTTTAAATTATAAAAATTTAAGGGACGTTTGGCAAGTCTTTCAATAGAAGATCTTCTAGTAGCTAAAGACCCATAAGACCACAAGAGTTTTTATAAGTAGATCTACAAAATCCGAAGATCGTTTGGTTGTAATAATTGTAACAGATATTATAAAAAGTTAGGAAGACATGAAGATCGTTTGGCAAAGTCCATAACAGTGATGAATAAACATGTGCTTGATGCACGTGAAATATAAAGTGTGAAACCCAATAATACATTCAAATGTGCAAATATTACTTTTGGATCTCACTTATACAAAATATTAAAATGGACCCATTAATGCATTCACCATAACAAAAAAAAATCAATGTAGGCCCCACTCTCATCTTTGACTTATACATACATCACCTGCTTGACCCCACTCATGTGTTTATTACCTATACAAAATATTAAAGTGGGACCCGCTCATGCATTCACCTATACAAATAAAACAATGCGGAACCCACTCTCATTTTGGGCCAGCACATATATTATCTATTGGCCCCATGGCTGTTATAGTGTTCAGTATCCTGTTTAGTATAAAATTGTAAATGGACTTCTTTCAACCATGGATGTTACAGTGTTCAATATCCTCTTTAGAATGAAATAATTCAAAGAAGAACCATCAGATGTGATGTTCCAAGATAATTTATGATAGCAATTCTAGCACATAACAAGAAAATTAGAGAATTGATAGTTGTGTGTAACGGAAATAATTTTCCAATAAATAGCTAATCTTCATCGACGGAAAAGAGGAATAAGCATTATAATTTGACAATTGGGAAAAGTTAGAAATGAATTGATAATCAATTGTAGCAGAAATAACTCTTCAATAAATAGTAATATAGGATTTGAGGCAATTTTGTGATATGCCCACAAGGAGGTTCTTTCTTAGCTCTAGACTAGTTAGAACTAGCAAATCAGTGAAAGAATCTACATTGCATTGAGTTTAAAAAAAAAAAAAAACCATCGTCTCGCTTTCACAGTAATAGTAATTAATATGATATCATAAGTATTTTTAATAATTCTCCTCTGTCTCTGTTCTCATTGTTGGTTCACGTTAGCAAACAACCCTTTGATTTAATCTTGGGAGGGAGCTTGACCATAGAAGGGAAAATTCAATTTCACGACATTGAAACAATTTAATAAACAGGGGAAGTAAACAATAGAAACTTCAATTAAAACAAAGAAAGCATATGGGTTTTAATAAATTGAATGGAAATTCTTCAAATTTAAGCGCTGTTAATTCTAAGCACTCGGGCTAGTCGTCTCTGATCTCTCAACTCATCCTCGAAAAAAAACAGCAATTTTGATGAAACAAGCCTCCCCGCAATTGAATTCATATTGGTATCAGCAGACCATCCAAAGAAAAGAAAGCCCAGAAGGAAACCCACAAGAAATAGCCCAGATTGGAAGGCCAAAGAACCTAGCATGAAGGGAACGAGAAGCAAAAGCGAAGGTAAGCAAATTGGATATTAAACAGAGAGGCGAAGAGATACCTAGAAGGAAACCAAGATAGAAAAATAAGAATTTAAAACCAGGGAAATTATGAAAAGAATTAAAACCCAGATCATATAAATAGCGAAATAATCAAAAGGCGAAAGCCAGATGGCAGATGAATAAAGAAAAGGATGAATAGAGAAAAAGCAATAGAACTAACTAGGTTGAAAACTGAAAAGAGGATCAACTGAACAGAAAAATAGACCAAGCTCAACCCTCCCCAAAATTAAACAAAAAATAAAGCAGACCCATGTGGAAAATCAAAGTAAAGAAAAAGAAGGCGTACAAGGTAAACCTTGTTGAGGTGAAAAATGAAAAATATTTGCAGGTTTGAAAAACAAAAAGCCTTCACCGGGAGAGGTGCTATAGTTTTTGTCCACATTGATTTATCACCATCACCTGCGTTGATTCATTAATTACTATTTATGTCCCTTCAAAATCTTTAGACGCGGTTTGGGGAGACACAGAATTTTTAATAATCAATTGTAGCAAAAATAACTCTTCAATAAACAGTAATATAGAATTTGAGGAAATTTTGTGATATATCAATAAGGAGGTTCTTGCTTAGCTCTAGACCAGCTAGAATCTACACTGCATTGAGTTTCTGAAAAAAAAAAAAAACCATCGTCCCTCCTTCACAGTGATGGTAATTAATAATTCCTTCCTCCCTCTGTCCCCATTGTTGGTTCACATTAAAAGAAGAAAGAAGAAAAAGAAGAAGAAAAACAAAATCACAAAGAAAACAGAAAAAAGAAGATGAAGAAGAAAGGAGGAAAATACTTTCTACAGAGGAGGGTTTTACACACACATTGAGGAATGGGTGGTTTTGTTCAAAAAACCCCAACTATTTTCTCAATCGTTTGCTTCTTGGCACACGTATGATAAAGCTTAGAAGGCCCGAAATTTGTATAAGCTTGAGTTGGAGCTTCTCAATTTTGGGGATTTTTGGGCTTGCACAAGCTTTTTGAGCTGCCCAGTTCAAATATTGGGCTTTCAGGCTTTGAAAAGCCTAGAAGACACCATTAAAAGACTTGCCAAAGGCAGCCTTACTAATACATATCCAATCATAAACGGAACCCTTAATTGATTAACCTAGTTAGCATGAATTCACATGCCTATTTTATCTCATTGACATGGGACAGGTGTAACAATTTTAATAGGAATGTAGCAAGGTTTACACACTATATGGGTTATATATCCAAGATTCTTACCGAATTGCATTCATTTACAAATACAATCTTCATCTTTCACAGACCACTTAACCTGTACAAATCACATCAAATACTCAAAGAAATTGGAATTACTGATTTTATTGTCGAATAACATTTCCAACTTTTGAATTCTGAGCACCTCATGCCATTTCCTTATTCTTAAAACAGCACCTATATTTTTTGTTCAGGTGTCTTCAGTACGAAACTGCAATTGACTACTCAGTTCAGAAAAACTTAGATGACTAAAAGCCATGGAATTGGCTGGCGGCTTTGAACCGTTTCTCTCTACTTCACTCACCCAACATACTATTCCCATTGTTAATTTGTTAGTACACCGCCATAGCATACCAAACTTGGTTGGATCGATCCATTTGATTATACATAATGTGGCGATCGGTTGCTTTATTAAACACAGAGATGGAGGAAATTTTGGCATTCACAAACAACACTAGATGCAATTATATGGGCCCGTTCCAGTTTACAAGTGCTTACAAGTGGGTACTCACCACAAAAAATCTAAAGCAACGAGGGATAATATTAGATTTTAGAAAAAAGAAAATTTAATATGCACGTGAGGTAACATGCAAGGTTCAAAGTATATCGATACCCCCCCCAAGTGTATCATATTGTAGGTAGACCGGCAAAAAGTTGATCCAATCTGCAAACCCAATTCAATTCAACCTAAAAAAAAAATAGGGTTAGGGTCTCATATTTAGCTACTGAATGTGAGAATGATCCAATCCGACCCGATTCGACCCGAAAAAAATTAGGTTTGGGTTGGGTTGGGTCATGGGTCAACCCGCTGATCCGATTGTCAAGTCTAAGTGGGACTATTTATGCATTGTTAGAAGTTTCCACTTTCTAATTTTTATATTTAATATTTACTCTTTATTGTTTATTCTTTAAATTGTTAAATGTTCAATCTTTTTTTATTTTATATTTGGAATTTTAAGACTAATTCCTTTAATTTTGGCATTTTCATATAGTTTTTCTTTATTTTTTTTAATTTCAGTTATTTTTTAGGATGACCCAAATTGACCCATGGGCTAGCATTTGATAACCCGATCCGAAATCAACCCAAAGTGTCTTGACCCAACCCAAACCCGACCCACCCAACCCAACTACCAGGTCAATAGGAATGCGATACACCTGGTTAAAGGTGTTTTTAAAAAAATTCACATCTACATCTCACAAACGTCCCATAGTATATCCCAACCTTGTATTGAGGGAATATTTCCCAATGACAAGTATAGAAGATGTTCCTAATAGACACACGCTGAGATGTGTAGGTAGGGCGTTTGTGGGGCATGTTCTTTGGGTACAGATGTGAACTCTTTTTAAGAATCTATTTATTTTATGTATTAAATAATATAAAAATATTTATAAAATAAAATTTTGAAAAGAAAAACAAAAAAATATACCCGAAGGGGGAGATCCTTTGAACCATGGTTATATGTAATGAGATCTTGACCAAGACCAATTGCTAATGGGATATCGGGAGAGAAGTTTTTGTCCAGTAACATCACCCAGGAGGGGAGATCCTAATCTATTTCAAAAAGGGAGGGGAAGTTTTTATAGAATTTATTTAGTACAAAAGTTCAGGGAGGTTTAATTCTTTTGCCCTTAATTTAATGATTAAAAAAATAACTCTTTTGGTTATAGGACTTAATCCCAAAACTACCAATGAGACAGGATGATGCCCATCCTATGTGCTGTGGGTGGCTGTAGGGTGCACTTTGTGGGGGAGTCCATTATATTAGAGATCGGATCGCCTCACACGCACATCCTCTTATTTTTCACAGGACGAGAGATGTTTCCAATGCAACGGTAGATGTGCATGTGAGGCGCGCGTACAAGTGTGAGGAGCAGATCTCGTTTCAGTCCATTGGGATTTGCCAATTGGCATCTATAGATGATGGTGTTGAGTTTTCATCAATTTAAGCTAACAGCACGTGGAAGAGCGTGTAATAATTGTTAAGGGAAAGGTCCAATCTTATCCTCATCTACAATAATGGATTACCAAGAAAGGATAGGGCGTAGGGCTGTCATCTTCAATACATTTTGAAGTGAGAGGATTGAGGACAACACCATTAGAGCAAGCTTATAAATTGAAGTCCTTATTTCTTGTTAACCCACCATCGCCACCGCCCACCGGAGAAGAAGATCTAGAAGAGAGCACAAGCTTTGTTGGAGAATTGTGATTGGCCACTGGCCAGGCCTCACAAGGAAGAGAAGAGAAGGGGGGAAAATGCGTGGGCAAGTAACAAATGAATTAGATGTGGACGTGCCCGCCGACGATATCTGGGCGGTGTACGGCACCCCTGTGCTACCCACCCACATCGTCCAGCTTCAGCCCGATGTCTTTCAGAAGGTCGACTTTATCCATGGCAATGGAGGCGTTGGCACCATTCTATACGTCCAACTTGTCCCAGGTACTGTTACTTCCTTTTCCCTCCATCTGGGTTTATCGTTTCACCGGAATATCAACTTGAACTTTAATGGATTTCATAAAACTATAGCTGAGGAGCAATAATTTTCAAGTTAATTACAAGATCATGATTCAGATTTCAACCTTGACCCCTTACATACATACTGTTGCGAGCTAGTATTGGACTGGGTTTGGTCCAATCCGATCCGGTTCAATGTGAGTTCATTTTCGTCCAAAATATTCAACCTGTCCAATTCAATGTCTGTGCCGCTGTTTAATCTGTTCAAATTTGTTTTAATTTAGATTGGTTAATTTCAAATCAAACCTGGGTTCATTGATTCCTGTATTCTGATCTTCTAAGATATTGGCTCAATCCAACCCAATCTAATATAAATTCAATTTGGATGGAACGGACCCGGTCCAATCCATCCAAATTGATGTTGGATTGAACAGGTCCAATCCATCTATCGAGATGGTCACTTGCACCCTGTTCCTGCTCTGCCTAATCCCTAGTTTCCCCTCTAATGTATAGTATGTAATACCAAAAATAAAACAAGTAACTAGCTACAGCTAATGGTGGTTTCACATTGGGTAGGGCTGCAACCTGGTCGAATTCAACCAGTATGAAAACCCAACCTTGATACTTCCCAAGGTCCATTTGGTTTGGAATCTGAATCACAACCAAAATCAGGTGAAATCGGAATTGGAATGACTTATTCCTACCATCTGTTTGCTTCAGACATAATCAGCTGGAATGGATTCTCGACTTCTCAATCTCAAGGAAGAGGATATACCTCAAATGGAGGAATGGAGGAATGCCATTTCATCGAAAATGAAAATGAAAATGAAATTCTATTTCTACCCAACCAAACGGTTGAAATTAAGATTCCAGATGAACACCCTCATTTGCTTTTTCATTTGTTAATCATTTCCTGATGGGTGGGTGGTTTAGGGGCACCGGAACCACGTACCTGGAAGGAGAAATTCATTAAGATAGATGACGAGGAGCGCTTAAAAGTGATACGAATGATCGAAGGAGGATACCTAGATCTTGGATTTACCTTGTTTGAGTACAACACACAAATTATAGAGAAAGACGCTGAAACGTGCACAATCAGATCGACCACAGTTTTTGAAGTTGATGAGAAATTTGAGGCCAATGCGGCTCTGATTAATGCTACTTCTGCATATGGATTGGCTAAGGCAGTTGCAAACTATGTCACTCAGAAGAAAGCTAAAGCTTGTGACGTCTGACTCTCCTTGTTTCCTTGTCTGAGCATAAAGTCGTTGGGTTCTTGCAAATATTTTGAATAAAATGATGTATACTCTGTGGTTAGATCATGGGTGTTTGAAAATAGCTAAAATCTATGCTGCAGAAAGAGGTGATACTGGAGGAGCCATGAATTCTGATAAATACCATGATTGCTCACCGTTTTTTATAAGTGACTTCCAATATATATTGATATGGTAGTTAGTAGCATGGTTTTCAAAACCGGACCGGAAAAATTGGGAATCGGTTCCGGTTTTCACTAAAACCGGATTTTTGTCAAAAAAGTGTTGATTTAGTCAGCAAACCGTTGATTCGGGCGGTTGAATTGTTTGAACCGTCCAACGGTTTTGACCATTTTTTATTTTTATTTTTTTGTCAGAACGGGCCATTCATTCAATTCAAACGATTGGACCATTCAACCCAAAAACCGGACTCTTGACCAGTTCGTTGTCGGGATTAGTTTTAAAAACCTTGGTTAGTATATATATATATATATATATATATATATATTGATCTGGGCTTAAGCTAAGTCAAATTTCTCAATTTCAGAATATATATGGAATCTATTCAGTGCCTGTTGGAGGAATCTTCCTCCCCACCTTGGTCCATATACTCTTATCATTACTATACCACTTTCATGGCTTACAATTACATCATTGGAAGCACTGCACATCACTTGGACTTTCAAAACTAGTTGATTGAGTTTTAGGTACAAGCTCAATCAGGTAACTCACCAATTTCTCAATGCAAATAGGAAAACTGTGATTAGGGTCTATCTTGAGAGATTTGACTTTGGGCATTTCTATTGGAACTCAAGTAGAAACCCAGAGTGCAATTCAAGTAACTCACCAAGTTCCGATTGAAATGCTAAACTCCGAACTTGGTTGGAGGAGGGATCTCTATGTACTTAGGCTTACTAGACCAGCTTCAGCGAAGGGCGTTAGTTAAAAACCCAACTCAGCAAGTCTGATGAGAAAAAGAATCCATGTCCGAGCAGAATAACACCACACCTGCCATGTTCATTCGCAAAAGGGCTGCCTGATTGTCTACTCAGATGGTCAATTTTCCCTTTTTTAGAAACGATGTATTGAATTAAACAAAGTGAAGGAACGTCTGAGGAAGTTTTTCTTCGGCATTTTACGAGGGGGAAGACGAAGAAGGCCGTATCTCCCCTTTCCCGTTTTCCTTACAAAATAACAAACAAAAATAAAAAGCGGTTCTAAATTGGGGTGAGAGAGGCTCGAACTCTCGACCTCAGGATCACTCGAAGCTATGAGACCTACGCGCTAGCCAACTGCGCCACCACCCCATTGATGCCTCCTACCCAATATCTCATATTACTATATTTTTGTCGGCCCGTGTACTCGTTATTGCAATTGTTTCAAAGTACTTGATATAACGTCTCCAAAAACAGAAGCCTTATCCAGTTATTACAACCACAAATTATAAATTTCCAATCAAATTTCGTTTTTTGTTACTTAACACTAGCTAGCTAGTCTATTTCAAAATGAATTAATGTTAATGTCTGGAAACCTTCTTGAGGCCGGGAACAATTGCTCATAGAGTTATGATGAAGTGTTGACTGAGCTTCTCTCGTCACCCCCTCTCTACTATTACATGATCTTGGGCCGGCCTCGTCGTCGTCGGGTTCACCCTCTTAGTCCCATGCCAGGTTTTGGATACATAATTTTGATGATCAGAAACGTGGGAGGGGAAGGGCATGTTCTCCGGTGACATTGCCTCCTTCAAGTTTACGTTACCAAGTGGATTCCCATACGACTGATGAGCATGAACACTCAGCGAGTTTGGCTTGCCAAAAGAAAGAAAATTGGGGGAAGACGACGATTCAGGGGTCGAAGATTTGTGGTAGGGGTGGCCGTTCTATTTGGTATGTTAAACATTGGGAGTCGGGTAATAGCCTCAGGGGAGAAAGAGAGTCGGAAATCTTCCCCAATTTCGGCTGCGACTTGTGGTGAACTGAACTCATCTAAAGAGTTCATCTACATTCATGCATGAATATAAGCTTTTGAAGGGTAGTTTTGACATTTTTTACAGATAATTAATAATTAATGGCCGGTTAATGGCAAAGACCAACTTTATATTTTTGAAAGTTTAGATACTGCATTTGAAAGTTCAGGTACTAACTTGACACTATCCTCAAAGTTCAAGGTACTAAAATGTAATTTTCATATTTTATTATTATTTATGACTTCACAAATCAAGACGTTCAATCCTTGAGTAATTGACTCAGAAACCAGGTGCCAAAGTAGTTCTGTTTCTAGGTGGCTTTTTAAAAAACCTTGGCCACATGATCGATTAAAACAAGTGGAAAATAAAAGAGCATGAGGTCCAAGGTCTTTAGTTTCAAAAATACTCCTAGTATTTTTTATATCAACCTTTTTGTAAATAAAACCCTTCCCCCAAACAATTAAAAAACCTTGGGGCCATGCCCTCTCACATTTTTCCACTTTTAAGGAATCACATGACCATTTCCAAATGGAAATACAAATTATTCTTAACAGCATCAGGTAAAGTAATTCCAAATTATATGGGATGTTTTAATAATATGCATACTAGATGGTACGCTTTAGTAAATATGTTAAAGTACAAAGGTGTTTAATTACATGACCCTTACAATTATTACAAGAGTGTTCTAATGCATGATTGTTTTTCTTTTCACTGGTAGGTGTGCATATGCATTTGAACGTGATAGTTTCAAATGACAATAATAATAAACAACATAATAGTAAAAAATTAGTAACAATAATTTTAGTGTTATTATCAAAATCCATGTAATAAAGATAAATAATCGAAGCATGATGTGCATTGGTAAAACTGATGACCTATTTTTATTAAAATGTGGTTTCATCAATTTTTAGAACATTGATTTTTTATCAGTGTTTTTATCTCATTATCAAATCAACTAATTGATTGGCTGACCCATTTGGATCCATGTATCATCAAATTACTTGCTTGTAAAATACTATTATCTTGCTCAACAACATGATGACCTAATTACTTGAACCATTGATTGCTTGACCTAGTTAGTGGGGCCACAAAGTTGGACATTAATTATCTATTTTTTCTTGATTTTTGTATTCCATTTTCATCATTAATAAAAAAATAACTTTATTTATCATATTTATATCCTTAATATGATGAATGCATAATATTAGTTTTATGCCCATATTTTTCTACCTAGTTAATTTGTTTTTTTTTTTTTTGTAATTTACTATATTTCTATCTATTTTAAAATTTTTATTATTTAATTAAGACATCATAGGATGATCTATTTGAACTAGATGGTCGAATTGTTTTGCCACCACTTGCATGAATAGAAAAAACTAGTATACTTTTGTGTGAATTTTATTGTATTTCATTTTCATTATTAGTAAAAAAACAATCTTATTTTTCATACTTATTTTATTTGATATGAAGAATATATAGTATCAGATATGTGCTCGAATATTTTCTACAAAAAAAGTTATACTTTTTTTGTATTTTTTTGTGTTTTATCTTTTTAAATAGTTGTATTTTTATATTTTAATTTTTTTTACTTTTCTATCTTAAAATTTTTATTATTTAACTATGACATCATGGGTTGATCCATTTGACCCAAATGGTTGAACCATTTTACCTACCACATAGGTACGAAAATGATTGCATTTTCTTTGTTAATTTTAAATTTTGTATTGTGTTTTCATCATTAATAAGAAATTTTCGTATTTGTCATATTTATCTTTTTACTATGATGAAAATAATATATACTATTAAAAGTGTGAAACTTTTATTTGACTAAAATACCCAATTTTTTTAATTTAGTCTTTCTCTAATTGTAAGGATGGAAATGTAATTTGAACAACCATTTTTCTCCTCATTAAAATTCCTTTCATCAAGTCTTATATTTAAGGTATTAACTCCCCATTCAACTCCCTCTCATTATGTCTTATAGTGAAGGCATTAACTCCCATTCTTTCATTAAATCCTATATTAATTAACTATATTAAAGAAAATAAGTTTAAGACCTCCCTCTACTAGGGGGTTAGTGACAAAGACCCCCTTGGACTTCCACTTTACGACAAATACCCCCTAGTGGTTAAGTCAAATGATGGAATACATTAAATTACCAAAATACCCATTTAAAATTTCCTTATTTTCTTTTCCTTGGCCTTTTCTCTCAAACCCTAATTGACCCCTTCATATTCTCCAAATGAAACTAGCTAAAATAACAACAATAATTGCACTAACATTGAAAAACAAGTTTCTTTAAATTCTTGTTTCATTTCACTAAGATAAATGTCTCTCTTCATCTTAAAATATAAAAATTATCCACTCCTTTCTCCAATAAACCAATAAATACCAAATGAAACCTCTGCCTTTTTATCTGAATATTGAATCCAACCAGAAATCTACAAGGATCTTTAAGAGAACTGAGAAGACTTTAATATTATATTTAGAAAACTAACTAAATCACAAATCGTTCAAATAAATAAGAAAAATGTAGTTTCGGTTTCGGGATTTAAGAAAAATTTAAACAATTGAATGAGAATATTCTTTTGGATTTTTGGCTATGACAACTCCTAAATTTTGCAAAAAGGCTAATTTCGACCCAAGGGCCATTTTCGGTTCCATACTTTGATAAAAGGCCATCTATAGGCAAACCATATGGCATTTGAAAAGGCAATGACAAATCCATTAGACAACGTTATGTGCCACTGCTTATGTTTGAAAAAGCTACTTTTGACCCTAAAGTTTGGAAATGGGCTACTTAATTAAGTCAATTACTTTGGGGTCTAATTAAATGTTCCTAAAGTATTTAATATTAAGTTAACTAAAAAAATATATTAATTAACATAAATAAGTAAATTAAATTAATTAAGGAAGTGAACTTAACTAATTAAATTTAATAACGAAAGCTAATTGATCTAAATAAATAAATTAAGCCAATTAAGCAAGGTTTTAAAAACCAACCGAAAATGAAACCACTTTGGTCATCGGTTTCTAGGTCAGCAAATCGATTGTTTGGGCTGAGTGGATCAATCCATGACATTTTGAAAAATAAAAAGTAAAATATAATTAAAGTAAAAATGAACCAAAAACCATTTATCGTCTCAAACAGTTTAGTGATTGGTCATCAGTTTATTACCCAGGTTAAAAATTTTGGGTAGTCAAACTATTCGACCTAGGAATTGGTCAATTTTCTAGTTCCATTTTATACCCAGACTGTTGGACCATTCAACCCAGAAACTGGTAGGATGCAAACGGATTGAATCGGGTTCGAATTGGGGTGGATTTGAATTCGATTCGATAAAAAAAATCAAATGATTTGAATTCAAATATGTCGAATTTTGTATTCAATACAGATCCAGTTTAATTCGGGCCTTTTCATCGGATATCCAATACAGATCCAGTTTAATTCAATTGAGCATTTTTTAATCGAATATTTGATTCGAATATCACCAATTTAACCTGTAACCTGTGCATTATGAGCAATTTAACACAGTTCTATGTATAAATTTAGCCTAAAATTAAGTTACACTTAACACAATTTTAACTTGTAAAATTTCAGCAATGTAACATAGTAATTATCAACACAACATTGACTTATAACACAAATTAAACATGAAAATTTCACTATTTCATCAATTTAACCTGTAAACTTTTCAACAAATTAACTTGTGAATTATCAGCAATTTAACATAAACTTCTAGCACAAATTTAACCTGCAAATTTTCAGAAATTTAACCTATAAATTATCAAAAAAGTTAGCATTTAGTTGTAGCACAACCACATCATCCTTAAGTTCATCAAATGTTTAAGTTCAACCACATCATCCTTAAGTCAAATTTTTAAAAGTTCCAAATGATCAACACCAAGCTTGAAGAGTTCAAATTCAAAGCTCAAGACCTTAAGATTAAGGACTATTCCAAGAAATCGTTGCATCCACCAAATTAAACTTCCAATCAGCAATGAGGCAATGATCGTCCATCTCAAGTTCTCAACCAACTCCTACAACAAATAAATGAAAATATTGGATTAGAATTCAAATAAAAGTAGAAATAAAAATAAGTTAATAATGGGTAAAGAAGTCTTGATGAATAGTGAACAATGACACAAATGAAGAATCAAAAGTTAACAAAAAAAATATCAAGCAATATGTTGTAATTAAGTAGCAAACATATTCAATTTAATAGAAACTATAAAGCCAACAAAATTAAAGACGAAAATATTTAAGTTTATATTAACAAGAAAAAATAACATATTTTGATATTCAGTTTAGCATTAAAAAAATCAAACAAACATCTAATTAGTCATTAATCATCTAAAATGCTCAGGTTAATAAGAAAAAATACCAAAACACTATATTCTGTTTAATAAAAATATAAAATGATAAGCAATAATATTCGTACAAATTCACGTTTATATCTGCATATTTAGTTTAACTAGTAATTAAGCACATGCATTGCACGTGAGAAATCTTTCTTCATATTAATTGCTTGAATTTTAGATATATCATAGTTAAGATAGAAATTGAAAATTAAAAAAAGAAGTAACAATATGATTAAAATTAAACTTAAATATTTATTATTGAATTATGACATCATGTGCTTTTTTGAAAAATTGGATCATTGACCCACCATCTAGATAAGAAATAGCATTGCTTTTGGATTAGTTTTATATTATGGAAAATTTTAGTCGGAGCCGGTTGTACATTTAAAATTTGGTTACAAGTTGGTCCATAAACCAACAAAACTCTAACAAGCGGCTCTACATTTCAAATTATAAAAACCCTCACCATGTCATTGGAGGGTTATGTGGCTATTGCCAACATGGGACTCTTAATCCATATTGGACACAACAAAAAGCTTATACTGAAATTTACCTCTAATGTTGGGTGATTAGAAAATAAAAAAGGGTTTTTAGTTTCTCTCTCTCTCTCTCTCTCAATCTCTCTCACACTCTTTCACTCATAGTCATCTTTATCTGCTCAACGACTATGTGATTTAAAAATAAATAAAAATGGTTTTTGGTTTCTGCATTTACGTTCTCTATATCAATTTCTCTCATTCTCTCTCTCTACCTATCATTCTCCCCCAATCTCTCTCATTCTCGTTCTTGGTCGATTTTTCCTTCTCCCTCAGTTTCTCTCCCTCTCCCTTTCTTGTTTTTTTTTTTATATTCATATTTCTTACACACTTATATGGTATTAATTAGATCGTATGAAAGAACATGAGACCAACTTGGTATGGTTGAAAAATTATTACACCAAATTGATAAAATTCACAAGAAACTCTTGGCTATGAAATTTACACTAATTGGAGAACGACAGAGATTGAGGGAGAAGGAGATTTTGACCGAGAGGGAGAGTAAGGGGAAGAATGGGAAAGATTGAGGGAGAACAATAGAAATAGCGGTTTTGATTTGGCTACAGACCAAAGTAGAGAGAATGGGAGAGGTAGAGGGAGTGGGAGATCGAGAGATGACTATGAGAGTGAGAGAGAAGGGAAGGAGATCAAGAGATAAAGGGAGTGAGAGAGAAACTGAAAACATATTTTCGATATAGGTTTTCTGTTGTGTCCAATATGGAATAAGAATCCCATGTTGGCAACAACCACATAAGCCTCTGATGACATGGTGAAACTTTTATAATTTGAAATGTAGAGCCGGTTTTCAGAGTTTGGTTGGTTTCTGGACCAACCTGCAACCTAATTTTAAATGTACAATCAACTTTGACTATATTTTTCCCTTTAAATTATATATTTCATTTACATTATATAAAATATTTTTCACTTATCACACTTAATTTTTGTTTGTTTATGGTTTCATTTTACTCAAACCATTAATCCACCATCTAAAAATAAAAAGTGTTTAATTTCTAGGTTGACATTAAAATTTGCATTACATTTTCATCATTGATAAAATTATTTCTTATGTATAAAACTAATTTTTGTTCAATATAATGAATGTACAATATTAGAGATGTACCCAATATTTTATTTTTCATAAATATATAACATTAGATATGTGCACAAAATTTTCTCTTATCTTTTTTCTTTTATTTTTGTGATTCTTTATATTTTCTATTATTAAAAATGTTATTATTTGAATCTGACATCATTTAATTTCTAGGTAGATTTTGAAATTGGCTTTCCATTTTTATCATTAACAAAAATACTTCTTACATTTCATAGTTATTTATTTTATTTTTTATTATGACATTATGACATTATTTATTAATCCATTTGACCCCAAATGGTCAAATTGCTTGCCCACCACCGGGAGGGAAGAAAATGGTTTTATTTTCAAATTACTTTTCAAAATATTTAGTTTTATACTATTAAAATTAATATTATGGATTTAATTACAAGAATTTAATGATGAGAAAAATATATTTTAAATATAGGATTTAATGAGAGAATAGGAAAATATTTTTATTTCCAATTTTTTAATTTCTATTTTTTTCATTTTATCTATTTTTTAATTTTATTATTTAATCATGGCAACATGGATTAACCCATTTGACCCAAAACGATTTAATTTCTTACCACCGCTTAGATGAAAACATTATTTTTTATTGGTAGATTTTAAACGTATAAGCTTTTATGTTATTGGAATTATTAATTTATTAAGTATGAATTTAATTAATAAACTTAATGCTGAGAAGAAATAAAAATGACTTAAATATATGATTCAATGAACATGAATGCAAGTTAATACTTAAATGTTGGATTTAATGAGAGAGGATTGAATGCATTGAATATCTTTAAATTACCTCTTTCCAACTCATTTAATATCAAGAACCAATTACCCTATTTTCCCTTATTTTTTTATCCTTAAATTTAAATATAGAGAGGTAAATATTGTCCTTAGAAAATTACAGAAATATTCCTGAGGCCATTCATACTTTTTAAAGTAGTATAGATATTCGTACAAAAGAAACAAACATAATAATCATCAAACATATCCAATTTAATAAGCAAAAAATACCAAACATAATATTCAATTTAATATTTAGACAAACCTATTTTGATATTCGGTTTAGCATTAAAAAAAAACATATTCGGCATTCCAGGAATGGGGCTTTGAAGTCTTTAGGTCATAAGGTCGTGAGGATCTCGGCCACTAGCTGTGAAGTGCGAGATACATGTTGTGCTAACAAGGTGGCAATTTGCCTTGCTTCTTTTCTTTCTTCCTTCATCTTCACCCCCTCGTCATCCTTTGAAGTGAGGTGGTTCTTCCCTGTAGTGCAGTGTGTATGTCTGTGGCGCCTCCTCCTGGATCCCTCCAAAGAGCTAGTAGCCTCGGTTGTCGTAAGCTAACTCGATTCCACGGTAAGGACTTGGCTCTGATCGTCATGATGATGCAACGAATCTAGTACCTAGTTCTGGTCCTGGTAGTCAGGCTGTTGATTCTGGTTCTGGTCATCGAGTTGCTAATTCTAGTTTACATTTTGCCTAGCTATCTAGTGTTGCTGCTCTATTGATGCTATTGTTATTGTTGTTGTTGTTATTGTTGTTGTTGTTGCATCCCAACCATCGCTACAAAATGACCTTCCCATGTTCGCATCTACAGGTCTATCTCGTGGACAAACTACACCAGCTCGTGAAACTAGTGGCCATCAATCCCAACAAGAACCACAGAGGGCTCAACTACTAGGAGTGGCACGTTTAGGCCTTGGGTGGCTGAGATGGCAGGTAGGATCAGGAGCACAGTTAACTAACCACCCGAAGGTGAAAATGGGGACCTCAATGTGCATTGTGGGCTGGTGCTGCCCCCCTGTGACTGCACCATCAACACGCACGTTATTGGAGGAGTTGTTGCTGGAAGATTCCATTATTGTTGTTAGGGATGTGGTGAGAATTGACTTTTGTTTAGCGGTTCCCGCAAACAATGCTAATTGATGTTGTGAGATTTGGTGCTCCCTGCTGGTGGATAGCTTGAACACCGGACTGAGTTGGTCGCTTGGTTGAACTACAAGAGAGAAGTGATCAGAGTGTCCAGGTTGCTTCCCCCGAGGTGGGCAGCTAGGTGTTGATTAAAATAAAGCGAGAGAACTAGTGTAGTGAGAGTTAAATTGTGCATAACTTTTTTGAGTAAGGGGATGCCTTTAAATAGGCTAATTGCCATGAGCTCCACGAAATGCGTCCAAGATCTCCAGCCCATTTGATTTGGAGGTGGTTCTGTACCCATAAACGGATTCCACGTAAGTTGATAATGCTTATCTAGTTTCACCCAAAGTAGGCGGGCTTGAGATCAGCCCCATTGACATGTCATCATGACCCCAGGGGAATCAGAGATGGTAACCTACCTAAGAAGGAAGCTTCCTGTTACATCGGGCAGGTCAATAATTGGATTTGGGCTAGGTTGACGAAGGCAAGTTGCCTCTTCATGCCGACCTAACATCTTCAGAGTTGTTTGTAGGTCATCTCATCGAGGTGGGGCCGAGGAGGTTGAGACAATCGCCAAGTGTCTAAGGTTTGCTTTCGTGGTGCCGAGATGCCAATGGACAGTTCTGTAGTGTCACGTGTCATGATATCATTGGAGGACCAAATCATCCCTCATCAAGAAGGTAAAAAAAGAACAGGTGGTTGCCTATTTACATTGTTTCTTAAATAAATCATTTCCTCTTTCGATTGTTTCTAAACTTGGAGTGTTACCATTATCGAACATTTCCTTTTTGTCACAAACCATCCCATAGCCTTCCTCAATACACCCCCTCAAGTGAAATTGGACTGGAAATACATGAATCTTGGACTTCAAGAAGTTAAATGAGGTGGAGGAGAGAGGTTTTGTAAACAGATCAACAAGTTAATCATCAATAGAGATGTACTTCACCACTAGAGTTTTGTGAAAAAAGTGATCTCACAAAAAATGAAAATCTACTTTAATGTGTTTGGTATGAGCATGAAACACTAGATGTGCAGTGAAATATACGGCACCAATATTGTCACAATAGATAATAAGCACAAAAGGCTGATGAACTCCCAAATCATGTAAGAGAGATCGAAGCCATAACAATTATGTTGTAGTGTTAGCTAATGAACGAAACTCAACTTCAGTGCTAGAATGGCAATAGTGGGTTGCTTCTTAGCACTCTAGGAGATCAAATGAAATCTAGGAAAAATACCATAACCTCTAGTAGAGCGATGGTCACCAAGGCATCCAGCCCAGTCAACATCAAAGTATGCCACAAGAGAACCAGAGAAATGCGTAGCAAACAATAACTCAAAATCTATTGTACATTTGACATAACATAGAGTACGCATCACAACTACCCAATGATCATTAGCCTTGTGATAGATAAAAAGAGATGGATCACACTACTTTTGATGCCAAGATCATGCAATATGCTATTGAGTCTAGAAAACCAAGCCCAAGGGGCCTAACGGAGTCCATATATATAGCTTTGTTTAAATTGCAAACATAATCGAGACGGATTTGATCTTTAAAACCACATGGCATGTGTGTGTGTGTATATATATATATATATATATATATATATATATATATGAATAAAGCCATTCAAAAAATCATTGTGAACATCTAATTGTTTTATGTCCCAACCATGTAACGTAGCTAGAGATGATACCACACAGACAATGGCTAGTTTGACAAATAGAGTAAAGGTATCAGTAAAATTGACTCTAGAAATCTGAGAAAAACCTTAAGGAACTAATCCTTGTTGACTTATTATCCTTAGGGTCCAACTTGGAGTAGTGAGGACCAAGAATATAGACAAATCATACACATCCAGATATCCTCAAAGGAACATTGAACATCTCCCCCTCAGGAAAAGGAGGTTGAACAGAGTAGTGAATACAAGAACAAGAAAAGGTACCCCCCACCATCATACTTCTTGCTACTTCCACAATGTCTATTCTTCCATTCTACTGCACCATTCTGTTATAAAGTGTATATACAACTATTCTTGTGGACTACTCTATGCTCCAATAAGTATGATGTGAAGTTTTTCTCAAAGTATTCCTTAGCATTATCTGAACTAAACACCTTCACTCATATTCCAAATTTTGTTAGTACCATCTGATGGAATTGATGCATTAAAGAAGGTACCTCAACATGAGATCTCATCAAATATATCCAAGTGTATCAAGAATAATCATCCACAAACAAGAGAAAATAACAGTAACCACCCATAGAAAGAGTATGATATGGTCCTCACGCATCACTATGAACAACATAAAAAATTGAAGAACATCTTCTATTGTTTGCTTTAAAATAATGTATACAATGTTTTCCAAATTAACAACTCTCATATGCCAAACTAGACAACTTAACAGACTCAAAACAACTTTAGAAACAAAAAATGCAAAGAAGTAAAAGATAAATGCCATAATTGATTATGCCAAAGCATAATTTGACCAATTAAATCTGACTCATTATCCTTGTTGACATGATGACTCTGATGACTGGAAAGCACATCAAGAATGTAGATTCCATTCATCTCATAACCACTCCCAATCGTCATCTTTGATTCTAGATCCTATAAAATACAATGACCAGGAAAAAAAAGTACTAAATAATTCAAATTCTTGGTCAAACTACTAACAGATAAAAGATTAGTGCTTAGTCTAGGGATATGGTGTACTGATGGAAAAGTAGTGGTATCAGTTATCTTGACAGATTTCTTCCTAGTAATGGGAACATGGGATCCATCAACTGTAGAAACTCTATCTCTACTAGAATAGAGGTGGTATGTGGAGAAAATAGTGGAAATATTGGCCATGTGTTCTAAGGCTCCTAGAGTCTATAATCCAGGGAGGTCCTCCTTTATCTGTAATGGAGGCATAATTTGTGCAACTAATGTAGAATGACTATCTCCTAATCCACTTGCACCTTGTTGTCCACCTGATGATGAGCTAGAACTAATTGCATCTCTCTAACGTAGAAACTATCCATATCTCTCCAACTTGGCCCTAATTGCGGTTGTTACAACAGACTCCAAAGAAGTTGTAGTAGGTGGCCCTAATGAATCACCAACCACTACCATATTAGCATTCCCCTTCTTATTTATAAGCCAACTTGGTATAAGGTGTGGGTAGAGCTTCCAGCACCAGCAAGTATCTCTGATATGCTTAGATTTTTTATAGTAATCATAGAACAAGTCCTTCTTGTCTTCCTTCCTTGGTTCATTACCACCTTTTTCCCCACTCAGCTTAGGTTTTATTGTACTGACCATAGCTGATTGCTCAAAGCTTGAGTTTCTCATCATCACATTCCTCTTACTCTATGTGAACGTCAATAAAACCTAAATGTTCATTTCAAGACCAAGCAGATGGAGTCTCTTCCCATTAGAAACAGATAACTGGGAGTGATAGGTCTCCCGAGTTTAAATTTCACAAAACATTTGGAATTAACAGCGACTCCACATCATTTAGCTAAGACAAGGACAATCTAGGTAAGTTGAGAGAGTAAGAGAGAGGGGAAAGGGGTTAGGCACCCCTCTCTCTTGTTAATATGAATACTAGAGTTCCCTCTCTAATTCAAATCCGAACTAGAGACCCGGATCCTCTAGTAGCCCGAAAGGATGCTCCACTTTGTACTCCTAGATCAATCCCCTTTTGGATGCAGGGGCCTAAGTAGAAAAGGTAAGAGATTGCTCCCTCACCCCTTTTATATTAAAGCCCCTACCCTTAGGCTCAAATGAATGGTTTAAAGAGAGAGGAAGCACAAACCTCTCAAACTCTTAGAGAATGCATAGATTATTGTGTTTGAACTTGAATGCAAGACAGAATATAAAGATTAAGCTACAAGGGAATATTATAGAGAATAAAAAAACAATGAAATAAATAGACAAATAACCGAAGCAAAACCAAGATTATATTCTAAATATTGGATTAGGTTTGGATAGGAACTTGGGGATATGAGGTAATTGGTTTTTACCTCTTGTGACCTTGAATGAAATAACAATGTTGTAGTAGGCTATAGGGATTCAACCTCTGTTGAAAAATGGATTTCAAATAACAACGTTTCAACTGGACTTTGAACAAGAAAACGATGGGGTATGAACCATCGATGGAAAAATGGAGAAGATGATATGACCCAAGGACGCTCTATTGCTAAATGCTTCAAGCACCAAGACGCCCTTCTGTAGCTTCACGAGAAAAGACAGGATTGAACCTTTGAACTGTGATTCCTTCCTGTTTGTAACTACTTTCATCTCATCTTCCCTCCTTTTTTTTCTTCAACAAAACCATCTTTCGCTTCTTTCTCTCTTTCTCCCAAGGCCCTCTTTTGTATATCTCTCTCTTCTCTCTCTTGAAACCCTCTCTCATCTCTCTCTCAAAAGCCTTCTCTCGCCTCTCAAAGCCCTTCAAAAGATTACTCCCCTCCCTCCTTTTGCCCTTGGGAACAATGCTCCCTCTCTTTATAATGGTGAGGGGGAGCAAGAAAACCTACCAAGATGCCCATCCAAGGGATGGGGTTTAAGGTCAAAGTTTATGGGTGGTCTAGATCAAATTGAGGTTTTGAGAAGGTTTAAGAGGGGTTCCAATTATGAGAATTGGTTTTTCTAGAGGGTTTCTTTTAGGAATTCTTAGAGTTTGAGGGGGGGGGGGGGAATGTTATATCATTAATTACTTGGGAGGGTTCAAGCATGTTGAATTATTCATGGTTTAGAGATGGGGGAACCTTGGGGAGTTTGGCTTTAGACTTTTGATGTGACAAGTAATGAGGGATATTTTGATGATTGGTGTGAGGGTTTTTTATATAATTTGTTGTAAAGGGTATTTTTAGCAATTCGGGTTAGGGGTATTTTAGTAATTTGTGTGAAGATATTTTGGAAGTTCGAGGGAGAAGGGTATTTTGGTAATTTGGTGTGAAAGGTATTCTAGGGATTCTTTTGAAGGGGATTTTGGTAATTTGGTATGAAGGGCATTTTAGGG